>NC_140123.1:6345551-6945551 GCF_964035555.1 Netta rufina
TTACCTCTCCATCAGGATGCTCACTTCCACCTGGTCTCTGCTCTGTTTGATTTGTTTTACTTGTAGCCCTACTATGAATTAAAACTTCCCTGGCTTTAGCTCTGAATCACTTGAATACACAGACCTTTCTGGGTGAAGTTCACAGGGAGGGCCAGCACTGTAATTGAAAAGAAATGAAATGGGCACAGGTCTCTGTCTCTGTCTCTGTCTCTGCATGGGCACAGGCATCATGCTGGTGAACAGAGGTGCTGTGTGGTAGGAACCAGGGGAAGGTAAGAATTTATAATGGGATAAAATCCTTTCCGTGCTGGATCTGATAGTGTAATCGTAATTGTGATGCTGTGCCATGCAGGTAGCAAGTGAATGACTCTCTAGAAACCTGATGACAATGACCAGCTCCATACAGTGATGGATGTTTTCTGTGCATTGTGTTTATGTGATTGCTTTCTTTCTCTGACTTCTCTTCCCCCAGTACATCTGTACTGAAGACATTTTACGTGGCCAATTTGGTCAACACAGAGCTATGAAATGACAAGGGGAAGATTTTTCTGTGTGGTTAATTGGTGCTAACATTCAAATGTCATATTCAAGGGAAACATGTCACTTAAGCATCTGTTTTTAAAAAACCTGTCTTTAGCTGAAACACTCGTGATTCTTCATGGAGAAACCTAGAGGATGAACATAAATAACAGAATAGAAAAAATTTTTGTAAATGAGAGGCAGTATTGCTCTTCTTTTCATTCCTGTTGTCTACTTCTGGAAGTTGGCTGAATTAGGATTTAAGTAAGCCTAAAAGACAGGAGATCAGAAAGAAAATAAAAGATTTCCAAAATCCACTCTTTAACATTAATACCCTGAAAGGGAAATCCTGCCAATAGTTGCATCTGTGCTTTTTGCAAGATGGTGATAAAAAAAAAAAAAAGCAAAAGAAATCTCTTCATTTTCAAGCTAGCTTCACAAAGAAAGCAACCAGACATGGAACCATCTCCCACCCTTCACTGCCAGTGGCTGCTGCATGTGATGTCCTTGGATGCCCCAAAGATTAGGCAGTCTGATCCACCTGGCCCATGTAACAGGGATCAAAGACATTGCTCCGTCTACAAACTTAAGCTCCTGGTAAGTGCATCCTTTTACTAAGTTGCACAATATTTTCATAATAAACAGTAGTAGAGCCTTTTTTTGTTAATTACACTGAAGCACAAAGTTGTTTGCATCTGCCAGTCATTATGAATTTGGTAAACAGGAAAGGGTGTAACACAACATAAGAAAGATGCATTCATGAAGACTATGTTTCATGAAGTGGAGAAGTTGATATTCCTTTCTTTTCCCTTGCAGCTCTCTGAAAATGAAGAAGACAAATTGAAAGTTATGCCCTGCACAAATTAATAGGGACCTCTGGCTCTTGAGGGGGCAAAATTGTGGACCAGTCCTCTCATGTGGCAATGCATTAAGAACAACAAAAAAGGTATCTTTTTAAAATTACTTCATGTTCTCAGTATGAACAGAGTACATGCCAGTAGGAACTTTACATCCAGCTTTTATTTTAACAAAATAGAACACTATTAAAACAAACCAGCAAACAGACAAAAAATACAATAAGCAAAAATACAGGTTTACTTTCTGAGTTGATGGTCTCATTTTTTGTTCTCCCAATCTAGAATTTTCTTCTGCACTATTTTTATTTATTTACTCAAATGATAGTCTTTGTGTGGCAAGCACATTTTGCTTCCCTCTTGAGGGAAAAAACCACCTCTATTCCCAATTACTAAATCTCAGTTACAGTTCATTTACAGCAGAAAGTCAGAAATTAGATGAAGTTTCAGCATCTTAGTGGTCATTTACTCAGGTCCAGAATGGGCAGGGAATAAGGTCACGTTTTGACAGCTGGAAAGGCATCTAATTGTCAGCCACAGCATGTGAAAGATCAGCTCACAAACCTGAAGCCAACCGAGTATTTTGCACTTGAGTGGTGTGAAATTTGTGTTCATGTTTTGGTCTGGTTCCACAGACATTAAATAAGAGTCTACATTTGTGGTGGAACATAGTCAAAATCACTTGGCCAGCTGGATACCACATGCCTTTCTTGAATTCAGAGTATTATTACATTGGATCATTAAACTTCTAATTTAACACTCATTATACCTGAAGAAAGCATTTGCCTCTCTTGGTGCTATGTCTTTTTCTATTTTTCTTAATGCAAGCTTAATAGCTGCTAAGTCTTATCTTCCCCTTCAGAAGAAACAGCTACTTTTTCTCAAATGGAAAACATCTATTCTTGAGAAATCAGTAATTCTGCCATCCTAAACATTGTCATCAACACTGACAGTTAAATTTGATTGCATTTGGATTCTGAATTTCTCAAGGTGTTTGACACCAAAATGTTTTCTCTGGAGACAGTAGAACAGTTGTCACAGGGCTTTTCTTGCTGAACTCTCACAAGATTTCTATTTTTACGGCCAAGAAACATTCTTTATGGTCCATGAGATGTCTGTGCTGACACTTATGTGCAGGCTCTTAGCAGGGTACAGCAACTGTTTTGTAAGTTGTTCTACATCCTTCCTGAAGTGTAAGGCTCCGTTTTTTGGACGTATCTTTGTGTAGGCACATTTATATCTTTACTAGTGTCCCAGCTCAAATTGGTTTGATGTAAGTGGACTTGAAGCATGCACACTTTGGATAGCTCCCCATACTCTTGCTTACCTCTAGACATGGTATTTTGTCATTGTGAAGGGATTTTATTACTCTCTGCAGAGGAATTGGCCTGTGCAAGAAAAGGGTCAAATTCTCAGTAATGAAAAAGATGCTTCAATGTAGTGAGAAGAGTGGCCTTCCGAAGAGCTTTCCTGTTTACCGTGTCATTTTAAGATACTTGCTTCTTTCCTCCAACACTTAAAATGTCCCAATGCATCAGGTTACATCCATGGGAGAAGAATGCCCTCAGATAAAGTGAAAATAAAACTGGTTACTTAAGACCAAATGGACTATATAAAAATAAATATTTATACAAACATAAATGAAGAAATAAAATGCAGGCTTAACTTTTCTTACACCAAGAATAAATCAGAAAGGTCACTTTCTCCCTTTACCTTGCAGACTTTCTCTAAGTGATTTTTTGATGCACATCTTCTAAGGAATTATTTTATCTGCGCAGGTCTTGCATTTCAGGTTGCATGCATCAAAGGGAGCCTACTCCTGGAAGAACACATCAGCTTAACAGAGTTGATCTTTAGCAAACCCCTCAAAGGATCTGAGTGGGCTTAATCTTCAACCTCAAAATATGTACTTTTTTCCCCTTCATACTTATTCAATATATTTTCAGTTATTTAGCTAAAATAATGTGTCTTAATATGGTAGACCAAGTATAATCTCCTGCAGTGCACTGGCTATTCAATAGCTCTTTTATTTAATGAAGATCACCTTGTCTCTGATTCAGCATCTCTATCCATGGAAATTTATATATTTTTTTATTTGATTATGTTGGATTTTATAGCTGTGCATTATGATTAAAAATATGCTTAGTATAAGCATCTAAATTGCACAGAGGTATGTAGGTCACCGAGACCAGTTGGGATAGTGATTAACCAGTTTAGAAGGAATCATTGATTTGGGATGATGAAGCCTTACTGTCTTCTTCTATACAGCAATAACAGGCAGGAATAGGACTGGGAGAGGTTCATGACAAAATGCTGCTGTCAGAGTCTTGGTGAAGGGTACCAGGAAATTAGAGGAAAAAGGGGAGATGAAGAACTTGGAAAACAAGACATGGCAAAGAGGTAAAGGAGATGGCCTGAAGAAACTGAATTCCAAATAAGCTCACCGAGGAGAAGAAAATATGGTTGTCACCTCCCTTCTTTCTCCCCCCCACCCAAAAAAAAAAAAAAAAGAAAGGAGAAAAACCTAAAAAGTGAAAGAGAAAAGTGATAAGATTAAAACCATGAAGAGAAAGGTCAAAGCAAAGAAAAGGAAATGCATGAGTGAAAGGAAGGCAGAAACTGAGATGCATTGCTCATAGCTTCTCAATTTAGATGATTTATCTTTTTCATTTTTTTTTTGATTTTTATCTGAAAGGAAACAGAATTTAGCAAAGTAAACACTGAGAGTGAAGAAAGACTCCATATATGCATGTGTATATATAGCTGCACATGTATATATTTATACATATATGTGTGTGTAAATGGTCTAACTACCTTTGGATGGAGGTAATAATGACGGATAGTGAAGGAGAAGAGGTTTGTCCTGCCACAGTGACTTTTACTGGTGACAGAGATGGATTTTTAAGTCATAATGGAAGCATAAGCTTCATTGTTCCAGAATTTGGAGGTCTGTAGTGACCTCTTCTGAGCTAGTTTTCTAAGGATCCTTTTGTCATAATTGGAAAGAAATAACCTCTTTAAAGTTGTGAATTATCCAATCTCCTCCATCCTCTCAGGATGAGATGAATCCTATCACAGAAGAGTCTTTCTCTCCATTAGGTAAAAATCTTACCCAGAGCAGTAACTCAAGTATAGACTGCTATACTGTAGAAGTCTTTCCTCAGGGTGACATGAGTCTTATTTAAAAGAAGTACCATTAATACAAATTCAATTTAATCAGTTGCACAAGAATGTGGAGCTTTTTCATTGCAATTGCTCTATGTTGAGAGTGTTAAAAGGAAATATTGTCTTCCTTTCCCATGAGACATTCTTCTCGACTTCCCTCCCGCCTTTCTTTTAGCATGGAAGACCAATTAGGGATTCCCAGCTCAATTTAAAGGACAGCTAGTACAGGAAAACTACTGTAGACACCTAGAATAATATTATATGGTTCTCTTGGTGGTTAATAGTATTCCAGGAGGTATTAGATATGACCATATGCCTGATTGCAGCTGCTTCCAAAACCAGTGAGGCAAAAACCCCTTGATTTTGAGGGACTTCTTGCTCAGGAAAAAAAAAAAAAAAAAGAATAAAAAAAGAAGAGTTATTATCATGGCTAAAGTTATCTTGTGAACCTCCATACCTTGATATGTTTGACTGATAATCTGCCATAGATCTTGCAAGAAACTGGCTAAGCTTCAGAAATATCAATTAGCTTCCCAAAAGAGTCTGAATGGGAACTGTCTCCTGGGAAAAACATCTGACCTCCTGAGAAGGTCTTTGGTGCCTCTGATGTAGCTTGTACTCTGATGGGGCTGCTGGATATCTAGGAGCTTTGAATAAATCATGAAGGTCAGTGATAAAGTTAAAAAGGTGAGGGGGTACAGATTACTCCCCTAAGCAGTAGGATAGGCAAGGATGTGAACAAGACAATGCATTATACCTTTTTGTTATTTCTGCTTCAAATCCTTACATCCAACCCGTCAGAGACAAATGTGTTAATTGGGCAGCAGACCAAGTGAAAGCCAAAGCTCTGCATTTTCTTGTGATGAGTTTTGCGTGTAAATCCTGCTGCTTTCCACTTTTCCTTGCTTGTAATGCATCACTTCAGAGCAGTTAATATTGTGGTGGGTAAAATGCACTTGGGAGATATGCTGGATTTTCCCAGTGTAAAAAAGGTTGTTTGCAACTGCAGGAAGAAGTAGATTGTTGCTCTCTCTCAAGACTTCTTGAAGTCAGTGTTATTATTTGTCATCATCCATACTGAGTAGCTGGAACATTCACAATCATGAGAATGAACGAAGCTATTCCCCCCCTCCCCACCTTCGTTAACATTAGTTAATACCATACAGAAGCGGATAACTGAAGTAAGTTTGCAGATTCTTCCTTACACCTGTCCCTATTTGTCACATTGGATTCTGCCACAGACCTTCTGACCAGCAAATCATCGAAACACATCCCTCAGATTCCCTAGTTGTGAAATAAAGTCCCTGCCACCTACCTACCCCAGGCAGTGTTTGAGGGATGACCACTTACTTGTCCCCTAATGACATTTTGGATATATTTTTGGAGCTGTAAGAAGGTTAATTTTTGGAGAAGCCCCTGTTTGAATAAGGTCAGTGAGAGCCTATGCTGCAGGAACTTCTTGGGGCATGGAAAAGTTATTGTAAAAGTAGAGTGCTGAATTAGAAAATGCCATTTTATGAACATTGAATGACTTCAGAATTGTATCTCAGCCTGAAGTGATACAAAAAACATGAACATTTGAAAGAGTCTAATTTCAGAGGTGCTAATATGAAAGTTTTCATATTCATGAGGTCAAAAAAATGTTTTGTGTAAGAACTGTGAAAACGTTCTATTTTATTTGAGATGCTTTCTGTAAAAGTATGGAAAAGATCAAACATTTGTTGCATTTGGTACATCATTAAGGGCAGATAAGGGAAGAGAAAGCAGACAGGAGTCTTGACAAGTTTGCGTGTGTTGAAATATAGCTGAAAATAAAGCAGAGAACCTGAGAATTTGAAAAATTGGCAAACAAAATCTAAAGGATAGTTCTGTTTTGAATCATATGGCAAAATTTCAATGACTTTTTCAGTAAAATAGGCACATTTTCACTATTGTTATTTGAATTTCACTTTTTTTTTTTTATCAATCCTATTAAGCACTGCACTTCATCTCAGTTTTCAAGCTAGCTGTTAGCACTGATAGCCCTCCCCCCTTTTATTTTTTATTTGATTATAAATTTTATTTAATTATAAGTTTTCTCTGCTGTCAGTCAGAGTATAAGTGTTTGGGTTCACAGAAAGTGTGCCGTGTATGGAAGCATAATACCTGAGGAATTCCTCAGTATTACTATTGAACCAGTCAGTCCTTCTTGGGCTGACTGCCCCCATCCCAGAATCTTCCCTTTCTCTTATGCTTTTGTGACTATACTGATAGTTGGGTTTGACCATGGCCTCTCACTAACCTTACATCTTGGATCTCTGCTGGCTTCCCAAGGACAAGGCATTATTCAACCCTCCTTGAGATATGTGACCTACTTAGGAGCAGGAAAAACATCCAGTTGCAGTCCCCCAGCTTTCTGCAAGGCCACCCCTCAACTTTGGTTAAGCATAAACTTGACACTTTTAGTTGGGATCTCCTTGAGATGGGTTGGATGGCTCATTGGGATCAGTACTGGTGAGAGTAATCTCAATATCAACTCTACAGGTCAATCTAAATATAGCTCTGACATACCATCTCTGCCTTTCATGTTGAGGCTATGGATATTATTTATTTTTTGGTGCCAGCATCTTTAAGCTGACATTTTTACTCTCTGACTGTAGATGGAAATAGGGCAGCAAATTCTCTGCTCCTTTTACAGCAATACAAATGTAAAGCAACCTCATTGACTACAGAATTTCTCATCATAGATAACATTGCCAGCTGCATTTGTTCATAGTGATGTGACCCATATGCTCTCCTTAGCAAATATTCAGCATCTTGCAGGATCAGAGCTTTTGTAACTTCTTTTTCTTTTGTGTCTGTGTATGTGGCTGAATGCTCCAAATGGATGAGATCTTGACTTTTTTGGTCATTTAGAGGACACTGGAAATCTGAAAATGCTTTAATTATCTTATTAAAGATAATTAAACACTTTCTTATTTAAGAAATTCAACTCATATATGCATGCCCCACAGAAAGAGGCAAAGCTCTTGCCAAGCCACTTTCCATATTTTTGTTCTGCTATTGAATTTTGCTTTCTCTGATTGCTTTTTCTTCTCTTTGTCCATCCCCTATCTTTAGCGAGCCTTATACTTACAATTCTGAATGTAACCCTCTGCACATTATAAGTCAAAGTAGTACAAGTAGCAAAGTGTCTATGCTCTCACTCTTCAAATGTCCTTCAGTAATATATTGTGCTTGTGTTCTCCTTGTGCTGTTCTTTGCAAACCGAAACAAATACAGTGGAGCTTGTGCCAGCATCCTCCTCGAGAGATCTTGAAACTCAGGGATAAAATTTATATGTGGGAAGATTTAATTTACCTCTTTAGTTTCTTCTAAAAGCAATTGAAAATGCTGTTAACCACTATTTAAAATGTCAGCATTTCCTGTAACTACCATGCAATCGTAACTTGAATTGCCATAGTTTTCCTTTGTATTCAACATTTAAAGTATGTTTGTTGAGTAAAGATGCCACTATTTGGCATATGTTGACTTTTGAATACTTCCTACCTTATCTGCCTTGTGACATATCTGGTAATCACTGCCTACTAGTGCCTGATTTCAGACTGCTTTAGACAGATTTGCCTTTTGTACCACGTCGTGGGGAATCTTTTTCATATCACACCCTTGTCAAAGCATATGGCTTTGTCCCTGAACCTGTTAAAATCCAGATGCTATGTTGAGTCAACAGCTTTCAAAGTTGCAATCAGGTTAACCAAACACAAGGAAGTTCAGTGGTGAAGCTTTCTGGCAGTGTCATTTACATCTGGGATGATTTACTCTTCTTGGTTCAGTCTTTCATGAATGCTAATGATTCTCTAGCTAGAAGCAAAGATGTTGCTAGTAGTAGGTGCATCCCATTGCTTCCTGAAGCTTTCTGTAATCATACGTGTTATTTCTAGGTCTCCTGAAAGGCCCTGGCTTTACATCAGATTTATGGGCCCCAGCATATTCAACACCCCTAGAAAGGTGCAGCAGACAAAGCTCGTTGCACTACAGGGAAGACTGTTTGCTTATAAAACCCTGCTTTGGAATGAGCTAGCAGCAAATCTGAGGCTTAATCGAGTTCAGAAGTTGGCGAAAGACCTCTAGATTGCCCTTCTAGAAGACCACAGAAAGCAGAGGATAAAATTCCCAGATTAAATATTCTGGAAGAGCTTCAGTAACTTGGGTGAGGCACAGAGCTGAATCTTACGACATCTCATCTGAAAAGCCTCACCTCTGATGGCAAAGTGCTCCCTCAAGCAGCTGTTTGCTACTAAATCAGCTAAAAAAAGCATCTCACCACTCCTGGAGCATCTGGAAGCAGTGATGGTGTGACAGCTCTTCCTAGTTCAGACTGGATTGCAGAAAGGATCCCTAGACAGGGCAGAGCATCTACAAAGCTGGTCAGTTATTAGCTAGCCTACTTGATACTTCATTCACATATGAGAAACGATCTAGAGGCAGTTCTGCACATTTGCTGATACTTTCCTCTTCCATTTTTTGTTATGATGAAGAACTTTGGCCTGAAATAGGAGTTTTAGGCCAGATGCACAAAAATACATAGGTCCCTTGGTGCCACTGATTCCAGCTTAACTCAAATGGATTTGTGGACCAAAGTCTTGACTTCTTACATATTTATAGCTTCCAGATGTCTTTGCCTTATAAGAAATCATGGAGTCGTGTATGTTTTGTAACAGCAACCTCATGGGGCCTCAGTGCAGACTGACAAAGGTGTTTAAGTGCTTGTATCTGCAGGAGAGCACCTACTAGGATCCATAAAATATCCTTGCACACATTGACTTTGGCGGAAGTTGAATTCTTGAAGTTTACATATGCTTTGGTAAATCCCACTAGCCGTATCACTTGCATATTTATGTGCCTTTGAAAATCTGGCCCAAGGATTGCTGGTGTGGCAGGGGTCATAAATCTCTTCATACAGAGACTTCCAACATGTTTCTATAATAGTTAATAGCACTGAATCCACTTTGTTCCAAGCAGCTATCAGACCCAGTTCTGCCTTGTAGCTTGGGTCATCGTTTATATCAGTACAAAACAGGCCAACTTTGTGTTAATTCATAGCAATGATTTGGCTGTTTCAAGACACTAACAAAGAAAATCAGCTCTAAATTCAGTTTATTCAGCCAGTTAAGACACATTTTTGGCCGCTTTATGTTTTTGGAAGTGCAAAAGAGCTGGAGCATTATCTGCTCTAATTATGTGGGTTCAAAGTAGATGAAAATGCTACTTCAGGGGTAAGTAGATCAGGATTTTGATTTAACAGTGTTTTCCACTGCCCAGGTCCTGTGACACTGGACAACCAGTCAGAGGTCTGGGTGGGGAACAGACAGTGAGGGCATGATAATTCTCTGATTAAAAATGGTGCCACTGGTCAGAAGAACTTCCTAAGCAATGTAAACAGTTCTTCAACGCCTTCTAATGCAGTTGTTGGAACAACATTCCTAGGGAAACATATCTGTGGTTTCATCTGTTACACCCTTTTCCTACATCTCCTGGCTGTGGACCATCATTTTCCTGAAGGAGACATTCAGCCAGGCTCTGTTTAATCTTTTTCTCTGTAACTGCTCTGCTATTAGCAACTATGGCAAACATTTCCTCTCCTGGATTTTCATTATTATCAAATGCTTGCAGAATTATAATTTTGTATGCATTAAATAATTTCAATGAATGTATAGAATAGAATAGAATATTTCTGTTGGAAGGGACCCTCAGAGTTGGACCCAAGTCCAGCTGCCCAACCCCTTCAGGGCTAACCAAAAGCTAAGGCACATTCCTGAGGGGACTGTTCAAATGCCTCCTGAACACTTGACAGGTACAGGGCAGCCTGTTACAGTGTCTGACCACCCTCATGGCACAGGAATTTTCCCTCATGCCCAGGCTAACCCTCCCTTGGCACAGCTCCATGCCATCCCTGGCCATTGGTTACAGAGCAGAGAGCACTCCCTCGGCACTTCCCTCCTCTGGGGCTGGAGAGGAGTTGTTTTTGCAGTATTACATCTCATTCTGTAAAGTCTCATTTCCACACATTCACTGTGTACTGCTTTATGGGTATGACATGAGACTTTGAGTATTGTGTCCCATTTTGGCTTTTCTCCAGCTAAGTTTCATTCTAAGTTTTGAAGTCGTGTGGAGTCTGTCCTGTCCACAACTCGGTAACCAATATAAATGTTCCCATTGTCATGGGCTCTGCATGGCACCGCACTTTCAGAGTTATTATTTCTCATAATAATGAGTCAGAGGATGTGTGTGTGCATGTGTGTTTGTGTGTTCTGTGTTTCTGTGCCACCCAATTGTACCACCCTTGTTGTATTGCTACCACCCTTGTTGTATTGCTAGATAGTCTCGGGGTTAAAATAAAGTGAATAATGGTAGGCTTTATTTTTTCCAGATTATTATTATTATTATTATTATTTTTTTTTTTTTAATGAAAATAAACTTGGTTAAAGGCTATTGCTTAAAAGAGTCAGCTTCTACAATCAGATGCTCAAGCAGAACACTCAATAAGCCTAAACAGAGTTGTGTGCATGTATTTGGGAGCAGAAGCTGGCTCATTTTCCCCTTTTGTTCTCACTCACTGTCTGGCAGCCCCTCTTCATTTGATGACTTCTAAAAATTTAATTAAGGTACAGGTGACTTGTCTTTCCGAACGTCTGTGAAATAATGTTATGTCCCTACGAACATCTGAGTTCATCCATCCAGCCACACTATTTTTATATTCTTTTGTGTAGAGCTTCTCAATCTTGTGCTAGATCATCCAGTACCTTCTTGGTCAAAATCTATGGGTATATTTTATATACTTGTTGCAAGTCTTTCCAATTATTCTATACATTTTCTCCGCTGAAATGTCAAGTTTAAAATAAGCCCACACTGCTTTCCTTTCCTTCTCTCTGCCTGGGAAATTTGGCTCAGAAAAGCAGCAGCCGCCGATAGCTTCAGCTGGAGGTGAAGTGCCAAGAACTTGCAAAGTCTGTGCTTGGCATGGCTGAGTGCTCACGGTGTGCAGTCCTGAGCAGGGCCCCTCTTCTCCACGCTGGACTTTGAAGGAGCCTTGGGCTGGACTGGAAATTTGCAGATATGGTTTTGTGTCCTTTTACTTAATTGCATCCACGTCTCAAAGCCTGTAGTGAATATGGGCTTGACTGGCAGCAGTTATCAAAGAGCCAAAAACCTCTCACTTGTGTCTCCACCTACAAAGCTGCACCTGCAAAGGCATCCATACAGCATTTTAAGCTGTTTCCACATGAAAGAAACAAAACCACTTATAAAACTAAGCTTTAAAAGATGTTTCCCTTGTGCAAATTGGGGGTACAAAGAAACATTTATTTAATAGATATTATGAAGGTTAAGTATTTAAATATTTAAGGATTTTTGAAAGCTTCTGTAATTACGTTCAGTGAGTGCAGCTTAAATATTTCTCCTAATACAAATAGGAAGCAGAAACTCAGAGTAGTTTTTTGTTACCTCCTTACAAAGCCACCTTCACTGCTCCCACTGTATTTTAGAGATATGCATTGCTAGCCTTTCCCAGGAAGAATCCCTTTTCCTTCTTTTCCCTATGACCCATGTAGGATAATTTGTGATAAATATCTCCCTTAGCTCCTGTTTATTAGAGTTACCAATTTGGCAACAATTAATCTTTAAGATATTTTATTTTAGTGAATAACATATTGCTGTACATAAAATCACACTCCAGCTCTGTGCTATTCCTTGCTCTTGCTCCTTGGTTAAGCTAAATTGTTTACTTGAACTTTCTAGAGCGATGTTTATCAATACACCCACGGGTCAGACGGTTTTGATGTGCTCTCTGGAGGTATATTTGCAATTGCAGTCTCTTCACAAGCCAGAAATCTCAAGCCTTGCATTTTATACTTTTCTCTCTCACTCTTGCAACATTTAATCTTTCTTTTCTTCCTGTCTCAAAGCAGACTGAAAACATACCCTTTTTGCCTCGGTCCCTCAGACTGACTTATTAATGTGAGCCCTGTAGTATCCCTTTTTCTTGTCGCTTCTAAACAGATTGCATCTACAGTTCAGTGCGAACATTTCAGCTGTGAGATTATCTTGTAACTGTTTGCACCATGTATCTAAGCATAACTCTTTCCTCTCAGTGTTTCTCATCAGACAGGCAGTGCACACATAAAGCCTCGTGGTTATTTCTTCCCTATAGTGCAATTTGCTTTTTCTTTCCTTTTATGTTTCCTGATAGAAATTGCACACTACGCTCTTTCTTTTGGTCTTTGGTTTAAATCCACCTTCTCTGTGTTTGTCTTCCACATCGGTTCAATAAAAGCCGTTAACTCTGTCTTCTTCCCCTTTCCATATGAAATCAGTAAATTCATTTTTTTTTCAGGAATTCAGACGCAACTTTCTAAAATGAAGTGGTATGTCGCACCTTCATTACATCCTATTCACTTTTCAGAAAGGACTACATGCAATTTTGTTTAATCTTCATAGGAACAGAGCAGACTCTTCCAGGAAACATTGTTCTTTTTGCTTTCTTTTTGTCACTTATTATTTACTTACTGGTCTGACATCGTGCTACACTTCCTGAACACTTACTAGAACAGCAATATGGTTTACAAGTCTGCCAAATTTCAGTCTTTCTATTGCACTGAAGAGAAAAGAAAAGGTAATATATACCTTCAGGGATGTTCTGCAAAACTTTCATAGGCACCTTTGAAATGGTCATGATCTCAAGACCACTAACCAAAGACACTGCCACATGATGACTTTCCAGTGACTGACTTGTAATTTTTACTTGTTTGATGTCCACGTCATAGAACCAAAACTGGCAATAATTGGGATCTCCATTGGAAAATGCAGGCAGAGAAACCAAAGTAAAAATTGTCTTATAAATTGATCACCATTATTTTCTCTTAATCAACAGTAATGGACATCAGTAATGGCAGAATATGGAAACTTAATTCACTTATTGTGGCAAAGCAAGGTTAATAGTAGAAAATGCCCTGGATTCTTAGAATACTGAAACAGTGTATTTGTATCATGGGGTGAGGGGTGAGAACAGTGAGGTAGTGAGGCAGAGACAGCAGCAGATAAGATGGACAGTCTTTTAGGCATCTTACTATCAAGGGAAAGAGCAGTGGAAAAGCGTTCCTAAAAAAAACAATGCAACCGTTTCTGTTACTTACCAGTGCCTGATTTTAGGTGGAGCTGTTGCTCAGGCAAGACTTGCTCTTCAGTGTAATGTGGTACGAAAACATTTTGCTTTGTCTCACTGGTTTGATTAGCTTTTAAACATTGAATTCAATATTTAGCAGAGTGATAAAATACTAGTGGAAAAAAAGACACATAGCCTTGTAAGTGTTAATTTTTCCCCTGCAATGCACTGTGGCGTTAATTTGGCACTTATATTTTAAAACTTTCTGATGATGTATTAGGTTATTGGGCTGGAGTCTGTCAACATAATATCCGAGCATGCTCAAGGCTAATTAATTTTCCAGTAACAAAGTGTTAATGATGTTATTGTTAAACTCCTTTTGATACTAATCTGGCCAAGAATTCTTCCCAAATTCACAGGAACAGCAGAGATCTTTGGCTGTTCTTACGGTATTGTGGGAGGCTCAGCTTGGAAGGGTTGGTCTGAAGGCAGCCTGTTGTGTTTGTTGCATGTGTCACTGTAGTTATAGAAAAGAAAGGTTTTCAGACAGGTTGGCTTGACAGTTTTTACAAAAGACAGTCATGCTGGTGTCACCCAATCTTCTCCTTGCAAAGATTTATCAAGTTCTAAAAGGAGGCGCTGAGTTTGCAAGTCAAGATAGCTACAGCCATGTGGAGCAACATTGCTTGGGAGCTTTCATTCATCTTTGGTCAAATTCACTCACTTATGGAGTTATGCAGCCTGCTTAAACTCTTGGAAGCTAAGAGAAACAGTTCATGTTCTCTCCTCCATCAGTAGGGCTGCCTTATTTAAAGTAGAAGCAGCTCTTTTCCATGGCATGCATGCATGACATCCAGATACCTGTATCCCATGATGTGTAAAGGCAAACTGGTTTAGGAGGCAGAGAAAAGACAAAGTGGATTTCCCTCTCCACCATTACAGGGGTGCAGGTAAAATAAAAAAATATATAAAAAAAAAATCAATGGCCCTGCTGAAGTCCTCTTCTAATCTTGTCTTGTAGGAGTTTCCTAACACACAAACACATTTCTGAGGTTGTGTGCTTTAGTATGGCAATGGGCAGCAAAGAAGAGATTAAGCAGAAAAATGTATATTGCCTTCCAAATGGTTACTGAGTTCTAAGAATGAGAGAGAAGGTTCTGCTTCTCATTAGAGCTGTTATAACATGGCTAAGTCTTCCTTTAATGACTTATGAGCACTACTCATCTATATAAATACAAAAGCATGTAGCCAGTATGGAGCAATGGACAACTGGTTCAGTAGTCCCTAATGTCATCATTGAAGCAAACTTGGACTTTTATCCTGTCAGTTTTCAGAAAGAACTGTTATGTTACTATTTCTCATTTCCATTCACACACACTGCGCTGCCATAGTTTTGTCCTAAACAGGGAGGTGTCACAATATCACACAGATATATATATTTTAACAGATTCTCTCTTCCCAAGTTCATGTAGAGGAAAACTTCACCTACTGTGACTTCTTGGGAAGACGCGATGGCTAAATCTGGCTATGGTGTTTCCATCACAGCTCAAAGAAAGTAGTAGAGGAAGTTTCATCAGGAAGAAAATACTCTGCACAAGTAAAGGCAACTATTTAAAGAGGGAATGCTCCTGGGACTCCTAACACTCTTAAACCCTGTTGGAGCTAGTAGGATGTTAGGGATTCACCATACATTGGGCAAGAGGATTTCAGCACCTTGTGAGGAGGTGTAGTTGCTACTAGTAAGGGCAGACTATGCTTCGTTTTGACAGGTCTCTATTTAGCATCTTTTATATGTTGAATTCCTAAAGAATGGCTTTTATTTACTTAAGAGAATAAAATGTTATAGCTAATTTTGAATGTACTTACTGTAGTCATTCTTTGACACATTCTCTCTCCTCTGGTATTTTTCACAGTTCAGCTTCAGTGATTTTGACCACTCCAGTTTCCTGCATCACTCGTACCATGACACTTTTCAACATCCAGGAGAACTTGATACTTCTGCTCCTGCTCTGAAGAATATGGACATAAAGACCAGCCTTCATACTTGTGTCCCTGAATAAATTCCACTTGAGGAAAAAGCTATGTACTATTGAATAATGTCCTGGAACATAATTCAGAAGCATCATCAACAGAAAAAAAAACATCCTAAAGTGGGGGAAAGACACACTTCTTGAACATTATTCATTTGAATAGTGGAGCTATACAAAAACTGCTATTGATATGATGCAGCTGACATGTGACAGAGTACTGAGTGGACATTCTTCAAGAAGTCAGCTCCATCTACCCTAAAGTCATCACTATTCTCTTACGAGGCCTTATTTTTAGGAAACTGTTTAACATGTGTATGAGTTTTCCCAGTCCTAAATTCTTTTAAGCTGCATATTTCTTCTGGAGTGAAAGCTGGAGACACTGCATTCTGTGAGCTGCTCTGCAGACATTAAAAACAACATTCCTCACTTTCAGGGGACTGGTATGGTGGCATGCAGGAATCTAACATTTCATGAAATTTATGATTTTCAGCTTTATTGAAGAAATAATTCTGTTTGTATGTAGGTATGCAAACTTTTAATATTGAATGTATAGTATGGCAAGTCATAGTCATTTTATCTATCAGCTATTGTATTAAATGAAGAAAGGTTATATATTGTTAATATCCTGATCTCCAAAAGGTTGTGAAAAGTATGTTTTTTTCTGAGTTAAAATGTACTTGAAAATTGTTGAATGTTTATTATTAAAATTTATTTTTTTAAAAAAACAGAAGAGTATCAATTTTGTGAATTAACTCTTTTCTCACAAACACCAGAGAGGAACCTGCCATGGTGTTTCTCTTGGAAGAATACGTTTAATTACAAGTCTGAGGAAATGACTTGCACTGTAGATGGATGGATGCTTTGAGCTTGTTTGCACACATCTAACTTCTTACAAGCTGAAAGTTTGTTCTGAAATGTGGGGGATTCTGTATATTACTATTACACACATGCCTGCATGCTCACACTAGCAGGAAAACTGGTCTGCTGTTATCTTTGTGGTCATGGCCTAACTCTGAAACTTTCATCCTTGTTCCTGGCATTTCAGTAGCTGGAACAGGTGCCTGTAAGTCCTTGTTTCAGTTCTCAGCTCCACTGCTGACTTATTCTGAGACCTCAACAAAGCAGAAAACTGCTGTGTGCTGTTTTCCAGTCTGCCATAGGAGGTGTATAGCATCTATCTGATTAGTACACTGTGGGATTTCATCCAGTAATGTTTGCACACTACTTGAGATTTTTCTGCTGAAGATAATTGTGCTATTTTTCCAGTTCCCAATTCACCTGTGCTGCAAAGTACATAGGAGCTTCTTGAGATCACAATTACATGGCTATTTATCTCCTGACAGATTTAGTGATTTATTGATGATGGTCAGTGTTTTTTTGTGAGGGGGTTCTTCTACAAGCCTAGAAGAATCACTCTTGCATCTGTGCCAGACGTGCATTTCTATTCAGGTTTTCATAGGGGAAATTAAAGATTAGACATGAAACTTGCTTTGTTTCCCTTCAGATCTGAATTAAAGAGCTGTCATGAGCTGCTGCACTTGGTGAGATAGGCTGTCTGACTCTGACTGGAGAAAGGGAACTGTGTGGTTTCACCCTGTGCCATAGCGTTTGTTTATCATGATGAAGGAAGGAAAGAATTTAGAAACTACCCAGTGCAAAAGGAAACATGGGATAACTGGAATGACATTATTTCTGTCCATTTTAGCAACAAGACAGTCAGTGATCTGGGTAAGGTCTAGACTTTGGGGGTTGCTCATTAGAGAAAAAGAGCAAATAACAGAGATGGGAACTTGACATGATACATTGCTTTGTTCCTCACAGAGATGTTCCGTCCATTAGTCCTCCCGGTCAAGGGTGTGAAAGGACTTTGCCTTTAGGTATAAAATCCATAAGATGATAAATCATGATCTGTTGGCAAAAGCCATTTGTTACTGAGTATTAATGTTGAAATAGTTGATCTGATTAATCTCTTCAGTCTTACTTCTATTGCTAAGAATAGCAGGATACCTCAAGCAACCCTGTCAACTTATTACATAGGCTCAGTTCTTTAGCCTTCATGGGCCTGTGTGATAGAGATTTTAGATTCCTAATATGTGCTTTCTCCTAAAGGAGGGGCTGGAGGACAGTAATCACTGCTGTTTGGGTTCCTGGGCTCAAAATCTTGTTTATGGGAAAAAAGAAAGCACATATGATATGTAAGTAAAGCCAAGAACTTTTTGTTAGTATAACTGAAATCATGAGTGTAATCATTATTAGGCTAGATTTACTTTTTCAAATAAATAAAATAGTTATGCATAAAGTTCTTATTTTCTACCCCTTTCCCTGGTGTAACACTTGCTCTTCTACCATTTCTTTGGGTCTCATTCTGGTAGCGGTGTGTGTGTGCAAGAGATCTTTTGACAAATCATCAGCATCTGCAGTTGTTTGCTGGGAGGAATATGATGCTTGTGTTGATGGCTTCTTCTTCCTCCCTCCAAGATCCACTTGGGGCTATTTTTATGTTTGCTAGTGCACTTTACTCTTTCTTTTCTTTTTACCTTTACTCTTTCTTCATTGGTCTGCAGCTCCAGGTTACATCTAAATTTACTATATTCGGTCTCTTTTATGTATGTTAGGCATTTTTTTATTACTGTTCTTTTAGTTACTCCTAGAAGTAGATTTGTCCAGCTATAGGTCTGCATTTCCTTTAATTAATGTCTTCTATCTCCACTTCTCAAGACCTTTGCTGTTGTGCCAGACTTATATTTCTCTATACCACATCATTGTTTTGGTCATAAATATCCCACTCCACCTAGAATAAATGCTTGCTATTTCTGTCTGTATAAAATTATAGCTGTACCATACAAAGATAAATGTAAGTAAAAGAAACAAGCCATAGACACCGGGCCAATTAAGTAAAGTGCTGTGATAGCTAAAACAAGTTAAAACAAAACTCCAGGCAAGTCAAGAAAAGTTTAGTAAGAGCTAGTGACGAGGCTAAGTCCTGAGGTCTTGAAAACTCAATACAGAGGTAATGGCCTGTTACTAGCAATAGCAATACCATATTGTTACAGGGCTAGATAGGTATGGGTGAAACAAAACTCTGAGAGACTGGGATAAATCTGCCCCATTCTTTCTTTTGCGAACAGGAGCCAGGAGTTTTATAGTTAAGGGATATTTCCCTGCCACAGACCATTTTTCCCAGATCTAATTGTTGACCTGTCAACGATGCCTGCAAAATCCGTGAAATGTGGTGGCTGGGTGTATTGAGTTTACAAAGCAAGGTTTTCGTAGTCGGGGGGCTGCAGGGGTGGCCTCTGTGAGCAGAGCCCAGCAGCTGCCGCATGTCAGATCAGAGCCAGCTACAGATGACTCCCAAAAGGGATCCTCTGCTGGCCAGAGCTGAGCTATGAGCGATTTTGGGTGGGTCTCTGGGAGAGCAGTGGTAAAGAAGGGGAAAAAAAATTCCTGCTGTGCTACAGCAGCTGGGAGAGAGGGGTGAGAACTGAGAAAGAAGCAGCCCTGCAGCCCCCAGGGTGAGTGCAGCAGGAGGGCAGCAGTTGCTCCAGGCATGAAGCACAAGATCCCCTGCGGCCCATGGAGAGGCCCCTGGTGGAGCAGGCAGTTCCCCTGCTGCCCATGGGTCCCACATGGAGCAGATCTCCACGCTGCAGCCCGTGGAGGAGCCCCCGGTGGAGCAGGTGGATGTGGCCTGGAGGAGGCTGTGGCCCATAGAGAGCCCCCGCAGGAGCAGGCCCTGGACCGGAGCTGCAGCCTGTAGTTTTGGTTTAAAGCCATCCCGCCTTGTCATATCACTGCATCCCTGACAAAGAGTCCCTCTCGAGCTTCCCTGTAGGCCCCCTTTAGGCACTGGAAGGCTGCAATGAGGTCTCTCTGGAACCTTCTCTTTTCCAGGCTGAACAATGCCAACTCCCTCCACCTGTGCTCCAGCATGGGAGAGGTGCTCCAGCCTTCTGATCATCCTTATGGCCCTCCTCTGGACTCGTTTTAATATTTCCACGTCCTTTTTGTGCTGGAGGTCCCAGACCTGGATGCAGGGCTCCAGGTGGGGTCTCAGGAGAGAAGAGCAGAGTGGGACAATCCCCTCCCTCAGCCTGCTCACCACGCTGCTTTTGATGCAGCTCAGGATACAGTCGGCTTTCTGGGCTGCAAGTGCACATTGCTGGTTCATGCTGAGCTTCTCATCCACCAATGCCCCCTGGTCCCTCTCCTCAGGCCCACTCTCAATCCATTCTCTGCCCAGTTTGTATGTGTTCTTGGGATTGCCCAAGGTGCAGGACTTTGCATTTGGACTTGAACCTCATGAGTTTTGCACAGGCCCACCTCTCAGGCCTGTCCAGGCCCCTCTGGATGCCATCCATTCCCTCCAGCATGTCAACCACACCACACAGCTTGGTGTTATTGGCAAACCTGCTGAGGATGCACTCGGTCTCACCATCCATGTAACTGACAAAGATCTCAAACAGCTCCAGTCCAAATACTGACCCCTGAGGAACACCCCACTGTGGTGGTTACTGATCTCCACCTGGACATTGAAACATTGACCGCAACATTTTGAGTGTGAGCATCCAGCCATTTCCTTATCCAATTGGTGGTTCATCCATCAAATCCATGTCTCCTCAATTTAGAGACAAGGACATCACGCAGGAAGACACAGTCAGTATTTTGGAGACTATTAGATAATAATACTATATGACACAGAAATGATTATATTTACATGAGAGCTCTAAACATCTGGAACTTGGCTACTGCTTTCAGTTCAGTAATGTCTCTGTCTCAGTTAAAACCTTTTTATGGTCAGGGTTTTTCACAGGTACCCGGGCCAGTGGGCTGTTTCTTTAAGTCTGTTGCATTTTAAGCCCTACAGGAAAATTATAGTTCAGATAGTTCAGGTAAATTCATTCTGAGAGCTGGCATTAAAGGAAATGTTAGGACATTTAAAAAATACAAATTTTACAGTAAGAGTAATTGACAGGTCTGCTATGCTGTTCCTCCGTCTGAGAGCGATTTCCTGTTGCTTTGGTTAAGCTTTCCAAATAAAATATTCTGTATCATAAGATGAGGCATGTCAGATTTCAGGTTGTTTGGTTTTGGTAGAAGTAGGACAGAAATTGGAAAGTGGGTTTACATTTGGCAAAGTTCAATTTGTTGGATTATTAATATATTTATTGTTATTTCTCAACAGGTCATTGCAAAGGTCTCTGTTTCCATTGGGGCAACTGCCATTGAATTTAAATTCTCTAAACCCAAAAGAGAAAGAAGTTCCTAAATATTTGTAGATTCAGCACCTAACAAATGCTTCTTCTCCCCTCTCAGCCTCCCCATTTATAAAAGCCTTTTCCTTTCATGATTTGTAGCAAGCACTACCTGTACAATGGGATTTTTGGCAACAATTCCAAAAGGAACATGATTGAGTCCATGGGCACTGATTATACAAACTCAATCACAGTTTCTCCTCCTGTCTCTCCATTCTATATATCCCAAATTCTAGTTAATAGATTTATAAAACAGAATGCCACAGGGGATGATTAGCTCATCTGGTCTGATGGCCCATATATCACAAGCAATTGCATTTTATGTAGTGCCCTTTACCAAGCCCAGTCGTGTTTATGTTTGGATAAAGCTGTTTGCCAAAAAGGCATTCAGCCCTGGCTTTAATACATCAAAGTAGGGAGAATCAGCAATTTCCACAGTAGTCTGCATCATCACTTTCTTGGTGAATTACTTTCTTGGTTAAATGCATGTCTGATTTCTGATTTGAAGGTGATAAACTCAACTTGATCTTCAGAAGCTGATCTGAAGTTACACCTTCCAGACTGCTGCTTGTTATGCCTTTCTCTGGTAAATCAGAATTCATGAATATCCAGGTTACTGTCACCATGTACCTTTCCAAGGAAAAGTAGGGGGTAAAGGAAGGAGTGTTTAAACAGAAAAAGCTGTTCAAGTGCCTCTCACTGAGCCATTTCTTTGACTCAAAGTTTTCTACATTCAGTGGTTGCTTCAACAAACCCTGGTAATCTACCCTACTGGTGAGAGTTAAACTAATCCACCCATGGTATCTCCATGGTACTCCAGTGGAGTACCCAACAAGGCATAAAACTTTCAGATTCTTTCAGTTGCACAGCTCAAGGTTTACTTGCAGGAAAAAAAAAAAAAATCTTTTATTATTTGCCTCACTCCTGAGACTTGAATGGTCTTACAGATCAGTTCAGTTTTCTTCTTGTGAGAATCCTGAGCTTTGTACGTTTAACATGTTTTTCTTTTACTCCTCTGAAGACAAGGCAGTGGACCTGCAGACAATTGAATAATGATTTAGCATGTCCATCCAGACTGAATTGCCTTCTACTTCTCTGTGTTATCCTGCTTAAAAGTCACCATCCCAGTTATTCAATTTTTTCTCTCTTTAGTTCTCTTGAGTTTATGTTCAGGAAATCTTTGTTAATGCATATGGGATGTAGCACTAAATCATCACATCATTTTCTTCCCAAGTGGAGATATATTAAAATCAGTGCAACAATGTGGGATTGAGCAATTCAGGTATTTTGAGCAGGATCATTTTAGCCTTTTTAGTCCTTGGTCCTGCTGTTCATAAAATAAACATCTTTCACATATGAAGTAACAAACTTTCCTTGGAAAAACTAAATTACCTATCATATACTATAATAAATAAAGAAAAAAATATTTATCTCCTGAGAAAGAGAAATCACAGGTGGGAGGGAATGTAATGGTCAACATAGCAACAATTCTTGAAATAAGTGAAGTGAATAAAAATAAATGTGAAAAGTAAGACAATTTGCACGGATTTAAAAGAGTGGTAAGACAACTGCAGAGAAAAGCAAAGCAAATAGGAAATCTGGAGTGATGGGGAGCATAACGATATATAAGAGGTTAATTGAATTGTTTAGACATTTCAACATAAAATGAATGAATAAGAACTTTTAAAAAGACGCCTAATTTGCAATTTCATATTTAATTTCTAATAACTTTCATATTATTTTGCTTTATTCTTTATTAATGATTTGGGTGCAAGAGCGATGTCATTTACAAGACTGCAGGATGATTATGCTGTTCTTCAGTATGAACACAGACTGCTGAGTAAACTTGTTCTTGGAAACTGAAAGTTATCCTGCTGATCTCAAGAAGATGTACTTCTGTACAAGAATTTTATTTGTCTTATTGGCAGTGTTCTCTCATACAAGAATTCAGGAGCTGCTGAATCAATGCAATGTCCTATGAAGTTCATTTCTGTACTTAAAAAATAAAACAAATAACATTCCAGAAGTTTTTTTTTTTTTTCTTTTTTCTTTTAAATAAAATCTTTGCTTTCTTTTATTGAGCCAAGATCTTGGTCTCAAATGTGTCTTGTAACGAGTTCCACAATCCAATTCTTCTCTGTGCAGAATTTTTTTCCCCTCAATTTTGAAAATATCCACTTTCAGTTGCATTGACTGTACCTCTGATAGATTCATATGAGTCACAAGAGTCTGACAATAGCTTTATTCTACAGCCAAAAGGATATACTTTTTAATTTCTCTTAAGTTTCCAGAGGAACATGAGAACTTGCAAAGTACTGGTATTACCACTGAAGCTTTCTATCCCCAGTGCTTACAGTTTTGCCTTGCAGAACCACATTAGTGGCAGAGGGTTCCCTTCCCTAAAACTGTGAAGTCAGAGCATTGGCTCCTCCTGGGATATTCCTCTTTCTGGAATCAAACAGAGGGTTGTGGTTATTCACAGTCTGCTAGCAGAAAGATGAAGATGTTCTCAAGTCTGATTCCTTTTTGAGAACCAACCAGTTTGGGGATTTTATGTTGGCTAAAAACATTGGCTGTGTTCTGGAGAAACTGAGATGGGATGCCATGACTGACTCAGCCAGCCTTAGTGCGTGCTCTTGCTGGGCCAGGGGGGCTGCCCACATCCAACACACGTTTCCATCCTCTGTTCTGTTAGTGTTTGATCTGGGGTAGCTGTGCAGGCAGGTGGTCTGCTCCCCAGTCCAGCAGAATGCTAACCAAGGAAGGGAGGAGGGAAAGAGAAGGGGAAGGGCAAGGGCACAGGAAGGAAGAAGTATGGGGATGGGAATGGGAATGGGAAAGGAAAAAGTTACTATGAGTTAGATCCACTTTTGCAGTGGATCTGAGCAATAATCTCAGACCTGAATTAAGGTGAAGAAAGTGATCTGATCTCTCTTATCCACCCAGTTTTATGTATTTCCATTGTTTTATGTATTTCTTCATGTGTCTTCTTATTTCTTTCTCCGCAGAGATGCACAGTTCAAATATTTTCATCCTCTTCTCACATCAGTTTTGCTGCCCTTCTCTGAATCTTCCCTCTCTAGTTCTGTTATGTTCCTCTTCAGACTGAGTGCTCAGAGTTGCACAGAGAGTTCCTGGGGAGAAAGAGCGAAGTCTATAAGACCACTGTAATACCTTTGGTAGAGTTCAGGGTGTGTAATATCTGCATCCAAAGGACCGTGTCTCCTATCTTAGAGTCCCTGAGAAGTTCTCAGGATTTAATGATGTGGTTGATACATTACCTGCTTAAATGAGCCAAAAGACAGCATTTGTGTGTGTATTCCCTCTTCCCTTCTTTCTACTTTCTTGCAGCTATCATGGATAAGGGACTGAAAAAAGTCTCCTGCTCAATTCTTAAGTTGCCATCCGTGCCAGTTCTTGCCTCATGTCCATAATCCTCAGCCCTGCCCCATAAGTGGGGGCTGGTCAAGGGACAGATCATCTCTGACCGGCTCTGAATGATGCAGGGGCAAATTCCTGGCTCTCACACTGGCTCCCTGTGCCACTTACTGCATATCATTGAATTAAATAGGTTTTTAAACTCATTCTGACTAGCTTTTGAATCTGCAGTATAGACAGACATATCCAATAGGAACTCTTTTCACCGTCAGTATGCAGAATGACACATTTTCAAGGTGAGAGCCATCCACCTTGATTCAGATGTGCACTTCAGAATGAGAGGAGTTGTGCCTTTGAAGCATGTCCCTTGGACACTTCCTCAGTTTAGATGTCTACATTTGGTAAGATGAATCCTGTCCTGATTCACAATCTCACATCTGAGTTAGTACCAGTACCTTTCTCTCTTTCCTCCTTTCAGAGTGCAAACCTTTTATTTCTGCCCAGATCCAGCATTAAGGCACATAGATTTTCAATGGGCATGTCAGATATAACTCAGCTAGAAATAAGCAAAGATAACCTCATAGATTTTGCTTCTACCTTTTGTTAATTTTTTCCTTCGTGATATCAGGAAAAAAGAGAGAAATTGCCACTGTTCTCTCTCCTTGCATTCACTTTCCAATTGGTGTTTGCAGTTTTCATTAACTTTCCCCTTTTGAAAATTACATCTCATTTTTTGTTTTTATAAAAGCAAAACAAAGCAGTGCCTGACATTTTCTGTGTGTATATATATGTATATACACACATATATATATATGCATATATATTGTTCCACATTCCTGTCATGAGAAAAGGGATATTTTATCTTATGCTGTTTGCTTAGAGCATTAGTAGCATACTTATTATCCTCATACATCTGACACCTGAGGGTTTTGCTGGCAGTTTACGTTCTCTTTTTTTCCCAGGGGTTGGGAAGGCAGTTCCAAGGACCTGATGCAAGATGCATTCATCCATCACGTTTGGCTGCAGAAATAGCTTGTTATTGCTCTTCAGAACTGTAGCCTTTATAAGAGGAGTCTTATGCTTTTAGCTCTCTTTTCAGAGCAGCATTGTGTTTGGGAAAAGGAGCTGAGAATTCTGGAATTCAGAGGAAGAACCACAAGGATGCACATGGTCTCTGCCAGCAGGGCCATGGGGATGCATTTTTCTGCCCAAACATGTTTCTTGACTTCAGTCTTTTCCATGCCTCCCTCCATTCTCTTCAGGCTTTGCCCCTTCCCCTCCTCTCCCTTTCACTTGTAGGCATTGGTCCCAGCACTGCAGCCGACCTGTGCTCCCTTCTCATTGAGAATAGCGGCAGCAGCACCCACAGAGATACACCTGACTCCCATGGCATCTCTTCTCATATAAACCTGATCAAATGCCTCGGGCTAATAGTGGAAGCTGAGATTTGCCATAGCTCATGTAGGAACCATAAGTGAACCCTGTAGCCTTCAGAATCAGGTTCAAGGACTCTGGCATTGGGTACCAAAAACAAACATAAATCTCTAGAATATTTCTTCACCAACCTTTCTGGGTAAAATTCAATACCCAAAATATCCCCAACAGCTTCACAAAGGCCAGCAGAGCTCGAAGCTGCTTCTGTGTGTTGTTCTAGCATGGCAATAGTTGGCTGCTGGCACGCTAGCATGATGTGAGATTTCAGGAAAAAATAGATAAAAGTTTAATAGCTGGTGCTTAGAATTAATGTTTTACTTTGAGGATTTAAGCTTTATAACTTTTCTTGTCTGCATTTTTATTTGTATTGTTCTGAATACAATGCTGTCTTGGTTCATCCTGAGAGCAACTGTTAAGAAAAAAATCTCTATTCCCTGCCTAGGGAAGATACAGAGTAAGAGAGTGAAAACATACAAATAGCATTTGAAGTCAGTGCATCCAAACTGTCTATCTAAGCACTGACCATGAGTGCTGATGGGAGGTAGAGAGCAACATGAAGATTAGAAAACACCTGCACCCTCATTTAATCTGGTAGGAGATCGTATAGGAATAGTGAATCTTTCTAGAAAAAACTGTCTCACAAAGGAGAGGTTTTGATTCATCAAACCACAAAAGCAAATTTCGGAGTTCTTGGCTGTGCACACTGTGACACTCCCTAAGACTGGCAAGGAAGGTGATAAACAGAGGGAGAAATGACAAATGGGAAAGAGTCCTGGAGAGAGATGGCTGGGATCTGTGTGTTTGGGTTATTTTTGTGGCGTTGCTTCCCTGGCAAGCTGTAAGAAACCATAAGCAGCACACTAACAAGGGAGAAGATCATCTCCTCCCCCATGCAAACTACACGGGTGAGCATCTGTAGATGGGAGGAGGAGGGTGAGCTTCTGTGGGACAGCTCTGCTTCCTTTGCACAGATGGGTTAGCAGCCGTGGGGACCAAAGAGGGAGAGGGACCCTCAGCTTTAGCCCTCTGTTTCTCTGTAGCATGCCAACCAGAAACAAGGAGCAAGCATGGAGGGAAAAATAATTTGCCATTTATCTATACATGCTAACAGATGCCTCTCACAAGGGAACAAATTGTCAACTTCAAGGCACAGTGTGTTCCTTGGTTTGCTTTGTGCTCAGGGTATGCTGTGTCCCTAAATGAGCAGAGGATGCTGTCTTGCAAGGAGCTGGGAAGACTGACAAGAGTGGAAGTGGCAGAAGGGGTGGTAAAGGTTAGAAATAGGGAGCAATATTAGCAGAAAAGATCCAGCTTGGAAAATTCAGTCTCATACATCTGGGGGAAAATAATCTGAGACTCAGCTGTTCTGCAGGAGAGAGATACTTAGAGAGCACTAGAAATGAAAAAAAAACCCTAGAGATAGCAGTGGGAAACCAATTAGACGTGGGCTTGTATTGGCAGTAAAGAGTGTAATTTTGGGGCTACACATGGAGGCAAAAACATTATCTACCAGGGAGGTGATGATCCAGCTGTAGATGGCACAGGTGGAACAGTATCTCTGGCTTGGGTTTATCGAGGGCAGACCGACATGGACGAATTGGAGGGATTTCAGAGAAAAGTGTCATTAGAAAGGAAAGAGCTGGAAAGAATTTTTACAGAAAAAAAAAAAAAAAGAAAAAAGATTAAAAACGTATTTTATGTGGTTTGATGGTGCTTCAAGTGGGAAAAAATAACATTCTAGAAAAACTTGAAGGCAGCAAATAGCAAGAGGAAAAAATACATTTAGGGTAGCAGAGGAGCATAGATGCAGGCATAGAGGTATAAAGGGTAAAAATGACCAAGATCATAGGCAAGAAAAAATTCTGCAGGACAGGACTGACTGTGAAATGGCCCTAGGAGGCAAGCATTAGATGCCAATGATGTTTCTGTCCTGCCAGCAGCATGGAATTTGACTGCAGAGTGCTGAAGTGATGTCAGGTTGGGTGCCAGAGGAAGGCTCAGCAGCACAGAGCTCCAAGCAGATCTCTCCAAGCCAGACACCTCTGCTGGTATTCTGCCTTTAAACATCTTCCATGTCTGACAAATTTGACCATTTGTGCTTTGTTTTACAAATACAGACTGACCTCTCTTCTTCAGTGTCTTCCAGAGGAAGGACATAAAGGATGAGTGTGGAGCTTCAGCTTCACCTCCTGGTGAAGCTCCCTGCTCTCTTCTTGCTCCCTGGTCAGATTCAGATGTGTAATTGATTTGTGTCTAACGTGAGCCCTCTTCTGCTGCTACAGAGAGCAATCTTTGCCCTCTGGCTCTTGTGGTATCTCTCCTGGTCATACTAAACCCCACAGAAATCCCCCTTTCCTGTCATGCAGCTGGCTTTCTCTTTCTAGAAGAAACAAGTAGACAAGCAGATGTTATCTCTCCTGAAATCTTCACTCTGATGAGAGCTGTGTATCATCTCTTCCACCTCCTTTAGGACAAGCATAATGACCCAGTTCCAACACACAGGGCTCCATTTTCCCTGTCCTGATAACGTTTGTCTGTGATGCTGCTCTTTTCCTCAGAAGCTCCGTGGGGTTGCTGTGGTGGAGCTGGGGACCAGCATCGCTGCGGCCTGGCTGGGGCTGAGGTGGGCTTCTGGGCCTCAGTGGGGTTGTGGGGAGGATCGGGGCTCCACCTGCAGCTCAGGATTTCCAGCCAGAGCCCATTTGGTTATTTGTGATATCAATGGAGATTTTCAGTTGTTTCTATGGAGACTGCTATGTCTTCTTTGATTGTAACTTTTCTAGGGGGATTAGTAAGGGTGTGTGGTCTTTCACTGCAGCTCAGTGGCGCGGCTCTAGCACAGTGTAGTAAGTTGAGGTCATTAACGTCTGATGGCTGTGTAGGGACCTTTGTGTTGTTCAGCAATTAGTATTCTTCACTGATAGCAAAGCCACAGAGAACAGTACAGTATTGCTAGGGGGACACTCAAATTCATATCTCACATACTTTAACATAATATTTATCAGTGAATGGAAACCCACCCATCTTTACTAGGACAGGCTCCTTTGGCTTTGTTCCTCTTCTGTTCCTTTCAGTATCATTTTATAAACAACAACAACAACAACAAAATAACCTTCCACCCAAACTAGGGCTTGACTGTATGGCTGTGATCTCGTGGGGTCTTAGCTAAAGCTGTTCATAGTGATGTGTCTGATGTCCCAGAAGTTCAGGCTGGGGTGGGGGGCTCAGCAACACTAATTAAATCTATCTCAGTTTTAAAAGATATTTTCAGAACTGCACCCCAAGCCTGAATACAGCACTGCAAAGCTGGTGTGCTCACCAGCAGCAGTGACGAAGCTCCTCATGAAAACAGAAGATACAAGATAGCAAACGGTCAGAAGACAGTTCTCAACAGAGAAGAAAAGACACCCCTGGGGTAGATGTAATGTTTGTTGCAGGAGCTGTTGCCAAGTCACTACCAAACAGACCAATTCACTCACTAAATCTACAGGGTGGAATTTGTTTCTTAAATTTCATCTGTGTGACACATCCCGTAAGGCACAAATGAGAAACACAATTATTTTGAAGCCTTAAATGTTGAAGACAAGAGAGTCAAAAGCAGCTCAGATCTGTGTTCTGCATTTATTTATTTATTTATTTATTTTTCATATTTAAATCCCAGTTTCTTTCTGCTTTCTCAGTAATGCAAGGACCTGTAACACTGCAGCATAGTAAGGATGTGCTGTACAGAGAGGATGCGGTGAGATGTGAGCATGAACCAAGTCACCAGGATGTGTCCCTGAGCCAGCTGCAGATAACCTCTGGCACAGTTCAAGGAGGTGCAGAGGAAAATGTGAAAGTTAATCCTTCTCACCGTGCCACAGAAACATCTGCTGCCAGAGGGCTACAGCATCCACACCACCAGTACTGGGTCAGAGCATCGCTGCTGGTAGTGATTGACCTCCACTTGCCCCACGAGGCAGTGCTCAGCTCTGCTCCCTGTGGCATGAGCAATGAACCTGGGAGAGCCCAATTTGTGCTGCAGCATCTTCAGGAGCCCCTCAGCTGCCAGAATCGGTGTATACCACTGAATTTGTAATCATGGAAAGGTTTGGGTTGGAAGGGACCTTAAAGCCCATCCAGTTCCAATCCCCCCTGCCATAAGCAGGGACACCTCCTGCCAGACCAGGTTGCTCAAAGCCCCATCCAGCCTGGCCTTGAACACCTCCAGGGGTGGGGCATCCACAGCTTCTCTGTGCAGCCTGTGCCAGGTCCTCAGCACCCTCTGAGTGAAGAATTTCCTCCTTATGTCTAATCTAATCATGGCTGTTCTTGCTGATATCTTTAATCTGCAGGGCTTGAGAAGAAATGTGCCATTTTCTGCTGGAACAGGCTGTGGACAGCAGCTATGTTTTGGGAGAAATAATAGTAAGTGTTCTTGGCAAGCTAGCAGCAAGGCAGGTCCTAAATCATGTGTTGACATGGTAGGCCTACTTTGGTGAACTTTGTGGGATTCATTGCAGATTGTTTAGGCTTTTTTTATATATACATGAAAGTACATATCAGAGACTTGCTGAAAAGTGAGGTGTGTTACAAGGGTTGGAAATCATAAAAGTAAGTAGAAATAAGTAATTCTTTAAGATAAGCAAAATCCCCTACTTGCAGTTATAGACATTGCTTTGGAGATAAACCATCCAGTGGTCATTAAATAGCAGCTTGTATAACAGCTGAGAAAGATGAGAAAAACTTTCAACTAAGTTGCTAAATCAGCTGTAGCTTAGGTCTGTGATATCAGAATAGGCAACCCCATGGTATCACCAGTGATACTGCAAAGGGAGAGCAGAGGGGTTTAGGAAGCAGTGGAAGAGGAGAACCTGCTGCAGACCAAATTCTCCCCTAAGTATAAGCACGGACCCTCGACAACAGCAGTCCATGGACCAAGGAGATGCTGACGTGGGTTCCCTATTTGCAGGCTGCCAATAGCAAACATCTCCTCTGGGGAAAATGTGTGCAGGCTGCTTTGTGCTTGTAAGTGGAGTACTCATTTGATTAATGAAGAGGAGGGAAAGAAAGAGTGGTCGGGGTTGGATATGTTCTGGAAAACACTACCCAGACTTCTTGAACTTAAAAAGCATTATGCTGTCCAATTTAAAGGAAAAAATGCTTTGAAATCTTGGATGTATGATGACAGGTAATAAAATTTGGTTATGCCAATAAGCAGCCTTAGCATTGGAATAGCGAATAAATATTTTCTTAGGAACGTGAATTTTTGTAATATGAAGTGTACTTAACTTGTGGTACTCTTAGATTAAGATGAGTTTAGTGACAGGCAGCTTAGCAGCCTTTTTTTTTTTTCCCGGTTTGCAATGTAGCCTGGGCAACTGAACCATGACCTATTTTTGCTTTGACAAATCCTATCCCCATGTTCCTCAGTTTTGAAAACAGATATAAAAAGGGATAGGCAGTAATTCAATAAATAGGCACTGTAAAGTAGAGTTAACAGAAGGAATGACTTAAAAGCTATTATTAGTGGCACCCCTGTGTTCAAAGTGGCAGAAGGGTTCAGTAAGGATTACCTCTGTCAAAGCAAAGGGCAGGATGGACTTGACTTCCTACAGTCTTTACATTCAAGGACTGCGAGTTCTCAGCTGTCTCTTACCTTCTCTTCCCTGTCATCTTTTGGGCTCCATGAGAACCTCTTGTTATTTTAGAGACATTTTGTTTCATCTATTGCTGGTAGAGAAGTGTTGGATACAAACAGCATATCACATCGGGTCCAAGGCACACAGATTAGTGTGGGGGAAGTGGCAGTGGCAGAGTCCTTCACTAACTGCATCCGGATAGGGGCAAATGACTTGTCAGTGCTTGTGCAATGCTGACACATTCATATTTATGTTAGGATTGGCTTTATGGAGTAATACTAAAGGTTGGCATGACATAAAACACATGGTATGACTTATTTCAATTTAAATTTCATTCACAGCTTCATGCCATAAGGCCTCTTCTCTGAATCTTCAAATGATCCTATAATTTTGGGGGAAGCTGGGACCTGTACTGGGACCAAACTTTGTGGCTGAAGAACATCCTGCCTAACTTAATATCTGATTGCTCACATAGTTCTGTATCCAACACTGGATCTCTTCTGTGGTTTTGATCAAATTTTGGAGCAATTATTTAAATATTTAATGATTGCTTGTATAAAAATCAATGGAAATGATGTCAAATTGGGCCAAATGTACTTAACCCCCCCTAATATGGATTTGGAACTTACTCCAGGCTGTCGTTTGAAAATGTTGATCAGTAATAAAAGTGACTAATAATACCTTTTATCATGGATTCCAATAATGCCTGGGTGCACAGTCATCAAGTAAATGGAGTTCTTCCCATTATCTTCATCTGAAAGAGGATTGAACCATTAAACCAACCTAAATAATAAAGAAACACATAACACTCCCCATGAAAGTGTTTGCAGCTGTGTTCTTCCACCACATGTACCATGAGGATTCCATTACAGTAAATGGAGCTGTTAGTGTCACAATATTGCCATCATTCCATGTGAAAAAAAAAAAAAAGAGTCAGATTCTCAGAAGTCTTTGATGCTCTATTATTGTAAATGTGTGAAGTGTTTTACTTCAGTCCTGGTTTCTAAGCTTTTAGAGAGGAAACTGCCTGCCCCAGTAGGGTATGAATTTTTAGGAGTGAAATCCAGCCTGCAGTAGTAATGTAGCCATGTTCCTCCTTCCTCTTGGCCACTTACGGGTACTCCATTTACCTTCTCATTTCAGGGTTAAGAGTTTTAATAATGAAAGTAACTTTTTTTTTTTTGATTGGTTGTTTTTTGGTTGTTTTTTTTGTTTGGTAGTGACATGTTAGAAAATCACAAAAATGTATAACATCTGGGGCACTGAACAAATTTAATGCTTATTTTGTATGAAAAGTCTTGATGAATGGGACTTTGAGAAGAACAAACATTATTACATTTTAGCAGATATTCTTACCTCTCCTCCTGATTCTAACTTCCTATTGTAACTATTTTGTGTTGCTGCTTTCCCTAGCTGATTATTAAATTAGTTCATTTTATCTCACTGAAGCACAGACAGGTCTTTTTGTTTGCCTGTTCAACGAACTTCTTTGTCATTTCCTGATCTATACAAATCAGATATATTGCACACACATATATATGTATACTATGTAGTTATATGAGTTATTTAACCCATATATTAAAGTCTATTTCTTCTGAATGCCTTCTACAATAATGTATCAGTGTATATAGATTTTATACCAATGTATCAGTCAGTCAGTAACAGCCCTGGATCCATAAGGCATAACCATGCATAACCATATTTGTAACCCAGATTTGCTCTGAACAAGGTGAGCAGATTTTCACCAAGAGGACCACAACAGGGAAATGATGTAGCATCAAACCTGCAAAGAATAGCAGAGGCTACCACTGGTAGGTCTGTGAAGAGGGCTAGAGAAGAAGGAAATGGAGCGATGAGCACTTCCAGAAAACCTACACTGACAGTTTCATACATACATGTATATTCTTCCAAACCACATAACTTCCAGGCCTATTATGCTGCTTGGGAAAGGAAAAGATGAGCAATAGAAGGGGATGTAGGAGTTATTGTGACTGCTGCTGAGATTAAATCTGCGCCTGTAAACATTTTGAAAAAAATCCATTTCCCCATTATTAGCATTTGAGAAATTAATTTCCTGATTACCCTTCTGGCCACTCCAATAAATGGAGACACACATGGGATTTGTCTCCCTTGATTGTGGCAATAATATTTAGCTTTTATAAAGTATGTTAAACTTTCAAGACCTTACAAATGCTATGGAATTAAGATTCATTCATCTGCTGGCTCTTGTTTTCTCTCAATGAAATCTCTTATCTCTCTGATAGAAGTTCCGTAGTCACTTTGTGTATCTTTCATGGTTTTGTTATGGCAAGGCTGTCTAAGTTAAAGGCTTGTCAGATTTAAGAAATAACTTTTAATTGCCTATTTTTTCTTGCAATATATATTTTTTTCTCTTAATATTCATTTTTTCTTTTTTTTCTAACTCAGAAATAGTTTTGTTTCTGTCTGCTCTGAGCACCCACGCTGCTTTAAGAGCGTAGTCAGCTGAGCACTTACTTCTGTGAACCATTAAATTGTCATGATGGGAAGGTGATTGTAGGATTGCATTGCATTCCCTGGGGGATCAAAGCAATCCAGGAGTTCTGATTCGTGATCCTTAGCTGTGGGTAGGATGCTGACGTGATTCCTACCTCCAGGTTGCAGATGCTGGAGGAATGGCTGAATGGGACAGACATAGGAACGGAGCACACAATGTGCAGCCCTCAGCCCCACATAGAGTTTACATTAAAGCTCAGCTGTAAAGCGAGGGGTCTGAGCAGCAGATACCCATGGTGTTTCTGACAATCACTACTACATCTGCATTAACCTATAGAATTAGGACAGACCTGTCCTTCCTCTAGCCACTCCATCCCTATCTGCCTCTGATTATGAGCCAGAGTCCTTACAGTTTTCATCTTGAGCTTTTGGTATCATCACGATGCTCTATTTGTTGTATCAGTGTACAAAACACTTGCTACCTTTACCTCTCCACAGGATCTAAGGCTCTTGCTTCATTATCCCTAAAAACGTCTTGTAAGTAAGCAGCTGCCTCTTGCATTAAATATGCATAAATTATTGTCATAGGTCAGCCTTTGTGCATGTGAGTGTTACAGATATGTTACATCTGGGGGACTCTCTGCTTTCTCTTGTCTTTTTTGCATATACATCTCTCCAGTGACTTCACTGGATCTGCTCTAGATTTACATCATTGCCATCAGCATGCATACCACTGCAAACTGTATGGATTATTAATGGAAAACTAGCCAAAAACTAAAATAAAGCTCTGCTTATGTTGGGGAGGGAAAAAATCCTCAGCATTTCAGTGAAGTGCAACATACAATTAAATCTCTAGGTTGCTCAGATCTTAAGGATGTAGTGTTTAAAGGAGATAGTGACTATAATCTAAGAACCTAGGGTCTGTGGTAAATTGCACCCATGAATATTTGTAATAACTTTAAATGAGATTGTCAGTAACCAGATTTACACTGCAAGAGCTAGAGCAGGATTTGACCTCATCTTAGTAAGGGGTGATGCACATCAAAGGTGTTGGCATAAAGGCAATTTAAAAAGTGATTGGAAAATAGCATGAATTATTTAAACAAAAGAAGTTTCTAAGCTGCAAAGGTTGAAGCAAGACTCAAATGTCAGATCTATTATGTCTACAGTCCAGGACTGCTTGAAATGATAATACGAAGATACAAACACTTTCATCTTAATATTTACAGAAATTGTGTAACTTTCTATTACTTTCATTTCCTTCAACTTACAGATGTGTTAGCTTTAAAAAAAGAAACATTTTTTTTTTTTTAATGTGTTGTAATATTGGATACTGCACTAATGTCTGAAAAATGATATATAAATTAAAGGTGTTTGGAAAACTTTGGCAAAATATTTATATATATATATATAAAACAGCTTCAGTTTTCAACATTGACCTAAATACAAACATAATTTAAATAGGTGTCAGTATTTTTGATAGCTCTGTGTAGCTCCTATAGTAGTAGGTGAAGTATGTCTTCTCCTCACTTTGATGCAAATTTTACATAAGAAAATATGCAAATTCAAGCTCAGCACGCATTCATACAGACAGGTCAAGACAAGATTTGGATCAAGGTTTAATTGCCACCATTCTCACTTTTACTTTTTTGAATCCGACATGAGATAATGTGTTAATCCAGAGGAACTACAAGAATAGATTGAGCACAGAGCCAGCTTTCGTATGCAGAAGTTTTTTTTTTTCTTTTTCTTATTTTTTCTTTTTCCTGTAGATTAACATAGATAGTTTAAGGAATTTGTTTTTCTAACACAGTTACTGAACATCCTGTTGTGTCTTAATCTGCTTCTGAAGCATATAAAGCAGCTGTGCTTCATTAGCTTCAAGTTATTATGAACATAGTATATAGTCTTGTTTTATGAGTGGGAATACTGAATGTTCAACAGAATGTGATATCTTTAATTTGTTTTTCATATTTTTTTTTTCCATGTAAAGTGATATTCCCATTCTTGTTCTGCCTCAAGGCCTCACTGAGAAAAAGTAATACACAAAGCATATAAAGGTAGCTCTGGTCTTGAATGGACATGTAAGATCTACTCACTGACTGCTCTACATTTGCACATCAGCATTGTAAATGTCGAGCTTCTCCAAAAATAGAGCCTTCATATCCTCAGTAAGAGGCTGATATTTAAAATAAACTCCAGTTTTTAGGCACACTTCCAATGCACCATACACCAGCTATCAAATCACTGGCAATAACAGAGATCCATTTTGTTCAGAGTGGGAATCAGTTAATGGAAGTCACTGGAAGGAACCCATGAAGTGAGTGCGCTGACTGCTCTTATCCATGAGCAAAAGCTCCCTGGTGGGTACACCCGTGTTGTGGCCTGAAAACTAATTCAGAATACATTGTGTAGGTGCAGTGGTGTAGACCTTGCCATGTATTATTTATGGAGTATACTTTAGATTCTTAAGGACCATATCCCTGAGCTGTAAGATTGCACGGCTCTTTCAGTTTTCAGTTTAAAAAAAATCTCATGAATGGAGAAAAGATTGAAACCGTGAGTTGTAGTAATTGTCACAAGCAAGTGAATGAAAGGGATCTGTTTATGTTTTTCAATATATCATGCCTTACGACTAATGCCTCGAGTCCTTATGTAAGATCAGTCTGGAACATCTGTAGGTATTTTCACAAATCACAGAATAATTGTGGTTGGAGATTTAGTCCAACCTCCTGCCCAGGATGTCTTCAGATGAGATTTGAGTATCTCCAAGGCAAAAGGTTTCCGAGCCACTCCAGTTTCTTGTTCCAGTATTTTGACAGTGCTTGTGGTGATTTGTTTTTCCTTATACCAAGACAAAATTTCCTGCTCTGATTGTTGTCTCTCACCCTATCCCTTCATACCTCTGAGAAGAATGTGTCTGCATCTTGTTTATATCCTCTATTAGCAGGGTGTAGTAGATAGCAGTGAGATCTCTCCTTTACCTTCTTTCTTAAGACCAAATAAACCCAACACCCTCAGGTATGTCATGTGCCCTGACTATCTTGATGGCCTTTCCTGGCCTCCTTCCAGTACATCAATGTTTTCTGTGCTGGGGAAACTGAAACTGGACCCAGTAATCCAAGAGAAAGTCTAGAGATAAGCAAGACCCAATTTCTAATCATGGCTAGGATTCTTCTCTTGAAACAAATTCAGCTGTTTCTATCTACGCTGTACATCTCTAAAGTTAGCTGAGATACTTCCCAGACAGTCTTTGGGGCAAGATATGAGAACTGATTCTCAACAAGTCACATGGTACAGCTGATGGCCACAATCTTACACATGAGCAAAATACATTCATGGCTGCACTAACATTGTCTTTGGGGTTTTCTGTTATTTGAAGGCACATTAAGATAAATAATGAGGGATTAAGATGCACTTTCAGTGCGCAGTTGCAAGGTTCATGCAATAAAAATGCTCATGTTTTTTGTTTTAATGCAGGCATTCTCACACAGCCAGGAATTCTGCAAATTTTGTGTCAAGTATGCTCTGAGCACTCAAGCAGTGTCCTTCATGTCAGTGTTAGAGAGCTATGACATGGGATGGCAGAGGAACAGTAATTGGATCTTGACTGAAGATGAGGATGTGAGTGAGCTGGGGGTGATGTTGGAGAAGGAGCATGCTAATCCTGACATCTGTGCTATAGATGTCTGTGCTTTATGTTCACCATACATCACGATACATCACTACTACTTGCACAGAACTGCAATATTAATCAAGCATTTGGAATTAAATTGCAATTAATCTAAGCAGGCACCACACACTGTATCATGAGCCATAACATGGATTCTGGAAAACACTTATTTCAGCATTCCCACTGGCGGCTTCATATTTCCTTGTAATGAGGTGCCAAGTTAATCAAATATATTGGTCATGTAAACAGCAGCTTTTACCAGCCTGCACTGGTCAGAATATTTCCTCATCCCTCATTTTTTAAAGCTGTCTTCCACCACAGGCTGTAGGACACTGGCCACAACTTGGTATCCTTTCAGAAAAAAATATTGCATTTGTTCAGGCTGGCAATATTGCAGGGAATAACGGTTTATTGTACCTGATACATATTTGTTGGCCTGGTTGCAAGGATGAGATGGTGAAATATAATGGCCTGTGATATACAGCAGGTCAGGCTAAATGATCTAATGGTCTCTTCTGAATTCATGAATTGCTGGGCTGTGTGCCAGAAGCCAGACAGACTCCTGGTGTTCCCACAAGTCCCTGTATTCATCTATCCCTGCCCTCTTGAACTCTGCAGTGGAACTCCCATTTGCATCATTTAGAGCAGGATATTGATGTGGGTAGTTAGCGCTAAGATGAAAAGTACAACGGCTTGTTGGGAACCTCTGAAGTGCTAGGTAACAGGGACAAAGCTAAGGCTGAATAGGTCCCAAATACTGCTAAAGTAAAGCAGTTTGCTTTAAAGGACTCCATGGACTCGGTGACCTCAGTTTTTCCTTCTCAATGCCAGTTCCAGGCAGGTTTCTGGCAACAGCCTGCCAGCTCCATCTTGTGCTCTGCAGCATGTCTGGCTCACTGCACTGCTTCCAGGGACCTCTCTTGAAATTGCCTCTCTTGACACCGAGCAGTATTTGTGTCACAAGCCAGTGTTTCAAATTGTCACATGGCTGATCCCTGGATGTGTGGATGCCTTCTCCTTACCCCTGCTCCTGCACCAGCTCTGCTGCTCATCTGAATCTGCAGTGAGACAAGCTACTTATGGCCAAAGAAAATATTCATTCTAGTGCCAACAATATAGGTCCTGTGCCAGCTCACCATTGGATTAGACCAATGCCAAAGCTGGCACAAGTTTAAAAAAAAGCGTGGCTGAGGAATTGGAACAGGATTGCTTCTTTTGCAAAATCACAGTTGTTTAGGGTAATTGTGACATGAAATTGTATTTTCGGGGAGGCAAGCTAGTGGTGAAATTCTCTGCAGCAAGACTCGTGGTAGAAGCAGTGTCCCAGGATTCAATCAATTTAGTTGTGTAACCTAGCCAAGTTGGACTTGACTTTACTCATTAATATATGGGGAATCAGGTAGGCTCTCTATTGGCTTGAGTATTTTTCTCCACTGAAAGTCCTGGTGCTGGTGGTGCTGCTCCAGACATTTCTCTTTATACAAAATCTAAACAAAATTTCAGCTCTGTACAATTAGGTTCAGAAAGTCACAGTGAAATCTCCTTCCTCTTCTGAAGAAGGTGCTCTGACAAACTAGGAACCTTTTATCACACATATCTTCTTAGAAAGCTGCTGCAAAACAGCTGGTTTCCAAATGTGTACAATCCTAGAAACCAGCGGGAAGGAGGGGAGACTGATTACACCATCTGCCCACCTTGGTAGGACAGAATCACATAACAATTTGTGTTAGAAGAGACCTTTGAAGGGCTCTGGACCAACCCTTTTCTCAAAGCAGGGCCAACATAGATTAGGTTGCTCAGGGCCTTATTAGCTGGAGATTTTGCAGCTTCTCTGGTCCTTTCTTCAAATATTTGACCACCATCATGGTGATATTTTTTTCCTTGTATTGAGTAGGAATTTCCCATGTTGCCCACTGTGCTTTCAATGGGCACCTCTGAGGAGTCTTTCTCCATCTTCTCTGCACCCTCCAATTCAGTAGTTGAAGGCAGCAGCGATAGCCCTTTTTAGCCTTTTCTTTTTAGGATGAGCAAACCCAGTTTTTTCAGTCTGTCCTTGTAGGAAAACTTAATTTAGTCATCTTCAGGAAATAATGTGCCATCAGAGAGCTTGCCAGAGACAAAAATGCTCCTGTTGTTCTATGGTGTATAGGTGTATAGCCCCCTCTCAAGGGCTTGGTGGATATATGGGATATGAACCTTCACTCCTCAAGGACCTTTGGGGTAGCAATCCCCTTTGTGGCAGCTCATTAAAGTCCCTGCTAGCTGTACGGCTTTTCCCTTCCTTGCTGTTTGAATCTCTGCGATACTTCTTTAATGATTCATGTGCTCTTTGCTTGCTCACCTGCTTTTTGAACTTCTGTTCCATGAGTAACTGTTCAAAACAGGGCAAAAATTCAAATTACAAGAAAATTCAAGATATGAAACTTGAGTTTTGTTGTGTATGGACTCCAGACTGCCCAAGGGCTTCAAAGAAAACTTTCAGTTTTATTGAAGATTTCTGACTCACTCTGTGCCTCTATTTTCATTGATTTAACAGCAGAGAAAATGATTTATTAATTAAATTTTTAAATCAGATGCCCTTCCCTTTCTTTTAGGGTTATTTTTCTGACAAGCATTTTAAAAGAAACACTGCTTTATTCTTCATAGAGCGGCAGATACAGTGTGCTAGGGAGATTAGCATTTCTTCTGGTTTTGCTACTCAGACAACTTTGGTCAGGAAAGAAATTGCTTTCAGTTTCTTTCACTTTTTTATTTCCAAAAGCAGACTTGTAACACTGATAATCCCAGGAGATGAAACTGCTCAGGCTTGTTTGGTCTTTGACAGCTGTTTCTCGTGCATCTGCTGTCAGGGCTGGGCTCTGCTCTGTCTCAAGTCACGGTAAAAGATAGTTCAAGTTTTGTTGTTGTCTTCTAGCTCACTGAATGTTAAGTATCTTGACCTCATGTGACACAGCAGAAATATCTGAATCTCTTCTATGATTCACTTTCAGATACTGCTTTTTTTTTCCTGCTGAAAACATTTGATAAGCCATTCTCTGCAGATATGTTCACACCGGCTTGAATCCCTCCGGCTAGGGGCTTAAGATGTTTACCTGCTTCCAGGGCTTGTACAAACAAACATTTATTCTTTTGATTTGCTGTTTTTCTCCTCCCCAAGTTGTTCATAGTTTACTGGATCTTATTTATCTTGGGAGCTATATCACTGCAGCAGGATGGTGAATCTATACCTCACCCACAGCTTATGTGAGATTTTTCACCACTACTTTTCTGTATTGTTCAGTGACATAAATATTATAGGTGTTAGTTCTGTTTGAGGTAGGCACATGGTAACCACAAAACAGTCACCATCTATGATGCTTTCATTTTTTTTTTTTTAGCCTTTTAAGTGAAAATGTTTATTTAACTGTATGTGCACAATGTTAATATTTTACTCAAGTGACTGAATAATTATATGTTCCATACCAATCGCTATGGTCTTTTAAGACAGAAAAAGTGTTATACTGAATAAAAAAATGACAGTGCTGAACAACATGTTGCTGGAAGTAAAATATAGCAACCGTGTATTTTCCTAAACAAAAATGTGTGTTTCCCAGAGCACCTAAAGAACTTTGGAGCACAAGGCACACTGAATATCTCACACAGCCTATTTGGTCAAGCTAATTTCACACCCACCTCAATGCCTGAAGGCAGTGGCAATAGAGAGCTTTCCCACACGTTAAAAGTACTTGAAAACAAAATGGAGTGGCTCCAGCATGGGGTGGAGCTGCAACTTTTGTTTTTTACTCTCTGCTCGTTGAAGAAGTAAGTTTTCAGGCTTTTTTTTTTTTTTTTTTTTTTTTTTTTTTTTTTTTTAGGCACAAAATGAAGCTAAATGTGATTTTTACTTGGGTAATAGAGTTAAACAGTTTAAAGTTAAGGTACGTTTCAGATATACAGCTGAGGCAATGTAATGGCTCTCTGCTATTGAGGTAGCCACCCATTTCTGGCCATTAATGGCCATTTCTGGCCATTAATGTTGGTTTTGGCATTCGTTGGTCTCTTGCTGGGCTCAATTTGACTTGCTGAGCTAGAAGTGCCTGCCTTTCTGTCAAATTAGTGAGCTGAATTACCTCAGTGAGGGTGAATTACCTCAGGGAAGGCCTGGCAAGCATCAAAGGTGGTGCAAGGAATGAAGCTGGAAGAAGTGTCTGGCATGGGGACAAGGAGGTGTATGGAAAGGTGGGATGGAGCAGCAGGTCCACGCCTTCAGGTAGCAGTGAGATACCCCAAGGTCAACTTGCTCTGAAACTTTGGCAGAGCAGGACTTGCGTCTCATTTTCAGTGTTGCCAGTTTTCTGCCTTGAACACAACAAAAAATTGATATGCATGTGAAGTCTGCAGTTTCACAAGGGCACAAATGACTGGGTTTTCTTGGCTGTTTCGTAGCAATATTCAGATAACTTCCTTCCCTTACAAAGTCTTGGAAGAAACCCTTACCCCTTCCCTGCAGCAAGACCTGCAGTTGTCAGTTTTGCTGGGCATTACTGGTTTATTATATACCGTATTTCCGTAGCAAACATCACTATTAATGTTTAAATAGTGATCCACAACATCTCTTCAACAACTAAAGCACAAATGAGCTCATTCTTATCTCACATAGACTGGGATAAAGCAGGAGTAATTTCACTGAAGACAAACATTGCACCGCTGTAAAAGTCCTGTAGTTAGGGGAAAACTGGGAATGACAGAGAGTGACTGTATAATAAAAAGACACCCGGTCATCGTTTGAAATGTAGGACCTTAAAAGGGCCAATTGTTGAAATGAAAGTTTTAGATAGCGAGTGTGTGGCTTGGTAGCTCCCCCTGCCCCCAGCTCTGTTACACATATCCAAGAGGATCTTGCTGGGTCTGTGCACTGGATTAGAAATCAGCTGTCATTAAGGAGTGTTTCACAGTGGAAAAGGTTCCCGGGTGTGATGGTGCGTACGAGAGGCAGCCGTGGGGATTAAGCTGGCTGGTGACAAGCATTTGTATTTACCAGTCTGGTTAACTTCAGATCAGCCTTCTAAACATTTCCATGGAAACAAGGGAAGTTTTGGTTCACTGTAAGTGGCTTTCTTTACTTTCTAACTGTGTTAAAAATGGAATACTAAACAGAGACTAAACTAACTCTGAAACATATTTTAGTGATACAGTTTTAATAAGTCATGGCATTCAATGATTGCTTTTCCATACCTCCTGCCTGCAATTATGTGTGAAGCTTTCATCGGGCAGTTGCTCCTTGAATCTGCAACAGCATGAACAAAATGAGTCAGGAAAAGAACTGTGGGATAGCTGAGGGTCTTAAATCTCTATTTTTGGTAGAAAACAATTCTGTGCCTTTTGTCTGTGCCTTTTTGTATTTTTTTTTTTTTTTACATGGCATAAAAGTTGAGAGACTGGAATGTGCTTTTGTCCTGGGGATTTCTTATATATCTAGTTCTTTACTGAACTACCACGTGTAAATTTTGATGTGACAGAACAGCCACTTGTTCAGTCAAAGAGATAAAACGCATATTGATGTATTCATAGAGAAAAATACTAACAATGCCTTTCATTCTCCAATAGCATCTTTGAAGTCATATCATAGAAAACTAGTTGGAAGTGGATTTTTTCCTGGTTTTCGAGGAAGAAGCTCGTGCTTCCGTACAAAGAGGGGTGCTTCAGAGATCATCCGAGTGGAAATATACTAAATGTGCTGTAAAGCAGCAAAATGAGGGGTTGTGTAAGCTGACTCACCCTAGTGAGGTTCTTGCTCAATGTGCCCAGCAGTCTCTCAGGCCATGTACAGACAGAGAAGAGTGGTTGCATGACTCAGGAAGTGTTTTCCAGTAGAAGCCATTCTTACTCCTGTAATGCCGAGAATTGGTAAATGTATGAATAACTTGAACAAAACCAGCTTTAATTATGCATGAATGCCAATCAGTCTGGACATAATTTTGGCTGACTAGCGCTCAAAATTTAACATTATTCTCTGAATTTTAATAACTCAAAGATTTTATCTCAAGTTATATTCTAAGAGCAGTGAGGTACTGCAAGGAAATTGGCCTTGATGTTTATCTGAGCACTGTAGACGAGTATAGACTCGCATCTATAACATTAGGGAGATTTTCCCTCCCCCTGTGCCATGGAGCTGACACTGCTTTATCTTTTAATGCTCAAGTCAAATTAATTGAGTTCCTGTTACCTAAAAGCCTTAACTTTTCCCACTTCCACCATTGCTCATCCATGACAGATGAGCTCCCCTCTCACCAGTTTACCTAAAGAAGCATCAAAGTGTCAGCTACTAAACTCCAGGGTGCTTTTATCAGAAACGATAACTGAGAATTTCTATTTCTGTAGAAAATACGGTCAACCTTAGTTATTAAAACATGTTGTAACAGGTGTCTGGGTGTCTGGCCACATTTCATATCTCCCTGGACAAGAATGTGTGCAGCTGACTGCAGGCAGCCCGGGTGTGCTTGGAGAACTTTGTCTGGCATTGCAGCTGTGCAGGGGCTTTAAACAACAGCAGAGAGGCAGGCGGAGAACTGCAGAGACAATGCAACTGAAATTCACTCATAGGTAGCTGTAAGTGTTGAAAGAAAACTGTATGAATATGTTGACAGGGTGGAGATATTGTTTCAAGGCAGAAAATCTGAACAAACTGGACTTTGGTCCTCCTGACAGAGACTCGACAGTGAACATGGAGTCGAACGCTTTAAAGTAGCAAAAGGATGTTAGGCTTCATACAAAATCAAAGGCAGGATGCTTGTCCTTGTGAGTGCAAGGAAAAGGCTTGCAAACAGGAATGCAATGCAGAAAAAAGCTCAGAAACCAGAAATCTGGAGAGGGCAATAATGACACTGTGAGTATTCCCAGATGGAACCATTCACATGCTGGAAATACGCAGGCTTACAGGCCAGGACCCACTCTCTTTGAATAACACCCTCTGCTTCTCCCCTACCCCAAAACATAAATTCTCATTTACAGTGTTGCTATAGTGACTTGTTTCTTTGATAAAGCTTCTTTACTTCCTTACAAAGCGAGGTCCTCAGCCTTCCCTGACAAGTGTGTGGGTTTGGACTGAGGGCAGAATTAAAATGACTTTCTGGGTACTGCATTCATTGCATCTGGTGCTGCTGAGGTAATAGAGAGAGGTCGTTAGCTTTCTTCGTTAAATTGTACCAGGAGCAAAGCAAACTACGGAAATATTCTGAGGGGAGCAACATAGCACTAAAAAATTATAACAGTGCTCAAATAGTTTAGAAATAGGAGGAACAACTGGGGAAGGTTTAAAAGGCATTTTATTCTGTGTCAACAACAGGTGCCAGGGAAATGCAAGCCAGTCCGAAGGTAGCTTTGTTTTTGACAATGGATTTTGTAGTCTCAGTGGTTTCTGTAATATCCAAATATCTCTGGCAAGAAACTCCTGTATAAAAATATGAAGTACATTGAGCTGCATGGAAGATGGTACCATCACAGAAGATGTTGCAGAGAGGGATTTCTTTCTCTTAGTGCAGGCCAAAGGGTGACAAAAGCAGCATTAGACCAAAGAGCTTTTCCATATGGGCAATGGACAAGGTTGTGCTCCATTCAGTGGACAGATGCAGCTCTTATTATTATTGTTATTATTTTTAATTGGACACAGGTGAGTAAGCAAATGTAGTGGGAGCAATGATGAGAAAAGAGCCAAGACTGCAGTGGGGGTGAGCGAATAGAAGTTGGGTACTGGTTTGTGACCCACTTGCAGCATGATGATCCAAGCAGCTGCAGTCTTCAAAGGCATTTGTAGTGTCCAATGCCACCAGGAGAAGCTGGATGGGGAGACCTGAGTGACCTCAGGGTCTGCTCCTTGGCCTTGTCTGATGGCTGTGAAAATTGCACAATGGGGCGCCATCCACCAGCTCCTTGGGGACCTTCCAGGAGCAGGAGGTACTGCTGGGGTGCTTTATCTACTATCTACACTCTGTTGTCCCATCAATTCATTTTTGAGACTGTAATCTCTTGAATCCTTCCATTTTATTCTTTTTTTTTTTTTTTTTTTTTTTTTTTCATTTGTTTCCACCCATACTAGTTGTTCTTTCTCCTTGTGTTTTTTTTTTTTTTTTGTTTTGTTTTGTTTTGTTTTGTTTTTTTCTACTCAGCCTTTCTAGGTGTTGGAGGCTTTTCTCTGTGACAAAATTGTCCACCAGATTTGATAGGCACTTGTAACCGAGCAAACTTCTCATTAGTGATCACTGTTGATCAAATCACTAGTTTATCCCTGAGAAGGCTGAAACAACTCTCTTTTATAAATTGGTGTCTTGGATTTTCTCTGCTACTGGAATTAATTTCTGATGGCAATTATGTTTCCACTTAAAAATAATTATCTTTATCTGCTACTTAGAAAATATAAATTAGGCAGTTCTCTTTGACTAGATATTCTCAGGAGCATAGGGAAGCTAAACTCACTGGTATTGAGAAGATTTCCTATTTATTAGTTTAAAAATTGGCTCTGTAATCTGTCTAGGAATGTCTGGGGAAAAAATAAGAATTTATGCTTACGGAAAAGCGTATATTTCATTTTCTAACAAAATGCATCATTTAATTCTAACTGATCTTAAGCATGAATTCCACAAGCAGATATCTCAGTGCTTTATTTCCATTTTTCCATTTAAAATGTCTTTTTTTGTTGTCAGTCCCTATTTGCTGTCATCAAGCAGAAACACAGCTCTACCAATTCCTCGCTCCCAGTATCAAACTTACTGAATTGCACAGGTCCCTGAATAGGTACAAAATAAGCTGTTACAAAAGCTGAAAGTCATCTACAGATACTTCAAAGACTTTTTTTTTCAAATGTGTTTAAATGTTTTGAGAGCTTCTTTAATACAAGAGTAACCTCTAGCAAAATTTATTAACCTTTGATTTATATCCCTCATTTGATTTGCATTCCTTTTCTAAGTTATCAGTTTCTAATTTAGTTTTTCAATTTGGTTCTCTGAAATAGAGATATGGGACCAGAGTCTCAGCTGATGCAAACTGGCTTTTGCTAGTTCCCAACATCTGAGAATCTGGCTTCTTACCTCTTCTGTGAATTTTCCCAAGTGCGATGTTATTGTTTTCATTCAAGAGCTTTATTATCAGTTGCAATAAGAGATAGCAACATCTGGCATTAACTTCATCTTGCTGTGACAGGCAATTGCTAGTTCTGAATACAGCTGTGAACAAGCACAATATTGTTCGCTTCAGTTGAGCAACATTTGCTTTTAGCATAGCAAACTGTCAACGGAGAGTCCAAGAAAAATTTGGGTTTAACATTACTGAGGTGATGCTCTGTACTGCTTCACAGCTGTGGTCATTTCAGACAGTATTAAGGAGCTCCTACCTTCCCCACTTGTGTTTGCAAATCCTATAAAGCAAAGCAACCCATCCTTCCTCTCAAAAAAAATGGACTAATGCCAAGAAAGAACAAACAAATATGAATCTGACGAATATGGAAACTCTTCTCACTGGAGGTCTGCCTGCATTCAGCATTAACCATTAATCCTAATGGTTTGTGCTGGTGGGAGTGGATCAATTGTCCTTTAAAAGGCATGACTATGCTCAGAACAATTGTCTTAGAGGAAAAATTATCCAGCAGCCCTTCTTCAGAGCAGTTCCAATTTTGGTGTGTTGAGTCATATCTGCCAATTATAATGCCACTATCTTTTTGTCTTATTGGTCCTGCTAGGCTGGAAATACTTTGAGAGAGATAATTTAAGTTCTAGTCTTTTCCGTGCGTTGTTAGTGGAATATTTTACAAAGTGTCAGATATGAGGCCAAGCATCAGACCTGGGAAAAGGCCTCGATGGCATCACTGCCCTTGCCACTCCAAGAGCTTTTGCAACTGGCCAAAGGAGTTACCATGGAAGGGTTGCAATCTGACTGACTGCACAGTGCAATTAAGGGCTGACTAAAACCAGTGGAACAGGCTTGTGAGAAGCAAAATGAAGGAAAACAAAGATGAAGGAGCTGAAGAAAGAAGTAAAGTGGTAAGGCCCATGCTGGGCACTGACTACTACCCATGAAGTTTTACAGAAGCTTTCTGGGTGAGGCTGAGATGGAGAGAAAAACAGAATAAAGCAAGCAAGGAGAGAGCCCAAAGGGTTAGAGAAGATGGTCATGTTTTAGCTGAGAAATGGTATCTAAGAGATAGGGAACATTCACCTAATTCTGTAACAGTATGTCCAATATAGTCCAATATAGCACTTGAGGTTTTTTAAACAGACACTTTGGAGAAAGTGGTGGTGTAGCATAGCTGAAAGATCCACAACAAGAGTGTTTTTTTTTTTTTTTTTTTTTTTTAAGCTGAAATGCCATTACTGGAGCTGCAATTCAAAGATTCAACTTTCTGTGACATCAGATGGCTTCTGCATCCACTGTTCTGTGGTGGACTTATCAGCGATGTGGGCTAACCCTGAGGCAATAGAGCCAGGGCGACTGCCACTAATTGCTGGAAGAGAAGAATAGGGCTCATATGGCTGGTCTACAATAGGTTCAGAACTGTAGGCTTTCAACTGAAAATGAATTTTCTCTTTTGCAATCAGGAGAAGGATGCTGAGTGTCTCCTTCAAGCTGAACTCCTAGTTTTGTTCAACAGTAGTTTTAAATTAACTTCATTATAAGTGGGAGTTTGATGGTTTCTTTTCTTTTAGTGCAGAGATCTGTCTGTTTATTTAAGATGGCTTCTTCTGTTCATCTGCTGCTAATTAGCATCAATCATTAACCGGTCCAGAGCTTGCAGCTCTATTCATTTAAATGATTGTTAATGGGAGCTACACCCATTGAGACATTGGGTTAAATGCCAGTTTAATGAGTGCATGTTAGTTGTTTCACTGTAACTGAAGAGAGTTACAGTGAAACATTGAGAGAGGTAAATATTTCTCTCCTTTCTCACTAAATGATTTGCTGAAACTGTGATTCTGAGTATACTCAGCTAAAAGAAAACCCATCAACACTAGGGGGACCCATTAAGAAAATGGGAGTAAGAGAAATAGAAGAAAATCTTACAAATGAAGTTAGGCAAGAACATGAATGTTTAGCTATTAGAGCCAATCTTTAGTTTTATTACAAATTTTCAAAAGCTGGTTTCTTCTAAAAGGTGCCATTTCAACAGTCTTTCTCCACTGAGGCAAAGCAACTGTACCAGCCTCTCTTCTTGAATGACACCTTGCAGATTGAACCAGGCAGCTCCAGAGCTGAAAGCCTGAGCTGCTATTGCATGCCAGCTTGCTTTGCCTGGCTTAGTAGCTCAAAACCAGTGAGTTATGCAAGCTCTCAACCCTCCCTTCTTGAAGATAAGCCTTACCCTGGTGGTGTCCTCAGCTGGAGATGAAGAACAGTGCTGCTGGCTGGCTGCTTTGTGTTCCTATAAGGAATCCTGACACGTGGCAGCAGGCACATGGCAGCCATCCGGTCGCATTTGCCCAGCTGTAGGACTGCAATCCCAATAATTCTTCTCCACCCGTACTCTTCCTAGGAGTTATGTAAGTAGGACACTGGAAGCGCATGAAGCCAAAAGCATGAAAGAATACAGAGCAGATGAAGTGAGAGATTTTGTCTTAAAATAAAACGTTCTGTTCTGATTCTGTTTTAGACTTTCTCCAGTCCAACTGGCATTCCCTTGTCTGCCTTCACCAGTCTGCAGTGGCTTTTGCCAAGCCAAGTCTCTGTATGTGCCTCTTCCCTCACTGACCTGCAGCAGCTCTTGATGCCATTGACCATACCCTTTTCCTGGGATGTCTTTCTCCCTGAGCGCCTCTAACTTGAATCACATTGTTGAATCACATTTTGTGATATTGACACATTTTTGTCACATTTTGAATCCCATTTATTACCTTTTGTCACGTTTCAGATCACATTTTGTCACCTTCTGACCCTTCTCCAGCTTCTTGCGAGGATGCTACGAGGACCTCCTCTTACTCATTTTCTCTTTGTCTCTTGCCATTGTTATCCATGAACACAAATTCATCTTATCACGTCTATGCTGATGGGTCACACACTTACCTGCTTACTCCAGGCTGTTTTATCCAAACAATGGCCTTAGGTTGCTTTTCTGGCAGGTCTGACTTACATGTAGTTAGTTATCAATTCAAGTCAGCACAAAGACATGAGATTATTGAATATTTTCTTGCAAATCCTTCTGCATTCCTTCTTTATGTGGATGTGGTCTTTTTGTAACTGCAGCATAACTAGAAGTCTTATTCTGTCTCTCATCACCTGGCATCTCACTGACTGCAAGGTTCTTTTCTCCAGTGTTTGCACATGTAACTTTCTCCCGTTTAAATCAATTCAAATTCATTTTTCTACCCCAGTACATTGACACTATCACCTCCTTCCTGCAGTCTTCTGTTACTTCCCCTCTCTCTGTTTATACAACACAATCTTGTTTTCACTTTGAACAACCTTCTTGTCTCATCCCCACATGGCTTGTCATCTCTTGTTCGCTTCAAAATGTCAGCTTCCATCTTTGATGGGCTGTGGATGCCAGCTCCCTTCCTCTTGTTGTTACATCTTCAAATCATCACCTTTCCCATGCTTACCATCATGTTTGGAAGGAGCTCTCTGAAATGGCAACAAAGCAACTTTCAAGTCATTTCAGAAGTCTCTCTTGTGATGCCTTACAGGAGCCGTGACAAGTTGATACTGTGCCAAGGCGGATCCTTTTCATGCTGCCTGATATTCCTTGTGTTCCTTGGTTGGATGGGAGGCTCTGATGTTTTCTGTTTCAAACAGGGATCCTCTCTTTGTGTCTTCTACCTCAATAGGCACCCTGTCCATGATCTGAGGGACACTAAGCTAAACCTTATTTCATTTTAGGCACAGATGAGGAGCTGTCTCAAGCCTGTGCCATTTTATCTTCCTCCTTCCTCCTCTGCCCCAACCGACACTACAGCTTTGTTCATCTGAGCTTCATAATAGTGGTAATTTAAGAAAGATGAGGCCCCTTGTCTCCTAGAAAGAGAAAGTTGGGCATCACCTGGTGCAAAACACATCATTTGTTTGGCTACAGTTTGCCGTGGCTTCTGCTGGAACCGAGTCAGGTAGGAGTAAAAAATGGGTTTTGCACAGCAGTGAAGACGTCTTTGCAGCTCATCTGGTTGGAGCAAATGACCTCTGAGGGACTGGTTCCTACAGAGGTAGTTTTCACTTCATTTGCCCTTCAAATGGAGGCACAGGACCTGAACACGTGTGCAGCTTAAAACACAAGATTCTTTTCAGAAAGTCTGTGATTTTGTCCTGAACAAGCAGAAGAGTACAAGCATGAGGCAGATAGATGACGTGTACCTTAAAAGCTTTATTGCAGGACCATAATCTTTTTATATTCATCATAGAATTAAGAACCTTGCAACCTTGCATTTGGTCATAGGTACAACTCTTTTTAATTTTTATTTTTTAAATTTATTTCATTTTATTTATTTATTTATTATTTTCATTTATTATTATTTTTTTTTTTCCCTGAGACTAGCCAGTGATGATTGCAAAAGGCTGGAGATGAATCCAAACATGATCAAAGATTATATGCACACAGGAATTTTGCCCCCATTTCAAGGCAGAAGCCCACATCTTCACAGCATACTCAGGGCACTGGCCCAGCCCCATGCTGGCTGGGTGCTGCAGCTCAGGGTGTGTCATAAAGGTGCTGCAACTGACTGATCAGAGTCTGAGGTAGAATGCCAGTATGTCATATTTCTAAACAGAAGAGAATTTCAGGAGTCACCTTTATAGAGGGTGTGAAAGAAGGAGGGAGTCCTTCATTAAATTGTTTGCATAAAGGAAATAAAGGAAAAATCTCTGAAATTGATTCAGGAATACAGCACATGAATTCTGACTGAAGTTGGTGGGCAAGAGTCTAAATTATGAATTTAGAAGAAAATCCTATTAAAATGGAACTATGAGTCTTCTTGCCTTTTTAAAGTTAAGTCATCTCTTTGTTATCTACAGACTGACAATGCCACTTGGGTTTTATTGACCAGTGTGTCTTGATCTGCCTGATGACATTTCCCAAGATTAATGTGTCTGTTTCTTGACAATGCATATGCGTCCTGATGCATCACAATTAACCACTGCTACTTGGTATTAAAAGGAGGGACTCTTTTTATCTGCAACAGCATGACTTCTATCTGCATTTCAAATGGCAAGTAAACAGACAGGTCTCCTATCCACTTTTCTCATCTACCTTTTTTGAAGTGAAGAAAATTTGAAATTCATGCTTAGGTTCCCAGTAAAATGCAACATATTTTGGAGAGCAAATTGGACTGGAAATATAAATAATAGAAAAACACCAATCAAAACCCACGATGTGTAAGATACAGGACACACAAACATCTCTCAGTATTATAAATACTTGACTTTATAGCTTTTATTTATTTGTGTTGGTAGAAATGTCAAATTAATATTTATGAACTCTCAGTAGTGTATTTGTTAGGGTTTTGTTTATTTTCAGTATAAATTGTCAGACTAAAGCTGTTATTCAGGACTGTCAAAATGTGCTTTTTAAGCTCGATGGGAGTTTCACATTTTGGCTCAATTCTGCACTGATGTACCATTATGCTTACCTTAAAGTTATGAGTGATCCATTTGTCTTTAACACGACTGTTCACACACATAAGTTGAAACTTGTGTGCATTTGCCTGAAGTCACACAATTTTTTTATTTTTTTTTTGTAATAATTCTACAAACATCTCAGGAAAAGGCTGCTAGAACTTTTTACTGTTTTAATTAAGCTCAGTAGCTGAACATAAAACAGTAATACAGATTCAAATTTACCCAATCCTTGTTTAAATAACTTTGGCAAGATTTGTTAATTTTTTCGGATATCACATGACATAAGATGAATTTGGATTTTATCAGTGCTTGGTTCCTCTAAAAGGATTCCAGGAAATGTGGAGACTAGAAATAGAAGTGTCCTTGGCACAAATGGCTATTTTCTCACAGTCTATGGGATGCAGATTTCTCTGCCCATGCTATGGAGACCTCCAGCAGCTACAAGGTGATGATGATTAGATATTCTCACTTTTAAACTAGAAGAGGCATGAAACATTGTTCTAAACATGAAATATGCTCACATATATGTTGAGAGAGAATCTATATTTGCAACCCATTTAATACTTTTTTGGAAAAGTAAAGATGGAGTTTAAGAAATGTTTTGAGCATTATGGTGTTAACTTATTTTCTTGCTTTGTTCTTTATTTCTTTCCATATATCATTTTCTCACCCCTGAAAATTTTATTTGCTTCTCATATTTATAAGGTCCCTCGGTGACAGCTAATTTTCCCTTCTCCAGGGAGCATTTCAACTGAACCTTGGTATTCTGAGTGTGTCTAATGTATCTGAATAATATAATCTATGTCACAATAAAAACAAGATAAATGTCACAACTGGTATATTTTTAATAGGCATGGTTGTGGCATCATTGTAGATGGTAAAGTGAAGACTCCTGTTTGTGCGCATTCGTAATAGGAAAGGTTGACAGGATCTGAGAATTCCTAAAGAGTAGGATGGCAAACAACACAAAGGACATTACAAAGTCTTTTACATAAATGAGTTGTTGAAGCCCATTTTAATACTGTTCAGGAGTGGCCATTTTATTGCAAGAAAGAGATATCTGAGCTGTAGGAGCATGATAGAGCTGAATGAACTGTATGGTGAAGGGTACAGAAACAGTCATATATGAAAAGTGATTGAATGGACTGAGATTTTTAATTTAGGAAAGGTACAAAGATAAAAGGATGCAAAACCACATGAAAGAAGGAAAGAAGTTGGATTCTTCTTTTTTCTCTTGGCATAACAGAGGCTATTTACATAATTAAGAGCTGAAAACTGGGAAACTATGGAAGTGATTTTTTTTTTTTTTTTAAAGTGGCCACAGGGAAGAAATCAAAGCCAAAAAAGTAAACAAAGACAGTGACTGCATATTTTATGTCTACATCAAAAATATCCAGACTTACTGTTGAGGAAAGGGATCTGAAATGTCATGCGTCGGGTTGAGCCTGCCACTGGCAGGGACAAGGATGGGTACAGACCATCAAGAAGTTCTTATGCTGTTCGTAGCAAGTGTCTGACTGGTCACAGTCAGATGCTGATCATAGAAGGGACTGGACCAGCATGTCAATGGTCTGATACCATGTTGTAAATCCTATGAAAGATTTAACACGAAATCACTAGTGTGATGTGAAACTGCTTGAGTGATGAACTTGATTTTCCTGTGGTATAAATTAATGAAGCACACTCACAGTTATATAAGTTACTATATTTGGGTGGGTGTCATGATAGCCCTCTTCCAAAGACAAACAGAATCACACAATGTTCTTGAACTTTTAGAGTGATGAATTGACTTGCTACTCTATTTAATCAAATACTAAACTCAGAAAAAATACTCTAGAACAATTAAGGACTTTATTTGACCTATATTTTTTGTCCCTGAGAAGTGGGATATGAAGTTAAGAACTTAACCAACAATTGCTGAACTTTGGTTCTGCCTCAGTCTTTTTTTTTTTAAATTATTTTTATACTTAAGAACAAAATGCTTAGTCTACGGGTCTGTCTCCACACATATAACATGGCCAACACTTCTGAGGCCCAGAACCAGAGATTTGTAATTTAGGCATGCCAGATGGAAACCTAAATTTAATCCCACTTTTTTTTTTTTTTTTTTAAAGCATTTTTAAAACAATTTTGATAGCTTTTCCCACAAAACCATTAGATTGTAGACAATCTGGATTTGAGGTAATGTGCTAAAATTTTTACAAAGTGTTTAAACTTATAACAATGACATTGTGATAAATAATTCTGAAATTATTTACTTTTAGCATACATGGTATGCCAGGTCCAAGATTTTATATGTAAAATCTTTTACATGCATACGTGTATATGTGAAGCTACAGATTTCATTTTCATATTTTCTAATAGTGCTATTTCTATATGATGGGAATAATCACAAAATAAATCAGGAAAAAGATATTTCTAGCGTGGAAAAACATCTTAATATCTACATAGAACTACAATTTCTAGAATTATCATCATAGAGTGTTTTGTCAGACTTTTTTTTTTTTTCAGTTTCATATCAGTCTAATATTATTGAATAAAATACATGAAGTTACATACATGAATAAAATACAGCATGAAATTTTGGCTATATTATTAAAAGGATTGTGGATGAAATTTGTTAAATTGTCAGTATCTTCTATTTCTTTTGGAAAGTTTCAGCTTGTTCTGCAGCATTGGCAGTCAATTTTCTGCAATATGAAAGTTTTCTTGGTATATACATGCATACATCAGACTCAGGTGTTTGTTCTACTTGTTGACATTTTTGTCTGAGCACTGTAGGAGTATTTCTAGGAACAATTATGACAGGACCATTGAATTTCATCATCCTTATCTTATATTTTGTTGACAACTTTCCAATGCCATTAAAGACATCACAGAATTGATTTTCTACCTTCATAAGCTTCTGTCCTACAGCATAAGCTTTCATAATGAGCCTTTACCATTTGCTATGCTTTCAGATCTTGAATCAATACTCTCTTTCCCTGAAACAATTACAAATCTTATCTTTTCAAGATTTTGCTTTAACTTTATGTAGAACTCCTATAAACTTACAACTGGAATCCTTTCTCCACAGCATTACCTGTGGTTGCTTATCTGTATTCAATGGAAGTACATTTCGTCTTCAAGTAGTTCATGTAAATTCAGATATCACATTAAGTTGTCCAGCCATACGCAACTAATCAGTAAAAACTCACTGCAGAAGTTGGCTGCAAACGCCTCTTGAACAGTTTCAAACCTTGTACAGGTGACCTTGTACAGCTGCACCGATGGGCTGAGGTCAACTGCATGAAGTTCAACAAGGCCAAGTGCCGGGTCCTGCACCTGGGGCGCAATAACCCCAAGCAGAGCTACAGGCTGGGAGAGGAATGGTTGGAGAGCTGCCAGGCAGAGAAGGACCTGGGAGTGATGGTGGATAGTCGGCTGAATATGAGCCAGCAGTGTGCTCAGGTGGCCAAGAAGGCCAACGGCATCCTGGCTTGTATCAGGAACAGTGTGACCAGCAGGGCTAGGGAGGTGATCGTCCCCCTGTACTCAGCTCTGGTGAGGCCGCACCTCGAGTACTGTGTTCAGTTTTGGGCCCCTCGCTACAAGAAGGACGTGGAGGTGCTTGAGCGGGTGCAGAGAAGGGCGACGAAGCTGGTGAGGGGCCTGGAGAACAAGTCCTACGAGGAGCGGCTGAGGGAGCTGGGCTTGTTCAGCCTGGAGAAGAGGAGGCTCAGGGGCGACCTTATCGCTCTCTATGGGTACCTCAAGGGAGGCTGTAGCGAGGTGGGGGTTGGTCTGTTCTCCCACGTGCCTGGTGACAGGACGAGGGGGAATGGGCTTAAGTTGAGCCAGGGGAGTTTCAGGTTAGATGTTAGGAAGAACTTCTTCACTGAAAGGGTTGTGAGGCATTGGAACAGGCTGCCCAGGGAAGTGGTGGAGTCACCATCCCTGGAAGTCTTCAAAAGACGTTTAGATGTGGAGCTTAGGGATATGGTTTAGTGGGGACTGTTAGCGTTAGGTCAGAGGTTGGACTCGATGATCTTGAGGTCTCTTCCAACCTAGAAAATTCTGTGATTCTGTGATTCTGTGACCTGGTGAGGCTGTGAAGTCTCCTCCTTGGAGATTTCCAAAAGCCACCTGGATGTGTGCTGGGCAGCCTGCTCTGGGTGTCCCTGCTGGAACAGGGGTTGGACCAGATGGACTCAGAGATGCCTTCCCAACTTAACCATGTTGTGATTCTTTAAATTTTATAATAGTACTTTGCTTGTTTTAAATACATTCTGGCTTCTGATTCTTGCAAATATGGAAGGTCTTTCCACAGGTGAGAGCTATAGCTTAGGACTGGGTTTGGTCTGTTGTGGTTCACTCCATCCCCACAAATGTTGCAGATTCCTTTTGTTTTTGCAGTCTGCATATTCCTCCTGTGAAATTTTCTAATCTTGTCCACTTTGTATTCTTTTTCTTCCAACACCTGCACTCAGGTTTAGTTGTGTTTAGTTGTCTGAAGTCTTGGAAATGTTCTCCCGTTCTCCACCCCCCCCTTATTTTTCCCCTTAAATTTGGGGCTCTTATTCCCAATAGAACCTGATCTCCAGAATTAGGAATTTCACAAGTCCTCCAAAATTGCACGTGTCCCACCGGAATCAAATCTGTTATAAATTATTCAACTATTTCCTTTTTCCTTTGAGTTCTTTTATGAAATGTATCTCTCTTAATAATTGCATTTTCATCCAGAACCTCAGTATACATGTTTGTGCTGCACATTCTGATAAATGATTTTCTTAGCCTCAGTCACAGGCTAATGTACAAATATAGTACATCTGATGTTGAAGTAATCTGAGGAAAATCTGCTGTTCTTGTCTCTGCTTGCCAAACTCTCACTTTAACTTTTCTGTCTCCTACTGCATTTCTGGAGAGCTCTAGTTGCTCGTGCATTTTTTCTGCTTCTTTTTCTTATTCACCACTTTTCTTAGAAGTTATCTTCAATTTCTGTAGCTGAAGGTGTCAGATTGTGCATTTGGGGAGGTTTATAAGTGTGAAAATCTGGGTTAGGCTCATAATTACTCAATTTTAAATAAGAAAAGCAAGAAAGGCGGTAGATGCTAAAGAAAAAAAGCTTCTAGAAGCAGAACAAAAAAGATTTTTGTACATATGCTAATTGGTTTGTATTAGAGTGTTTCTGAGAAAATAAAAGGTCCAATTATCCCCACAAAACTATATAACAACAAGAAGACAATTTACTCATATTTTTAATCTAAGATTTTATCTTTTCGTAGCAAAATAAATAAATAAATAAATAAATAAATGAAATCCAGGAGAGGTCAATAGTAGAGAGCAGACTTACTGGGAATTTCCAGGAAGAAAACTTTTTTTTTTTTTTTTTTTTTTTCTGGTAGAAAATACAGATTAGACAAGATCCAGATGACTCGTGTGCTTGCAGACACGGGATCTGGCCTTAATTCTTTCCAGCTTGAGCAGCAGCTACCTATGCACTTAGTCCTTCCTCATCTTCCACTTCATGGTGTACTGGGCAGCAGTTGGTACCCACCACATTCATCTGCTCTGATGTCCCTACTGTCCTGCCAGAAAGGCAACAGGGGACTGCAGGCAACTGAGCATCCCACCAGCAGGACAAGGGAGAAGGCAAAAACTACATTTTGACCCTTTACATTCTGTTTTTTTTCCTACTCCCAGCAGTATTCTGGAAGTCAAGTGTTTGGTGCCATTTGTAGTGAGAAAACATACTACAAGTGGTGATGGATTTCCATTTTCCAGACAGCTAAAGCTATGTGATTGGCTCTTTAAGACTATATTTTTGCTCTGTCTTTGAGAAAATATTTTGGAAACATCTGTGAAACCCTATGTCAAACATCTGTTTTTTGGCTTATTAAAGAATACATTCACTGAACCAAACTGAAAAAGAAAAAAAAAATGAAATGACTTAGGAGTCATAATTAGGAGAAATATTTGCAAAAAGCAAAAGAGATTTGCCTCTATTGGTTCCCCAAAAGATTTATGTGATTTCTGGGAGAATGACAGATTTTTAGAGGTATTTCTTAACAAAACAATATCATGTGAGGTTGAATCATCTTGTCAAATACTTCCATTACATGGCAAAGTGCTATTTGAGTTATGGACAGTCACTGACAAGGCATTTAGAAAAAGCTGCTGAAGAAAAATCTGTTTTTAAACTTGAACTGATGGCATCTTTCAGGCCATATGTTCTAATAAATGAACAGTGTATGTGAAAGATCACGAACTGTTAATGATATCTTGTACATAAACTTTGCTATTATTCAGCTGAGCATATTTCCAGTGCTGACAGTTTATATTTAACGAAGATTTTTGACAGCTTGTATTTTAGATCATATTATTCTAGAAGAAATTTGTTTATAATGAACATGATCTGAAATATTGAAGGCATGATAATACCAAGAATTTTGGAGATTTTGAATTGAGTCTTAAATAATGATTAATGAAGGAAATTAATGAATTGTTGCAGCATGCTCCTCTTTTATTTATTTATTTATTTAAAAGTGAATGCTTATTCCCAGTTCTGGACAGATCATTACAGAGTGACATTGCCTGTTTTGCAGAACCGAGGCACGCAGGACATAAATGCAAATCTGTAGCATGAGCACCAAGGGGAGAGAAGTGACCATGCATCCCCTCCTTTGCCTCTATGTATTTATTGTCACTGCTTGATTTAATTTTGTCTGAGCTCTCTTCCAAAGATTCTTGGGTTTACGTGGCTGCTGCTGTAGCAGTGACACTTCAAGTTCAGTTTGGAATAGCAGAATCCAGTGTTAATTAAATAACTGCTGTTCCCATACTCAGTTACAACCCTATCCAATTTCCTTCAATCCATTGCAAATGCTTAATATTTTCACGCTGGCTCCTTTCTAGATGAGTACTTCCACACTGGATGTATATAGCAATAACGAGACTATTTACTTTTATTTTTAATCTAAGTAGAACAGCTTTGCAACCCTTTCACAAGTGGCAGGGTTAGCTGCATCTCTTATGCATACAAATGCAGTTCTGTGTGCGTTAGCCTAAAGGCATGATATAAAGATTCTCTGTGGTTTTACTGGACACCACTGTGTTATCAACACAGATCCCCAACACGATGGGTTTTATCAGAATAAAACAAGATTCTGACCAAAGAACAAAACAAAATTTACACATCTACTTTTATAAGTTTAAGTATCACAAATCCTTTGCATGAATACTGAATACAGTTTGAAGGAGCTCCTATAATCTTAAAATTTATCTCTAAAGCCATAAGTTAGTTTTCTTCAGCTGGTAGAAAGCTCCTTAAGGATTTAATCTTGTAAAAATGAGTTCAGCCTGATAATATTACCCCCGTGCAGAAATGGCTGTTTCAACGGAGCCCTAAGTAATATCGTGTTAATCTATCAATTGTGAAAGTGTCTGTTATTGATGGAGTTATTTATTTTGTCTCTCTCCTGCAGCATAGTTCAAAGAAATACTGTGGAGCTGATGGGCACAGGTTGTGTTATGAATTGCTTAAAGCAACCCCCTCCTCCTTCTTTTATCAGTGTTAAATTTCTTGCCATTTAGGACCACAAGCTATTCCCTTCTGTTAGCAGGATAAATCCATCACTTCATTAATCATTCAGGAACCTGAACTCAACGTGGCTGCAGGCAGGCTGCTCTATGTCAGGCTGTTCTCCCCAGTCCTTGATTGCTTCACCAGCAATATGTCCCTGCCAATATTTGTAGGGTGCTGAAGGGGTTCCTTATAAGCATCAAGAGTCAGTGGAATAAACAATTTTTATACATTCAGTGACAGCCAGGATATATAAATATATATGGAATATAACATAATAAAATAAATATAAAATAATAATATAGAATAATAAAAAAGCTGATTCTCCCATGCCTGTTTATAACAGAGCAATCTCTCCATTGTGGATTTTGTTGAAATCTCTCATGGCTCTGATTTATGCAAGGGGTTATGGCTGTTGTGGGTAAACTGGTGGCTGCCCACAGACATGTCCTCCTAGCTCTTGCCCAGGGCTCAGCCCACGTAACGTACCTGGAGTGCAGCAATGTATGGCAGTGTATTGAAACACTGCTCAGCTCACCCTGCCTTCATACCCCAAGCGACATCTTTTGTCCAGCCACCTGTGCTGGTGCTGGCAACTTTGGTGTTGGCAAAGGGAGCTGGCAGCCTCCTTGAACTCTATGTGTAGCTCTTCCCAGGATCACAATAAAAAGGGTGTTCTGCCATATGTTGCACGTGTGGTCTGCAAGCTCAGAAACTTGCTGGCAGCTGCTTTACTTTTCTGTCACATCAGTCCAACCCCTGTGCAGCCATGTGGGCTTTGCTGATTGATCAGTCAAGCTTTTCCTATGACTTAATGACCGGGATTATGCCACTCGGCACTTGGCTCACCAGCATCCACACTTTCAGCTGTGGCTTTTTTTTTTTTTAGAAACAAACCACTGAGAACAGTAGTCCAACATAATGCACTGCTTTCCGTAACGTCCATTAGATGTCCCCACATGCTGGTGGCTTGTGGGTACTTTAATTACATTGTCTCAATTAACAGTGGAGCACTCTGCATGCATTCATTGAATGAAGTCCCAGATCCCAGATTTCCATATTGAACACAACACTGTAGCACTTCACTTTGTATAAGAAATTCTTATTACTCGGAAGAACTTGTACATTTGCAGACCACTATTTGTCAGTCGCTGCATCTGAACCTTAATTAACATTGCATTTGTAAGTAGATAATATAAACAAAATGGTAATTCTGAGCCCATAACCACCTGGCATGTTCTTTCCCACCACTGTGCAGCTACTCTGTTTGCAATGCAGAACAGTAAGAGAAATTATAAGTAAATTAAATATACAGGCATAATGCCATATTTCAGCTTTGCTGTTTGAAGCCAAAGCCGCTGTTGGATCCCTTGTTACAGCACTAAGTTTCCTCCCGTTGTCTAACTTGTTCTGTCCTGGGTTTGTAAATATGTCTATGGATTATTTGCTGCCTGAATCATTATCCTGAAATTTGACAGAGTCTCACAGGGGGAAGTCAGCTTCTCACAGTACCAAATTTTTTTTCTCTGTGCATGGGTGGGTAGCAATAGGAATAAATCTCAGTCTCCTTTCTTCTCTTCCTTATTTTTGTGGTCACTCAGCCCTTACCATTATAGCATTCAATAGCACCTGCAGGCCTCCTGAAAACACCACATCTGCACTCTTCTTGTCTATCTCACCTTTAAAGGCTGACTTTCATGTGGCTAGCCCCATTTTTATTAGCTAAAATAGACCTTCCTGTTCAAACCACAAGGCATCACACCTTATAAGAAAAAGATGAATTAAATCCAAGCTAGAGCTTGCCCTCATAATCTTCCATGTGTTTATCTGCACAATATACCTTTCAGACATGACCTTTTTGAGGCACTGCAGCACAAAAAATATTCAAGTGTCTACACTGTGTTATGTGAGGAGTTCAGTGTGTGAAGAACAGCGTCAAATTTGACAGGGCTGACACAGAAAGACCTCATAAAGTGCCTGCAGGCACGAGGAGGCTTGAGCTTGCCTCACATAAGGAGACCATGGGGGCAGTAGCCTCTTGTGTTGCCAGCTGATGGTGTGGCATTTGACAGTTCCTCTCTCAAGGCAATGGGTGAGTGGCGAGAGCACTCATCCAGGCAAGAGAAAGTGAGACTTAAGTGAAAGCTTAAGCTGGTCTAATCCTGCATTCCTGTCACTGGGGGAAAACTTGTGACTCCCAGCCTACAGACGATGTCAGAAGTTGGCAATCCTGAAAAGGAGGACTGCTGGAGTGACTTGACCAAGGGGCCCGGTAACAGAGAATGGCTGTGTTAATGACGGCCTGTGCCTTGCACCAACTTCTCCCCCTTTCACAGGTCCAGAAGAACATAGCCAGTGTTAGTACAGCAGTTGAGGACAGAAACTCTCTTCTCAACCCTTCTCAATGGTCTTTTAAGGCAAACAGTGCCCTCAACACCACAGAGGTGACCATTGAACATCGAGCTGGACTATGTATGGGACTAGGCCTCACTTGGCAGCAGGAGCATTTGTATGTTTATCCACAGGCTTTTGTGTGTGTTATACCCCTTTCCCAACCCTCTCTCTATACATCTGGAAAAGTACATGCGCTTTTTGTGCTGTAGGGATAGATCTACCTCTGCCAGTGTCAACAAAGGGAAAAAAAATAATGTTCTTTTAAAATTTGTAACCGACAAGTAGAGAATTTGAAGGTGCTATCCACTGACAGATTTGCAACTCCTCGTTATATTTGTCTGCCTTCAGAGAACTTTTCAATAATTTATTTCAGATAATTAGTATTTATTAGTCCTCTTCTTACATCCAAGGTGTCATTTGAAACCTTTCCTCTTAATTTTAAAAAATGAAGATCACTTCCTGACATGATTTTAAATAATGAATTGAATTGCACTTTCTGACATGATTTATCATTCCAAGAACTGATAGAATATCATTATCTTGTTAGAACAATGCCTGGCTTTTTCTTACGGCAAGCATAGCAAGAAGAACATAATAAGACAGCTTAGCCTATCATGTCTGATTTCATCAAAGCATGACAGAAATACTAACAAATTGATCTTCACAACCTTATTGTGCACTTAGTAAGTACTTATTACACATAGAGTGAATTGCCAAGGGCAATATAGTGAATTAATGGCAGAACCATTTTTAAGTCTGTTTCTCTGATTTTTTGTACGCTTTGGTTTGTAGGGACCAAGAGTATTTTTGTATCAATAATTGCATTGTGCTAGAAACAATACTCAAGGAAAGTGTATTGTCTTTCATGCTTTACAGTGTTTTTCATGTTCTCCTCCACAATTTGAATGTTTTGAAAGCTAAAAGAATTAGCAACAGATCTCTGTTGGTGTGCCTGCAGTCTTTCTTTACTGTCCTCAAACTCCAACTTTGACTTCAGATCATTCATTCAAAATAGCTGTCTGCAAAAAATGTTTTGAAATGAAATTTACAGAATTAGTTTTATTCAGTCTTCTTCACTGAAGTGCTGATGCTTTCAGAATGTGGATTAACAACACAAGATCTTTAAAGGCTAATTCTGTATTGCTGGAGAATTACGAAAGAGAAGACCTGGAACAATGAAACTGGTCCTAAATGTTTTTCTACTAGCAGAGAAAAGAGCCAATAAACATATGAAAAATAATGCAAATACAATCACCAAGCCCCAAACCAAGTGCTTAGTACAAGTATCCTCCATGTGGGTCAAACCACTTTAAACCTTCGTTTGCATCTCCACAAAGGCACAAATGTGTGTAAGTCTTGTACCACACCTGCCAGCCTTGTAGGGACCTCAGATAGCATTTAGGGCACTGATTCTGCCCATTATTGGTTAGGCACTTGGTACACTCAGAGACACAGAGATAGCTATGATTAAGTTACTCCATCTTAAACTCAATCTGACCCTCAGATGCTATGGGTTCAGCAGGCATTTACAAAGCTTTAATCAACAGTGAGTCCATGTGCGCAAAGTGGCACTGCCTCTGGGAACCTGGACTGAATCCCCTTCACTCTGCAGGTCCTGAGTTGCTCCAGATTTCTGTTGTTTTACACAAAGGGCTTTAGCACAGATGAGTGCAAAGTAATTTTGCCTGTTCCTGCTGTCAACATCCATGATATCCAGCCAAACCCTTGCAGCAGGTATGACAAACTTACTTTATCTCTAAAACACATCCAAAATCATAGAAAGGCTTGATATAAGCTATGAAAGGCTATATATCCCAAAATTTTGCAGCCTATGTTTAACTCTCCAACTGTTTTAATGTCAGGGCATTAACAATGTTAGCTTTTGTGTCCCCTCTGAAGCCAACTTGCTTTTTTTTTTTTTTTTTTTTTTTTTTGTTTTTTGTTTTTTGTTGTCTACAATGGTGCCTCTGAACACCTGCTGTGCCTTTAAGTTACACTTGGATCTTCCTGTGTCTGTGGCCCACCTTGATGTGGAGCTGTACACAATTTTAAATTTGTTTTCTGTGATAAGATACTAGGGCATGACATGCCAATTCATGGGCTATGGGTCACATCCTCCATTAGCATTTATATAATGCCTTTTAATTAGCATATCCCTTTCTGCTTCCTTGGGTTTTCCTGTCAGATGTTTTTAAAGATGCCGCAATAAAACTTTACGAATGATTTCCCTTGAAAAATTACATTTTGTTAATAATCACAGTACTATGCTCATAACATTAATCTCCCCATGACAAAGATCAAAGTTGTTATTAAAAATGGCTAATCTGTGAGCAACATTTTTTTGTAAAGCATTTCCTTCTGCTCTCCCAATGCTTACTTTAAGTTTAGGGGCACAAGGGTCCTCTTCAGGAAACATAACAAAAATTTATTCTCTGGTAGAGGCAGCGAAAAAAAATGCAAAATTATTTAATGAATAAATGCATAAATTCATATTGACTGAAAATATAAATTACTGAAGTTAAAAAAGAATTTGCACTGAGTCCATAAACCAATCAACTACATGAGAACGAAAATATCGAGAGCAGTATAAAGACTCTAGATCTGCAAGGACTTGTGTAAAGGATACAAGATTTTTCTCCTTCCAGCTGGAGACCAGCAAATGTCAATGAATTTACATGAAGTCTCTTAGCTGTTACTAAACCCATGAGAATATAAAGTGAAACAAATTCAGGCATGGCCAATGAAGTCTTTTGATGTTCATTGAAACCTGTGATACAAGGTTAGACCAATTAGTGCAATGACTGTAAATGTTAAGTGTAGATAACTAAAGTCACAGTCACTCCAGTGAAAGGGTTCATTTAAAGTATAATTTATTACAGCAGAGTAGGAATCGTAAGGCTTGCACTAGACATTGTTGCAAATGTGTTCAAAGGTCATAAGCCAGAGTTTATAAGATTGCAACCTGTAATAATTTAAACTTGTACAGAAACATTCAAAGTGTTTAACAGACATTAGTTAATTAAGCTGGGTAACACCCCACTGTGAGCCTATAGGTAAGTCAAAGCCCTTGTATCTCAACTTTACAGAAGGTTAAGCTGGAGTGCAGAGACTGATTTGCCTGAGGTCACGCAGCAAATCAGTGGAAAAACTGCAAATAGAATCTGCAGCCTGAAGTTCTTATTTCCGTGTTTTTACCACTTGCATTACACTTCCCACTAGTAAAATGAAGGGGAAGAAAGAGACAGCTGAAGTGGTGAGACTTAGAATATCGTTAACCTAGTTTTCTGCACATGTTCATGCTTTTTTTTTCTGCAGCTTAGGCACATGTCAAAGGGATAGGTTGGTTTTAAATTATTTGAAACTTTATTCCTTCTCCATCTATCCTTTGCATACTTTGTTTTAAGTGAAAACATTGAAATACTTGTCATCTGCAGAGCTAAAAATAGGTGGGCAGTAAGAAGCAATCCTCTTGAGTTGCAGGCATGCACATTTACAGTCAGCTTCCATCCCTGCAGCTCATGTGGTGCTCAGCCCCTGGGACATCACCTGCTGTAAGCCAGGACACTGCTCCTGGTTGTCCTGGCACGTGGGCAGGCTGCACCGGGGCTGTGGGTGAGAGATGAAGACAAGATGCAGCCCCACCATCACTTATGTTTGACTTTTCAAAGCACCTCATCAGAAACGAGGCCGGAGTTGCAGCTTATTGCCTCACACATTACCTGATGGGCATATGGTACCACACATGATAAAAACTGGGGTTGTATGCTTTGGTACAAAAATAAAGCTTGTTGTTGAGTACAGAGGCTGATGCTCCACTAAAAAGCAAGACCTTGAGCTGACCAGATACGTACAGTTCCACCAAGAGGAGACTGTGAGGTGTCTACAGTGAGAAGATCAGAGAGGTGCAGAGAGGAAGATGTTCCTAGGTGAGACCTTGAGGTGGGAATATTAAAGGAGAGAAGGAGTTGCTGTGGTGAATGGACTGTTACGTTTTAACACTTTTTCCTAGTTTACATTAAGGAGTAAAGTGATTTTTGAAAGGGTTTGTGTATGAAGATGCTTCTTCGTAGATTGAAGAAAAAGGCCAGGAAGTAATTATTATTAATTTCTTACTGATTGCCATGGGGTTTTCCTGAAAATGTTCTCACTCTGCTACTGGACTTTGGGAGAGTGTGTCTAAATTGGATTTCTTTCTCTTGGGGTTCCTACTGGACCAATCCCTGAAACATTACATACACAAGAATAAGCAAATTGACCATTATTGCACTTTTCAAGCGTGGCTCATCAGAGTTTCCTTATAATACATGCCTTATGTATTATTTGTACATCATTTCCTTATGATACATGCTGGGTGTCTGCTCCTTGATGACATGTTCTCTTCACAGTAACTTCAGGGCTTCACACTAGTTTGGGAAAAGGAGATCGATGATCTTAGCAATCCACGGTAAAGAGGAAGGCAGAAACCACAGTGTAAAGAGGGGCTAATGCAGATGTTCCTGTGCTGAATTTATTATCAGGCAGTGCTATAACAGCAATGTTGTAACTCACTGTGTGACTGCAAGTGTTGGAAAATAAAATATGCATGTACCTTTTGAAAGGTCACATCCTTGGAAGAGAAATGGTGAGTGGTGTGAAGTAGACAAACTGCTCCCTTCCTGGCCTTTTCCTCTCCATGGATGGCAGCTAGGACCCTCTGCACTGCCTCAGTTTCTTGAGCTGTATTGGGGCAAAACAGCCAAGGGAGAAAGATGGGGATGCAAATATATTTTTATATTAGTATTTATATTCAAATTATGTTTTATCTATCTATCTATCTATCTAATATTTATATTTTATATAAATATATATTTAAGAGTTTCAGCAAGCTGGGTGCTACAAGGAGTTATCTGACAGGGGTAGACCCTGGTTGGGCTGCTGAGTGTACACAGCTACCCCAAAGCCTGCAGCTCCCAAAATGTGTGCCCTCAGCACTAATCTTCCATCCACCCTACCTACTCCCAAACTGCTCGTGTGCAGCTACGGTGGAAAAGTGTTTATAAAACTACACTGACTTATAAAACGCTACAGGATGATAAAGCCTTTCCTGGTTTGGGTCTGGTATGTGGCATTTCCCTTGGTGTTCTGTGGGAAATTGACTTTGCACCCAGTTCTTTTCCAAGATTAAAAAAGAAAAAGTGAAGAAAAATATAATCAACTCTTTTTTTTTTTTTTTTTCCTTCCCATTACTCCTGCCTCAGATATGAAAATATACTTGCAGTTTTGATATTGTATTTTACAGTAAAACTTTGACAAATTTTCTTTATTATGCCTACTTGAAGAAATTTTGAGCACCTGAACAAAAACAACAACAAAATCACAGAAGTAAATGAAATAAATAAATGAGCAGTTTTCAGGTATTGAACTCTACTACAGTAGTTTAGGTGCATGTTGGAACCATTCAGACAAAAATCTATTCATAACTTCTGTGACCCACAGTGGGGCTGCATGATCTTCCAAAAGATCAGAAATGCTCTGTAATAACTGTTAACTGCTGCACAGAAACAAGGAAAAATCTCTCCAGTAATGGCTTCACATCCAACACTCAACACACTGAATAAAGCATCTTCCCAGAGGTATATGTTATTGTTGTCCATATATAACGTTCACAGTCTCCAACTGCTACACGCAGAGCAATGCACAGCACTGGAAAAAAAAAAAAAAAAAAGAAAAAGAAAAAGAAAAAAGAAAAAGGAGGTTCATATTTAAGCTTATTGGGAAAGAATTTGATACAATACATTATTTTTCAAAGAAAACACTGTTTTACACAAGGTCTGTTCTGCAACAAAGGAAACCTTTCTTCATTGTCTTCATGTTTCCTTAGCTGTCACTTTTGAACACTTAATATTATTAATATCACTTTTTATTTACTTAGTTCTCTATTGGAAGAAATCCTGGGACAATTCAATTTTTCTGTAGTTGCAAAGAAGCCAGCATGTGCTTGGGATCCTGCTCTGAGCCTTGCAGATCATGCATTGATCTGCAGGCCCTGGCTAGCCTGGGCAAAATGAAATGTCACTGCAGGATTTGGGGTTTGCTGCTTCTGCAGCTTGAGCTCCAGACAGAGTGAGCAGAGCTGAGCACTGCATTCACTGCTTTAACCTACTCTGCCCTGTTAAAACTGTTTCTCTGCGTTATTGAGCCTTTCTCACAGCTTCTGCTCTTGTTCTATTGAAAACACAATTAGCAACTGTAGATGTTCACATATTGTCAATGGTGAATGCACACATCCAGGCTGAGATGCTTATTTATGAATAAGGAGTTTGCATATGTAGGCAAAAGTATATCAATGCATTCACTATCATCACTGAACAAGCTTAAGTACTGACTTTACTGTCAGAGTTATCACTTTCTAGTTTTCACTGTTAGCATAAACATTGCTTATATAGAAAGGGCTGCAGCAATTATTTTGTCTTCCCTGTGCACAGCTATATATGTTGAATATTTTATTCTCATTGGGTTTTGGACAGCTGCCTTTGAGGCAGATATTCCTAGCTGAGAAGTTTAGGAGAGTTCTGATTGTGTTCTGGGTATATTACAGAACCAAAAAAATGACACAATTGTACAGCACATCCAGAAGTACTCCATAATGTTTTTTCCCTGCACCTAAATAACTCTCACAAAGATTATTAATTGCTAGCCATTTAGTTTATTACAGCGTGTACGGTGTTTCAGAGCTCCTTTGATGAAAAGATCCCATTTTGCTCAGGTCCATACTTGCTTAGTAATTGTTCCTGCCCCAAAGAACTTACCACTTAGATGTGCAAAGGATCATAGGATCATTGGATAATTCAGGTTGGAAGGGACTTCAGAAGGCCACCTGTGCCAAATGAATGGGATTTACTCAAGCTCAAGAATCAAGACAGGTTAATAACAGAAATTATATTTCCTGCTGCCCACTTTGGTACATGTTCTACCAGAGTAGGTTGCTTTTAATAGATTTAGGATTGTTTATCAACTACACCCATTTGGCAGAAGACTAATTTCCTGGCTTGCACTGCACTGTGTGGAATAGTGGACCTGTTCACTCCTTCTGTAGCAACTCTTGCTGTTGGGTTGGCATCTGTGTTTCTCATGCACCAAAAGCTTGTCTGAAAACCTTGTTAGAGGGTACCTAAATTTCATTTTGACTTGACATGTCTTGGTGTTACACTCTCTGGTTGCAAATGGTAAGCCTTGAGCTCTTCCTTTGTTGAATCTCACACCTTTATTAGACCAAATTAGACATTACTCTACAATATATGTAGAGCCCTGAAGATGAGATACAGCTGAAACGGGAAAAGAATTTTTGACTGCTGCTGCACCGAGGGATGCTAATGGGGGCAGGTTTGGGCTCACCATGACTGTAAAACTATGTACCAGCTTGATAACTGGAGATCTGCCACCTGTTACACAGGGTCTGTACCACAGTCCTGCTTTAGTCAAAAACTCATCCAATTTCAAGTTATTTTTTTTTTTTCTTCTCTTGGTTTTTATTTTCTCCCTCTTACAAAGATGACTTAACTCATTATGGAAACATTTTTGCTTGGAAAAGCCACATCACATAGTGTGTTCAGTGAAGTATGTTATTTAACCTCTCCTTGGACTACTTCCACGTGCAGGATCTTTAAAGCCCTTTACTGGCAAGCTGGTATGATCTCTGATCACTTCCCTGCTACTTCTACTGTGTGAATCAGTCTTCCTTCTTGAACAACATCCTGCACAATCCTCCTTGCTTCTACCTAATAATTCAGACCAGATGGCCGAAGCTGACCCAGTATAATCTGCTCCCCAGGATATAAATGATGCCATTTAGATGTATGCTGTAATGTTCCCTTCGTTAAAAAAAGGACTCGCATCAAGAGCCTGTAAGAGTTGACTTTATTTTGATTTGCAGAGTTCTGCCAGACAGTAGGCATTTGTGCTGGGTTACACAACATTAAAAGATACACATCAGACACTATCCCACATATAGACAAAAAGACTGCCCCAAATTTCCTGGAAAGGAAACAGCTTGTGTTTGCATGTTGCCTTAGACCCCCATTCCACCTTGTCCTTGAATGCCCTGGAAAAACAGATGGGAGTTATACTGCAAAGCAAGTCAGGGCACTGGCACAGCACAGAGAAAATGAATTCCAGGGCTAAGGACCTCCAGAAGAAGAAAAAAAAGCCCTTTTCATTATATCCTACAGAATATTAGTTCCAATTCCCAGTTTGGGTCCATAGAAATATGATACAGAGAGAATTCATTTCTTGGGTAATGGAATTCTACGTTGTTAATGATGCTGCAGTTAATTGCAAAAATGTACAGCCATCTGCAGAAGCAACAATTGCTGCAAATACCATTAGTGCCATATCTAAAGGGTATCAAGCCAACATCTACATAGGTTGCAAGAAGGATGGCAGCAAGGAAACCTCCGCTCAGCACAACTGAAGGTAACAGCTTTTGGAACAGCTGTTAGCACAGCCTATTCTCTACCTGGAGTTCAAAGCCTGCTGTGGTGGGTAGGTGCCTGTAAGTTCAGTGGACTTGGGCTAAGGTTTCGTGCATGGAATACTTTGCACTTCTCTGTTACAAGTGGTCACATGTACTGTCAAATCACTAGAGAAGCAGCATTTGCTGACACATGCAGTACAACTTCAGGCTAAGTGATGTACAAGATTATCCTTTTAGGCTTAATTGTTTGTGTTCTATAAAATATAGATGGTGTCAGAAAGCCTGGCATCAGCTTGTTTGTTACTGGAATGCAGTCTTTCCTCTTTCTTCCCTCATTTTTGTAAACACAAAAGAGATACAAAAGATTTTTTCTCTTCACTCCTGCTGTGGTTTTCTTTACATCTCCTGTCTTCTGAACCCTAAATGATTTTGGCACCTTGCAAATCTATCCTCACTGTACAGCTGCTTGTAGCCCTGCACCAGCTCAAATTGAGCCTCTCTGTATTCTACACCGTATTACTCTGGAAAACACATCTTTTGATACTCTCACATCCTAACTCTCTGCATCTATTAGGTACATGGAAAGTGCAGCTACTGATCAGCTGGTGTGAAGGGGTTATACTGGGATAATCCCAGTTGCTCAGTGCTCTGGCATGCACGTGTCTTAATGGCTAAATTTCTGAATGGCATAAAAGTACTAAGATGAATTTGGTACCTGCTAGTGTGCCTCTACATAGGTGAAAATCATACAGATGCCAAAGTTATCTCATATACTTGATACAGTCTTGGTGCTACCAGCTGGATTATGCTGAGTTACACAGCTGAAGATGGGTGAGTAGTAGAGAGGGAGCCAAGACATATACATAAGAGCAAATCCTGACCACTTCTTCCTTCTAAATTAAAACCAGAGTAATGAGTCTCACAAAATGGAGAGAGCTTGCTGGAGTGACTGGCTCCTGAGCCATTCCTAGCACACCAGATAATTATTCCAGATTTCACAGAATCACGGAACAGTTGAAGTTGGAAAGCACCTCTGTGTCCATCTGGTTCAGCCCTTGCTCCAGTAGGGATGCCCAGAGCAGGCTGCCTAGCACCACGTCCAGGTGGCTTTTGGAGATCTTCAAGAAGGAGACTCCACAGCCTCTCTGGGCAACCTGTGCCTGTGCTCCATCACCCACCCAGCACAGAAGTGCTTCCTGATGTCCAGACGGAACCTTCTGTGCTCCAGTTTGTGCCCATTGCCTCTTGGCCTGAACAAAGCTTTGCTCCATCCTCACTGCACCCTCCCTTCAGGTGTTTATAGACAGATGAGATGCACCTGAGCCTCCCCTTTTCCAGGCTGAACAGCCCCAGCTCTCTCACCCTCACAGCAGAGGGTGACCATTTTGGTGGCCCTTCACTGGACTCTCTCCAGTGTGTGCAGGTCTCTCTGGTACTGGGGACCCAGCACTGGAACCAGCACTTCAGGTGTGGCGTTCCCAGTGCTGAGCGGAGGGGAAAGATTGCCTCTCTTGGCCTGCTGGCCATGTTTGCCTCATGCAGCCCAGAATACCATTGGCCTTCTTAGCAGCAAGGGCCCATTGCTGGCTCACGTTCAGCCTGGTGCCCACCAGGACCCCCAGGCCCTTTTCTGAGGGCTGCTGCCCAGCCACGTGGCTCCCAGCATGTCCTGGGGCCTAAGGCTGTTCCTCCCCAGGGACAGGACCCTGCACTAGTCAAATTTCAAGAGATTCTTACGAGTCTATTTCTCCAGCTTGATGAGGTGCCTGTGGATGGCAGCGCAACCCCCTGGTGTATAATTATGTATTGTTAATAACGTGTAATAATATTTATGCGCAAGCTGCTGTGTCTACTCTTCCCTGATTCTCCAAAGAGGACTTTTTTAAAAGGAACAACATTGTCTTGAATCCAGTAGTGATTCTGAAGCCACTGCAAATGGGTTATTGATCACAAAGGAATTGACGTATATACATACCTGGTGTGCTCGTTTGTAGCCTCAGCAGTTCAGCCCTGCTGGTTTGCCTCTCTTTGGAGCCTTGGGCAATTTTGTCAGCCAAAGTTCTATGGTTCCTTGTTTGTTTTGCTTTGAAATGAATGGAAATATAAGTGTGTGTTACTATTATTCTCTTCCTTTAATCTTTCTCTAAAAGTTAGTCCTCTTCAGACCTTTAATCATCTGTCTTTGTCTGAATTCTCTTCAATTTGCTTCTATCTTTCTCTTGCTGAAGTGCTTAGAGATGAATGAGGGATTGCATTGCTTTATCTTATTTATTTATTTATTTATTTATTTATTTATTTATTTATTTATTTATTTATTTTTCTCATTAGAATGCTGGCGAAAGCCCAGGCCACAGAAGACAGAAAGTTTGGGCTATTCAAAAATGTTGCCTTTCATATTGTTTAATCCCTTTGCTGCAAGAGTTGTAACATTTTGCTGTAATGAATGGACATTGAGGTGAATATACATTGGAACAGATATGGCACTGGACTAATGGTTTTAGGGTTGCAGCACCAATCACTAAAAATGAAGACAAGGCCCAGTTTAGGCAGCCTGTTCAGCTTTGTCTGATCACATTTTTCTTTCTGTGTAGCTGCTGGCTGAAAGAAAGGTCTCTCTTTTATGTGAGTAGGACATTGTGTCTTCTCCAGTTATTAGTCTTGTCCACTTTATTGTCTTTTAATATATATATATTTTTTAATTGAGTTAAGAATATGCACAACTCAAATTCAAGCCTAAATGATTAGTATGTATTTTTTAAACTGCAGTAAAGAAAACTGCTCCCTGGCCTACGTTATAAGGGTTTGATCCTGCTTATCCTTGTAAAGGTCTGCAAGGCAAGAGAAGGGTGTCCTTGGAATTTGCCTGCAGAGCACAGACACACTGATGTATTCTATACTTGTCTATGGGCATTTATAAAGTGATACTGATGTGTTTTCTGTCATGCTGATGTAGAGAAAATTCGTTTTCCTGCTTCCCCAGTGATGGAATTATCCAAAATAAAATGTATCACTGAATCTTTAGGATTACTTCATATTACAATATATATAATTTCTTCTACGCAATTTATCTTTATACAGTGAAACTGACAAAACATTTGGGCAAGGCTAAGTGAACAACAAGAGTTTATTAAATAAAGTAAGTCAACTCTTAAGAAGCAAATGAATAAATTCAGTTGGACTGAAAATCCAGTGAGATTCACAGACACTTTAAACAAACATGAATACATTGCTTGACAAAATGTTTGGAGTAGTGGAGAGGGTCAAACAGCTCCTCTGGTACCAAAACAAGGGAGATGTTTTGTGCCTACTGAGTTCACCAGCAGATTTCTAAATGAAATCTGAACTTGTTTTCAAAGAAGGGAGGTAAAACTGTGCCAATAAATAGATAGAGGTTTCATATGTGTAATTCTTTAGTCTCTTGAATTATCTTTCCATAAGTTCCCACTACAAGCTACACTCTTTTTTTTTTTCTTTTTTTTTTTCTTTTCATTTTAGATTTCATTTGCTATGCCCTGACAACTACTTTTTACAACCTTAGCTCCAAATTTTATTCTACGACTGCTTGATCCCACCACCCCTATTACACCTCGTTTCCCATCCTCAGTAGTATTCAGCTGCTTTTTCCTCTGAGAATTTGATTGCATGTCTGACATAATGAAGATCACTTGGTAGAGCAGATTTTACTCAGAGCAAATTACAGATCCTATTTTATGCTAACTTTGACTGCAAGTCAGTGACTGCACTTGTTCCATAGAAACAGCAATTTTAGCTTATGGAATAAAAAAGCAACCAACTAAGTGAATCCTCTGTGCTTTCTTCTGTAACCGTATAAGTACACTTGAAATGCTCTTGTCTGCACACCAATAATCATTATTCCAGTGAAAGAAGCCCACAGCCTCCTTGGAATAGATAAGGACTTTTACAAAGAGACTGAGGTTTTTATATTTATTTTGCACACGCGTATACACATGCAAATATGGTTCGCACATTATTTTTAATGAACATGCTAGGGTAAGATAGTCTTTAAAGTTGGAAAGAAAGCACTGTTCTGCTGTTCCTTGACTGACTACCATCAACCCAATTAATACTCTGATAACAACAGCTATGCCAGCTGAATACCATTGCCAGAGGGCAATTTCTAGTTTGTTTCTGCAAAGTATTTATCTAGAGATAACTACATATTGGTCTTAAAACTTGCAGTTACAATATAAATTGAGACGGTGTCAAACCATATATTAGAACTGTTTTCAATTCCACTGTGAACATTCAAATCAATGGTCAGAAGTCCCCCCAGTGAGAATGGGGGAACTCCCATTCTCATTGCAACTGTCCCATAGCTTTTCATTTTAAAAGTGGGTGCTAACTTTAACCCTGGAAGCAAATGCTCTTAGCAATATGAAGTATCAATACTTACAAATATTTGTATCAGCAATTTTCTTTTATTGTCTGTGAAATAGAAGGTAGTATCAACTTTCTATGGATCATTGTTATTAATATTCAAATAAAATTTTCTGATTAATTTATCCTATTGTAAATAAGAAATAGAGTAAATAATGAACCTGGAAGTTGGAGGAAAACAAAACAAAGGTAAACAAAAACAACACAAACAAGGAAACAAAAAAAGAAGAAAAGTTCAATGTGAGTTGTTACTAAAGAAGGAAGAGTGCCTCCTGGAGATCTGGCCAGACACTTCAAGGGTATGGGACACTGCACAGACTAGACACTGCTGACTAGCTTTGACTAACCCTTGAAAGATGCAGAAAAGCCAGGTGCCCCTGCTGTTCTCTCCCCTGCTCTTTCAGTTCTGATGGTCACATACAATCTAGTTCAGTCTCCTATCATGGGAGACAGCTTATAACACAAAATGCAGATGTACTTCCATAGCAGTTATTTATTATACTTAGAAATTATTTCTTCCTGGCCCACGCATGGGACCTGACACTGTATGAGAAAATCCATGGTTATCTTTGAAGCTCAGGCATGATGGCAATATTTTCCAATATTTAGTCACTCCTTATGGTTAATGCTGGGAGAATTATCTTTTCCGGTCTAAAAAGCTTTCCTGGGGAACATATTCTTTCCTTTTAGACATGCTGGAACATCCTGAGAAGTTCATTTTCCTGATTAACATCAGGTACAGATTTATCACAGCTTTCATTAAGTGTGGGGCTATGTCTAATTTAATACAATTTAAGGTAAAATATAAAAAGAACATTTCTTCATGAAATATAAAATAAAAAACATAGTCACAAGTGTTTAGGAAAGGCATTAAATAAATATAATAAGCTTGATTTTTCCCTATAATTTCTTTGCCTAAGTCTAGAAAGTTTTCTCCATCTCCTTCTTTGCTTTGTCTGACACCTACTTGTTGAGAATTATGCCTTTCCACATTCTTTACACCTTAGGTAGCATTTATTAGAGAGACATGAAAGCATGATAGCTTTTATAACCAGCCCCTCCATCAAAGAGGGTACCCAGGTAGATGTAATCTTTCTCTCTAAAGCAGGATACAAAGAGATGGTGTGTTACTTGCCCTTGGTTTAAAACCAACATTAATTAGCCACTTCTGAAGTGAAGTGCTTAACACACAAAGTGTTTCTTCAAGTTCTGTGTCCCACTTAAAAATGTTCCTAAATGCACCTGCAGTTGGGGCTGAGGGTGGCCCAGATGCCTGGGGCAGGTGTCTGACAACAAACTCCTCTTAGGGTATTTTATATCTATGACTTTCTAGTTTCCTCATCAAAATGGTCTGTGACTTAGTTACACTTCTGTAAGGGTCTGTTCTACTTATATTGTCTAGGTGTTCATTAAGTCTCTCCTCATAAGTATTATTCATTTATTTCTTTGAAATGATTTGTAAGAACCTCTTTAAAAATGAGAATATACCTCAAGAATCTCATTGACATTTTAGAAAACAAATTTGCATATTGATGCTTTCTGCTAGAAATGTTGTATGTGTTTATCATTATGATCTGTCTTCTGAAAATGTGTAAATATGTATCAACCAAGAATAAACACCAGGGCCTCAAATGCCATCATATAAAATAATGCCATTTGCTCATTCCTCTTTACAAACAGATATTCAAGAGTTTTATGAAGTGACACTGCTAAATTCCCAGAAAAGCTATGAGCAAAAATTAGAAGAAGCAAACCAAGTTGCAGAGAAATGGGAGAAGACAACATCTCCTGCTACAGGACAAGAAAATCTGCAGAAAACCCTAGAGGTAATTGGACAGATTGTGAATTAAAATATACGTAATGAGTGATATGTTTCAAGTCTGAAAATTGCCACAAAATGATTTATAAGATTGAATGAGTGGCCTTCATTAAGGAATTAGATTGGAATATGGAAGATGTATAGCATTATCTCTTTCACCTTGAATATGTCACTAATTTCTTCATCCTTCCAATTGCCATCTGTCAAAAGGGAAGTAAAAAACTTTATTTTTCTCATCCGTGGTGTATTTTATCTGATACTTGGTGCCTGTGATTGGCCCCAGAAGAGCATAAATATTGCCTGCTTACTGCTGAGATTATTAATACACCAGTGATTGTATCCAGTGTAAAAAAATATAATAGGACTTTCCATGTGTGTGGGACTGACATTGGGTTGTACCTTTCCATAGTCAAAGTGCACATATATATCAACCAAAAACCATGTCTTTATGAGAAATAGATATATAGAAGAAGGTTATACACCTTTGCAGGTTATACACTTTTTGCTTGCGGCCAGTGGGAGGATCCAATGCCTTTCTTCATCAGCACTGGTTCTAATCTACCTCTGCCTGCCTCCAGATTATCAACTGAATTAGCAGTCTGAACTAATTATCTGACCATCATATCTGTACTTAAAAAAACAAACAAAGAAACAAACAATTAACCCTCCCAGCCCCAAATAAAGCAATCAAACCAAAAATCAGAAAACTGAGCAATAAATTGTTCTGTTCTTAAAAAGCAAGAAAGAAATAGAGTGATTACGGACTGCAAAATTTTCAGAACAGAATTAAAGATTTATAAAAAGTTCCATTTTTGGTATAGATAGAAGTATAGAGATAGAACTATAGAGATAGAACTAAAAAAATTGTCCCAGCGCACATTTCATAAGCATCATTATTTCTTTCATAGAGCTTTCATCTTTTTAAAAAACGTAAAACCCAGAAACAAATCATAATTCTACATGGTATTTTATGTGTGATTCTTTAAAAAGATAAATCAGAATTGCAGGCTGCTAGAACAAAACTCTCTGAAGAAATGAAGAAATTAATTGTAAAAATTAATTAGCAACGGAAGCTTTCAGAATTAATGAGAGCAAGCATTCAAATTTTGAGTGAAATCAGAACAAATGAGTCTTAACATTAATGTAGGGTATATTCCATGAATGATTTAACATTTGAGTCCCAGCCTGAAGACACAACTAGCTGATCCCTGTCTTTTTATTTTTGTCTTTTTTTTTTTTTTTCTTCCACAAGCTGTATGATTTAAAAAGTTGCAAGAGTATTCCAGCATGCTATCTCTTGAAGTATCTGAGAAAGACAGTGGATCACATACTTTCCATTTCAACCTCATCAAAGTATTTGACCCTCAGCCTCATCTCCCTTAACCTCATTGATCTCCAAAGACTGAGCTCCTGCTCTTGTCCAAGGGAATTTAAATGCCAAATTCTGTGCTGATATTAATAGAACATATAGGGCTAACTCCAAACTTTGCTAACCTTATTAAAATTATCTTCTAATTTAAAGCAAAACAACATAAAAGTATTGTTTAGAAACCTGAATAACTTCTTCAAGCTAGAGTGCTGACAGCCAGACTACCCAGGGTACCCTCATTTTCTAATTTGCAGTTTACATTGCTTTCTGAGAGAATTTCCTCATGAAAATGTAACTGGATAATCTAATATACAACATAAGTTCTTATTCATGGTCTGTTCCTTATGGGAACTGATGGTTTTGTACTTTTCTTTCCTCTGTCCTCGATTACATGCCCCAAATGTGGAAAGAAAAAAACCTACCTTCTTACATGCTGTATTCCTCTACACTAAAAGCCCAATGATGTTCATTCAGTCCAGAGGCCATCCCCTTTTCATGAAATTTCCAACTAAAACCTTCCTTGGTTGCCCACCTGTTAATTTTCTACATAAATTGCTTTCCTTTCTGTATTTATGTTCTAATATTAATTGTTGGTTAAAAAAGGAAACCAGTTTTCACTGTCCAGGTCAGGTATCCAGTGATCCCTCCTTTGTATTGATATATTTACTTTTCCTAAAGTGTTGACTTTTAGATAACAGAAAACTTTTTAGATTCATTGTTTGCACTACTATGCAAATTTCCCTCGGTTTCACAGAAACGACTTGCCTCTAAGCCTTCTCTTTTGCCACTGGTGGTTACCGTAGTGGTTTGTAATAAGCTGCTGCTAGGCCTTACAGCTTACTGGGTCTGGTATTCATCAAAGAAGAGAGATGACAGGGTCGCAGCCCATCCTATAACCTCCTGTCTCAGAAGAGAGACAACTTCCAAACTCAGGGACCACGATTTTGCAAAAGCATGTGAAAAGCCAGAGGAATATATCAGCAGAACCAGTTGCGTCCAAATTATTAGCATAAATGATCCCACATCACACTCCATGGCTGCAATGGCATTAACAAAACATGTGCTGGGGTTTAATGTTAATTACTACTGCTTTTTTATTCTCACCACTTTCTTCATGCTTGCATGCATTTGTTAAACTCTGTGCTGTTCAGGTGTTGACCCTGAAGGAGCTCCTGGCCCTCATGAAATCATTAAATACTTTGGCATGGCCTAGATATTTAAACAATGTCTTTGATTTATACTCCACCATTAGCAGCTTTGTTATTTATTAGAATGATAGATGGTATCAGTGTTTCCAGATGCAATATTTCTTACCATCACATTATTTTTTGCATTTCACCCAGCACAAAAACTAAATATATGTGGTAGTGTATCTGGCAGAGCTGTAAATACCATAGACCAAAATAATTTCAGTGGGTGGATGCTAGGGAATAAAGAAGAAAGAAATACATATATGAATGTTATTGTGTGAATCTATCCCTGTTGTTTTTCCTCCAGTAAGTCCAATTTGACAAAATCAACTTTAATTAGTGGATGGTTTCAGAATCAATGAAACTGTGTTTTGGGGCAAGTTCACTATTCAATAAATCATTTACTGGGCTCTACTTTTGAAGGCTTTTGCTTGTTTCATGTATTCATACAGCAAGCAGGAAATGTGACATATCAGGTAACACGTGAACAAGTCCAACATGCTAGCTGTGGTATAGGAACTCCAGGATATGGCTCGGGAGAAGACCTAAAAAAATCATGCTGTCCATTCCCTTGCCTTAGGACAGATCAACTGTATTTGAACTGTTCCTGACACATGTTTGTCTAATCCGTTCTTTACAACCTCCCATGATGGAAAGCCCACAACTTTTCTAGGTAATTTATTCCCTCACTGCTAGAAAGTCTTTCCTTATGACAAACGGGAGTTTCCCTAACTGCAGTTAGAACCAATTATTTTCTGTTCAGACCACAGTAGACATGGAGAACAGTTTATTCATCCCTGTTCCAAAAAGCACTTAAACATGTGTTTAACTTATCACATATAATAACAGGAGCTGCCAGCTTCTCTGCCTTTCTTTCTCTTACTCTTTTAAAATGACCTTTGTGACTCGTTCTTTCTCACTACTGTTGTCATTTTAGGTAATATGTCCATGCAGCAACAAATGCTGGGTCTTAATGAAAAAACCTAGTCTTTGAGGAAAGAAAATATTTAGTTGGCTTTGACTCTTCCCAAAGGAACTGTAGTTAGAGGTATGAAATATTTTAGTTTCCAAAACAAAAAGCCTTGCAGCGCTGTGGAAGGTAAATAGTCTTGACAGCACAGACACTATATATACCTCTATATCTCCATGTGTATACAAAAAAATTCCTGGAAACCACTCTGCAAGATTTGCAGATTGGTGAAAATGCTAACCCTGGATTTGGGAACTGTATATTTTAATTCCTTGCTCTTCTGGGTTCTCTCTGAAGGAGTGTATGTGAGGTAATGAGAGGGGGACTGAAGACCTGAGTCACAAAAGGGGACTAGGAGTTGCAGTGTCTGAGGCATCTTGCCATGCATGTCCAGATATCAATCAAAGACCGTGTCTTTGAGTGCCCTGCATAAATAAAACAAAACAAAACAAAACAAAAAACAAAACAAAACAAAAAACACTGAGGTTTACAAAAGCCAGAACAAACTTATACGCTAACAATAATAAATTCCAAAAAGGGACAAGATGTCATTCCCTTAAAATCTGCCTCTTTAAAACTTTGGTACTTCATTCCAGTTGAGATTCAGAATCATTCTGTCATTGCTGTATGTAAGGCCATAACTAGACTTCTCTTGCAATGGGCGTAAAAGCACTGCTGACACATCTTTCCTTACGAAGAAGCTATTTACTTGGGGTCTTCTCCAAAGATGTGGGAAATCCATTTTCTCTTTCCTTCTTGGCCAGAGAGAAGCTGATAATGATTCTTTTTTTCACCCACAACAGTGTACTAAGCTTTACACCAACATATACCAACATATATTATTTTGCTTTTTCTTGTGGCGTTTCCAATGTATGTGGTATAATCCAATATTTAGTGGGACAGAACACTGACACATGCCTTTATAGTCTAGGGGTTAAAGAGATTACCTGGGAAGAGGTCTTTACCTGGGAAGAGGTTTTACACTGAGGAGTGTTAAATCATAGCATATTATCTTTTCTTTGGTATATACAAGGATGGAATCCTCCATACCTTGCAAGTACCCAAAGACCAGCGTTGAAGAGTCATAGATGCAAAGCCCTTCCTGTTTTTCTCTCAGCCCTTCACCACTCTATATATCCAAATCTATAAGTGGCAGAATTCAACAGAAAAGAGTAATATACAGAATCACAGAATTTTCTAGGTTGGAAGAGACCTCAAGATCATCAAGTCCAACCTCTGACCTAACGCTAACAGTCCCCACTAAACCATTTCCCTAAGCTCTACATCTAAATGTCTTTTGAAGACTTCCAGGGATGGTGACTCCACCACTTCCCTGGGCAGCCTGTTCCAGTGCCTCACAACCCTTTCAGTGAAGAAGTTCTTCCTAACATCTAACCTAAAACTCCCCTGGCTCAACTTAAGCCCATTCCCCCTCGTCCTGTCACCAGGCACGTGGGAGAATAGGCCAACCCCCACCTCGCTACAGCCTCCCTTGAGGTACCCATAGGTACAGCCTCCCTTGAGGTACCCATAGAGAGCGATAAGGTCGCCCCTGAGCCTCCTTTTCTCCAGGCTGAACAAGCCCAGCTCCCTCAGCCGCTCCTCGTAGGACTTGTTCTCCAGGCCCCTCACCAGCTTCGTCGCCCTTCTCTGAACCCGCTCAAGCATCTCCATGTCCTTCTTGTAGCGAGGGGCCCAAAACTGAACACAGTACTCGAGGTGCGGCCTCACCAGAGCTGAGTACAGGGGGACGATCACCTCCCTAGAAGGATACCTACTCTAAATGCCTAGTACATTGGGCACTATCATAGGAGCTTTATTTTCATTCCTCTCAAATTGTGTTTAAGGGAATGCTAGTACCAGCATATGCCACATTCAGCACAAGGGTTGGCGGCACACAGCAAAGTGTGTTCTGAGATCACCTAATTGAGCAGGTTGTGAAAGTATGCCAGGAACATGTAGTCTGTAGATGCTGACAGTGCTTAGGCATTGAGCTGACTGGTACGCTCCAGACAAGCTCCTTCAGGAAACAAGCAAATCCCAGGTAGCTACCTTGAGAAGATGACTGTGGAGAGCTGGCACTAGAAGGTTATGTGCCTCCAGAGCTCTGTGGATCTCAGCCACTTTTAAACTGAGTCATTTCAAGTCTCAGTAATAAGACACCCACATTGGCTTAAGCCAAGTGAACAATTATATTGCCCATGTAGCAGAGGCCAGGAGCAGATGCACAGGGAAGAGTAAGAAAAGGGCAAGCATGTATAATGGGTGCTTTAGCTATTTTGCAAATCTAATCTTAATTTGTTTGGACTAGAAGCACAGAAACTGTTCAGTGCTGGGAAACTCAGCATTACCTTATTTTATAAACATTCAGCACAGTATTCACCACAGCTAGCATGCTGACTGGGGATGTGCCCAATCTGCTGCTGAAAATCATGAAGACATGGTTTGTTTGCAATTTGGCTGCTGCCAAAGAGCTTCATTACTTCATTGGACCAAGTGTTATAAGACCAGCATTCACAGCTTTGAAAAGGTTTTCTTGAAATTTGGGCTCTTTGAGTTGTCCCCTTTGGAGAGAGGACCGATTTCACCCCTAGGAAATGTGAGATAGGGATTCATCTGGATGTGGGTTAAACAGGCCTTCCACTGCTCAGAAAAGTGCTTTCGGCCTACCCAGTTGCAGATAACACTGGGGAAAGGCATGTGCCCTCTCTGCTGTCAGAGCTTTGCAGCTGTGCAGCTGGGATCAGCAGGTTGCTGATGTCTGAGACTGGGTTTGCAAGGGTAAGCCCAGCTCCTCAGCTTAGCAAATGGTCACTTGTCTGGGAAGAAGTCTTCTTTCCTCCCAGGACACTCTGCATTGCACTGAGCAGTCACTAGATAAAGGATGCCTCTCACTTCAATGCTGTGTAGGTAGATACAATTAAAACTGTGAGATGCTCAGAAAATGCAATAATGGAGAACATAAAAGTACCTAGATGGAGGTATCCATCTGGTAATACCAAAATTGAATTGCTCTTTAGCTATGACAATAGTAATACTGCTTGAAGCCACAGGCTTGTGCTCAGCTCCAGAGGCACATTATAAGACATAAATTTACGCTTGTTTTAACCTTTGTTTTCATTAGTTTGGTGTCCAGTGCTACTTATTTTTGGTCAGCAGTGTTTTGACCTTTAGTCAAGAGAAAAATGAAGGAAAAGAATGGTTGGCTGCCACTCTTACATATAAATCTGGTATCTGAAGGTCTGCTTGTCCCTGTACTATGGTATGGAAAGACTGCTTACTTACAGGGCATATGGTGCAGATACTTTCAGCATATTGAACTAGAATCATTTGCAATTACTGTGCAAGTTTGGTCATCACACACTTATCTCATATGCACAATCTACATTCAGCGCAGTGTGATATCATTGCTTTGAGATGTTCCCCAAAGATTCCAGCTCTTCATTTAATTCTTGCTCCGTGCATTTCTTATGTTTAGAGGCTCGTTTTGCAAAAACAGCCAATTGCAGCATGCAAAATGAATCCTCCTATTCCTGCCTGCTTCAGGAATGCCTGCTATCCTTGTACCCAGCTATTATAAACATCGTAATTACTTCTCTGTCCTTTAAGTGTCGGCTCGTTAAAAGTTCCAGTAGTAAAACCCTTACTTAAAAATCTTCTGCCTGGTGCAATTATCAAATCATTAATCTTTCACACTAGCAGCTTGTCTAAAGCACTTGGAGCTGCGAAACCCTTCTAATATGTGCATATAAAAAAATAATCAGTCTCTTCTCTGGATTTTTGTTTGTTTTCTTTCTTTGTAACTGGGTACAGCTTAATTTGTATGGCTTGGTTTACTCCCAAGAGCCAAATCTGATTCTGTTTAAGTGATACTTAATATGCAAGAGTCATTAGGTATGATCAACCATAATGTTTCATTAGAAAGGTTCAAAACATTCAGTTTTATGTGTCTGTTTCTTCGCTAGATTTAGCTCCTACCAGTATACGTTTATCTGATCAAATGCAGTTTGTGTCTGTGGGTTGATTTTGTACCAGAGCCAATTCCCATGTAATTCTGTTTGGCACTGAGTTCTCCATCAAGAAGGCAGGAGTCTTTTTAAGGGGTACAATATAGGTGACATTTTGGTTCATGTTTTCCTGCAGCAGTGTACCTTCTGCTCCCAAGAATGTGTAACACCCGTAACTAGATAATTGTTTAAAAACAATGCTGGAGCTTGGCTTCACAGGGTTATTATATATAATAATTTGGAAATTGTGTTTTTGGTGCATTAATAAGAAAGTATGCTTTACTTGCAGAAATTATTTTATACACTTGCCTTTTCAACTAGTTTGGGTAATGTTTAGAAATGGATAACTGCAAAGTCATTGTGTTATTAAAACCGTATTTATGACTCGCTGCAGCTAAATGTCTTACCCATACTGGGTATCCATACTGAGTCTCTATTTATAAATTTGTTATTTGTTCTGTAGCTTGTCAATAACTTGAGTGCCAATGCATCTGTTAAATGTCATTTTAGAGTTGCTTCTGAGTGTGTTTTAATGTGGTCAGGCCAATGTTTCCATTTCAAACCAAGAAGTTGTATGTATGCAGAACAGTGTCATCCTGTGGACAGAAATGCTCCTGAGTAGAGCATTCTGGCCTCTTTATCCCAGATTCCTGTGGAAGGAAAGTTTTGAGATGAAGGCATGATGATGCAAGTAAGGCCACCTGAACATTAAACATGGTTTAATGACAATGGGGAAGCTCAGCACCACCATGATGCTTTCTCATGCTCCCTCCTCAACAGAACAGGGGGAGAAAATATGAAGAAAAAAAATCATGGGTTGAGATAAAGACACTTAACAGTTACCATTGTGGACAAAACAGACTCAGCATAAGGTAGATTAATGTAATTTATTGGCTATCACTGGCACACTAGAGCAGTGAGAACTAAAAGCAAACTAAAACCACCATTCCTCCATCCACCCCTTTCCAGCCTCTGCAGCCTCCTCCAGGCCACATCCACCTGCTCCACTGGGGGCTCCTCCACAGGCTGCAGCGTGGAGATCTGCTCCATGTGAGACCCATGGGCTGCAGGGGGACAGCTGGCTCCACCAGGGGCCTCTCCATGGGCTGCAGGGGAACTTGTGCTGCGTGCCTGGAGCACCTCCTGCCCTCCTGCTGCACTCACCTTGGGGGCTGCAGGGCTGCTTCTCTCTCAGCTCTCACTCCTCTCTCCCAGCTGCTGTAGCACAGCAGATTTTCCCTTCCTTAACTCTGCTCTCCCAGAGGCCCAACCAGCGTCGCTCATGGCTTGGCTCTGTCCAGCAGTAGGTCCCTTTTGGAGTCATCTGTAGCTGGCTCTGATCTGACATGGGGCAGCTGCTGGGCTCTGCTCACAGAGGCCACCCTTGCAGCCCCCCACTACTAAAACCTTGCCATATAAGCACAATAGAGTATGTCATGTCATTCCCTAAACAGACAATTTCTGTCCCCTGTGGTGAGTCTCAGAGTCAGACATGGTTCTGCTTTTGCCATCAGCTTGTGCTTAGGTAGTTAGACATGCTCACATTCAAAGCCTTTACCTTTGTTGCCTCTCACTTTTATTTTATCATCACCAACATTGTGACTTGCATGAGAGTTTAGAGTCACTGGTCTGTTAGCTCCTTTCTGACAGGGAACAATTTAATAATTGTTTCCTAATGACACTGGTGGGAGGGAGAGTAGAACTGAGATCTTGGCATTAAACACACTCAACCAGATGAGCAATGGTGAGACTCACATCTACCACAGCATGTTTGTTTGTTTTCATTTTTTTGGGGTCCATATTTATATAATATGCCTATCAAACAACCTCTAGGCAGTTTTCTGATCCAGGTTTTGTTGTTACATCTGCAAAGGGTTGGGTGCAGGCCAGAAGAGCTGCTAGGGACCAAAACCAATAATTTTCCCCAATGAAAATGTGCCTGAATATTAGCCAGCGTACAGCATTAGCCACTTCTAATTAAACAATGGGTCTCCATTATAATAAGCTTTGAGATCAGAGTATTGAGTAAATTCCACTTCTGTGTATCAAGGTCAAGAATGGTAGATCTAGTTGTCAACGATACATGAAAATATCACCTAGTAAAAAGCACTTGCAATTTTAACATATTATACCTTCTTTTCCAAAACACATTATATTTTAACACGGGCTGTTGTCATACCAGAGTAATCTTCTGAAAGAATTGCCTACTTAAAAATTTCAGAATGTCCCAACAGGTTTCTACTACAAGCTAGCAGCTCCTCCAAAGTATATGTGAAATAATTCATTGTTTCTAATCAGATTCTGAGAAGTTATATTTTTACCACCTGCAAAAACAAATACATCAACTCTTAAAAATCCAGTTCTTTGCCCTGTAAAACTGTAAGGGTTCTGTAAAATTGATATTCAGAGATGACTCTACACTAGTTAAGTTTCACTCTAAAAATATTTCAGAACAATTTGTCTCACTTACAGGTTTATTAACTCTGATCATTCACCAATCTGAGCAACTAAGCAAGAGAATTCATTGCCCTCCATGTGCAAAGGACACAGGTCTCTATGGAGAGGTTTAAGAGCCCATTATATATTTCTACAATCTACCAATTCTTCTTTATTAAAATGCTTCTTCAATAGTTCCCAAGAATAAAGAAGAATATCACCCCAAGACTTCTGGATCATATAAAGATCATCCTGAGAGTGATTTCTTGGATAGGTGCATATATTTCTGCTCAGTAAGACAAATATATACATATAAGAGAAAATATCCTTCCTGCTTTGTTTAGATTTTTATAAACTGGGACAGGTACTTGCAGGTTTTCACAAATAATAAATACAATCCCAAAGGCAACAAACTGAGAAATGAAATTGTGAACTCTAAAATCTCATTTTTCTTCACATTTTATGTAATACAGTTACAAATGACATGACTAGAACCACAGGACTTTTTGCATTTTCAGCTTGGATGTTTTATGCACTTGACTGTGTTTAACTATCACCTGCACCACTTCACAATGTTACAGGTTATGGCAACCTCTGGTTTAGAGGACAGAGACAAAACAGGCCTATTTTCCATTATAACATTTAGGTGGATCATGAACAAAGCTTTTGGCTAGACCTTTGTGTTCTGAGAAGAGGTGAATTTCACTCTTAGCCATTCTCCCCTTTGCTGAAAAGAGGCTTTAGTAACAATTATCTTCTATGAAATCTCAGTCCATCTATCCATCCTAAAAGCCTTGTATGGAAATCCCTTTCTAGGTTTATTTCTCAAACCAAATCTTCCTTGCTGTTGCAAGCCTTCATTGACTTTCATATTTCCACCATATAAAACCACTCTATTTATTTTAATTTTAGGGCTTGCCATGTCTTGTCTCCCCTCTGCATGTCTTCTCTCATACCATTTTTTTTTTTTTTTTGTGATCTACCTCCACCTCTGTTTCCTCAGCTTTTCGTGACATTTTCAATAAGGAACTTCCTGGTGTTGCCATTCTTCAGAGGGAGATGCAAGACTGTCTCATTTCATATTTAAAACTGGCCTTTGTCCCACAAGGGAAGTGGTTGCTGCCATAGCAATCATTATTTTTATGACATTCTCCTTTTGTTGATCAATATTATCCCACTATTTGTTCACGTTTATCCAGCTGCTGTCATCTTGTAGGGAAATTGAAAGTTTGATGGAGCAGAACCTCCATGTGCTAGCATAAAGGAGATGTAATCTGTGGCTAGAAATCTGCAGCCTCACCTCTGTGCTGATTCCCCAAACCCAGAAAACTAGTTTTACAGATGAGTTTTGAAACTAAATGTTTAATATACTTTAAAAAATGGGATATCTGAAGAGTGCCAGGTTAGCTGAATCTCATTCTTTCATCAGTCTGCAAGACCTAAACAGCAATGATGAGGAAAAATGGTTGAACCCACTAATGCTTCTATGTGCATGATTTCAGTACTCTAGACTACTTGGCTGATCTATATCCTTCTGCTTTTCTGTCAGGAGCTCAGCCTTCCTACTATATAGTTATAATCCCATTAGTGTTGTTCAGTCCATTGTTGCAGCTATGTAACATTTCTTTGGTGAAAGGACAAAATAAAATTAGGAAGGTTTTCCAGGCATTCAATTTCTTTGCACTAGTATGGGGGAGAATACCTGAATTTCTGAAATGCTGTGCCTGTCCTTGTATTTTATTTTTGTAGCTCAGCACTTTCAGGTAGTCAAGGTATCTGCCTTAAAAGCTTTCTGAGAAGAGACAACAGCTATACAAGCTGAAAAAAGTTAAATCGGAAATAACTGACCAAGCCCATAGTGAATCTGAAGGCCACTTTCTCAGAAAAAGGCTTTTGAAACTCTGTGGAAACATTAATTATTATTGTTTTGATGAACTACTAAAATAAGTTCAATCTGTGTATTTTTGAATTTGCTAATTACAAGAGAGGATCTGCTGAGTGATTTCAGGTCATTCTTTATGTCAGACTGGTGTCTTCTCACACATTTTGTGATGTTGTGGTAGTTTGTAGGAAAACAGAGGTTACAAAACAGACAGCTTTGCCTCTTCCTAAGGAGTAGGAAGATTCATGAAAAACATATGCCTCCACTTATGTAATCAGTATTCTTTTTTCTTTTTCTTTTTTTTTTTTTTTAAGGATATCTTGTACTTTTTTTTTTTTTTTTTTTTTTTTTTTTTTTTTTTTTTTGACAGTAGGTGCTCCCAGGATACCCAAAAGTGTCTTTGCTGGGTCAGCAGCAATCCTGTAACAGGAGCTTTCAGTATGCAGGATGCTGAGTATGGTGTTGCTTGAAACAGCCTATTTTCTGCAGTTACATTTATACTTCTAAATGCTGTTTCTTAACTCAGTAACTCTATATTTCATAGCTGGCTTCCTTGCTTTTGTTGCCACCTAGGTAATATGCCTGACACACACATATCTTTGTGCTCATAGTGAACAGTTGGTTACTTTTGAGAATTAGACTTGTCAGATACTGCTTTTCACTTGCAGTTTGCGGTGACCCCTGGACAAAGACCAAAAGCTCCTTGTGCTGATGCTCTTGGTCTATGGAGAGCCATCAAAGGGAAGGGAGGACTGGTCTGACATCCTTGATCAATGCTGAGCAGAGGGATGCAGCTTACTTTTCTTGGAAAAACCAGAGACTTCATGCCCAGCTTAACAGTGTTTTGTTGCATTCCAGCCATAAGGTGGTAAAGGCTTGGATTGTCAATTATGACGAGGTTGCTGGTAAGAACGATATGGAAAAGGGGTCCTAGTTAACCAAATCCAGGAAAACAGGCAGCACGATGTTTCCAAACTGTGAAATGGCATCTCTGATTGCAGATATTTGTCTTAGCAGTCGAAACTGTGTTTTTGCCAGTAGCTTTGAAAAGTGAAGTATTAGATTTGACTGTGGCTCAGAGGGGGCACCTCTTGTGAACCCTGTTTTACTAAGTACTGCAGAAACATCTATCAAGAAGATGAACTTGCTTAACTTCAGCTTTCGGTACAAGCTAGTGAAATGTGAAGCTGACCTGGTGTTAACGCAATAGATTGTAAAGAATGGGCTAAATGTATAAAGAATAGTACACAGAGCTATGTGCTGTTGGCATTAACAAATATCAAGGTTTTTCCAAGGCTTCTTAATGTAACCAGAATTGGAATTTAAGCCCCTGCTAATGAGAAGCGGGGTTGCAGAGGTACCATTCCATGCATAGTCTCTCCGTCCCTTTTAAAGGCCTCAAACTGCTTCCCTGCATGATCCCTGCTAATTCCTTCTCTCTGAAAAGGTCTTTTTATTCCCTTTACTACATAAAGATGATTGAAGATGTTTTAAGCAAATGTTCGCCAACACTGAAAATATTTTCAGATAAGCTTTTCATCTAGCATTCCTCCAAGCCCATATGTACACCTACACCTGAGTCAGTCAGCTTGGTGGTACGCACAACTCAACAAAGGAGAGAAAGACACATCTAGGCTGCCTAGACGCCTTTCAAATGCATAAAGTAGCAGACAGTTTTAGTGTGAAGTGTTGCAGAGTCAGTGACGGTCCTTATGAGACTGAATTTATTGCCTCATCCAGGCTCCCCTTCTGATAGTGTCATCTGGACCTCAGTGTCAGTGCCTCCTGACAAGGGCACTGTTTCTCAAGTAGAGAAATATCAACTTTAGTAAAGTAAAAGTAAAGAAATATCAGCTTTAGCTGACAGCTGTGGAGGGTTCCTGGTCCTTGTAGAAACTCAAGGGAGAGAGACATGCCTGAGCAATATGGACACTTGGAGACTTCCTTGGCACTGCCTGCTACACGAGGTATTTGCTCCTGTTATCCTGATGCAGTTTCCAGTAATGTTTATTTACTGCACTTACAGCTGCCCTTACATATCTACACTTCTACAACCACAAGCTCATGGAAGCTGAAAACCCCACAAGGTCCATAACTTTGTAATAACCTTGGTCAGTGGCTAGTGTTAATAGTTCTTGAGTGCTCATGTTAAAGCACAGGTTTATGCCATCTCTCCATTAAGCAGTGACAGATTCTTATCCAGTATCTAATTTGTGAAAGTTGTCCCAAAAGAAATTGTCTGGCAGCTCCATGGGTCCCCAACCTCCTGATAAGTATCTGGGGAATTTTTGTTTTCCCTTTCACTTTATATCATCAGCTGTTTATCAACATTTAGGGAGCATGATGGCATATTCTGCAGTTTCATGACCTGAGTCATACCACTTAACTTATCTTTTGAGTCCTTTTCCATATATCTCAGTGCAAAGCATTTTGCAATGCTCTGTAGGAGAGATGCTGAATGAAGAGAAATGGCACTCTGTTTTGCTGAAGGTTTTGTTTAGCCGCAGTATTTTTGCATGTCAGCATTAGTATATATGATTGTGCAGCTCAGCAGCCATGACTTGGCAAGGCAGCCTGCCAACGTAAAGACAGCCATTGCTTACTTCCCTTCCCTATGGCTATGGCTAAAACAAATACTCTGCATCCTAAGGTTCAGGATGCTGCAAGCAAAACTATCTCAAGAAGTAAAAGTCATTACAATATTCCCCAGGGTTTTGATTTAGTGTTTTTTTTTTTTTTTTTTCCTTGTCTTTAATACTGGCTTTATATCCTTGCATTCGTGTAAAACACCTCTGGTTTTCCTAAGTGTCACTTTGTGACATATCGGTCCTGTTCTCAAAATGAGACTGGTTTTATTACTGCTATTGAGTAGACTGACTTAAATTCACCATTTCTGGCAAGAACAGACACAAAATGAGTTTCAGTTCATTTCAAGTGAAATGTGAATAGTTTCCTCCTCTATAATTTCCCTGGATATGTGTGTAAACACAAAAAGACTGTGTGGGCCAGTGGTGGAGGCAGGAGACTTGTTTCTATCCTTGAATTTGCTATGGACCTGCAGTGCATAGTGAGATAAATCAGAATTCAATCACATTATCTGAGTGACTTTCTATTCAAATACACTTCCTACCAAGTTATCATGTAGTACGTAGCATTGTTGGGTGTTCCTCTCATTTGGGGTTGTTCTAATTCTATTATGCGCATATTTTTTCTTACTCATATATATATATACTTTTTATAAGGAAGAATAGTATGACCTACTAAAAAAAATCCCCAAAACAAAAAGAGAGAAGCTGCCTGTCATAGCAAAATATTGTGATGGAGCTTGTCCTAAACAGTGCGTGGTAACACACATGCACATTCTCACTTCTGAGAACTAAGGAGACAGTTCTCTGAAAGCAATTGTCAGAGCTCTCCTTGCTGAAGTGGCAGCGATCATAATTAGCATTAAGTGAAGAGCTGCCCCCAAAGGCCAAGGCAGTCCACAAGAGCCATTGGACTAGCTCTTTTCCATCAAAAATTCTAACCTTACATTCATAAATGTCCCATTATTTCTAATCTGAGATCTCCACACCAGCTGTACAGAACAATGGTTGCCAAGCAGTTCCTCATCTTGCACTGTAATATAATTGTTATTAATTAATACAGTCTCTCCCATTACACTTGTTACAGGGAACCAGCAAGAAATGCAGCATCAGCAGTTAGGTAATTGCAATTTAATTGAATGGGTCCTTTTGTGAGGGTGTAGAGCCGGGAAAGGTGAACAAGCAACTGCAGGCTCTGCTACACTGCACAGCTAGCTGGAGATGGGGAGGGGAAAAGCCAAACTAATCTCTGCTCCTCCCGTCATTGTATCATTTGGTTGCCTTGATTTATAGAAAAAATTGGGCCATCTCCTTGGAGGCCCCAAGAGTTTAGGAATCAGTTCTGCTCCCGGTTAAAAGCAAAGCCTAGCTCATTGCACACTACCAGAGTGTGAATGAAATGTAGAAACTGCTCTGAAATATCCTCCTGGCCAGGAGAGTGCTGCAGTCATTTACTTATGTAGTTTGCACCCCTGCAGTTTTGCACCCCTGCAGCTGTTTGCTGCCACTGCTGCCCAAAATCTGACTATACACCTTCCTGAAGAACCTAGCCCTACTTAAATTTCCTTCTGTTTTTCAGGAGAAAATGCAGCTCAGGGTGTTACTTTACTGGTTTCCTGCTACAATCTTAACTCTAACCATAGAGTAGTCCCCAGGGGGGACCACTGAAATAGCAGGATCACTGCCTGAGCAGAATGGCTACACATGTCCTTGGGAATTCTGGCAAGCTGAGCAGAGCTGAGCTGAGCACCGGAATTGGTAGTGAAACTCCCATACTGTGCAGTGACCATCTTTGGAGGGAAAGTTATATTGGTTTCAGGAAAATCTGAATGTGAAAAGAACAATTAAAAATGTATTATCATAGCAACCAAAGCAGTTTTTTTTTTTTCTTTCTTTTTGGTTGTATAAAAAACCACAGCACTGATGCAATACAAAATGACACAAGAGAATAAATGTATCAAGTTGTTATGGCAACTGAAATATGTAGGTTGGGATTTATGTATCCAGAACTTTACTTCTGTGTAAGTAAAATAAACATTATTGTTGCTAATTAAAATATCATGCAAATATTATTTAATTTAATACCATTAGTCATGTTTTCTGTTACAATTAATGACTTACTTTCTGTTTTCTGTTTGCAAGTGTTTGCATTTGCTTCCAGCTGTGGTTCGCTTGAATTTTCAGTGCTCACTTATAGGGGCTTAAATGCAGAGGGATTCCACTGAAGCTAATGAATAAAATGTATGCAGATGGGCACAACAAGAATCAAACCACATACTTTAACATGTTATTCTTACAGCAGCCAACCTTTCTGCTCAGAGGGGCTTTTTGCAGGTGTCATTGCTCCGCGCTAAAAGGGAGGCCGTTGCAGCCACAGCTCCCTATCCTTCACCCAGCTTGACACAGCGCGCACAGCGCTCCACATCCCATTTCTGCATATAGCCTGCCCTCTTCAGCTGTAAATTTAGCCTCCAAGATGTTGCATGATAGCCAATTCTAAATGAGCATTCATTAATTATGTTCAGCCTTTTAATTTTTCTAGTCCTTTTCCTCCAGCCTTCAGGAGAATTCAGTAATAGCTTCTGCTTTATTTGAAAGAAATAGATCTTTAATATCCCAAATCACTCTTCATATTTCATCTTCTTTATGCCCAGAAAAATGCAGAGCAATGGCTGAAAGGTAAGGAATTGGAAGCATTGAGAGTCAGGATCTGACTGAATCCCAGTGAGCTGAGGGAGTTGCAATTAATTGTTTAAAGTTCTCACCTCATCCATTCTCGTGGTTAAAGGAGTCTGAATTTGCCCTATGGAGTTTGGTAACTCTGCTGCAGAGAATGCTTTGGAAAGCAGTCTATCAGAATAAGAACTCAGCCATACAGAAGGCAATTGTCTCCATTCCTTTTGTGGATTGCTGCCTGGCATGGAGCTACAACAAGGGAGGGTCTTTGAGACCTCTAACCCATCTATCTGGGCTCATGTTTTAAGCATCATTCTCATACAGCTGGACTGAGTGTCACTATCTCTTCAGCCTTGCAATGCTCTCTTTTCCCAGTTTTCCTCTCTGCAACATGCAGGAGGCTAGCAGATCCTTCCAGTCCCCTGTATTTGGTGTGCCAGGTCTCAGCAGGACAGAGAGCAATAGCCATTGTATGGCTCATCTTTGCAAGGGCTCTGGTGGCTTTACAGTGCCACGGTCCATTCCTATTGCAAGAACCACTGAACGTGGCATAGCCCACCACTGTGCCACCTTAGTGGCATGCTACTCCCTGGCAAAGGAGATGCACAAGTGGCTCGTTTTGCAATCCAGCTGAAAACAAAGCTCTGCATGACTGGCATTGAAAGTGGAGCCTAGACCTGAAAGGTGAAGCTCCTGGGTGTGTTTTCTGGTCACAAGGCTTGAGTTTGTGGAGCCAGCTGACTCCAGGCAGCTTCATCTGAACTGTGATTGTGGGAGGAGAAAAGATGAAGCATGAGCTAGTGTCTCCTGGAAAGTCATTTGTCTTGCTCCAGGTCAGAGTCTGAACACAACCGGGTAATTACACGATATGGATGGTCAGGGAGCTAGGATTTGAGGGTAGGTGTTAGCCCAGCCAAATTGACTATGCAATATTTAGTGACTTGGGTGACAGCTTATAGACCAGTGGGCAAATCTGTGCTCGGGACAAGCAAATGCAAAGCTCACTAGTATCATTCTGACAACCAGAGGTACTCTGAGAGCAAGGCTTGCTTGCAGGAGGGTGGGGATCATGAAGTCTGAGCCTGACCTTCCTGCAACACCCGCTGGCAGCCATGCAATTGTTCTGAGCTCTGACACTCTTTAAGTCTGTCATAAAATCTTCTGAAAGGTTGAATCCATTCTAGCTAAAGTTGAATCATAAAAATCCTGGGGGAAAATAAATATTATTGTGATATTTATGCTTTCTTCCAACTTCTCTCTCTCTCTCTCTACATATATATATGCACGTATTAAAAAATTCAAGTGGTTGTGGTGTGATTTGTATGGTAGCATTCATGTCCAAATGCCTGTTTTCCTTTTTTCCATTCATAGAATCATAGAATCACAGAATTATAAAGGTTGGAAAAGCCCTCCAAGTTCATCTGGTCCAACCATCCCCCCACTACCAATGCCACCCACTAAACCATGTCCCTAAGCACCACGTCCAACCTTTTCTTGAACATCTGCAGGGATGGTGACTCCACCACTTCACCTTCACATTTACTGGTCATATTGGGAGGACTGGGGCCCAAGGGACTGCAGTGAAATTCTTGCAGGGTTTGGCCCATGAGACCCAGTAGCAACGTGCAACATCACCCTGACCTGGCATGGCTGTAAGGACTGAGCTGTTGTGATGTGATGTGGACAAACCTGGACATCTCCAAACAGCAAACCAGAATCCCTGCTGTAGAAATAGAAACAAACCCCTTTGTGATGAGGGAATCATTCAGCTGTGGATACAGAAGCATGCTTTTGCAAAGGCCTTCAGAAACACTCAATTAGGCACCATTTTTTCTAAAGGATTTTGTGGGCAAGACAAGAGCTCTGCTATATTATTTTTGGACTGAAATTTAGGCCTAGCTGAAGCAAGTGAAATTCTGCCTGGCTTCAGCAGGATTACATTCCTGATTTTAGTTTCTAGCATAGCCTGCTCTGGGATTGTCTGAGTTTTCAGTCATCTGTGATATGGGTAAAAGTTAATTCCTGCCAAAAAATTTGCTGAACGACACTTCTTCCTATAATAAGGACTATAAGAGCAATAGAAATAGGACTAGCAGGTACAGAAAAAGGAAAGCATATCTCATGGTCTCTAGGACTTTTCCTTCCCATGTCATTGCAGGAAAAGCTCTCTGAACCCACAATGGTGCTTTGTTTCCCACAAACTGTTCAAGCACTACAATTTTTTTTTGGTGGTCCAAGACTGCCAGCAGCAAGAACCAAAAGTGAGATGCTCAGAGAACATTTAGGAGAGCGGTCAGCCCTGCCTAGATACAGCAAAAAGGTGCAGTCCTCAGTGGTCAGATCACAGACACAGAAGGCGTTCCTACTGTTCCTGGCACATTGCAAAGGATGAACTTGACCTGCATCCAGCTTTAGTTTGTACACAGCTTGAGTACAGCACAATTGGAGTTGTCTGCAACCTGGCGTCAAGGTGGGCTCAGGTCTTTGCTGGTGTCAGCATCCTGCTGTGCAGCTCAGTTCAGCTCAGGTTGCTTCCTACTCCAGTGTATTTGTTAAATGAATTCATTTACATAGGTGTCTTGTAAAATGGATAACTCCAGCATATGTTACGATGTATTTTGCTTTCCCTGTGTAGCTTCTGAAATGTTCTAATGATTTGTTTCAAACTGCTTACTTTCATAAAAGTTAATTAAATAAAAGCAGTATCTCTCAGCACTCTATATTCCTGGGAGCATTTGATTACCAAGATGATAGATTTTCTGACAGATATTGGCATTCACAAGTTAACAGTTCCTTTTTTTTTTTTTTTTTTTTTTTTTTTAAATACCCTGCCCCCTCTTACTGTAAATCATTCAGGGCAAGCTGAGAATTTATCTGTGAGTCCTGGAGAAGGATTCTCCAGGAATTCTCGATACAAACTGCCAAAATAGGTCTCAGATCAGCTTCTGATTTGAATTTCTCTCTCTAAACACACACAGGAGAGCATTCCCTAAGCTTCCATCTATAGGAGAGGCTGCATTAGCTCCCTGAATCCTAAGGCAGCTGCAGATTTATTTCAGCTCCTGGGCTGAACATTGCCACATTCCCATCAGTGCCCCTGGTCACTTGCAAAGCTGAATCAGCCTTTTCCAGCCACAAATGGTATATGTGCCCCAGGAAATATCCCACACAGGTGTGTGCACAAATAAAGTCAAAGTTGTGGCAGCAATGTCCAAGAGCATGGAACAAGAAAATATTGTTTGCATATATATATGTATATATATTTTATTAATCAAAGTGTTTCCAAAATTGGGCCTCATTCTTAGACAAAAACGTGGTAACTACCATGGATGGTTACAAGTACCTCATATCGATACATGAAATATAAGTTCTGGAGCCATGTAATGGGCTGGAGAATTCATCCACTAATGCAGAGCTTGGCTGCTATAGGAAGATCTCCTGTAGGAATTCTTGGAAACCTCACATGCCATAATTGCCTGTGAGGGCAGATGCTCCTTCTGGCTGGTTGCTGGCTCAGACATGAACTGGAACAGGCTGCCTGCTGAAAGTGAAACCAGAGACAAGTCTTTCATAATTCATAACTGTGTACTTGGGCAAAAAAAAAAAAAAAAAAAAAGAATATCAGCAAGAATTTTGTTGACAGTTGACTGTGACAATTGTGCATGTTCTGATAAACTATAGGAAAGATGTGTTATAAGCACAGAAAAGCTTAGCTGAGCACTGTTAAAATTAGATAAAATTAACAAGGTAGCTAATGTGATTACTATTTTATTAATAAACATTTAAATAATGCTGTAAGTTTGCACAATGAGAGAGACATTGCCCTGAAGAGATTACAGTCTAAATAGTCCATGTTAATTATAATCTAAATAGATTAGCATTAATTATAAACAGAATTGGAAATTGCTTTTGGTGTGATCTGCAAGTCTTATAGTTACCAGCCATGTGAGCTAAGTTACCAAATGAAGTTCTAAGCTGTTTTTTGCAACATTTACTTGTAAAATTTCTTCTCTGTTCTTTTTCTCCAGGTCTGTCAGTCTTGTTCTGACAGACTTAGAGGAAATAATATTTTCTTTTGTGATATTTTCCAAATACCAGCCTTCTAGATACAAGGTGCTGATAAACAGTGTAGGCTTTTGCTAATAGTTTTAATTCAAGCTTGAAGTTATTATTTTCAGAACCTCCTACCAAGAGGTACAAGTGTGGTGCATTTGCTGCCCTGCATTCATACTGTGTCACCCTGGGGCTGCCAGTTCTGCTTTTCATAGTGACCTCCACAGATCAGGAATAATGAGGTGTTGCTAAAATACTTATTTTGTATGAGCAGGCAACTTTAGTGTATACTGTGTTCATGTATGTTTAGAGAGTGTAGGCTTGTTGGATAGCTTCTGAAGGGAGGACCATATGTATGTCAAGAATAAGAAGAGACTCAAAGCCAAGAGTACTTAATTTTTAATAAACCTATCACAGGACATAACAAGCATCCTTTTTGCCTCTGTTTATACAGTCCTGTTTATTTCAAAACACGAAGCTAAATGACTTTTGGTTTTCAGATGGATTGCTAGAGTATACTTCATTCAGGTTTGGGAATCAGATATTATTCTGCTAATGTGTATTGAACCTGAAAGCACTGGAACAGAGACATGTTCCAATTTTATTATTATTACTTTTACTTGAGCTGTTGCAGCCTCCTAATGTCCTTCATTTACTGTTCTTCACAATTAATCCATGACCTGTTTCCCTAAGGAAAACATTTCACAGTATTTTTTGACATTGTTTTTTGTTCTTTCAAAATACTGGATTCAGCTAATGATGACAACTTTGAGGGAGAAGAAAAAAAAAAAAGGTAAAACATAAGCAAACTAAACTTGTTCCTTATCCAAGTTTGCAGCTGCACTCATTTGATAACTATTACTCTACAGTCTGTAGTTTCTGCTGGAAATTGTCAAGCCCCATTGAGAACTTGCAGAATCTTAGTTTCTTTAAGGATCAGGCAGAGCCTGGTCTTGATGATTAGCGGAAATAGGTAACACGTTGATTTGCAAAGCTTACATGTATATTGCTGCCTGTAAATAATAACAGTATAAAACACATCAGGTGTTCAAAGACGGCAAAGATGAAACAAATTTTTTATGCATGCTTCTTAATTCTTTGTAACACCAATTTTCCTTTTCTTGGAGAAAAAAAAAAAAACAAAAAACAAAAACAAAACAAAACAAAAAAAACAAACAACAAAAAACAAACAAACAAACAAAAAAACCCTGCAACGTTCAGAGCTGCTGGGTTCAGGTCCTTGCTTTCCTGCATAACTTTGGCCATGTTGCCTTGCTCTCCCTTCCAGATGGAAGATACGCAACACTCTTCTGTGATAAGAAACAAGGCAAAGGAATGCGTGCTTCTCCATTACTGCAGGCATGTTAGAGAAACTAAAAACTGAGAGAGGACATGCATGGAGTCCCGTGTGCTCAACCCCATGTAGCTGCTGGGCCTGATCCAATACAGCATTTAAACACATGCTCGGCTGCAGCACAAAACCAAGGCCATTGGTTGCACTGAAGTTAAAAGCACGTGTCTAAGTAGTTTGCTGGGTTGGGGCCAGCATTCAGTCTTTTGCTGGACGGAGCCCTAAGTAAACAATCTAGTATCAGAGGAGAAAACATTTGCACATGTGGATGTGATTTGGCTGTTTCTGTGGCACGGGCTTGTTGTTTTCAAAGTTGTGCTGGCAATGGTTGATCTATTTAAAATGCTAACAATTTCTTGCCTGTTGTGTTAAAATTGACTGCACTCCTGGTGAACAGGCTGAAAAAAAGAATGGACCTAAATCACTCACAGTGTCTGTGATGCTCAGCGCTGATAGATTCTGGAGACTGTACGCTGCTTGAATTCACACAGCTTTCCTGTTCGTGCTCTTGCAAAGTGCCCAGAAATTTTCTGAGATTTGAGACAGTGGCAGTCATAATGTTTCATTCAATGCCTACCTCTTCAAGCACATTTTTGCATGGCAGAACATTGTAAACAGGGAAGTCATTTGTAATATTTATTGTCTTAATGCAAAATCTACAATAACATATTGGATTTTCAGCAGGAAAATTGAAAAAAACAAATACAGACTTTTACTTCTATTAAAGATACTTTTTTGGGGGAAAATTACTGTGTTTTCTTGATGGTTTTCTGTATGTGATGTAAGATTGTAATCTGTGTAAATGAAGGAAAGGTCAAAAAAAAAAACACATAACAATTTAAGTATTTGCAAATATGGCTACTACGCAAGTGTGAAACCCTTTCAAAAATACATCACTAAGGAGAATGTTGTGAATTGGAAATGAGAAGAAAAAGCAGGTAATGCGGTTGGTATTGTAAAGAAATCTGTTCCTGCAGATACTCCAGATGAGACCCCATTACTATCTGTGGGCCTTTGTGACAGGGCACGGATTTCCTTCCTTATCTTGATGTTGTGATGCTGAGAGCTGCTGAGCACCCTGAATGCCTTCTGAAGTCAACTAGAGATAATGATAAGCATCACTTTTAGGTTTATCCTATTAAGACCTTCACAGACTTCCATGAGTGTGACTATGAGATTAAACCCCAGACATTTTGCATGACAAAACATCAAGGTGAAAATCTTATGTATCAACCACTTGAGGTTTATGTGAATTTGGGCTACATTTTTGTATGTGCATGCTAATCGTTACATTAAGGTATAACAGAATTATAATGCAATCTCAGCTACTTTATTTATTTATTTATTTATTTATTTTTCCCCTTTAGGCTGCAGATTCCAATGGATCAGAAGGATCTGGGCAATGTGGGGAACACAATAAGGAGAAACAAACTTTTGAAAATTATGCAGTAGAGATGAAGATAAAGGTAGGGTCCACTATTTCATGATGGAGTGTGAAATATTTATTTAGCTGAGTTTTGCTGGAGGTGAAATGTGTAGGATACAGTGAATTTGAGGTCTTTCAGTCTTTTTTTTTTTTTTTTTCTTTTCTCGTTATTGACTGCAGGTATGTTAGCACATTCAAATGAGGCTTATTGCTGCAATTTTTTCTTGTATGTTATTGGCCCTGTGTATTTCATGCCATCCCAGGATTGGGTTTTTATTCCATATGTAGAAATGTTGTTAATATCAGTGAAGGTTCTATAGGTTTGCTGATCTCAAGCTGCTTTCATTTCAGTGTATTTTTGAATTCTGAGCTTTTGCATGGTTAGTAAATTTTATCCAAGGTGGTTTTTCTTCAGTCTCCCATCGAATTTTGTAGTTTCTTTGCGGCTTCGAGTCAGTATGGAAGAATATGTCAGCAAAGTGGTGATTTTTTGTATGGGCAGTCTAATGATACGGACCATAAAACTACACTGAATAATGCATGAAGCAATATGACTTCATGGCTGTGGTAAGGAGGTAAGTTGTAGTTCTCTTTGTAACTGCCTTGCTGTTTGCAGTGCTGCAGTTGTAAGTGTTTCATTATAGTATCTCCATTATTTTCATAGGTTCACAACTTGGCTGGAACAGTTCTCCTGGGCCTAGGTATTATTATGTAGAGTTTCAGCCTTGAAGTCATTCTGTATTTTTTCTCTTGGAAGTGAAAGAAAATTATTAAGTTTTCTTTTAAAGTTAGTAAGCTGGAAACATGACGAAAAGAAAACAGACATTAACCAAGTTGGCATGCATATGTGATACCTTGTAGACTTCAATGAAAGTTGTTTATAACAGTGGAAAATTGCAGATTATTACCTTGTCTAATACTTTTCCATGGGTTTTGCTTACATTCCTGGATCAATTTTTCTGTTCGTTATTTTTTTGAGTTCTAAAGAACTAATAGTCTAGCATAACTTTCTGAGTTTCTTCTGTTGCTGTATTCCCAAATGATCAGAAAACTTTTGTACTGTATCCTCTGGTACTTACTTGGAGTTGAAGTGTGATTCTTTGTGAGATCAGCAGAACTGGATCTTTTGGTCGAACCCCCTTTTAAGAACCTGATTCTTTCTGTGCAGTTTTGAATGTCCCCAATCACCTTTGTAGGGAAAAGGAGAGCATGAATCAGTTCAGGTACGGGGCTGATGCACTCTCCTTACTGCATAAAGCTGAAGTGGATATTTTGCCCCATTGCAAAATATGATTAATATCTGTCAAATCCAAAGATTGTATTGCATGAACTTGTACACTCACTGAATTTTACCCATATATTTATGGAGGAAATTATTTCCACACAGCAAGGAATTATCAGGGGCTTGATATGTGCGCTAAATACACTGCTTACATGAAAATGTTGTAGAAAACACAATTTCCTATCATTTCCAATATGAATGCCCATCTGAACAATGTACTGTTTTTCCTGCTTGTAGTCACAATACTGTGGACTCCTGGACTCAATGTTTCTCCATCAGCAATTCTACAAATTATATTTTCATGCTGTTTGTATCCCTTCAGCACAATGTGTACCTGAGAATAAACTCCAAAAACTGGCAAGCCCACTGCCAAACAATAAGAAATTCAGAGCTGTGGGTGGTATTTTCTTCAGTTCCCAGTACCACGGGACAGCAGATACAAGATGTTTTATTTTCATGTCTTGGAATTTACCATTTTGTGTCAGTTCATTTGGAAGAGTCATTTTGTCTGATTTCTTTTTCAAGTGACTGTGCTCGAGTGTCAGTAGCACACGGCTATGACAGTGACACATAGATATTTAGGACTGGCTACATATTTAAACATATGCACCAGTGCTTTTCAGTTGCTGATGATCAATTGGGTGTTAGATTTACTTCCCCAGGCAGAATGCTCAAGAATTAAAATGAACTTTTCATTCACCATGGATCTTGAGAGCTGAGAGCCACTTCAGGACGTGTTGCCCTTGAGTACTGTGTTTCTGTTGCAGAGCACCCCAGCCCACATAAAGCCAGGGCAGCGTTCGTAACTGAGTCACTTCTGTTTCATTCTGAATAAAGGATTTGTGGGAAGCAAGAGAAAACATTTATGGCTTTGTATGGAAAATAATAAATGCATAAAACCCTAGGCAGAAATTTTAAATTGGGAAAGGCTGCAGAGCTTTCAAAAGGCTAGTTTATCCCAGGCTTTTCAGAGCTGTAGAATGGCTCAAGAACCCTTCCCCATCCTCTGCTCCACACCCTGGGATTGTGCATGTGCATTTCCTACAACACTGCAAGTCATATTCTGTTCCCAGCTTGCCTCACCCTCTTTTCATGTCTGTTGGCTAGTGAGCTTGTTGGTGTGAGACTATTAGAGAGGTTGTATGGGCACCACCTTGGGGGATTTTGAAGACCAGGCTGGATAACAGCCTGAATAATGTTCTCTGACTTCACTGCTGACTCCGGTTTGAGCAAGAGGTTGGAATGAAGATCTCCTGGAGTCTTTTCCACCCTGACTTCTCCTGGAAGCCTAGCACTGTATCAGCTCCCAGAGAGGAAGGGAGGCAACCGCTCCATGGCCCCACTGATCTCCCTTGGAGGCTTGGGGCAGGAGCAGAGGGGATCCCCCCCCACAGCTGTAGAGCAGAAAACAAACATCCTCTAAATCTGTTGAGCCTGGGGCCACTGTGGCCACGTGGCTGCAGAATGCTTGGGATGGAGTAGGGGAACTGGCTGTTTGGCCTCCCCTTCTCCCCATGCTTGTTTTACCATCTACAGGGCTCAGAGCAGTGAGGACTGTGATACCCCACATAAAAGAAAATTATCTGTTTCTTTCTGTTGAGAAAGCTCGGGAAATGGTCAGGACTCCAACGTTGATTGTGCTAAATAGCAATGAAATTTGCCATGCACAGGAGAAGGGAAAGCTATAACAAAAGCTTCTGCCTGAGACTCTCATGGGCCTGAGGCCAGTTGCAGAGCTGCTGCTGTTAAGGCTGCTGCAGTTGGGAGGGGCAGAATTGCTAATTTGTTGATCTTTAAATTAACACCAGCACTCATGGGCTTCTGGTTCAGCCTGGGAACTGCATTAAAATTCTCAGCAACTGAGGTATACAAAACTTCATGCCTTCTGAAATTTGTATTAACTTCTTTTCATGGCTAAAGCAGGATTTATTCTGACATTTCATTTGTAGTATAGCTCCTGACTACAAATCCAGGATCTGCTAGATTAGAGGTTTCTCATTTTTTATTTTCTGTGTACCACAGAAACAGTCCTAATAAAGAGGCTGTCTCATGGGTTTTTCCCTTCTAGCATATAATTACTCACATAACTTTTATCCCAGTGGTGACCTATTAACTAACCAGTTGTGATGCACAGCAACCTCACTGGAACAGGGCTCAAGTGGTATAAATGAGCTCTGACCATAGAAACATAATTTCATAACTACAGCGATTGCCCTCTTGGAAGACAAGTAATCAAGAAAGTATTTAATGTATTCGTAACTTGTTTGGGTGCAATATAGGACCTGAAAACAGGAAAGAGAACATAACCCCATGTAAAAGACTGCCAATTTGGTACCATTAGCAAGTACTCTGTAGTACACAATTTAAGATACATTAAGCGTAAATAAATCTTTCTCCACATTTGTGAGAGGATGTGTGTGCTTTTGTGTTCTCAGTGTAGGTGCATAGAGCCCTAAATAGTCACAGGGTAAATTCTGCGAAATACTGACATTCCTAATACTTTGCTAACAGTCTGGTAGATGTCTTCTTTCTCAGTGTCTACACCAAAGCTTGGAGACCTAGTATTTATTATTTTTTTCCCCCCTTCATTTCCATTGTTTGAGTTGGAGATAATAATGAAGCTTTTTTTTTTTTTTTTTCCTATTATTTTCCCTTTAAAGAATCAGTATCTCTACTGATTCTTTAAAAAATAATATTTGCTCAACAATAGTTGGGTTTCAAAATAATTTATGAATTATTTTAAAAAGGAGGTGTCATGAAAGATATAAAAATCATAGAATCCTTCCTATTAAATTTTACAGAAGCTTGCTTTTACAAAATATTCATTTCAGCTGGATGTTACAGGCTCTGCTTCTAAATATAACTGCCTAATTAAGCCCTATGCTTTGGTTATCCAAGTGGAAGTATCTGGATGCAGTAAAGTTTTTAATGCCAGAAAGGAGCATTAAATTGTCCAGTCTAAATTACTGCATTGTAAAGACCATCACATTTTACCCACTCACCTTGTATTGCTTGGTTTTGTATGATTTAAAAATAGACACCCTGGTAAAATTAGAGGAGAAGGAAGCAGTCACCTAGGTAAGTGGCTCTCACATGGTGGTCCGCAGAGCTACCGCTATCACAGTGGGGAATAGTTGTTATTCTTTCTACATTATGGTTTCCTGAGAGTCAGAGCTCATCAGAGAGTATTTTTGGCCATCTAAATCAACTACAAAAGCAACGATAAACCATCTCTTTTCACCCCAGATGGCTGCTTCTGAACTTGTTTGTTTTTTGGGTCAAGTCTTTCTATAGTGGATTTCAGTTGTGATCATATGGACAGATAACATGAAGGCTGGAAGAGCAGAGGAAAAAAAATAAAACTAAGCAGCGATATGACCTGCAGAAATTAGAGCAGAAGGAGTTGTTGCTAATGAAGGGGAAAGCTGTGCCAAGGATTTGAAAATCTTATGTTTAGGCAAATAAAATGAATGGTAGAAGTATCTACTTGGAGGAAGAAAATGGAGCCACTAAACTTGATCTTTGGGTTAGGGATGGGGTGTTAATGAAAATAAGGGCTTGCATTCTCAGGAGAATTTCTGGATTCACTAATCAGTCAACTCTTCATATAGTGCATCCCTGACTTTGAGTAGTCATTGATAGATGTGACTTAGAAGCTTCAACCAAGAGCCCTGGCAACTAAAATGAGCCCATGGAAGAGTAGAGCTGTGGTCAATGTCCCCAGAAGTGTGGGTCTCTTCTGTCTGAAGCTAAAGGAGATTCTGCAGGTGGTAGTAGGTGGCAATATTTCAGGGATGCTGCAGCTTAATGTTGTGGTAAGGTTGGGCAATGCACAGGCAAATCCTGTGCTGTTAAATACTCCTTGGTGCATTTTATGGAGGGAGGTGACAGTGCACGATTTAAACACCCAAAATGGAGAAGGTCAGGTGAAAACTTCTGTGTACACTTACGGAGCCTGATTTTTACCAAACACACACACAAGTTGGGTTGCTTACACAGCCTCAATGTGTTCAAAACCTCCGTTTTTCATATAGGTGGTGAATAGGATCATGAATTCCCTGAGACCAACTCAGAGGAGTTACTTCAAGTAGAGGCATTTACAGATCATGTCCTCGGAGACCAATTTCAAAATATATTCCCATATGCCAATTTCTAGCATGATATGAAATTTTATAGCCAAGTCATTAGGTAATTATATGTATCGAAATGTTGCACACCTTACTAGATCAGTTTGAATCTACCGAGTAGAAGAGAACAAACTTTGACAAAAGCTTGACATCTAAATGTTAAAATGTCTTCCAATTTTATGTTTGACTGAATTCCCTTTTATTCTTGTCATGCCCAGAGCACAAGCATTGCTTTGGTTAGAACAATTTAACAGGTTAATTTGTTCTTGGGTGGAGGTGGTTAATTGGTTCTGACCTGAAGGATGTTTGAAAAGTTCCCTGATTCACATAATCTATAGTTTAATAGGCTTGTCTGGCTGTTTGGCTACTGGACTAAACCACAGCAGAGAGAACATGCAGGCTGAAATGCAGGCTGTAAACACAAATCAAGTTTGTTTTGCACACGTGTGGTTGCTCAGAGTGAGCTAAAGTTTTAGGCAAAGTCAGAAGTGCTCTGGAGACTTTCTCTTTAAGATATTACATCCTTCAAGACTTTACTAGCTGGGGGAGGGTTGGTTGCTCTCTGACCACATATCTGATTCACTATGGATTTTGTAACTTTGGTAGCAGTGACTTCATTTTGGCAAAATAATGTGTGTCATTTACTGAACGTCTTGCTGCTTTAGCAATCATGAGAATATTAGGGTTATAACCTGAGTAATTTATGGAAGAGAGGTGATTCTTAAATATCCTTTTATTTTCTTGGAAGGGCTTGCTTTATTGAAAACATATTTTAGCTCTGAGTGAGAATGAGAGATCCTCAGCAAAGCACCCGGGGGGACTGTGCTGTCCAGTGTGTTGAAAAGGTGAATTGTAACGTATGGGTGTCTAGACATTTCCTCTTGTTGCTGTCAACAGTCCAGTTGGCTGTATTTTTTTTTTTTTTCCAGTGAATAGGAGCATTGATTTTCCTCTCTCTTTGGCCAGAACTTTCATTTTACATATCTCTCCCTTTCTGTGTCTCTTTCTCTCTCGCTCCCTCTTTCTTCCCCTCTCTTCCTCTATCTGTAAGAGAGGGAAGACTTTGAGAGCTGACAGAAAGCTTTCTAATTCAGAATGATTCATGTAAGACACCTGAAAGGCAAGCTCTGCACCAACATCACTGCAAGAAAGGTAGGGGCTTGGGGCTAAACAGTCTGTAAAGGTCTGAGCAAAGCGCACAGAACACAAAATAAATTGATTAAGTCTGCGAATCTGTCAAAGGTGCAGAAAAAGTTTGGGAAAGAACTCCAGGAGACTTTAAGCTCTGTTATTCAGTGTGCTTTTTTAAAAAATTAAACCTTTGATATATTTTTCATAAGTGAGAAAAAAAAAAAGGTGCCCCGCTCTAGCTTTTAATAATGTATATAATGGTGGTGGGTTTGTTTGTTTGTGATTTTCTTTTTTTTTTTTCTATTTCCACGGATAATAAATTAAAATTATATCACTGTTGCACTTCCCAGACCTGTGTGCATGTGTAAATGTGCAGTTCCCACCTTTTAACCTGACTGCTTATTTTCTGTTATACTTTCTGAAAGTTCGCCTTATCCAGCTGTTATTTATATTCACTTCCTGAATCTGAATGTGACCTAGTAATTCAGAGTGATTGTAGATGTGACGCATGAGCTATCGCACACACCTTAACGTTTCAATCACGCACTTCAAGCAATATGCATTTGCAGGAATTGTGCTCTTAATAAAAACCCGTACAACCGAAAGCAGTTGTTTTGGCAGAGAAGTGACAGCGCTGTGATAGATGGGCCTGATAGTTGTGTGTGTTGTGCTTGCTCGGAGTTAGTAGAAAAGAGGAGGGAGAGAGCGAGCGAGAGGGGGGAGAAAAAAAAAGACAGGGAAGGAGAGAGAGAGAGAGATTGAGAGAGAGCGAGAGACTTGGCAAAGGAAATCTTATGGGTATACTGAAACAGCAGATCAGAATTGTGAAACCAGAGCCAGGGCTGAAATGTGATGCTTTTGCTCTTTTGTGCTTGTTGTGGTTCTCATCTTCCCATGTAGAAGGCTGCATACCATTCAACAGAATATTTTGATCGCAGATTGAACAATGCAGCAATCAAGCCTGATAAGCCACCTGGAAGTTTTGCTTGAGACGATTTCTAATGGGTTTTCTGATCCCTCTGAGCATCATGACTGCCTTTAGCATTGTGGAGGAGGACTCGAGTTTCTTATGAGGGCCCCACTTGGAAAAGCAGGCTGTGCAGATTCAAGCCTCCGGTTCTGTTCATGCTGTTCAAAAGCCTTTCCTCACCCTTGCTGATTTGTTTTTATGATTTACATACACTCCTGTGGAGATTTACAGAATGGATTGTCTGTGCATTGTCACGACCAAGGTAGGACTGGAAACATTGCTGTAATGTATACATATTTTTCTGCTATTTTTCTATTCCTGTAATTAAATAGATTGAGCATGTACTGTGTCAGGTTGCAAGATAAAGTGATAAATAAGCTTTGCTTCAATGAGCATTTTGTTCTCTTTTTCTGTAGATTATGCAGTTTGCTTCTGTATCACTTCCTAAATGATATGTAATTTACTTATTTTTACTAGCTAAAAGAAAACGATTCCATATTTTATCTTAGCCTGTGCTTGTGTCTATTAATATCTCTAGCTACTGGAGCACTTTCAGAATACATGGTATCAGGCAGATATTTTCTTTGCTTATCAGCTAATTCTCTAAACTAAAGAATAAAAAAAAATAAAAATGAGGGCATTATATGGGTCCTAGCATTTTTAAAGAGGCCAATCAGATGTAGTTTAGATAGTCATGATGTTTCTGATTGGAGAGATGCAAGTTTCTTTTGGCTTATTGTGGCTTTTTGGGGGAAAAACGTAGCTTGCTTTGCATCTCTGGGCCTGCAAAATAAAAATGCCTTGGTCCCAGTTCAGCACGCTTATACTGATGTTGGATCTAACCTGGTTATTTGGGAATGGTCCTTCTAAATAATTCCTTCCAAACGTGCATATAAATAAATTTTTATCCACAGAATTTGTGTCAGGTTAAAGACTGTGGTTAAGGACACTGCCCAAATTAAAGATGTGGGATAGGGATAAGTTGAACAGTTCTTTGAGACATCCTCAAACTTAGCAAAGTAACTTAATATTAAACGGGAGGGAGATGATCAGTGAACTTCCTTTCTGTTGCTTCAGGACAGGCAGGTTATCACATATTTGTAAGCAGATTTGCACATGGTGATAGTATTTATAAGGAACGGTTAATGGGGTAAATAAGGACATTGGGGTTCAGCATGGCTGTTCTCTGTTTTGGATTATTTTTGATGAATTTCACAATTGCCACAAGACTTGCAACATGCCAAGGGTAGTGAGAACAGCTCAAGGTAACATAAATGATAAGGTGAAACAATGTTTAGTACAGCTGTCACTGCTGTTATATTTTTTGCGTGATGTACATGTCAAACAGGGGCCCCTGTTAGTGACATGGAAAAGGGCAGGAGGAGATACCCCAAGAACCCATTGACAGCAATGAGTGGTGGTGGGTGGACACCACAGAGTACGGTGGACTTGCTGAAACAGATGCGAGCTGTCATTCCCCTCATGACAATGGAGAAACCCAGACGGGGAAAGAACAGGAGGTGAATGAGGCCACAGAAGGAGCATATGCTCCTGTTCTTTTTTGTTCTTTCTGGGCCTTTCCAGGTCTTTCTGGTTCCTGCAAACTGTGATGGATCTAAGACAGCATCTCCAATCTGCCTTGGAGCAGAGCAGAGGCTCCTATAAGTGCCCCTTGGTATCAGTGATACCAGTGAAAAGCACTCAACAGCAATGGTGAAACACCACTGAGAAAAGCCTGGATGCAGGCTTGTGTTAAGCATCTGACTTATACTCCTTAATGTTTGTTTTTAATTGAAAATAAGCAAGAAGGTGGAAAAAGGAAGTTGCAATTAACCCTACTTCTGGGTCTCTGGTGGTGTGGTGTGGACCCATAGTTGCAACCATCCTTGGCCTTGAGAGTTTGGCAAAGAGGATTGGGGACAGGACAATGAGTCCTGTTAAGATCTTTTATTTATTTATTTATTTATTTATTTATTTATTATTTTTCCTTTTTTTAATAACAGGAGATATGTCTCTATTTGTTTTATGAATTGACTCTGAATGTTTGCAATGAACAATTTCCCAGGGTCTTCTGATCAATAACAAATGTCGGCTTACCATCAACTCACTACCGTTGCTGCTCTGAGCAGGAATCCCAGATCCAACTATCCACAATATTTTTCCTCACAGCTTTTCAGTCTCATGGATTTGCTACTAAATGGCCAAAATGATTCTGAAAGTCAAGCGTATGAGCCTCAAATATTCAACTCCAGATATTCAGTCTTTGCTGCCAACTTTGGTGTTGGAATAAGATAGGATTGTCACTTGTAGGTCACCTGCTATTTGGATGCTTGTGGGAACACCATATTAACATATATAAATGATCTGAATAATGGCAAATATCTCGTTTCAGAACACTTTCGTATTACAAAGGCTTGAAGCCAAAGAAATTACAGCTGATTTCCTCATCTTGCTTTGGTGCCATATTTAAATAGCTGCACCAGTGACATTATATTATATTGATCCATAGTCTGCTTTTACTTGCTTTATTGTGCATTAGAGTAACCCTATTTCCATTAAGCCTAAAAAATTTTTATAGCATCAGTTTATACAAGTTTTCAGCAGTATAATGACAGATTTTTTTTGTTTGTTTTTCAGACTATTTTAAATTTATTTTAAAATTTACTTCAATAAATATGAATTCTACAGAACAGCAGTCTGACTATTTTTGGCCTCAGATCTGTTAATTTTCCTTATTTAAATATCCATTTGTCTGATTTGTGCAAATACTTGCCATTCTCATTCTTGGAAAAGTGGATCTTAATGTCAAGAGGGAGTAAATACATCAGTTTTATTTTTCACATGTTATAAATAATAAAAAGGGAGTAAAAGATGAATGCTATTTAAACTGCAGAAGATGAACACTGTTTAAAAAGTTGACATTTGTAACACGTGGTCATTAAATTTACACTGGAATTTGCAGTATTTCCAGCCTGTAGAAAATGACATAAATGTTGTGGTGGGGTGAACATGCCCTTGTAGATCACACACAAGGGATTCAAAGATCCTGTTTTGAACTCTATAGATGCCATCTAATAAGATTAATTTCTGACGTACCTCCCCAAACCTTAAATCCTCCTGACATTATTTTTTTTCAGCCAAAATGTAGGCTATGATTAAGAAAGATATAAGATATAAATTTGTACAGATTCTTTCTCTCCATTTGGATTTCATGTTTCCATACATTTCTGCACCCAGGACTTTGGAAATGCTGACTCAGTCAAAGAGAACTTATGAAGAACTTAAAACAAACTTAAGTTTGTTTTAATTTATCATATTCCCAATGTAGATTCTTTCTTTTCCTGTTGCATAATGCACATTATTTTGTGGCAGTAGTTTATCATTTGCAGGAATTCAGTACAAATAAAAGTTCAGGTCAAGACTCCATCCCTGTCACCAGGAGGTTTTGGAAAGGAAGAACATTCCCACTGTGCTGCCCAACAGTCGGAGGCAACATGCTGTCCTTTCCCCTGGCTATCAGTTCTCTCATCCTTTAGTCCTTTGCAGTGTTATGAGTGCAGCAGTAGCTGCAGTTGGTGAAAAATAGAATAGGTAGTTCTGTGTTGCCAGACAAGCTTCTCTGTAATACAGATTGTTTTGCTGAATCCCCCAGCTCTCGTTGTCAGGTGACTTAGAAAAGATGATCAGCTTTCAGTGACAAAAAAAAATAAAAAAATACATCTTTCTGGCACTCATTTTTCCAAAGGAGATCTCAAAGATGGAAAGTCTTAAGGTTTAAAAATCAGAAAGCAAATGAAGAGAAATCAAAATGTATTTTTATTTTTTAAACCTCATGGGTCATGTGTCAGGTTCAGGGTTTTTGATACTTGCAACTGGCAATCACAGCACCATAAAAAAAGGAGAATTAAATAATACCACAAGTTGCCATTCAGTCCTTTGTCACTAAAACCTTTGTAGATAAAAACCTCATATGTCAGAGATTTTAAAATTTCCCGGGCAATCTAGATTTGATTAAAACTCCAGATTTTAGTACCTGAATGTTTCTGTGTGTTGAAAAGAGCTTGCAAAGATGAAACCAGTGTACACTCATGACTAGATACTGTACAGTGTACACATGACTAGATACCAAATAAAATAGCCCCAATTTATTCAGAAAACCCAAGCCGCTTGTTTGTTGCCTAACTCCTGAATTGTACCCCCTGACTTGTACACCAGGGAACTGGTTGCCTTCGGACCAAGCCTGAATACCTAATTTGACCTTGTTGGTTTTGTTAGCTACAAAAATTAATTTAATTCTGAAAAAATACTCTTCTGAGATTCTTGTTGCCAGCTTCCATGTAACTCCGTGGAGGTTTAAACTGCATTATGCAATGGACAGGTTCCATATTTTATTCAAGTGTGGCTGGCTTCTGTGGGACCAGAAAACTAAATGAAAAAGTGATTATTCATGTGAGTGGAAAAAAATGTATTTATTTACAGTTAATGAAAGACTTAGTACGTTGCATTAATTAAGAAGATTTTTTAATCTTTTTTTTTTTTTTTTTTTTAAATTGTTTTAGTCTACAATATTTTCCTCTTCATGGCTGTCCTCCAAGCACCTTTTTTAAGAATTTAATTCAAGCATTTAAAAGAATGAAATAAGGATGGACGGTGAAAAAATATGTTTTGTGATGGCCCTAGGAAGAAGGGTCATACGGTTATGTTGCTAAGCCATACCAAGGATGAACATATTAAATTCTGACTGGCAATGTTGCCAGGAGCCAGCAACATCTGTCTATTCTATTTTCTTCTGCTCGTCTGGCAATATATTTAGAACCAGGGAGACCAACGTGTGCACTTAAGGCAAAACTGACAGGTGTGTGAGCAGAAGTCTCAATACGAGCAATGGTCATGGAGAATAAGCCACTACTCTGAAGTATGGGATCAACGTCTAGCACAAACCTAGTGTATGAGTCTTCTGTAGGTCCCTTGTGTTCCACACATTCATCACTCCGCTTGGCAGCATGAAGCTAGCAGTAAAACAGAGAAAGGCTGTAAAATATGTACCTTATAATTTTGTTAGTACTAGCTTTCCCTTCCCTGTAGTCCCAACATAAAAGACAAGGCAAAATTCAGAACTCATCCTGCTCAACAGCAACACTGTAAATCTGACTGAGGAGTTGCTGTGGCTGGGCTTCTTGATTTTGAAACTGCCAGTCTGCATTCAGCATATCATTACAAATCCTTGTTGATAGCATTCCATGCTTTGAAAAGATAGATTTTGTGTCCCAGTAGGACACTGTGGATTCCCTAAGTAAGGGGGAAACTCTTGCTCAGCATTTAGCCAACACTATCCACTCCCAGTGCCAAACCAGTAGAATTAAGGGGTATTTTTGGAACTTGGCTGAAGGATGGAACAACATGGAGGTGGTACCGCAGGAGGGACCTCGCTGTTCCATGATCTCTAATTTAGAGCAGCAAAACTAGTCCCAAGATGCTCTCAGAAGGCCAGAATGGTAAATCAGATCAGATCATCTGCTGGAGGTGGAGAGCTGGTTCACACGTTACGTGCCAGCTGTTGGTCTCACTTTGCAGAGGTGAGTCAATACTGAGGTTAAGTTGGCTTATTGATTATGGTGGCATAAATTTAATGCAAATAGAGTATTTATTTATGCCAAAGTGCTTTTAAAACAGGATTCTCTGAAGAAAAGAGGCCTTCTTCCCTCCCCCACTGCTCCCTCCCCATTATATTATGTTATCTAAACTCTATATAGGGATTAAAAAAGGTATATACTTAGTGAGGTTCAGCTTTTTCTATAGGACTTTCTAAGGGATCAGTTGTGTGTGTCTGGGAGGCTGTTTGTAGAGTCAGTCCCCAGATTAGGAAATGATAAAGCAAAGTATAAATACTCAGCTTGAAACAGTGCCTCAGGTGTTGTTATAATCTTACCAAAACCAGCGGAGCTGTAGAGTGCTGCATTACATGAGGATCTGATTTAAATCTAGCTGGATATGAAACAAAAAAATACCACATTTCTATGTGCCCGCATATTGTTAATAGTGCTAAATAGATCTGGGCAACATTTGTTGTTTTTTCTTTGCAAGACTTCAGGCTTTGAATCATTGCAGTTCCAAACCATAAATTGGGTAGCTAAGTTTTTTATGCTGAATTTCCAGGCTCTAACAAATCAGACACAAAGGATACATAATGATTTTCCCCCCAGAGATTCACATTTAGCTAAAATCAAAATCTTTTTTTTCTATAGTCATTATTAGGTACTGATGAGCACTTCAAACTGTGGTGTTTTCCTGACAGACCTTAAAAGTGTGATAGTGCTGAATCCATGCAATTTACATGTCATTTAGTAAACTCCACTCTTAAGTGGTGCTTGAGGACAGCTTTGATGACTGTGGGTTGGCTGCTGGTTAAACTGCACAGACTTAGAAGAGCAGGAAGACCCTTTTCATTGATTACCATTTATCTTAGCTGGAGAATATACTCATAGATGTCTGACAGATGGGAAGTGTAACTGAGTATTTATTTAAAATCTTTATTTACCAATGGTAAATTTTGGAACAATTACTGTAAGCCGCTAGCTTTTGGATTTCAAACATTATGAATGTAAACTGATGAGACACGTGTTGTCTTTTCTAGAAAAAAAATCATTTTTTTTAGGGGGGAGTCTCAAGAAAATTACACAGAACAAGCCAATGTGCATTGCATATGCAATGTCTTGTAATTATATCTTGTCAAAAGCTCAACTTTTTTCTCCTTTATTCTTTAGAAATATGGTAATTGTCCCTTTTCCCTTGTAGTTAATTATAAATTTCAGTAAGAATTAAGTCTGTTAAATCTCTTCTTCCCCCTCTTCCCCCTCCCTTGGTCTCTATGGTAGCAGCAGGAATAGAAGGGAATTACTTTGATCTTCATTTCTGAATGACATTTCGTTTCTTCTGAGCATTGACCTTGTTTAGTGCAACTGAAATTTTCAATAGATTTCATTAGATTATAATTTGCTGATCTCAGAGAGATGTCTTTATTGAGATTGGTTTTAACTATGAAAGAAGGAGGGTGATTTGTTTCATAAATCTATGAACAGCTCTATAAATGGAGAAAAGAAAATGTTCAATTAACTGCTCAGGCAGATATGGTTAGGGCTTAATATTACTGCACAGCAGTGGAGAGCTGCAAATGTAAGGAAAGGTAGAAGATACTGAGCAAGACAAAGAAAATTAGAAAGCCCGATCCTGCCTCAATAAATGATAACATTTCCTAATGATAGCAGAGCTATATATCCTTAGCCAGCCCCTTCTCTAATATTCTGAGGGCCTGGCTGAAGGTGGGAAGATAATTTCCTAGTGCTGAGGTGAGCTGCATTTTTAAGCATTTCAGATAGCTGGAGCTGACCAAATGGATTCTTTGCAATGTCCAGGAGACCATTAAAAGCAGAAAAGATGGGTCTCCTGGCATGCATCTGCAACATAAACAGGTATTTCTTCTGTGTTTTAATCTGTTTGCTACTACCATGCAAATTTCCTTCTGTCTCCCTTCACCTAATGTGAGACTTCTGAAAAATGAGAGGATGTGTGCAGTCAAGGAGAAGAAAATGGTTATTTATGAGTGAATCATTAGGTCAGGGGTATTGCCTAGTATATGATTATATTTTACCCAATCTGAGACCTCTAGCTGAGTTCTACAGTTTTCATTTCCCTGGAGAATCATCTGCATCAGAGAAGGCAATTTGTCAGGCTGTGTAGGAGTAGATAAATAACTTCCACTGAGTTTGACTTCAGCCAACTCTTTTGTTACTGGAGACCTCACTCAAGGACTTGTATGTAACTTGCAAATCATATTCTTGGATGTTCTAGTGGATACAAAGGAAATCTTACCTGTGATCAGATGACTCTGATCACCAATATCGTCTCTGAGGTAGAGTTTGAAGTCAGATCTTAAAGAGTGTTGCAGTTCAGAAAGCCCTGAAAAAATGTTGAACAGATAAAATATTCCTAAATATCCTCTCTGTCTTTTGTCACATCTTTCAGCTGACCTAAGACCTGTCTCCAAATGTGTCTCTGGCCACAATCATGTTAGGCAATATTTGGCCTTCAAAATTTGGTATTGATGGTACATGTAATCTCTCCCTGCTTGTGGGACAGTGGCAATAATCTATCTATACATGCTCTTTTTGTCCCCCATACTCTCCCAGAAACTGCTACAGTTGATCCATGTAACGTCCACATCCTTGAAACCTTCCCCAGAGCTTGCTAATGTGCAAATGCATCTCTGTCACCAGCAACCTCTGCAGTGCAGTGCCACAAAACTCTCACCTTTACCCATTTTTGATTCAACATTTCCATGCAGAAAAGTCAGAGGGACTTTTCCAGGCAGTAACACTACTGCTCTGCATTATATCAATGTATACGCAAGATACATCATACTGATGTTTCTAAGCAGTGCTAATAGTAGTCAGTTATTTCAACACTTGGCTGAGATAAGCATGTAGGAAAGAAGTTTGCTTAAGGCTGCATGCTAGGAAGGTAAATGTTTGGCTCAAAGACTTTGAAGGTCTTGAAGCCTTGGTTTTGGCTTTTGAATTTGGTACTTTCTCTGTGTTACCTATGTGGTCTGAATTTCTGGATGCTTGATAAACCTGTCGTTTGGGGAATTACATGTAACAGTGCCTCTAGAGAAGGGATTGCACTAGCTGAATGGGGGTTAACATCTCTGTCTGGCTTTGGTCATCACTTCGTTGCTTCCTGACGGTTTTATTGCTATGCAATTTATCAAGGATTTAGAGCATCAACCCAGGAAAAGGAAGAAAAAAAAAAAAAAGCGACTGATGCAGAATTCAGCAATGAGAATGGATTTATCTTTTTGTGTCCCCAAGTCTCTTTATACAAAAATTACACAAGCTGAAGATCTTACTGCATATTTTGAAAGCTCTGATTGCATGGAACTGTGATAAAGCCTATGCCTGGATAACTCTGTCTGTCACTATGACAGAGTTGTCTCAAGGGTGAAGTAGTGCAGGAGGCCAAGTATCCTCAAAGAAAAGGAGTAAAAGAAGAGTCTGGAAATCACTCATTTGTAAGCTATGGAGAAGCAGTGTCTATTTCCATTTCAGATGGAGAACTCTTTTATTGGAACATATTTTCCACAATAGCAAAGCAAGACACGTTTCTTTTGCATAAAAATATTAGTAAACATGAAAAGCATATTACTGTACTCTGAAGATTGGCTGAAAAAAGATGATTTCCAATGATGGATTTTCACCTCTTTTTTGATTTTTAACTTTAATGGTGGACCAGAGTTTATAGTCCTTACTACACTATAGTCCTTGCTATACTATTATAGTCCTCACTAAATTCCTAAACTGGTGAAAATATTAGCAATAATAATCGAATGGAGTTAGTCCCTTTTGCAGCCTGCAAATATTTCCCAATGTCTTTATTCCCACACTTACTTGTATTACCTGTGCTTGCAGAATACCTTATGTAGTGTTGATCTTTTGGGTAAATTGTTCCTTAGCTGGTGTCAGTAAGGTGCAACATGTTGGAGCTTGTGGCTGATTTAAAAAAAAAAAAAAAAAAAAAAAAAAAGTAAGATTGAACACTTTTATGCACCTTATTTTTCAACCTTATTTATCAGCCTTATTTCATGTTTAAACTGGGTGAGGGTGGAAGATACAAAAAGTATGAAAAGCATTGTTTTCAAACAAAATCCAAAAAGTATTGACCATTCAAATAGGAAATCAGCAGTAATTTAAAAAAGATGAAAAAATAAAATTTTGGAGGGGATAAATGCTCTGTCCTAGCCCTTGAGCTACACGCATTTCTCAGACAATTCCAGTGCAATGTCACGTTATTAGGACAATAATTCAAATATCCAGCTCTGAAGGGCCAAGTCCTGCAGTCACCCTGCAGCCCAGCCGCATGCTCAGCACAAGGCTGGAAAACGGGGAGCTACTGCCTTCAAGCAATTCTCATTACCTCTGTCCCTCTGGCCTTTGAATATGAAGCATATGTCGTGTGACTTGGGGTCTTGGGACAATTTGGGAGTGAATCTCAAAGTCAGGAATATTTACAGAGTGTTGCTCCCCCCTGCTGTGAGGTCCTGGCCTTTTATTTTGCAGATGTGTCCTCTTTAAGAATGTGAGGAGTCTTTTTAAGTAGTTTACTGACAATCATTTTATATACCTGGTTACTAGAGTTTGTAAGATGAGACTTTTCAATCAGAAAAATGTTTCCTGTCCAAAGCAAATTATTAATTTTCTTACCTTTATCTTGGCCTGGATTAGACTGAAGACTTTTCAGTTGTTAAAAAAAGAAAGAAAAATAATTCACAATAATTTATGCAGGCTTTTGATCAAAATTTATTAATAGTTTTATTATTTCAATAGGATTACTTAGTTTGCTGTAGCATTCATCCCTTCGTTACAGGAGATAACACCCACCCACAGGATAATGCTGCCATGATACCAATGACTTTTTCAAATCCTTTTAAACAAGACTTTCTAAACTTTCATCTAAAAGTACAATGCTTCTTGCTTACTAGCTATGCCTTTTTGCATATTCCTGAAGTTGTCTAAGTGCAAATACAAAAGTTTTTAAGGTTTGGGGAATACAAAGCTGAAACTGATATGCACAGTTTTTGCAATGCTTTACAAATGTTCACTTTTTAGAGATAAAGAAGAAAGAACTACTAGGCTTGGCTAGTTAATGTTCTCAAATCAGGCTCATAATTGAAAATAGGGTGAAGTCTCATCACTCCTGTGTGCAGAGGTTGCTCTCCTTTGCTCTCAGCATGAGGAAAAGAAAGGTGTATTGTAATTGCTTGCAATATACCTGTCTTAAAGGAAAATAAAAAAGAAGTGATTTTTTTTTTCCTTCTTGTTATGTCCAACTTCAGGAACACACATAATTAGAGGAGTCCTCCAATTCAAGCAGCTAAATAATAGTTTGACTCTTATGTGAAATGCTGAGAGTAATGGTGGCAGACACTAGAATTTATTCTGAACTTTTCTTCAGGGACTCTGACCCAATCTGCTGTGCAATTTGTTCTGATGGGCTCCAAACCTTTGCGAAAATGTAATTGAATCACTGCAAATGCAAGGGAAATTACAGGAAGATCAGCCTGGAGGCCTGATGGTAGCATCTTGCACTGCCATGTGGAACATTAGACTTCAAATTAACCCCTCACTCTTTTGGTTCTGCTAAGTTTCAGGGAACTGCAGGAGTCCTGCACTTTTTTCCTCCTCTTTGTCCTCTGGGGGTCAATCTGGGGAACAGTCAGTATGTTCTGCTCAGCAAAGTAACACACACCCTGAGAATTTGGGACAGATTTTCTCCTGCTGCAAAATAGCTCTGGGGTTGTTCAGGCTGCAGCTATCACTGCTTCAAAGGATGCATGATGCAAAAATGCAGCCTATCATGAAATGGGGAAAAAAAAGCTGATTTTTACCTGGTGCTTAAAGCTCTGCTGTTGTTCCCTGAATCCTCCAGTGTGGAGGAAAACCAGATGGCAGGTGCTTGGGGTTCAGAGTGGATGAAGGTTGCATTCACCCACACAACTTTGAAGTTCAAGGCAAAATTAATGGGTCAACCCCAAGGCCTTTTGTGATCCAGTGAGCTGCAGATCTTATATAATGGTGGAAAAATGACTTTGTGAGGTCTAATGGGAACTGGCAAACTCCTAGATGCTCCATCTGGAATGGAACCCATCGTGCCTGTTGCAGCACGTACTGTGTTGTGCATAATGCCATTTTCACTTATTTGCAGCAGAGCCATGGCAGATGCCCATCCCACAAATGCTCAGTCGAAACACCTGCCTGGATACCCATTCAGCACTCTACCGTAAGTTTGAGCCTTTTAATCCAAAGCTTTGAGAGACTGAATGGTAAGTCTCTGTGTTTGGAGCAGCCCTGTCAGGTAAAATTTCAATCCTAAGTGCATTTGAGAAAGAACAGAAATGAGTCCTGATGCCAGACCAAACTCCTTGGGAAGTCTGAGCTGTTGAAATGTTGGGTATGGGCTTAGCGGGGCTTCTTCAAAAGTTCATGCTCTTTGGAAATTTAATTAGTTCCATGTGGAGCAACGGGGAAGGCGTGGTATGGTTGGTGACGGTGTCCAGCTCAGAGGGAGTGTGGAGTTACTGCTGATTGCTCCAACTGTGCTCCAGCTGCGTGTGATGACTAGCCGCCTGCTAGTTTTGCCCTGTCGTGGACACAGTTTTGTGGGAATTCATTCATAAGCTCCTGCAGGGTCTGCCAGAAACAACTGATGTTTAAAGCACCAGCCTGTCCCCAGGCTCAGGTGATGACACAAGGAAAGGGAGATGCAGCTTTTCTTTTCCACATTCTCATGAAAGAAAGAAAGACTGGCAATTCTAAGTGCTTCTGGACTAGTAAGTGGGAAAGTTAACCCGATGTAGGTAACTTTGGGGGTGGTGGGCAGCGAGTAAAATTTAGTCTGCTGGATTTGTAGGAGATGACCTTTGTAAATGCTTTCTGCCTTCTGCCAATTAGATGACTTCAGTGAGATTTGTTTTTAACCATCAAGGACATGGTAATATTTGAAGAGAAAAAAAGAAACTGCGGTCAAGCTGACACTGCATTGATTTATATCTTGTCTGAATATGCATAGTAGATAGAGCCAAATCCTTGGATGCTGGAAGTTAGAGTAGAGGGCTGTCTAATAGAGCTATGATGATTTATCTCAGCTGAGGGGTTGGCAGGAGTTAGCTGACATTTTCTTTGGCTCTGGACCACAGCGTGATGTTGGTTCTCAGCTATCAACTTATCACCTTTTATGAGTAGATGAGCGAGAAACAAATTCCAGTTTTTGCCCTCCCTCAGTCTCTACCTAATCTTGCAAGTCATTGCAAACCCTGTGTTTTTGGTTGTACTTATGTTATGTTAAAATAATGATATCACTGTTGATCTATATATGAAAATAGACTCACTTAACTGTATTGATTGAATCGTTGAGCTAAATAGACTTTTACTGAGGATCCAGGGCAGTGACTAATTTGTAGGTCTTCCTAATTACTACTTCACATCCTCAGAGGATTCGGATTGACTTGGCAATGTGGCCTGGTTGTTTTAGTTTGTATTGAGAGGGCTGTGACATGAGCCCAAGTGTGGCAGCATGATGCTTTCAGAAATGGAAGTACACTGGGCGTTTGATAACAAAAGTAATTAGGTCAGGAGCAGCTGCAATCAGTGATTTTCGTTAACACCAAAAACTGACTTTTCTGATAGTGACTTTAAATGCTTTTGTAAGTAAAATAATTTTTATTGCCAACTAGGTGTTTTTTAGAGTATTTATTTCTTAAACCATCAAAAATAATTTAGATTTATTCTTTGGTTGTTTTGTTACACCAGAAATGTGTGCATGCATAGGTAATTTTGATAGACCTGCTATCTTGCATATTTGTGTATTATCACAAAAAATGGTAAACTGAGGATCAAGCTTTGTTGTCTTTGTTAACATTAGAAGATGTCTAAGATCGGAATAACTCCAAGCAGTGCTATTTTTAAGCTGCTATAATGGGGAAAACAAAAACAAAAAACAACTCACTATTAGAATACAGTTCAACCATTCACTTGATTGCTGTTTATCTTTTTTACTATTTTTTAATGTAGAATACAACACATGGTCCTTGAAGCAACTGCCTGCTTGGAGGTTGCTTCCACCTGTATGTATTTTGAATGATGAATGGAGTGAAGGAGCTCAGCAATAACCCGCAAAGAATGTGTAGTTCACAAGTCACTTTTTTTTTGTTTGTTTTTCATCAAACCGATTTCTGTGTGGCCAAACAGATTTTTCTGCCTACCTTATTTGTATCAGACATTTGTAAACATTTCTTACCATGTTGCAGTGGTTTTATTTTCTTGGGAGTCTAATGCAAACAATTGGAGAAAATTAAATCAGATTTCTCTTAGGTGGTGTTTTTTACCATCTGATTTAAAAAATGGTTTTTATCTGCCTTGCTTTTATCTGAGAAGAATGTCTGTGAAGTGTCAGCATTCTAATAGAAAGCCACTTAATGAAATTAATTTTTCCAGTGATGAAACAGAGCATATTAGCTGCTATGGATGGATGGTGGGATCCAAAAAAGAGCTAGATTCTGGCCAGTTGTGACAACTCCTTGTGATGCCTACAGTGTGTGTTTGGATGCCTCTCAAGAGCAGTGTAGGAAGCTCTCAAATAAAGAATGTTAAGCAGAATGGTAGAAAGGGTATCCTCTTTCATCAGTTTTGCTGGCTGCATCACCCCTGATGTCATGAGTATGGGTGAGGTTTTTCTCTCCTTTTTCAGCAGTTTTTATAAAAAGCACTGTGTCCTCTCAGGAGTGCCTTTGCCATCTAGTGTAAGAACCAGGACATCCAGCAGCATTGCTGTTATGTAACAGTCTGACTCTTTTGCAGTCCCTAATTTGCCTTTTTTTTTTTTTTTTTTTTTTTTTTTTTTTTTTTTTTTATATAATTTGCTGATATTCTTGCAATTAAGGTTCTCAGATCTGTTTGGCAACTCACCATCTGCAAAAGAGGGCATAAGTGAACACTGGCTTTCTGTGTCTTCACAAGGTCCTTAATTAGATTTATTTTAAGTCTGAGAGTTTTAATCAAGGGAATTACCTAAGGGTGGCTTTGTCTGCTCTTGCACTTTTAGTTATGTCTTCCAAAGGATTCATAGTGTTTGATTATAAAATACTCCAAAAGGAGTTTCACTGCATTGCTGTTAAGCATACTAAACCTTCCTGTTGTTGGAGTAGCTTGCTAGCTAGATTTATTGCGCTAAGATAATGAAGGATCGCAGGCTGCACCTGTGTTGCAAAAAATACTTGTGGTTGTCTTTTCTTCCCGCCCTGTTGACAGGATTTCTTGAGCTCAGTGTTCAGCACATTCACCTTCCGTTACCCTGCAGCATTAATAGATTTCTCTTACTTTTTTTTTTTTTTTTCCCCACTGCAGAGCTCACTGGCCTACCATATCCCCTTCCACCATAACAGCCCCTTTTGGGGTGTCATCTGCCACTAAACAACGGCAGGAGAGAGTAATAAAGGGTATCTGGGGTACAAAGGACAATGGTTTTGGTGCATGCCCTAAGTCACTGCTTTGCAGAGCCTCATTTGGCGCTTGCTGTCCCCTCAGTGTGCAGGAGAAAGGGACACTGACTTGGAGGATTTGGGAACGGGTGCAAGGGTCCTCACATCACATTGCATGCTGTGATATCTCATGGGCTGCTGCTTTATGTAGGTGCTGCACTGGGGGAATTTAGCACATGTTTTGGCTGCCAGCCTGCATGGCAGCTGAGCCCGAAGTCTTTCTGACCTCCCCACACCTAGATCCATAGCACAAGGAGAGCAAAAGTCACTCCTTTCAGAGCCCCGCATACATGTGTAGGATATTATTGTTCTGTTTATGTAGGATAGATCAGCTCAGAGGGGATAAAGTTACTGGGCTTTGTCTTTTCCCAGTTTATTTGGAACACTGGAGTGATAGTAATGCGCTAATGCCCTGCACAATATCTGATTTTAGCCTGATCTGGGAGTCAGCCTGTAAACATTTCTGGTTCAAACTGATCAAGGGTTTTGCATTCTTACTTCACAGCAGTTATTTTAAAGAACCTCATACTTCTGGAAGATGCCTGTATGTTAGTTCTGGTGGTTGTGCTCTATGTAAAGAATGTTCTGACACTGTTGTACAATGGAGCCAGGCGGGAACATATTGAAACACGCATATTCTGTTTTGTTTTAAGGCTCTGAGTCTGGAAGAATCATTTCTGAAATCAATCTTGCTCTCTTTAAACACAAAACAAATAAATGGCTCTGTTTGGCCAGGCTCGGCTCTCTCCCAGGACTTCGCGTTATGCCTTGTAACCGTGTCCCTTCCGCTCCTGTGTGGATGTGCTCTATAAAATAAATAAATAGCTCTGCACTCCAGAAAGTGCCTTTTGCAGGGTCTCTCTCTCTCTCTCTCTCTCTCCCTGAGCTTTAAGTCTTTTTCTGTTAAAACCCATTTGGCTAATAAATTCCGTAGACAATCCGGGTGGTGGGGAATGTTTTTTTGTGGCTAATATGTGAAATACTTGAAAACTGAGCTGTTAATACAATGCTCTGTTCTCCTGTCTTTCACCTCTGTGCTGATAGTAATGGAAAATTTTGAGTGTTAAAACCCAGCTTTGGTTTTAGAGGAGGTATTAAAGCAATACCATGCATGTTTCTGCTAGGTCACGGTATTCCTGCAGCTCTTCATCATTCCTAGGACTCCTGCACCCCTCCTTGCCTGGTGCTGAAGGTGCTTTGCTTTCCACCTCTTCACCGTTTACAGACTGTGCATGCTGCACTGCTGCGAGGCTGTCACCTATTGCCAGCTACTAAGCCGCTTTTAAAATCACCACTTAAATCCCTCTTCACCTTGCCTAGATTTGAATCTTCCTTCTCGTTTGCACCCCCCACCTTTCCCTAGGGAAAAGGATGCTGTTCCGCTTGCTGGGGGCTGTAGCTGGCAGTGGGGAAGAGTCTGGATGTGTCTGTTGTAATCTGATTCATGGATTCAGTGGGGAAAGTTCCAGCTAAAGTAAGGTGGTGTCGGATTAGCAGCAAACCACAGCACATCCCAGCAGGACAGCGAATGCTTCATGCTTGGGTAGATAGAGGCAGAAGCTAGCAGTGTATGTGTTAACAGAAGGGAATGGCTCAGGAGCAAAATTTGAGAGAAACAGGGCAAAATGAACCTTTTACTCCTCTAGCTCATCAAGGATTAGAGAGAAAAAAAAAGGGAAAGAAGATTTTTAAAAGAGGTAATGGCTCCTTGACAATAAAATATATATACTTAATTTATGTGGCCCTTCCTCAAGTTTCAGCTAATGTGATCCCAGTGGAATGAGGGAGGGGTTTCACAATTGCAAAACAAGCTCAGAAACCCTTTAGGTGAGGTGATAAATCAGTTAAAAAAAAACGTATGGTACACATTAAGCTGTACAAAACCATTATCTGCAGATTGACCCACATAGTTGCTTGACTTCATCATCAGGAAACATTTCACATGACTTATTTATAATGAGTAGTCTCATTAAGCACACATTATGTGTAGGATATTTGCTGTCTTTATTGTTTTATTTGTTTTATGGGAAGCATCAGGATGTTGCTACAGCACCTCCAGTCACACAAGTGCAACAGTGTATAAATGAGAACAAAATATTTATAATTTGAAATTTTCTTTAAACTAAACCTTGGTATTAATCTTTGTGATAGCAATTATTGAAAGGTAAACTTTTTTGTTGTTGTTGTTTATTTGGTTGGTTTTATTTAGTTTTAGCTATGTAAAGTTTGTGCAGCTCATGAGGTTTATGAGCAGAAAGTATTAAACAAATCTGAATATTCTTTTAGGCACAATTTTAAAATACTGCTTTAAGATCTGTTTTATCCAGGCAATGTTTTGGCAGTGTCACTAAAGCTTAAAAACAGTGTGCATATCCAAATTGCATGGTATTTATTATTTTTATTCCCAGATGTAAAGTACAATCGGAGTATAGTTTTTCTGATAACATATACATAGCTTAAGGGTTATATCCCAGGGGTGTTGCTACCCTCAAGCCATGTTTTCCTGACATGAGAAATTCCATGCTAAGGTCAAACACAAGTGTTTCAAGTATTCTGCATTTATGGAGATATATACAAGAACAAACTTAGCTCCACTCTTTGTTTACACCCTATGATAACCCACAAATATGATTAATATGACTGCCTAGAAGCATTTCTTGTCCCCAGCTAAGTGAACTAAAGTGTTTTCATTATTTTTCTCTTAGATGTGCTACAGCATATGAGGAGGCAGTGATTTAATTTTTCAAGGAAATCAAAAATATGCATTGTATATATTAAGAAATGATGTGTACTTAACCAATGGGTGAAATATGGCTCAAGAGGAGCAGTGAGGCTGTGACTCTTGGGTCAGTAACTTTTGCCCCAATGATATCTGGAAACTGCACCTTAGCATTGTGCCTGGCACTCTAAAAATTTATAGAAGAAACATGTGGCTGAAGCAGTTATGGAAGACAAAGGGCAGGGCCTTGTTTGGCAACATTTTATAGAGACGCTGAAAGTGGAATTCATCTGTCCAGGTTCATGTCAATGGAGAGCTATAAACACTTTCGAGGTGTAGTTCATCTTTACACTGTTTGTTAGAGTATGAACTGGGCTGTTGAAGGGTGTACTTCTCTTGATTAATGGTAAAGAAGACATAGATGACCATCTCCAATACAGGTGTCTGAACCCATGACAGGGGACTTTCTCAGTGCTGGCAAAGTGATGACCTACACCAGAGACTCAGCTAAGAGACTTTCCTTCTAGGCTACCCCAATATATGTTTATTATAGATGTCCTTTTATAAGCGTGTGGAACTGCCACTGACTTCCATGCAAAATACAAATGAATACAGGTTTGCATGAGGACATAGCCTAAGCCATAGACGTATTACAGCATCTCACATAACCTTGCATTATACCAGACACCTTTTTCCTTAATGTCATGAAAAATACACAATCTATTTAACCATCATAGATTGCATATTTTAGTGGCATTTTCATCTGTACCTTTAAATTGCAAGTCTTGTTATTCATTCAATACATACTGTGTAATTCCACTTACAGGGCTATAGAAACTTAAAGGTCTCTCCTTACCACATAAATGGATGTGAATAGCCACTTTAGTGAACATGTTCTACAAAGGTTTATTCCCAAAAAGTTCTGAATGTCTCCTGCAAAGTGCTTGGGGGTGTGTTCCTTCAGCTCTGTTAGTAATGCTTTTATGACACTATAAGTGAGACAGGAATCCTGGCCTGGGAATGGGGCATCCTGTAAGTCATGGAGGTGTTGCACAGGCATTTCTGAAGGAATAAATATAAAAAAAGCTTCTTCAAAGGCTGATGGAAATTACTCTTCCCTTCAGAATACTCATATCTCTGTTGTTTGGGCTTTTTTTTTTTTTTTTTTTTTTTTTTTTTTTTTTTTACAGTTGGGAACAGTCATGCAAATTAGGATTTGTTTGCTCTATTTGTTTATTCTGTGTGCTCTAGGGAAGCAAGAAATATAAATGGGAAAGTGCCCATAAAACATATAATTAATAAACTGTTTTGTGTTACAGGAAGGCTATGAAGTATAGGCCTGAATATCCTGTGCTTTCAGCGTTTTGCAAATTAGAGCTTCAGTTATCCATGCAAGCAGACTTGAGCTGTATCATCCCTTCCTGGGATCTGAGCATTGCCAAAACCCAAAGGTGTTGGCTCAGCCCTGTGTGTTGATGACTCTCACAGTCTGAGTGAAGCTTGTATATACATTTCTACAGGCCAGCATGCCTCTGTGAGTTTTACTGGGTGGGCATCTGCATTTTTTCCATCAAGTGTCATCATGTTATGTGAAGTCACAAATATTTGCTTGAAATGTTTAACATTAATTATGAATTCTGATGCAACCTTTCAGTCATTCCAACTGTACATATTCATCTGAGCCACTGTAGGCCTACCTCTTAGGCCTATCCTGAAACCAGCCGTTCCTACTGCTTTGAAGTCTTTTCAGCTTCTTACCTTCGGTACTTTATGGTATTTCCTTAGAGTCTGAGCATCTCAGGATGTCAATCTGTTGTCACAAGACCCTTGTGAAGAAGTTGGGAAAAGCTATTATCTCCATTTTAGAAATGAGGGAGGTGAAAAATGGGAGAAGTGGAGAGCAAGATTATGCTGCATAGAGATACGCCATTCATGCCAGTTTGGAACAAGTGCTTCACCAAAGGTAGTGTCGTGGTTTAACCCGACCGGCAGCTAAACACCACGCAGCCGTTCGCTCACCCTCCCCCCTCCCTCTCTGGGACGGGGGAGAGAAATGGAAAGTGAAGCCCGTGAGTTGAGATAAAGACAGTTTAATAAGACAGGAAAAAAAAAAAAATAACAAAAATAATAATAACAATAATAATAATGATGATACAATGGGGATAATACGAAAGTAATAATAGTATGTACAAACAAGTGATGCACAATGCAATTGCTCACCACCCGCTGACCGATGCCCAGCCTAACCCCGAGCAGTCCGGCCCCCTCCCCCCGGCTAGCCACCCCTATATATTGTTTAGCATGACGTCAGATGGTATGGAATACCCCTTTGGCTAGTTTGGGTCACCTGTCCTGGGTCTGTCCCCTCCCAGCTCTTACTGCACCCCCCAGCCTGCCCGTTGGCAGGACAGAGCAAAGGCTGAGATGTCCTTGGCTTAGTATAAGCACTGCTCTGCAACAATTAAAGCATCGGGGTGTTATCAGCACTCTTCTCATTCTAAGCCAAAACACAGCATTCCACCAGCTACTAGGAAGAAAATTAATTCTGTGCTAACTGAAACCAGGACATCTATCCACCCCTTATTCCATACCATTTATGTCATGCTCAGGTTACACTCTTTTCCATACATTCTAATTAGTCACCTATAGTAATCATGGTAGTGATAACATACAGTATAATATACTATTTAACATGGTGCAATTCAGTTCATGGGCTATTCTCACCCAGTATTAAATCTCCTTGAGGTACACACCGGACCTCTCCGTTCTTTTGCATCACCCACCAAGTATATCCAGGTCCCTGAGCGAAAACAATTCCACGAATAGGTTTGCCTTTTCCTGAGGCAGGAGTAGCCCAGACTGTTTTACCCAGCATATTTTTTACATGCACTACAGGAACTTTATCCCCATCTACAGTACGTAACAGGTTTGATTGGGCAGGTCCAGCTCGGTTGGTAGATCCCCTAGTATTGACTAACCAGGTGGCCTTTGCCAAATGCGTATCCCAGTTTTTGAACGTCCCAGCGCCCATTGCTTTCAAGGTAGTCTTTAACAGGCCATTGTATCGTTCAACTTTCCCGGAGGCTGGTGCATGATAGGGGATGTGATACACCCATTCAATACCATGTTCTTTGGCCCAAGTGTCTATAAGGTTGTTTCGGAAGTGAGTCCCATTGTCTGATTCTATTCTTTCTGGGGTGCCATGTCGCCATAGGACTTGCTTTTCAAGGCCCAGGATGGTGTTCCGGGCGGTAGCATGAGGCACAGGATATGTTTCCAGCCATCCGGTGGTTGCTTCCACCATTGTAAGTACGTGGCGCTTGCCATTGCGAGTTTGAGGGAGTGTGATGTAATCAATCTGCCAGGCCTCTCCATATTTATATTTCAGCCATCGTCCTCCATACCAAAGAGGCTTTGACCGTTTGGCTTGCTTGATTGCAGCACATGTTTCACAGTCATGAATAACCTGTGCTATAGCGTCCATGGTCAAGTCCACCCCTCGATCACGAGCCCATCTGTATGTTGCATCTCTACCTTGATGGCCTGAGGTGTCATGGGCCCATCGGGCTATAAATAATTCACCTTTATGCTGCCAATCCAGGTCCACCTGAGCTACTTCAATCTTAGCAGCCTGATCCACCTGCTGGTTGTTTTGATGTTCTTCAGTAGCCCGATTCTTGGGCACATGAGCATCTACGTGGCGTACTTTCACAGCCAGGTTCTCTACCCGAGCAGCAATATCTTGCCACAATGCAGCAGCCCAGATAGGTTTGCCCCTACGCTGCCAGTTGTTTTGCTTCCATTGCTGTAACCATCCCCACAGGGCATTTGCTACCATCCATGAATCGGTGTAGAGATAGAGAACTGGCCATTTTTCTCGTTCAGCAATGTCTAAAGCCAGCTGAATGGCTTTCACTTCTGCAAACTGACTCGATTCACCTTCTCCCTCAGCAGCTTCTGCAACTCGTCGCGTAGGACTCCATACAGCAGCCTTCCATCTCCGATGCTTCCCCACAATACGACAGGACCCATCAGTGAACAGGGCATATTTCTTTTCATTCTCTGGCAACTGGTTGTACAGTGGGGCTTCTTCAGCACGACCCACCTCCTCCTCTGATGATATCCCAAAGTATTTGCCTTCTGGCCAGTCCATGATCACTTCCAATATTCCTGGGCGACTGGGGTTTCCTATTCGAGCCCGCTGAGTAATCAGTGCAACCCACTTGCTCCATGTAGCATCAGTTGCATGATGCGTAGAGGGGACCCTTCCCTTGAACATCCAGCCTAGTACCGGTAATCGGGGTGCTAGGAGGAGCTGCGCTTCAGTACCGACCACCTCCGAAGCAGATCGAACTCCTTCATATGCTGCCAATATCTCCTTTTCAGTTGGAGTATAGCGGGCCTCAGATCCTCTGTATCCCCGACTCCAAAACCCCAGAGGCCGACCTCGAGTTTCCCCAGGTTCTTTCTGCCAGAGGCTCCAGGTGGGGCCGTTCTCCCCGGCTGCAGTGTAGAGCACATTCTTTACACCTGGTCCTGTTCGAACTGGCCCAAGGGCTACTGCATGGACTATTTCCTGCTTGATTTGTTCAAAGGCTTGTCGTTGTTCAGGGCCCCATTCAAACTCATTCTTCTTGCGAGTTACTTGGTAGAGTGGGTTTACAATCAGACTGTAATTTGGGATGTGCATTCTCCAAAACCCCACAACACCTAGGAAAGTCTGTGTTTCTTTTTTGTTAGTTGGTGGAGACATAGCTGTTATTTTGTTGATCACATCCATTGGGATTTGACGACGTCCATCTTGCCATTTTATTCCTAAAAACTGGATCTCCCGTGCAGGTCCTTTGACTTTATTTTGTTTTATGGCAAAACCGGCTTTCAGAAGGATTTGGACTATTTTCTTCCCTTTCTCGAAAACTTCCTCTGCTGTGTCACCCCACACAATAATGTCATCGATGTACTGCAGGTGTTCAGGAGCTTCCCCCTGCTCTAGTGCAGACTGGATCAGCCCATGGCAAATGGTAGGGCTGTGTTTCCACCCCTGGGGCAGCCTATTCCAAGTATATTGGACTCCCCTCCAAGTGAAGGCAAATTGTGGCCTGCACTCTGCTGCTAGAGGGATGGAGAAAAATGCATTAGCGATATCAATTGTGGCGTACCACTTGGCTGCCTTCGATTCAAGTTCATACTGAAGTTCCAGCATGTCCGGCACTGCAGCACTCAGTGGTGGCGTGACTTCGTTCAAGCCGCGATAGTCCACTGTTAGTCTCCACTCGCCATTAGACTTTCGCACTGGCCATATGGGACTATTGAAAGGTGAATGAGTCTTGCTGATCACTCCTTGGCTCTCCAATTGACGAATTAGCTTATGGATGGGAATCAGGGAGTCTCGGTTGGTGCGATATTGCCGCCGGTGCACAGTTGTGGTAGCAATTGGCACTTGCTGTTCTTCGACCCTCAGCAACCCCACAACAGAGGGGTCCTCTGAGAGACCAGGCAAGGTAGATAATTGTTTAATGCCCTCTGTCTCTAAGGCAGCAATACCAAAAGCCCACCGGAACCCTTTTGGGTCCTTGCAGTATCCTCTTCTAAGATAGTCTATGCCAAGGATACATGGAGCATCCGGACCAGTCACAATGCGGTGCTTTTCCCACTCATTCCCAGTCAGACTCACTTCAGCCTCCAATACAGTCAACTGCTGAGATCCCCCTGTCACTCCACAAATATAGATGGGCTCTGGTCCTTTATAGCTCGATGGCATTATAGTACATTGTGCACCGGTGTCTACTAAAGCCTTATACTTCTGTGCGCGTGATGTGCCAGGCCATCGAATCCACACAGTCCAATAAACTCGATTGTCCCTTTCCTCCCCCTGGCTGGAGGCAGGGCCCCCCTAATCCTGGTCAGAATCTTCCTCGTTTCTGTGTTTGAAGGACTGTCTGCTGGAAGTTGGAGCAGCAAACTTTTCGGAGAATCCCTTTTTCCTGATTGTTTTCTTTTGCAACTCACGTACCCGTGCCTCTAGGGTCGCGGTAGATTTTCCATCCCACTTTCTCATGTCCTCTCCATGGTCTCGTAAGTAAAACCACAGGGTGGCACGGGGTGAGTACCCACCATATCGTCTTCCTTGTGTGGGTGAACGCCTACCCCTGACAGCTGAGACACTGCTTTGTACAGGTGCGAAGGAGAATAATCTCTCTTCAAGTTGGTGAACCTTTTCAGAAAGTTTCTCCCAAGTGTTCTCCTTTGGTCGGTGGGCACTGGTTGGTTCAGGTGGGGAGGACAATAGATTCTCTTCAAGTTGGTGAACCTTTTCAGAAAGTTTCTCCACAGCTGAGACGCAGGCCTGTAAGGAAGAGGAGAGACTTTCTTCGTACTGCCGGAGTTGTTTAGCCGCTTCACCCACTGTGGGTTCCTCATCCTCTTTCCAGGCCATTATTGCCAATGAGCTGGCATATGATGATGGTGCACTCCGTACAAACTTCCGCCACATGGGTCGTGTACACTTGACTTCATCTGGATCTGTGGATGTTTGATTGAGGTCTGGATCCTCATAAATCACTTCCCGTACGGCTAATTCCCTCAGGTACTGGATTCCCTTCTCCATAGTGGTCCACTTGCCTGGTAGACATAAAATATCTTCCTTGAAGGGATACCTTTCCCTCACAGCTGAGAGGAGACGCCTCCAGAGGCTGGTGGGTCGTGCTCCATCTGCAATTGCTTTGTCAATGCCGGCGTCTCGAGCAAGGGATCCCAGCCGCTTGGCTTCCCTGCCGTCTAATTCCACACAATTGGCTCCAGAGTCCCAGCACCGGAGCAGCCAGGTGACAAGCTGCTCACCTATACAGCGACCAAAATCTTTTCGCACATCTCGTAGCTCGCGCTCGTTTAGGCTTCGGGTAGTTACTGTTGCTCTTTCGGCATCCTCATCTTCCTCCTCCTGAATCCTTGACGGCCCAGCGTCGTCATCATCTTCGTCATCTCTATACTTAGTTTTGGCAGAAGCCTTACCTGGATTGGCAGAAGACTCTCTGCGTTCTAAACGACTTGAATTTCTGTACCATATTTTCACCTTCTCTACAGGGGCAGCTTGCACTGCTACTGCTCGTTTCTCTGACTTTGTTACAGGGTCTGCCACAGGGGTTGGAATGCCCTCTGCAGGGTCAACTTGCACTGCTACAGCTCGTTTCTCTGACACGGCCACAGGAGCTGGAGCGGCTACAGGAGCTGGAGCAGTTGCAGGAACCGGAGCTGTAGCGGCTACAGGAGCTGGAGCTGGAGCTGGAGCAGTTGCAGGAGCTGGGACTGGAGCAGCAGTAGGAGCTGGAGCTGGAGCGGCTTCAGGAGCTGGAGCTGGAGCGGCTTCAGAAGCTGGGACTGGAGCAGTTGCAGGAACTGGGACTGGAGTAGCGGCCGGAGCTGGAACTGGAGCGACTGCAGGAACTGGGACTGGAGCAGCTGCAGGAGCTGGAGCTGGAGCGGCTTCAGGAGCTGGAGCTGGAGCAGTTGCAGGAGCTGGGACTGGAGCGGCTGCAGGAGCTGGGACTGGAGCGGCTGCAGGAGCTGGAGCTGGAGCGGCTGCAGGAGCTGGGACTGGAGTAGCGGCCGGAGCTGGGACTGGAGCGGCTGCAGGAGCTGGAGCTGGAGCGGCTGCAGGAGCTGGGACTGGAGCGGCTGCAGGAGCTGGGACTGGAGCGGCTGCAGGAGCTGGGACTGGAGCGGCTGCAGAATCCACCGTAGGGGTCACAGTGGCCGTTGGATCTGTCACAGGGTTTGGAGTGGCCGCAGGGTCTGTCACTAAGTTGACAGCAGTATCAATGGCAGCTCGATAGGCATGAGCCAGGCCCCAGCACGTTACAATGATTTGTGTTACTTTGGAACTGCCAGAATCATTACACCTTTTTTTCAAGCATTCTGCCAGTTTTTGAGGATTTTGCCATTGTTCAGGGGTGAATTTCCAACACACTGGGGGTGCCAACTGCTCTAGATGCCTGCCCATATCCACCCATACTCCCTGCCACCCACAACTATACTGCCTCCGGGCAGATCTCCGGATGAGCTTCATAAGTAGTTGTTTAACTTTAAGCAGAATCTGAAGTGCATTCATGAGGCAGAACAACAAGACTATGGTATTCTGAGTATTCCAGAAATATTCAATATCTTGGAGAGCTATTGTAACAAGCTCAGGGGATAAGAGGGTGGTGAAGGAGGAAGGCAGAGTGACCCAGGAGGATACAGGGGTGGTGAAGGAGAAAGGGAGAGTAAGCAAGTAAGGAAAAATATCCTCCCCTTTCCCCTCCACAGATTGACTCTCTAATGGAGAAAAACAATAGGTATAATTGCTAATAGTTCCCAAGATGCTGTTTCCAAAGTACAGAGTCCACGATGTTACTGAGTATAAATACCAAGTTAGAGTCATGACCAGATATCTTATCGTCTCATAAGCCATTGCTATAACACTTAGTACCATAATGGTCTGAAACCAGGGCCCGGAGAGGAGAAACAACACTACAGAGAGCAAATACGGAAAATAATGTACTATAATACTCAATTTGGAAAACAGGCGCAGCAGAGTTGTGATTAAAGCAATCAGCATCATGACAAGTGACTATTAAGCAGGTCTAATCCTTACACCAATTTTAGTTTAACACACTCTGATCAGATCTGCCGTTATCTCAACCTTTCGGGCCCCACGTTGGGCGCCAAAAAGACTGTCGTGGTTTAACCCGACCGGCAGCTAAACACCACGCAGCCGTTCGCTCACCCTCCCCCCTCCCTCTCTGGGACGGGGGAGAGAAATGGAAAGTGAAGCCCGTGAGTTGAGATAAAGACAGTTTAATAAGACAGGAAAAAAAAAAAATAACAAAAATAATAATAACAATAATAATAATGATGATACAATGGGGATAATACGAAAGTAATAATAGTATGTACAAACAAGTGATGCACAATGCAATTGCTCACCACCCGCTGACCGATGCCCAGCCTAACCCCGAGCAGTCCGGCCCCCTCCCCCCGGCTAGCCACCCCTATATATTGTTTAGCATGACGTCAGATGGTATGGAATACCCCTTTGGCTAGTTTGGGTCACCTGTCCTGGGTCTGTCCCCTCCCAGCTCTTACTGCACCCCCCAGCCTGCCCGTTGGCAGGACAGAGCAAAGGCTGAGATGTCCTTGGCTTAGTATAAGCACTGCTCTGCAACAATTAAAGCATCGGGGTGTTATCAGCACTCTTCTCATTCTAAGCCAAAACACAGCATTCCACCAGCTACTAGGAAGAAAATTAATTCTGTGCTAACTGAAACCAGGACAGGTAGTTAGCCCATGGGAAGAGCTGTCAGCCTAGGCATGATGCCACATCTTTGTAAAACACTTCACTGTGCCATGGTCAACTCCTGGAGTAACCCCACAGCTCTGTAACAAAGCACTGGATGACAGAACAGCGCCATTATTCTTTTATGGAAAGAGAAGAGACATCTAACAAATATTTACCATCATATATAATGGAGTAACATCAAGAAAAGCTTTTGATGCATTGTTTTGGCAGCCTGGACCACCTCTTGGCTCAGTTCTTTGCCTTCAGCTTAGGGGCTGTGCTCAAGCTGTAGAGCAACAGGACGAGCAAGGTGTGTAGGAGCCGTCAGATCCGCAATCTGCTCTGCTGTCACCGTTGTTGCTGAGAACTGAGCTTCAGGGCCGGCTACATTTAGAGGCTACACATTCTGCATTCCTTTGAATTGTCTTTAATCCATGGTAGAAGCATCTAAAATAGGATGCAGTATAATTAAAGAATAAGCAAAACCAGAGAAAGCCTGAAGTTTTCCCTCCCACAGATACATGTTATGTATATGTATTTTTATACAGACTTTTCAATACCTCCTTCATGCCTCTGGCACCTGAGCTTACCCCAGCTCTACAGATCTCTGCTACATAAATAGCTCTCCATCCTTGTCCCCAGATAATCTGAACCCGTTGCTGTTCAACTCCTACCCTTTCTTGCTGTGCCACCTGCACCTCAGTCTGGCTATGGTGCTGTTCCTCTCACTGGCATGGTACAAGCCTGGGGTTTCCTGAGTGAAGGCTGGGCTTTCCATTAGTTGGGAGGGGAAGATGGGTAAGGGAGCACTCTAGTTTGAGGCTCTCTTTTCACCCACAGAAGACCCCTCACATTGCCTTCTTCCCTGCTCTGTTCTAACTTCTTAGAGAGGAGCATTTGCATTTGGACAAACATTTCCTGTTTTCAAACTGTTTTTCTATCCCACTGTCATTGTGGAATAGGTAATCAGAGATGCCATCCAAAAGGGAAGGGCAGTGATTTCTAACACTGGATAGCCACCTATAAATGTTTTAAATGTCGTGACAGTAGCAGAATGGAAATACTGCACCGAAGGACAGGAAATAAGCTTCAGGAGACTGAATCCAGTCATCTGTTGTTACAGGAAATACTATCATGTAATATCTCACTTAATAACTTGAAAATGATTCACTGTCACCCCTCATCTCTACTGCCATCCTGTGTTGGTCACTGCTACTGGATAAACATGATAGGACAAAGCATGACACACAAATAGCCACTATTTAAAGACTAAACTCTGTTAGAAAGTTGGGTAAACAACTCACCAAAGAATTTGTAATCTACCTGGATTTTAACCCTTTCTATGAAACAGGATTGTGGGTGGCAATCTGCTGCATGTCTGCACAGTAGAGCATTTAATTGTAAACTCAGTCCAGGCCTCTTTGCTAATGAACCAATTTATGTCACATTTGACATTAGCAGACTTACTTTATTTAGATGGTAAATAAAACTGTAGAGTGGCCATAGCAGATAGAACAAAATTCCCAAAGGATTTTTGTAGCTCTGCAGCTGATAGAGGTCTGCAGCTGATATTTAGAGATAAAGTGTGGTAACTCATCAAGCAGAGAGTGATATTTCCCTTGGAATATCTTTCTTGCAATCAGTGGTTTAGAGGCTTCTTAAGCTTGTGGTTATGGATGGGCAGTTACTTGTGATAGACTGGAATTCATTAAAATAAAAGTTAGATAAGTGGAACGAAATTCTGTTGTCAGATACGTTAGAGTAAATCTAGATTTGGACTGGTGTAACAACACAGGCTTTGGTTCCTCATTCTCTTCCTTGCTAGAAAAAGTCTTTAAATATTGAATATTTGAATCCTCTCCTGGATGTGTATGTGTATATATATATAAAATAAAGCCAGAACTGGTTTGCTAACTGGTTGGCATTTATTTTGTCATTTCTTAACTGTAGCAATGAAGTTTTTACTTATCAGATATATGCTTATCAGTTTTCTAGTGTAGCATATAGGCTTATTCTACTTGAATATAATCTGATCAGCTATGAATTTTCTCCACCTGTAAATGTGTACATAAATCGTGCTTTTAGAGATTTAATGGGTGATTTAAACAGTGATTTTTTTTCTGCTTTCTTTTGCAAAATTCAAATTGTGACTAACTTTCTGAAATATCAGTTCTATGGAAACTATAATAAAAATGCTTTTTGGACCAGAACTTTCTATTTTTCTCATTTATTTTCTGTTGATTTTTTTTTTTTTTTTTGTATATTATTAGAGGCTGATATGAAGTTGTGGAGTTCTTCCTGTAAGATTATTCATTGTCTTTCTATTCCATTTAATAATAGAACCTTTTATAAGACCTCCTTTTTTTTTTTTTTTTTTTTTTTTTTTTTTTTTTTTTTTCCAGTGAGATCAATAGCAAAATTGATTTTGGAATAAAAGTAGAAGGGTCTCCTCTAGTTTATCACCTCTGAAAATTAAATAATTTGAATTAGGTTTGTGGTTTCATAGCATTCACAGCAGTAGTTTAGCATAGCACAATTTTATTGGATTTTTAGAAGTGCTTAACTGCTGTTAAGCAGTAAAAGTCCCAGAAAAGGGAACTTGTTAACTGGTCAATTTACTCAATCAAGCTTGACATCTATATTCATTTATATCCGATTATTGTATTACCATCAAATGGCATTTTGGACATAGAGATTCTATATTTTTATTTTGACTGTGTTTAGCAGTGATAATCTACAGCATGACTATAGCTATGACTACAGTGAGCTGTTTTGAGTTCATAGGTAATTAACAGAATTGTCAACTTATTTCTAAGTCCTTATTACGGGTAAATTTACATAAAATGCACAACATTGTGGCTGATCTGAGGCAAAACTGTGTTTTCAGAAAAAAATGCATTTTTTTTTTTCTGAAATAACGTTCAGAAGTTATTAAATTTCAGAGTTCTGATTTGCTCAAAGTGCACCATATGAAAAATCACCCTGTCTGTTCCTTGGTTTCACCAAAGTATATTTAGAAATACTCGCTACATTCCTAAATTTCTTTGAGATCTATTAAGGTAGTAGTGTGTAACAGTGCAATATGATTTCAGATTCCACACTTAATTTCCCAGGCTCAGTGTTTAGAAAATTTGTATTTTGAAACTGAGGGTGTAAGAAAATCATAATGAAAAACATATATTTTATTGTATTCCAGAGCATTTGGAAATCTTTTATTTTGGGCAAGACAGGAGGTGGGGAAACTGCCTGTTATTTTAGTCTTTCAGTTGTTGGGTGCAAAACCAGAATATTGACATAATAACATATTTTATGCTTTTATTTTAGTAAGGAGTATGCTCCAGGAATACAAGTGTAAGTACAAGTTGAAGCTGTTGATATTCAAGGTGGTTTAAACACAATTCTTTTAAAAAACATACATCTCTAAAGCATAACAAAAATTACTGTTAGCATTTGTTTTTAGACATGTTCCATGCCCTTCAATCTATTCAGTTCCTTAGCCTTCAGTTTATTCAGACCCTTATTCAGTTGTGTTGTAATCTTTATACTTTTTTTTTTTTCTTAGCTTATTATTTCTGTTTATGATTCCTTTTTATTCATCACTGACTGAAGATACTGTCACACTTGTAGAAGCTTCACATTTATTTTGCTTTCTGAGCAGGAGCCAGAAGACCCCAACTGTCATGAAATTGAAAAGGCCGGATAATAACAAATAGCAGTCTGAGCTGCCATGAAACACTAACTGCCAGTCTACCAGTTAGGGATACATCGCAGGACTACAAAACCCTGGATGCACATAACATTTTAGTAACTAAAAGGCAGTTTAGACAAAATTCAAGTTCCAAATCTAAGTAGGCAATTCATAAAGCCCATGTCCATTCCCATCCCTCTTTTCCTCACCATTTTATTGCCTCTAAGACTTAAGCACCATAGTGTTCAGAAGTAAATCTCATATCCTTTGCACTCAAACTTCTTTCATGTTTTCCTGTACCGCTGGCCACCTTTGGCAGATAGGATGGAGACTTTCTGTCTGAGCCTTGTTCATTGCTGCTGGTCATAGCACTCTCCTGGGAGGTGGATTTGATCTCCAGAGTGAAACCTGTGTTCAACTCTGAATTTCTGTTCACAAAAATGCACCTCTATTAAGAGCATCTCATCTTCCATCTGTCTTTTGAGGGGAAAGGATGAAGAAATCATCTCTACCTAAAGAGACAACTTGGGCATGTAAGTAGAGGAGGGCTGTGGGCAATGTATTATAACCTCTTCTAGGGCATAGGTCAGGCAGGCACCTGCAATAGGAGACATGAAATTTCAGAAATATCCTTTTATCTCCCTTACTACTAGCATTCTGCTCTGCCTCTAGCCAGTGTGCTGCTTTTTCTTAATTTAATTCTTAGGCATTTTCATGACCTTAATTCCAGGAACCAGATAAGCAACTCTTAGTGTCACCACACATTTATTGATTTACATCTAATTCCACTGTACTACTCTCAAAGTGTGGCAGAAATGTTGATGACGATATGCAGTGTCACCTTAGAGGCACCAGAAAACCCCTTGTGTACTGACCTTATTCAAAGTGGAGCTCAGAGAGATGCTGGAAAACACATCAGTGATTCCACAGAAAATTACTTAGATTTTTAATTAAGTCCAGAGTAGTGTATCATATCACCATGACAGAGCATCTGTAAGCAAGTAGTGTGTCTTGTTAGTTGGAGAAGCGTTGCAGGAATTTTCTGGTTTTGCTTTATGTAATAAAAATATAGGTACAGGTAACAGTTATGGATTAAAGTTGACAGTATTTTTAAATGCATTTGCTAGGTTTTCTTTTGAGATACATTACATATGAAAATAAGGAACAATCTCTACCTGTATCTACAAACTGGGTGGGTGAGCAGCAAGAACTGGAGTTATGATAGGGCCTAATGTTGCATCTGTCCAGTGCAAAGCTGCAGGAACTTTGCCTAAATTTTTGCAGATAGAAATTTCAATGCTAGTTTGTGGAAAGAAAAAAAAAAAAAGGGAGGTGCATTAGTTAGTAACATGAAATTGTGTTGCTTAGTCAAATTAATCCAAAATAGAAAATCTAGGTGATTTAAAATACTTTGTGAGGCTCAGCACCATGGAATTTCACTAAACTTTAGCTCAGTTACTTTCTACTTTCTAAGGATAGTAATATGCATTGGCAAAAATAGTCCGTCTTATTCTGACTGATTGCCTCTTCATTTGATAGAGTGGCTGTGAGAGAAGATTTAGGTGTCACTGTGAGTAGCTCATGAATTAGATTTCAATTCCTTATAAAATAATTGAATAAATACCCAGAGATGAAATCAGTAAAATCTAGAGGGTAATAGAAGTTTGAGTAAACAAGCAGCGTGATTTTTATAGAGAACAAATCATGCAAGACACACTTAATTGCTTGTTTTGATGGAATTACTAAATTATTAGCTGCTGCTTATATATATATTTTTTTTGAGATAGACTTTCAAAAACATTAAGAGCAGTTAGGCGCCCAGCTCCTGCTGATTTTAAGAGGTTGCTACATTATCTCCTGAAGTTTTAAAGAAAAGTTCATGTTAATTGGCTTGGAGTTTAGTCTTGCTACATGACTTTTTAGACCCCCAGGAATGACTGTGCCCAGATGGATATATGTTGAGTTACAGAGAGATGCTGGCACTGCTTCCAGAACCACTATTACATGCAGACTTGCCTGATATTTTCATTAATGATTGAGAAGTTAGGCTCGAAGCAGCATGCCAATGAAATGTGTAGGCCAAAATTCACTAAGCCATGAGCATTAATATGATAATATGATACTGTAGAACAAAGACTTCCTCAAAAAAAAAAAAAACAAAAAACCAAAAAACAACAACAACAAAAAACTCATCAATTCCCCCTGAAAAGCAATAACCAAAGCATAAATGTTATGAGAATAACAGATTTTAAATACTTTTGGTGACAAATTCCAGATACCAGCTGGAGAAGAAAGAGGACTTTGACAACTCCTCTGACAAATAGTGATGCTCCAAAAATCTGTTACATTATACTGAATATTTTTCAGAATTCTTTCAGTTCTTCTAATTACTCTGTGAATTGAAGCAAATTCAGGTACAACTAATGCAGCCAGATCGAAGAAGGAATATAGGGTTGAGGTCTAATAACACACCTTTCTAAAACAGGTATTTTGTCTTCCAAAAGAGAAAGGAGGTGTTTCTGGGATATGTTATGGGGCAGAAGGAAATGTATGGAAGATGGCCATGGGACTGAATTGGGACCAGCAATTCAGATGGACTTACAGTGAAACTATAAGGAATGGGATGGAGAAAATAGCAAGCACAAAAACAATGAAAATAAGAAGTAAATGAATGGGAGTCTAATGGAGAAAATTATATGGAAATGTATTAAAAGTTGAATTTTACTACTTGACAACCAATCAGTTTGTAGGGAAGTGATTCTAAGAACCATGGCAAAATCAGCGGTTAACTAAAAATTAAAAAATAGAAGAGAATATATATATATATATATTATATTATTATATATTAATATATATAGTTGTTGTTCCCAAGTAGCTGATTGGTCTGTGCATGGTGCATATACTCTGGTTTCTCTTCAGATCATATATTTTGATGATTAATTGGGGCCCTCCAAGATTTCAGGCTGTGGTTCTTATAAGGTCCTACCTTAGGTACAATTACCACAGATGAAATAATGAATTTAATGGAGTCAGTGTGAGTTGATGTCAGTGGGGGCAACAATACCACAACTGAAAATGATTTCTTGGAAAAGAAAATAAAGGAAAATGAAACACTCTTAAAGCTGAACTTCAGTACACTCAGGGATTAAGTGAAATGTCTTATTCTCCATGCTTCTAGTCAGTTAAAGAGCCTATGGAGGCATACAGCAACATAAATTTTGGTTCTAAAAGATCATTGGAATTAAAATAAATTAGTCTTCTCTGATCAGTACTATCTACTTTCAGATCTGAAGTTTGAAGATGATGAATTTATCAGCTGATAGTCTCTGAGATAATAGACGTAAATCTCAGTTATACAGCAAACTCTGTACCAGTTTGAAAAGTGGCCTGAAAGGATAAATTTCAAGTAACTGTTTTCACCCTATGTGCATTACAAAACAAGAGAAAAGAACAATACAGGGCATAAAACAAGGTTTCTTATAAATTACAAGATAAACTCATGTGGAACTATTTCTCAAATAGTTATTCATGAAAGACCATTTCAGCATACCTAAGATTAGGATTCTATTTCTAAATTTCTGTTAGTTTGAATCAACCAACACTTACTTTCGCCATGGATAGAATTTAATGCCTTTTTAATTGCCCTTTTGTGATGTCATGTAGCTCTCTCTCTCTTGAGAGGCAGCGTGAGGTGAGGCAGGTTACTTGAAAGCATATAAAATCACACAAGACACACATGTCAAGTAGATGAATCTCACCCTTTATTGGCAGCAATTAACACTGAATTACACAGTCTCACAAGATCCTTTTGTAGCTCTACACAGTTAACTTGTGTTTTTGCTACTGTGGATACATCAATAGCTCCTGAAGCACTCCTGTCAACTACCTGTTTTTCAAATAATTTATGACTATTTTGAATTGCATAGGTGCCAGCAGAGATTCTTAACAAACTTCACTGAATGCTTCCTTATACAGTGAAAACTTGTCTTTTATTACTATCCTTCATTTTCAATTCTTGGCAAGCTGTTAACTCTTCGATTGATCTCTCCTCTTAACTCTTGAGAGTGTAATTTCTTAAAGACAGTTTGGTAAAAGACCTTATTAATATTTTTGTAAATACAAGCAGAATAACCAACCTCATCTGGATTCTTTTGTCTCCTCTAAAGGAAGAGACTTCAAAAGTTAGTGAAGAATGTGTCCTGTACATTAAACCAGCTTGACTTTTCTCTGCTTTGCCACATCTTTGTACTACATCTACTAATTTCCTCCTTTTTATAGATTGTCTCTGCTGTAGCTCCAGAGGTCCCTCTAAAACTCTTTTTACAGTTTATCTGTTACAGCTGATAATCGGAAATTCCTGACTGTGATTCACTTCAGTGGAGGGGGAATTCATTGGATTATTAAAGTGAAAAAAAAGATGCAGAACCAAGAAACAGGGAAAGACAGCAAGACTGTAAAGAAGGAGAAAAGATAATAAAGAAGAAGAAAACAGGCCATGAGAGTATTAAATGCAAGCCTTTGGCAACTACTTAATGCTGTCTATATCTGCAGCTTAACACCTATTAGACAGTGGCCAAGTAAATATTTTATTTTACCTTGGATTTTATTGTTAGCCATCCACTGACATTTCCACTTGAGGATTTATTGCTTCAAGACTTGACCTGGGAAAGGTCATTAAAAATAGGAATGGTCCTTTTTCATTAAGTGTGTCATTCTTTAGTGAAAAGGATGTACCTATTAATGGTAAATGTGCCCATTCCATGGCATTCTGCTGGATTTCTTGTATATGAACAACTGGGCTGCTGAAGTGATTTGGCTTCCCTGAAGTCAGATGTGCATTAAGGATTATTTTTTTTTCCATCTGTAATACAGAGGTACAAGAAGGTGCAAAATAAATCACAACTGTGCAGTTACTGGTATTTTAACTATAGATAAAATCAAAATAGATTGCCAACAGAAAATGTTGCTGTTTACAAATGTGAATCATTGGTGCTTCAGTAAATGTTTGGAGTTCTTTTCTACCTAAGGTCTCATTATACAGAAAGAAATCCCTCTATATGGAATAAATCATGATCAAAATGTGTAGAAATATCACCCAAATTTGGCTAGAATGAAGCACAGATCCATTATTAGATCCATCCTAGAGTGAGACTGGGGAAAAGCATACTTTTTATTAACAAGAAAACTCTGTTTCTGACCCATTTTTTTTCCAGAGAACACCTTCCTGATGGCCAATAAAGGAACAGAAATGGAAGCATCATTGCTGAATTCATTAAGAGTCCTCCAATCAATTCTATTACCAGTCAAAACTTGTTATATACAATTGCAAAAATGTGACCAAAACCCATTAATTTCCAAAACTCATGAGTGAATTTTTCTTGGCTATTTCTGCTTTCAGAAATGTGTGTTGTAGCATGATTTATCACTATTGTTATTAATATGTTCTAGAAAACTTAAGTAAGACCCATTTTTAAGATTTATCTAATGGTATTTTCTACAACTGCCTTTGAAATCCATTCTTGGTTCTAATCATCACTGGCCTGACACTTCTACCTGGTCGCTCAGCCAACATTTCCTTTTGCTTGGTTCTTGAACCCCCACTTATATCCTCTTTTTTGTCATGTATTCTGTGCCAGGTAAGAAGATAATCTTACCCAATAATTCTTATTTAAATGGTAGGTATAGATAAATCTGCATGCATGTGTGAATGTGGGATTCTCTTTTTTTGTTGTTGTTGTTGTTTCTGTTGGGCAGTGCACTTAGGTAGGAATTTTTTTATTTTATTTTATTTTTTTTTTTTTGTAGGAGGTTGATGACAATAGGTTATGTCTGTTGGTCACCTCATGCAGTTACATGAAGGACAATACTTTAGAAATAAATCTATTTGTATTTATCTACTTATTTATTTCTCATAGTATTTCTCCAGAGATTATTTCAATTGGCCATTTATTTTATTTGTGCTTCATTTGTTAGGATTCTTTTAAAATTGGTAATGTCTTTTTGTAATGCTGGAAGCTTTGATCTAACCTGTTGCCTGTGTCAAGAAAGCTATCACTTCTTGGTAGTTTATGAGTACAGTCCAAATTGCGTTATCTGTTTTATATCAGTGCTTCACAATTACACCTATATGTTAGAAGTGTTGTGAAAGAATCCTAGGGTTCAAAATATGAGATCATTACTTACACAATGTTGAGAAAGAAAATTTTTGCAGCACATTTGAATCTTTATGGTCAGACTCCACCCATTTTCTAGAGAAGGACATAGTAGTCTTGTGGTGATGCTGGTGATGTCAGTGCAGATGAACCACTGAATAGATAATCTTTGTGTAAGTGACATATGGAACGGTACCAGAAATTCACTGCTTTACTCAGTGTCCTAAGAAATGGCATGCTGTGGAATGAAGGAAAGAAAGCTGATGCAGATGCATAGCCAACACTAATCCATAGATCTTAAAGAGGTTATAAAGAGAAGTCTGGGACATGTGACAGAATGGGTCTTTTTGCCATTAACAGAGTCTTTTACTCAACATTTCCTGGAATGGCAATAATAACCTTTGGTTCTTCCATGCAGAGCACTCAGGAGACGTTGTAAATAGTTCTTATAACAAACTTGATGCATGTATGTAAGACAAAGCTATATTGGACAAAACCAGAACATGTTGCCAGAAGCAGGATTAGACTTACTGGCTCGTGGGTCTCATTTCCATGCTTACATACCAGAAACCACTCTTCCTTAAGGATATGAGGCTATTGAGCTCTTATGAAGTTCTTTCCAAGCTTGCCTAACCTCTCTGTGGGTAAAGTAGTTTCAGGAGTTCTGCTCATTCTCATGAAAGTAAACTAATTGAGGTTTTCCAAACTTTAGATTAGCCATTTAATGTACCATGACCCTTGAAGAACAAGCCAAGTACACATTCTGTCCCACTCTTCCATAACTTATTAGAGAGCTGCTCTGGGTTTCAAAACCTCCCTGGGGACCAGAGAACACCGACTTGTGCCAGGGAAAACAAAGCAGGGAGTTTGAAGGGATTGGAAGACAAGGGCTTGTTTCTCACAGGCCAGGAAATAGGAAGTGAAAAGCCAAAACTCTGTTTGGGACTGGAAGTAAAATAAAATTTTCACGCCCTCTTTACCTTTTCTCCCTGAGACTGTCAAAACAGTTTTTAAAATTAGTAAACCAGATGTGGCTAACCATATCAATTTGAATTTCCTGCATAGTCTTAATTGCTTTCTGTAAAAGTTTTGCCTCTCTTACTGGTCTGGGAAGTGTTCTCTGCCACACTAGGTATGGACAGAGAAGAGGGCAATCTTTTCGCCAGTACATAAAGAAGTGTTTAATGAAAAGACACAACACTGTTTTTAGTAATAGGAGACAGGCAGTGCAAGACATGTCCTACTTTTTACATAGGAGGCTATTGTTGTGAACATTGATCAAGTTGTTCAGGAGCGTGGGCTCTCACTCACACATGGGGCTGGGGGCTTTCATATCTCAGCTCTGTGTTAATACCAGATGCTTTTCTCTGCATTTGTGATCATAGTTACTATGAAACAAGTAATTATAAAAAATATATATAAAAAATTATATATATTATAATTATAATATATATAATTACTTAAAAAAGTAATTATATATAGCTTTCTACTTCTGTTCCATTCTGAGTAGCCCAGAAATGCCCATCCCAACTGCAGCCACGTATGGGGTTGCCATCCAGACCTCTAAACAAATGTTATTGTTTTTCTCACTAGAGTTTCCTGTCAGCTCCCAGAAATGTCCTCAGTGAGGAGTTTTTGGAGAAAATGTTGCAGGCAGTGTTGGGAGGACACAAAGAAGTGTCTAGCTTAATCAGGTGTATTTTATAGCTGTTAGTAGAGCAGAAGGGAGATGTTAGAAGGATGTTCTTGCTCTTCTGGGGGTCTGGAAATATGGGGTTAAACTCCTTCATGCTAGGCATATAAAAACCCTTTTACTCTAATCTGTAGGTGCCATATAAGAAGTTGTTTTACATTTTTTTAATTTTTTTTTTCTTTAAGACATCTTAAAATGCAAAAATGAAGGGTCAGTCGAGGTGGGTGTGCAGAAAGGAATGATTTATGCTGCAGTCCCAGGAGGTGTGATGCCAGCTGTGATTCTCAGTCTAAGCCGTACTTCAAGGAGAAGCTTAAATCTGAGGGAATGTGTGAGTTTGGGCACAGTCATTCTAGGGCATTTTGCCCTTTCTGGTTTCGACTTGCTCCGTACACTGCTTGTTCTGATTCCCAGCCTCAGCTGCTTCACTTGTCCTGACTGCGTCTTGTAGGTCAAGTATCTGATTCTGTTTTGAGAAATCCATGGACATCACTGTGTTCCCATGGATGCAGCAATGCTGAGTGTCTCCAGGCTCTTCCTTTTTCTTAGGTATCTGTATGGTGCCTCTCCCACTCTATAAGCTGACATAACAGAGTACCAAAAGTAAAATCCAAAGCAACCCACGATAGTTCTGTGATATCAGTAGAACTATGCATTATTTATGCACACTTTAATTTTAATGAAGAGGAATGCCATTTACTCATTAGTTTAGAAACTAAAAATAGCCACCACGTGTATGTTGACTCTGAGCTGTCTCCCTTTCCAGATATTACATTTTTATTCCACTTTATTCCACTTCCCAGACAGAAGATATTAAATGTCAATGTTTGACAGTTGTTTTTTTTTTTTTTTTTTTTTTTTTTTTTACTCTACCCATAAGTAATGCATATCAGCACTTACTGTAAGGGGTGACTGCAATCCAGATGGAAGGTTCTTATTCATAGCCCCACTCTGTGATATACTGAAATCAATTACAACACAGTGTTATATGATAATAAAAGTTATGTCATTTAAGGAATAGGTAGGACTCAAGCAGATTCTTTTTCAGTACCCTGAGAACAGGATGATGAACATTAGTATGAAGTGCTATGGCCATGGCTGTGAATGGCCATGGGTAATCTCCTGGTTGAAGAGCCACATTTTCTTTGTTTTAACTTAGATCATAATGTTACCTTCTGGTTTCCTATTTCTTGCTCAGGTCATTCAGAGTATAGTTCCCTTAGGACATCTGAGCCAGTTTGCTCTGCAGCAGCAGAATGGCTCTGATTTTCCAAGGGACCATCCATCCTGGCTTATTCACCATGTGAGTAAGTTGTACAGTTAGAAAAGTGCTCCGAAGTGACCCTGAAAAGATTTTACATGATGAACAGTCTTTTATTAAACAGACTTGTCTGAATTTTGACAACCCAAATGGTCAGTATATAAAAATGGAAAATGCAAAAACTGTTGTAGGTAAAATAGGCTGGCCAAAGACAGAAAAAACGTCTTCCTACTAACTTCAGACTCAGTGTTGTAAGAAGGAAAAATTGCACCTGGAATTTCTTTCACTTTCTCAGTAGAACCTCACAGGAACAGTGCCAGAGTGGTAAATCTTATTTTATATATGCATTTTTAAGTAGAAGAGTATATAGTAGACAAAGTGATGGGGAAGCGACATCTCAAGCTTGTAAACACACTCCCTCCAATTGCTTCAACCTACAAAGTTTACTTTGCTTTTGAAATTGAAGTGTAAGATAGGTTTGTGTCCAATATGTTCAGCTGATTGAGGAAATATCCCTTGTTCTTGGAATGCTTTCATTAGACCTTGGTAATTTTTAATACATTTACTACCATATTTCATTGAAATGGCCCCTTAAAACACAATTAATAAGGTCACTGTTGCAAAAGATATAACATAAATGTGTAAGAGGTTAATCCAGGGCTAAAAGTAAAGGGATGAGTTGTTCCTTCCCTAGGCTATGCTGGAATTATGAAAAGAAAAATAAAATAAAGGCTGGTAGAAAAGTGCAATATATTGCAAAAAGCATCATGAAACAGGCAAAGAAAAGGAATGGAAAGGCTAGAAAAGGTGGTAGTAAGCAGCAAAGGACTCAAAATTAGTAAAGAAATGGTAGAAAGAGCCTAGAGGGGCAGGGAACAAGGCGTTACTATGAATAGCCAGTATCTCTTGGGAAGAAATATCTGTCATCTTGTTATATCCATACAAATTGACACTTCTATCACAGTTACAGTCAGTGATGTTCTGCAAATGCTCCACTGCAAAAATGTTAAAGACATACTGATGAAAATGTCATTTTTATTTTATTTTTTTTTAAGTGCAAGTAAGGATATTAAGGTTCAATTCCTAACTGCTGACACATCCCAAGTCTTAGTAGTTCTCTGTAAGTTACAGTTCTGACATTTATTACATTGGGGTGACTACTGAAGCCCAAGAATATAAATGTATCTGCATGAATGAATCCTAACTTAAAGCATTCCCAAGGTCTTCCCATTATGGCACCATATTTCCAATTGTTTATAACTTCATCAGTTCCCTTGCTGAATGCATCAAGTGTTTGTGAATGTGCTTGTGAGGATTAGATTGTTCTTCCTGAGAGGAGGAGGACTGCATATGAGCGTGCTTTCTCTATGGAAGAGTTGCTTGCGTGGAAATATGGATTTGGTAATCAGCTAATATCCAAACATTTGACTGTGTATCCTTGCTATATTCTTAACTCTTTTTTTTTTTTTTTTTTTTTTTTTTTTTTCCATTGTAATATTTATAGCTTTATTAACTAACAACTCTTCTTTTATGGAATTCAGAAGACAGCTGTTTCTCTCTACATCACATTAGGAGATCAAAGATTAAAAAACTATGGTTGTTCTGAAAGCAATTTTGCTACTGTCGTGGTTCCACTCGAGTGGGCAGCCGAGCTCCACCACAGCCGCTCTCTCACTCCCCCTCCTCAAAGAGGAATGGGGAGAAAATATGTGAAAAGGGCTCAAGGGTTGAGATAAGGACGAGAAAATCACGCATTAATTATTGTAACGGGCAAAACAGACTCTGCATAAGGATATAGTAAGATTTATTGCCTATTACTAACAAGCGAGAGAAGTGAGAAAACAAAGGAAAAAAAAAACAAAAGCACCTTCCCCCCCATCCACCCTCTTCCACCTCCTCCCCCCGAGCGGCGCAGGGGAACGGGGGAATGGGGGTTATGGTCAGTCTACAGCACTTCTTCTCTGCCGCTCCTTCTCGGTCACTCTCGTCCCCTGTGCTGTGGGGTCCCACCCACGGGATGCAGTCCTTGATGAACTGATCCGGCGTGGGCTTCCCACAGGCAGCAGCTCTTCCAGAACTGCTCCAGATATGGGTCCGTACCCATCCCTCAGGAGAAAACTGTTCCAACCTGGCTCCCCTACGGGCAGCAGCTCCTGCCAGGTCACCTGCTCCTGCGTGGGCTCCTCTCCACGGGCTACAGGTCCGGCCCGGAATCTGCTCTGGCAGGGGTCTTCCACAGGCGGCAGCCTCCGTCGGTGCAGGGCCATCTGCTCCACCGTGGTCTCCTCCACGGGCTGCAGCGTGGAACCCTGCTCCACCATGGTACTCCATGGGCTGCAGGGGGACATCCTGCTTCACCATGGTCCTCACCACAGGCCACAGGGGACTTCTGCTCCGGCGCCTGGAGCACTTCTCCCCCTCCCTCTACACCGACCTTGGCACCTGCAAGGCTGTTCTCTCACTCCCAGCTGCTGTGTGGCACAGCGTTTTTTCCCTGTCTTAAATATGCTCTCACAGAGGCGCAAAACAACATCGCTTATTGGCTCGGATCTGGAAAACAATGGGGCCCTTCCCAAACATGGGGCAGCTTCTAGATCTTTCTCACAGAAACCACCCCTATGGCTCCCTGCTACCAAAACCTTGCCATGTAAACCCACTACAGCTACCCAGTTCAGTCTTACCTCAATAAAGTAAAGATCTATGGTGCCAGACTTGGGGAGAATGAGGTCCCTCATGCAATGAGGTCAGAAAACTTGCCAAATAATTCCCATTTACTGTATAGTTACACATTAAAATGGTCTAGAATCAGCTCCATGTTAAGTATATTAAAATAAACCTAATACTAAATACCTTTGTATCTGGCTGTCTGATCATGTAGGTTCATATTTCCATTAAGAAAAGCAAATGAGACAATGCATCTCAGCGTGGCTATTTCATGATTCAGATCACCAGCTCATTTCCTCACTGACTGTTCTCAAGTCAAACATAGTCTTAGATTCCATTGCTCAGATTTTCAAGCAAGAATTTCTCTGGTACTGTATCACTTTCATCTGTACACTCTAAAATATGTCAACCATTGCTTCTTCAATAATTTCCATGATTGCATATAGTTCTGTTTCAAGATGAAATAGATATATAAGCAACTGTCTCTAATGCTGCTGCTTTCTGACAGACTTTCAGAAATATAGGATTTGTATTAATTGTTACAAAAAGGACAACTTGCTTAAGGCAATTATGTTCAATGAACTAAGTATGCAGAGACTGCATATATGTAGATAGTGTCAGTTGCCATTATGTGTTCTCAACTAGATATCTCTGAAGATGCAAAACTAGAATTGACAGTGTATGAAGTAGGAATAGTGTTTTGTTTCAGATGGGACAAAATGGAAGAAAAAAGCACTGTCAATTTTTATCACTGCATTTTGAAATTTTGCTAACACAGAAAGCAAGCACTGTCAGAGCATTATGCTGACTGTTCTTTTTGTTTACTTGCAGTGAGATTAAATTCTATTGATAAATTATCCTTTCCAATATCCTGGGGTCTGTGTACAGGGAATTTCTGTAGTGCAGCATACTAGAAAAGAACAGTTTGGAGCATTTACATTGAGAAAGGGTTGCCAGGGGGAATGAATCCAAATGTCTCTGAAATAGTAAAGCTCTTAGGAAACTTAACGATATAGAAGACAAGTTAGTTTGCATTCTAGGCTATGTACTGATCCTAACTGCTATCAAAAAAGCTGGAAAAGAAAGAATATAAAAATTCAGCAAAAATATAGATTTGGTACTTTAATTGGAAAAACATGGACATCGTGCTATGACTTAATATACCCTTAACCTATCCCATGACTTCTAACTCAAGAAGTAGACTGAATGCAGAAGTAGATTGCAAATATGTTAGGAGCTTTAATTTGAATTGCCAGGGGAGTAGATTGGATTGTGTGTGCTGCCCAGATACTAGCAACATTTCTCATTGTTATCAAAGAGAGTGCCAGCAGCAGAGAGTGTGCCTGGCTACGCTGAAGAGGAAATCAATGGCCAGTCTGACACTCTAAAGTCCCTTTCTTGAGCATATCAACTCCTTTTAACACAGCACAGGACAGTTCTCAGAGGTAGAGTTTCCAGGGTCTCCCCCACAGTGGACTCCCATCATATTGGACTTAGGAACTGGAAAAACAGCACTAAGAAAAGAGGAGACAGGATTTAGGAACTAAAATTGACCTGCAGCAGCCTACTCTTGCTCTAGGACCTGATATTTTAGCTCAGCCTACAAAGACTAATGCATTCATGAAGCATTTGGTCTGATCTCTATTGTAAGCCCCAGCCCTGAAAATCAAGCAAATCACAGAGCTATAAAGGAGACTTGTACAAAAATTATCTGATATTTTGTTGGAAACTATATGGTAGGGAAGTACCTTGCTGTGGTAATGGTATTCATTATGTTTGTTCAACTCCTGCCTGCACATCAAAGTGCTTCAGTGATTTCTTTGGCTATCTCTCTTCTTCCTGTGGATGCTTTTAGTCGTAATGTTGATGAAGATCAGGGTATAGGAGCCCAAAAGGTTTAAGCAGTTAAGCAGACCTGCTACTGCATCTCGGGTCACTGCTGGTTTGTTGAAGTCTGTCTTAGCCTAGTGCCTCTGGGACCAGTTCCAGGAACTGTGGGCTCAGCTGTGGGAGAGCACTACAACAGCAATGGTCTAAAATTGCCCTGCACAGCTGCAGGAAAACACTTCAGCAGTTCAGGACATGGTTCAAGTCGCCTCATGTGCTCCTGCTAAGTTGTTCTTAAATTAGTTCTGTTCTACTGGCACAGTTAGGAATGGCTCAGCTTGCTGATGTAGAAACTGGAGAAGCTTTTTGAAAGCAGTATTGGGTACCTAGCAGCAATTTACACTGCTGAAATTAACAATTTAAAATATATTTTGTTGAATAAAGTCACTGCAACAACAATTCAAGGCACTTCTAATATATTCAGGCAAATTCAGTTTCATAACACTCTGTTGTGCATCACTGAAAATTTTCACCCAAATATTTCTTCTAGATGAACTGTAGGCATTATAGAATGTCACTGTGATACTGACCATTGATTCTAAAGACGCTTGATTGTTACCTGTAACTTTGCAACTTTGGCCTTTATCTTGGTCTTTTTGGAGTCCAGATCCTTTTTTATCAGTTTTTAGGCATACTGATCTTCAATCATGCAGTAAATATGCCCAATTTTTTATTTTATTTTATTTTATTTTATTTTATTTTATTTTATTTTATTTTATTTTATTTTATTTATTTATTTATTTATTTTTTTGAGCTAACTCAACGTGTCAGTTTTGCAGATCATTCTTCATTTGTAGACCTACTTGTTCTCTGAGATGAGACTTAATGTCCTACTGTTATCTTAAATGGCCTTAGGCCTTTACCTGCAGTCACCTTTCCCAACTTTCAGAGTAGACAGGAATCCTTCAGTTTAACTTTTTGACATCTCATCAGCCAAATCATCTCATCTGGAGAAGAGAGGGCCATGAGATTGGAAGGAGATACTGGTATGACTTTTCTGTCATAGTTAAACTAGCCATTCCCCATACAATTTACATGGAATTGAAATATATTCCAGGAAGGCAAGAGTTTATTGTGTATGAGAATCATGAAAAAAAATGTGCACGTGGAGCTGTAGTCATTGTATTTATTTTATACTTAATTTAGTTATTATTGGCAGGATGGAAGTAGTCCTGTTTGCCTGTAAAAATTAAAAAAGGATGGTAGGAATGTGGTATGTTTTCAATTCATGTAAAGTATGGTATATCTTTAGACTTTATGACATTGAAAACTTCCACTGTTCTGCATGGTGCAGTGCTGCTTGGCTTGTATTGCTTCATCATTCTAATGGTAATGAGGCTGTTGAGACTGAAGGTTTTATACTGATGTTTAGCTGTACCACGCTAGTCTATCAATGTGAAATGATACTTTAAAGCCTTATATAAACCTAGAACAGATGCATATAAAATAAAAACAAAACAAAACCCACGCTATTAAATCACCAAATTGGGGTGAAATTAAGATTTGATAGTTTTAGTGTTTGTAAAACAGCAACACACCACTTTAATGCTCTATGGCAAACATGAAGAAGCAAAGTCTGTATTCAGACAGCAATGGGTAGCAGTCTAGGATGTAACTATTGCAACATTTAACTTTGAGTGCTTGACGACACTGGCTATGCAGGGTCACTGAAGTCAGTGGAGACATTATTGCCTCTGTGAGTTTCTTATATCGAAATTCAATTTGAATGTCATCTTTGCTTTCCTGCTTCTGCTTACCAAGTATGTAAGGAGCCAGGTGTTGTGGACTTGAAGGTAGGTCTCTTGGTCTTAGATGCCACATAAGTTGGAAAGTCTCAGGGAACACCTATAGTATTTAATCAGAATGTGGCTATCAAAGAACATATCCCAGCCTTTTGCCCTTACCTCTTCTCTTGAATGCTATCCTCTTGTAGGCCTAAAATGAGATTAGAATAGAATAGAAATAGAAATAGAACAGAACAGAACATCAAGTCCGTCTACCTGACCCTTTCAGGGCTAGCCAAAAGCTAAGGCACATTCCTGAGGGCACTGTCCAAATGACTTCTGAACACTGACAGGCATAGGGCACCAACCACATTGCTAGGCAGCCTGTCCCAGTGTCTGACCACCCTCATGGCACATGAATTTTCCCTCATGCCCAGGCTGACGGCTGACTCTCCCCTGGCCCAGCTCCATGCCATCCCCATGCATCTAGCCATTGGTCCCAAGGAGCAGAGACCGGCACCTCCCTTGGCACTTCCCTCCTCAGGGAGCTGCTGGGCACAGTGAGGCCTCCTTGCAGCCTCCTCCTCTTCTGAATGGGCACCCCAAGGCTCCTTGACCTTTCCTCACAGCACATGCCTTCCTGCCCTTTTACCAGCTTTGCCTCAACACCCATTTTGTATTGTGGAGCCCAGAGCTGCACACAATATTCAGGATGAGACTGCACCAATGCTAAATGCAGTGGGAGAATCATCACTGGCTGGCTATGCTGTGAGATATCCAGCATTAGAGAAAATAATAGAGCTGTTGAAATATTTCAGGTGCTGCTTTGTCAGGCAGAGTAGTTGGACTTGCCTGGCTCGGAGTAACCTGGCCCTGTATTTTGGTGAATAGAAATAGCATGGAGTAGCTTAGCTTTGGTATTGTTCACAAAGGAGCGAACAGAGAACAAAACAAATTCATTGTGGATTCTGGGCATTACTGCTAGAAAACCCACAGGGTCAGAACGAATTACTGCATGTGTCCTTACAGACTGCCCCAACACACTGTTAGTAACTCATCTCCTGGATAGGAGACAGAGTGAAAAAAATAACCATTGCCTCACTGGGAGAGAGGAAGAGGTGGAGAAATGGGGCATGAAGAAAGGGAGAATAAGGTGGCTGATCCCCTTTGTGCAAACTGGTGTGATAGGAAGTCAAAGAGCAACGCACAGCTTTACATTTTTGTTATTGTCTGGTAGGGTTTTAAAACAGATACTAATTTTTAATAAATAGTGAGCATTTGTGTGAAGTGTACTTTTAAATATCTTGTGCATTCTGCCTGCTTAATATATTATTCTGGCTTCTGTAGATGGCTTTGAAATGTTGCTTCACAAATTGAAACACAAAATGCAGAAAGAAAATAGAATGAAAAACCTGTCAGAGCCTAAGTTTCTCTATTTTTCAGATTTTCTATAAAGGATAATTCATTCTTGATAATTCAAATTGGAGAACATGATCTGATCCCACTAAATATATGAGTGTGAAATGACTTACAGCACTGTACACAGGCAACCTGAGATATGCGGTGCAGTTCACAGAGTCTTTACTGACTGATTGTTCTCTTCATTTGCATGGCTTGATTTTATATTGGCCTTTTTTTTTTTTTTTTTTTACCCACAAGCAAATACACTTTACTTGCTAACAGGATACCAGCTGCTGTTCTAATTTCACGTTGAGTCCATGTCCCACTTTCACATTTGTGATATGCTAATATCAACTTAGCTGTGTTTCTCTGGTACACTTAATATGGAATGAAATCTTGTTCCTTTTTATTGGGCTACATGACATTATAGTCCTGCTACCGCATAATACCACAAAACATATATCAGAATGTTGTAGAGTATTTTCTACTGGATTTAAAAGCTAATTGACAGTGCTAAATCTCTTGTTGCATGTATTTCTCTTCCAAATAGCTATTTTGTTTTATTCTGAAGTGTTTACTAGAGATGGGAAAAACAGCCTGTCATATTGATCTCTAATGTATATGATTACATGAATATACTTTACTTTCCTTAATTAGCACTCTGTAGATCTGTTAGATTTCATGTGTAGCTACAAAATGAATAATCACAGCTCAAAGGCATACCAAAATCATTGAAGTCAGTGGAAAGAATCACCAGTATCAATGATTTGGCTTTCTCCCATAACAACAAATCTTCATTTTGTGGTGTAAATATATGTAGGAAGGTGGGAAAACACATAACTTGCTTTCATTTAATGTCTTCTTTATATGCCTGCTACACCTATTCCCAGTTTGCAAGCTATGACAGAGGAGTTGAAAAGTATGAGTGCTGATTTCAGGATTTAACTCTGGCTTTGGATTAATGTCCCTTCTCTTACCATTTGAAAATAAAAATAAACATTATATTTTACTCTTGAAAAAAAATATATGTCTTTGAGACACTGATTGATAACTGTGGGAGTCAGGCAAGAGTTCACAGGGTCGATAGTAAATAGATGAGGCAGGGGCAGGGCATGAGCCTGGAGATACATGGTCTGCAGTAGCGGGTGCTGCAAAACATCATTCTTAATGATTGTATGATGCAAATATGAGTAAGTCTGGAGAAAAGGGAGTACCGTAAAGATCTACAGTGTGCACACTGGCATGATATTTCAGAATGGCCATCATCTTGGGAACAACTGAACAGAGGCATGGTAGATGTGGCCATGTGGCCTCCTCCTCCACCTTTCTTAACATGCAGCCAAAAAACAGTGCCAAGTAATGCTTGTTTGTCTCTGGCTGCCATGTGCATGTGGCAGGATGGTGGTGTTTGCCTGCAACATCCCAACCTGTTTCAGCAGGCGGTTTAATATGAAATTCAGACATAAGGGAGGTGGGAGAGACTTTTGAAGAGCAGTTGTGAACTGTGAGCAGTCATCAAATATGGGAGAACACCAGGCTTACTTTTTGCTTTACTTTTCTACATTCAGTTAGTGGAATGATTGTGAGGAAAGAGGCTGTGACAGCAAAACTGATAAAAAGTGGGAGTTCAGGAGAGTAATACTGCAAAAGCTTTCTAAAGGCCAAATCTGTCACTTATATCATTAATATGTCATATGTAGCCTTTATGGAAAGTTGACAGTGCCTTGGAACTAAAAAAAAATTAATAAGAGAGATGTATAGTTAATACTTCAATGATCTATCACTTTCAGGTATTGCAGCAGTCATAAAAATATTGTAACTTCAAAGGAAGCCACTCAGACCAGAAGGAATGTGTTAATTAGGGGTTAGAAATAGGACTGGAAATTCAAAGATGTCTCTGGCTACAGGGTGCAGAGAGTGCTCTACTTACATTTGGTATCTCAGATTCCAGTCACAGGGAGCAACGAAGTGGGTTACCCTATCATGTGTGCCTAGATTAAATCCTGAAGTCATATGGGATTAATGAATCAAGAGGGAATTTTGAGATACAGGAACAAAGGAAGATGACAAAGAACTCCCCAGGACAAACTGTAGTAGAGCAACTGTGGAAGAGAAGTTTAAGACATCCATAGTTGACACACATATAAACATGCTCCAATGCTCCAGGACTGTGGTTGATTTTTATTTATTTATTTATAGTAGTGTGGACATTTGTCTTTGAGTTAATGATATAGAATCCTTCACAGTCCACATTTTTGTCCCTAGACAAATCTCTAAAACAAGTCAAATGAAATTTGTGCTAGAAATGCTCCTTTCTTTTCCTGATGGTGAACAGTGCCAACAATGATCAGCTCTCCCAGTTAGGTGAGACAAATCCAGGTCCTTGTTTAAAGTACTATAATCAGGAAGCTAATTTGCTTTATAAAACAAAAGTGGTAATTTTATTTTATGCTTTTCCAATGTTTAAAGCAGTCTGAATTAAATTTGGCAGGCAGAGGGCATCCTATCTTCTTGCAGGCAACCCTTGAATAAATTAAGGCTGCATATCAAGCCTTAGGGTGCCAAAAACTAAAACTTATATTATTTGGTCTAGAGGTAGAACTGTCTCATAATTATATTGAACCTTGAGACTGAGAAATTCATTTTCTTATCAAACTGCATTTGAAATGATAAGCCTGGAAAAAACAGAGCAATACTTCTGATTCCTGTCTCCTGCTGACCTGTGAAAAATCAGTAAAAAAATATAAAAATGGTACTGTTGAGCGTAAGAGAAAGAAGAGAAAGAGTAGAAAGAAAATAAATCCTCTGTGCCAAACTGTTAAGTATTCCTTTGCCAATGGAGGAGCAGGACCATCTTAGAAATATATTGTTAATTTGTAATATATTGTCTTTTTATTAGGAATATTTTGTGTCATGATACTCCTTAGGACAGAATATGTTTATGCTGGAAGTCAGTTTGAAGTGGCTGGTATGAGTTAGTAACATTTATGGCGTAGTTTTTTGAGGTGCACTTCACACCCACCTTTATGTAAATGTGACAGACACTTTCAGTCTGGCACCTACTGCTTCCCACAACAGGTTCTGATTGGTGCCTCTTTTGCCTTTGCTGAAAATTTCTCAATGAATGTTAAAGTGAATCCTGCTTTACTGCATATAGAAAGACATCACTTGATACTTCAATGGCAGCCCTAAGTGATCACACTTACTAGTTAAAATTTTCATGAACTTTCATATTGATTATTTCAGTGGTAGTCTTCTCTCATAAGTTTGCTTCGTGTTAGAATTGTAGAAAACAGTATAAAAGCAGTATTTTCCAGAGTCCCTGTGTCTGATAGGTACACAATACATATAGGACTCTTTTTGGTGTTCAGTGCCAGGGGAAGAGGCAATGGGCACAAAGTGGAGCACAGGAGGTTCCTTCTGAATATCAGGCAGCACTCTGTGCTGTGCAGGTGACAGAGCATGGGCACAGGTTGTCCAGAGAGGTTGTGGAGATCTCCAAAACCCACCTGGATGTGGTCCTGGGCAGCCTGCTCTGGGTGTCCCTGCTGGAGCAGGGGTTGGACCAGATGGACCCAGAGGTGCCTTCCGACTGCAGCCATTCTGTGATTCTGTGACTGCACTCAGTTTTGCTTTAGGAAAGGGAATTGCAAAATCATTTTACAATACCTTCGATGGGCTGTGGATCAGACTCCAGCATGTACAAAAAGAAGACAAAACAACTGATGCAAAACCATTGAGAAAAATACAACAGACAAACAAACAAACAAACAAACAAACAAAAAAACCAGCAAAACTGCAAGAAATTACAAGCTTCTGACATGGAATAATTCACAAGATTGTTCGTAATCACAGTCTTAACATGTTACATGAAGCTCAGAGCTTGAAGGGAATGTATCTTATTTTCTAAGACAAAAAATCTGCTGGTTTTTACTGAGTGGCTTGTACAAAAAAGTATTTTCATGAAATTTTTCTTTTTAATGAATGCTTCTGCAGATCCTTCAGTGAGAAGCACCATAGCTTCTCACGAGCTGTAATTCAACCACATGCTTTCTCCCTGGAGTAGCATGATAGAATTTATACACTTCAAACAGATGAGAAATAAAGATGGGTTTGGGGAAAGAATATTAGAGATCATACAGTGCTTAATCTGTAGCTGTTGAAAACTTGCAAGAAAGTGAAAAGGAACTGGCTGAGGTCTAACTCTGCAGATGTACAAGTCTAAATAAGCTGGGATGAAGAAGATCAAACCTGAAGCAGAGATGCAGGGATTTCAGTTCCTCCTGCCAAGGGAGAGGAATCATGAATCAGTGCTTTGGCACTTGCTGATGTGCTTGGTTGAAGCAAGCTGCTTTGGGATTAGCTTAATACTTTAAACTTGGGCTGGAACAAGATTTTGGTGGCTTTGCATGCACGTGTATCTGTGTGTATGTGTGCAATTGTTTTTAAGCTTTTTTTTTTTTTTTTTTTTTTGGGGGGGGGGGGGAGAGTATTGGCTGTATTACAAAAACAAAATCATATTACTTTTCATAGTCTTTTTTAAAGTCTTGATCAGGCTGAACTCAAACCAGGTATCCCAGGTGCATATCACATGATATCTACATTTTACATACCTGAAAATGAAGACCAAACTGTTTCAAAAGGGGGATAAACTCATCTCCAATTACATGCTTATTTGAGAGCAATAATCAGTTTCTAAAGGTTTTTACTTTACTTTACTTTACTTTACTTTACTTTACTTTACTTTATTATTTTATTTTTTATTTTTCCCTGCATTTAGGTATTTTGTCCGAACAACCAGACATTTTACATTTGAGCAACCTGGTCTGGTGGGAGGTGTCCCTGCCCATGGCAGGGGGGTTGGAGCTGGATGGGCTTTAAGGTCCCTTCTAACCCAAAGCATTCTGTGATTCTCTGATTCTACATGACAGAGGTTGAGGGGAAATTTAAGTCAGTGTCTTTCAGATAACTGCTTTTGCTTGTTCCTTCTGGCTTCTCAGGACACATACCCTGATCTGATACCTGATCTAATTAGATCTCCAATTAGAATCTGTTTTTTACATCATCCACTTGATTTTACTTTTGTGACATCTTGTCACTGTGGCAGAAAATGCAGGGGTTATGAAGTTTTACTGTGCATTATGGAAGGCATATTCAACTCTGCTTTTTTAAAGGACCTCATATTCATAGAGGCTAAATGGTTTGCATCTGGAAAACATTGGTGAGATGAGTCAAGACCAGTGGTTTTAGAACTTTGAATTTGAGCTTATTTTTCCCTAGGAATCTGCTGATGTTTGTGACATTTATACCACTTGCTTTCTTAGTAGCTTTATGCTGCCACCCACAACCATAGTATCTAATCACAGATTTATCTTGAAGTTATGGCATGTCTTTATTGTAGTTTAATGGGGGAAAATAAACTCTGTACTTTATTAAATGCATCTGTCACATCTTCCAGAAATATCCAAACAGTGTATATTTACTGATCCTCAGATTATTGATTATTGCAATGGGAAGAAAGATGAAAAATAAATAAACAAATAAATAAATAAATAAATATGTGAGCATACTCTCCCACCAAACCAACAAAAGAAAGTTGTGGTCGTCTAGCATTTTTTATTTTTATTTTTTTTCCCAGAAAATAGAGAACAAGAGGGTTTGATGATTGCATCTAATCCCTTGTACTGACCACTGACAAATCTATATTTGCACATGTTCTTGTAAAGCAAGGGGCTGTCTGACCTGATTATGCTGAAAAAAGAACACAAGAGCAGGAAATTTATTTTTATTTTGAAACTTTTTCCATCATCTGTTCTGCCTTCATGATCTCATTAATACCAACACCAACACATTTTTTATCCAGATTTTTTTTTTTAATCTTAAAAATATTTTTTATCTATAAAAATGGAAGATAAGATTGAAAATTTTCAGTTAATTCAAGAAAACCTAAATAAGCTGCAGGCCTAGATAAACTTTTAGTCTGCATTAACCATAGTAGTTTGTTTGGTTAGTTGTGATATCATTTAATCTCCATTTTCACTTCAGTGATTGATTGCCTTCTGATATCTGATATATTTTGTATTGCACTGTTGCATTCATCCCATTCAGGACTAAATGGATCCAGCTTGTGGCTGAGAACAAGACATGAATGTAACCAGGAGTAGGGGTGCCAGAGGATGCTGGTAGGAAAGGACATCTCCTAAACACTTTTCTTCTTCCCACAGTAATCCCTGCTGACTGTCAGAGGTGGGACTTTGAGACTTGGCCAGCTTATTCACTGTGCAGTCTCCAAAACACTTTTATTGCATCTGGAAACAAGTACCTCTCTAATGGAATAGGTTTCAATTTTTGGCAATCAAAGATGAAATTACAAATGAATCAAGAAAAGCTTTTGTTGGATCAATCATTTGCCTTTTCATTAATTTTACTTAGCATTTTCTTTTAAATAGCTTTTGTTCAAAGTACTAGAGAAGCTTGCTTAGTTATTCAGAATGTTTGTACTCTGAGTGCTTCTGATGATTTTTTGGCTTCTAACTATCATTAGGAAGCCATTCATAGCAATTCACACATGGAGTCTACATCTTCAGTTAATTTGAACATGAAAACAGATTCCAGATATTTTACATTGCATTTATTTAATTCTTTTTTTTTTTTTTTTTTTTTTTTTCCCATTAGACTTTTCCATCTTCTTCAGAAGTGTTTTATTATTAGGCCTCTTTTTACTGGTTCACCTCATCAAATTAACACAGACGTTGCACACAGACATGTTCACACACCAACAGACACAAATCCATGCAATGTATTGCTTATACAAAATTACTTTATAAACCGTAGACCCAGAACAAGACACTCCTGTTCATATTCAGGCCTTCCCACTGCAGAAAATCAGGTTCAACAAAACAATATGTCTTCATTTAAACCATGATTATTAATAAGCTTCTTGGCATAACAAGATTGAGACCTCAAGACTCTCTGTGCCCTTATCAGAATAATTAGCTAAAGTTAATCTTGAATCTCCCTTGTTGCCTTGTTACCCCAATGTGCCTTATATTTAGTCAACACAGAAAGTAATTTATTATTCCCTTCTTCCCTCTGGCAGCATCTGACATTCTAACATTAGACACAGGAGTTGGTGACGACTGATCTGTCACTACTTTGGATGCCCAGCTAGGTGATTGGAGTTACCAGCCTACTGACCATGTGTCAGAGAACACACAATTAATAAGTAAGTGGGGGAGACATCGCAAATTAAATGTGACGAGCTTAGTCTGGAAGTTGATATTAAGGATGTCATTTTAAAGTGAGTAATCTGATATTTGCCAAAATGTTTTCCATTGTTCATAAGCTTTCTGCAGCTCCCTACATTACCACACAAGTTTCTAGTTTTACAAAACATATTTTGGAATTGGCACAACAGAGCCAATTTTCTTCCCCCTCTCTGAGGGATACAGAAGAGACAACTGATTCGTGGGATTCTTAAAGGATAATATTCTTGTATCATTATTTTAAATGAATATTTTTTTTAGTTTACAGGAGGAAAAAAATCCCTCAAAAAAAAAAAAAAAAGTAGGAAAGGTAGAAATCTGCTTGATTTTTTTTTTTTTTTTGGCGCGATGCTTAGTTAGTTGTCTTGTTCTCTCTCCCTGGGAAATGTCCTATCTTGCTGTGTGAGACATCCAACAGCTTGTTCACGGCCCCTCTTGTATACACACAGTCCCTGCAGAATCTCACTGTTATGAAGTCAAGGTAGGGAGAAGCCCTTCCACTTTGCCATTGATCTCTCCATGTTTCTTGGCTTCCTATGATGTTTCAGTCTAACTTTGAGCCACAGCTGAACATTTTCTTTGATTTCCAGCTGATTCAAAGACAGTAGATGTTAGGCTCCTCTGTTGCATGGGCACAGTTAGAAAATATATGGAAGAATTTTTGTTAAGAAAGTTAGCTCTCTGCAAGCCATAGAATTTCTTGAAATACTTGGAGAGATCTAATAAACATATCTGGGTACACCAATTCTCAGTGAGGCTCCTTTCTTTAATTTTGTGTATCATAGTTATATATATAGTATATATAGGGATATCTAGGGTATATATACTTATCATAGAGAATGATAACTATATATTATAAATAGAGTTCTGGGTGCTTGGTATGCTTCATTCCAGATCCAGATTTCTTTTTTTTTTTTTTTTTTTACCCTCTAAATATGACTTTTGGCTTCATGCCTCATACTGCACCCAAGGTGTATTATCATGGCATAATACTGCACATCCTGTTGTGCCGTATGTTCCAGCAGATGTTCTTCAGAATTATTTTTCCACTGTTTGAAATTCATTTCAGTAGATTCCTTAATTATGTACGTTTCCAATTCTTCTGCAATTCAAGATATAAGACTCTTATGATTTGAATATGTCTTATACATACATACACACAATTGCATATTAATATCTATACCCAGTGCATACATACCACATGCACAAATATATCCATTTAATATTAATCCATACCCATGTGATAAACAACAAGAATGAAATTATTGTTTAAGCCAAGATCAGGAAAGGAATACAGAGAAAATATCCAGTATGGCACATGCAGAGCTTCAGGGGAAGTTTGTTATAAGTGATTTCATTTCCTTCTAATGCTTGTCATCCTTTTTCATGGATGATACTGAAGGGGAATTCTTAGATGCACAGAGATCAATAACTAGTTTTGAAGGAATTTATCTTCCTCAGAAGAAAATCTCCAACAACTACTAGCCAAAATTATTTATCCCAATATAGTGATTCACATGTTGTTTTGTTACCAATTGGATTGCCTTATTGACAGAAGTTTTAAGCATATCTTAAATTTATTACTGCTTGTTCTTTTTTTTAGTTTGTTATTATTTCAAAAAAACGAACTGTTTCTTTACATCTTTCTGAAGAGATGAAAATGTTATGGACTCATTGGCCAAGAAGAAAAATTAATTAGAAAAATCTGTTTGATAAATATTCCAAATTTTCTATTTTAATAGACAGATGTTTATGAAAGTGAGTCTTTAAAGGGTCTGATTCAAAACTCATGGAAGGAAATCAGAAGGCTCTCCTTGAATTTGGTGGGCTCAGAGCAGAGCTTAAAAAATAAAGATCAGGTCTGGTTCTCCTTAATACTGGTCTTGCTCGTGAAAATGTTTTATTGTTTTATTACAAAGCCGATCTGAGTGAAATAACATGAATCAAGATATTCATCTGGAATATCTTTTGGGGAATGAGAACTATTTCAATGATAATAAATGCAATCATTATAAATGTAGCAATGAATTGGGCAAACAAAGTCCTGAGTCCCAAAACTGTGGAGAAAGTTGGGGAGGGGGAGTTTAATCTGTTTGGGATTTTGATTTTATATGAACAGCTTTGCCAGCATCAGGTCTTCAGAAACTAAGCATTTGGTCCCAGAAGTCATGGAATGACTTAATGTTCATTATGCCTTTTATGAGTTACATTCATTGTGTTTGTCTTCTGGTTTGGAAGCCTTTGGGGCTGTCACGCTGATGTTTTCCAAATACTTCTGTATAACCAGGAGAGCTAGAAAATTGCTTCTATAGATACATTAAGATATAAATTGAAATTCTCATAATCCAATACTTAAAGGTCTGGAACTCTAATAAAAATCTAATTCAATGAGGAAACTGTGAGACTTGGCAACTTGGCTTAAATAAATCATAAAGGTTAAGACTCAACAACTTTTGCTCTAAGTAAAATATATGCCACTTCCACGTGGATGTACAGACTGCTGGCAGAAATGTTCACATTATTTATTTAGGAAAAAACAGCTAAGGAGCTTGCTCTTGTTCACATCAAATATGTCTTTACACCTGACCAAAAACCTCAGTTCCTTTTCCTTGCAAACTTGAGAGGCCTAGGACTGAAAAATAAACTCTGAGAAATAATGTGCCTCTCTGGAAAACCTCACTTGTCTCTGTCACATCATGCTTTGTGTACCAATGAAGCTCAGAGGTGAGTTGTGAAGGTTATTCCAATGATTGCTTGCAAACACTATAAAGCATACCACCCTGTCTGGTCTCCTGTATATTTCACATATACTTTCAAGGGTGGAGAATAAAATTCTTTAGACTTTTATTTTATTTTTTTTTAATGAACCATGGACATTGAAAATCTTGCGAATTACTAAAAATGTCCAGAAGAACTCTTTCGTACCCGCTGGTGCTGTTTATCTTGTTTTTCTATTTTATTTTTCAGTGTCTCAGATTCTTTATTGGTAGTGAGTCAAAGTCTGTAAGTCCCATTGGGAAGTCAAGGATCTTCCTTTACCAGCTGCATTCCTGATCTCCTTTCTGTAGATGTAGGATTATGATAATCAAACCACTGCAGATTGCAACCAAATTAAGTTCTCAAAGTGCTGACAACTTAAATGTTGTCACATGTTAATGTTATTACATCACCAAAAGTCAGAGTTGCTTGTACCCAGAAGACACATTAGATTGTTGTTTGTGCTTTGCTACCCATCTGGTGAGTAGCTAATTATTTGGACCCCTTCCAAAAGGGTCCAACAAGCACCTGGCAGAGGATGTGCATCTGTTTCATTTTGCCATTGCAAAGGAGCATTATAGACCCTTTCTGGTTATCATTATTTAATTATAGAATTGTGTCTGAAAGGCAAGACTGAACTTGGGCCAATATCTTGAATGGTACTGTGGAGGTTGGGTATCTATTAAATCTAATTTCCTCAGACTCCCTGTATCATCAGCAGAAAAAGGCATGTTTCTGTAGTCAGCTCTTCAATGACTTGTCTCCCTGGGCTCAAGTTAACATTTGTGAATATCTCCTCCTCTTCTCATTATCTAATCTATTAACAGAATTTTCTGAAGCATTAGCTATAAGCATGTAGAAGCCAAAGTCTTCTGGGTTTTGTGTTAAAAGATGATGAAGGTATTTGAATTTTGAAGTCAGTTATGGTAAGGCATTTCTACCTTGTTCAAAATGTTGTGCTGGAAGAGCACAGTTGCAGTTGTTAGTCCCAAAGTATTATTTTGAGGATTACTTACCCTTAATGGCTGCCATTTCTCTGGCAGACAAAAATCCATGGGATAATTCTTTTCAACCACTGAAATATTTTTGTGCTGTTTAGGAAGTTTCAGGCATATGTTGAATGCCTTCTAATGCATCTATGCATCTCCATATCCTTAAGCCCATCATTTGCAACCAGACTGACAAGGAAGAAATAGATTGTTGGGATTGTTGAAGTCAGTTGGGGTTGTTGATAGTTTAACAACTGACTTTCCATGTCTTGAAGAGTTTAGGATCTGGGAACAGAGCGTTAAAAACATTGAACTACCTTGTCCAAGAGAGAACGGCTTGAATAATGCATAAGTGCCAAAGACTGTTCATCCAGAGTATTAGGAGCTTCTCGATATAATCTTATTAATTTCATTTATATTTGTAAAGCAAGAAGGGTTTTGTTCACATCATGTTTTGGGATTGATATGAATACCCATATTTACATGTGGACAAGTCCTGTCAGCTCTGGAATATTTGTGGCCTGTGGTATGCAGAAGGTCTTGTTAATAAAACCCCCTTATAGCCATAAAAAATCTACAAAATCTGTCCAAAATGCTTTAGAAATCCTGTGAGAAAATGGAAAGAACACCATGTGCCTTATGTGAGTAGCTACATGCTGTGAATAGCAAGTGCCCAACAAGCAGTTAAAATTGAACAGCATGTAAACAACCTGCAAGGTGAAATTTCTCTGTGTAACCTGCATGCAAAATGGTTAACAAATTATTTAGTAAACAGGTTGTTTTAACAGCATCCAATCTAATAAAGCCTGTTTTTTGTTTTTTATTTTTATTTATTTATTTATTTTGATTTTTTTCTGGGGGGTTGGAAGTGGCTGCAGAGAAAGAGCTGTTTTGATTTTATGGCTGGGCATCAGAGCCTCTCTGCTGAAACTAACCCAGGAAGTATGCATGGGTTGATGACCAGCTTGTGTGTATGTACTGGTGGAGAGGTCAGCTGCTGCCACCAGAGGAGATGGACGGTTTTAGCTCTGTCTATTTTTCCATCGTCCAGGGCAATAATAACATCTGTCCCTCCTCCATCCAGCCATTTATCTCGCTGCAATCTCAGCTGAGTGACAATACATACAATACTTTAGAGAGTGTGGGAAATGTATCATCAACGAAGAATGGCATACAGCACGTCTGTAGTGCAGCTTTGCCAGGCTGGCTGGTGACATGTCACAGCTGAAAAGCAAATGCATGGCAAGTCTCATGTGTGTCTGCTGTATTCCACTAATAGTACAAGTTTTTCACATTCAGAATCACCATTTCTCTTTGCATTAGGGCCACTTGCAAGCTGTACAAGAAGTGCTCTTCTACCTCATCTCACGTGGTAGAGATGAGAGAGGTTCACCATTTTGCTGAACATCCCTCACAAAACAAATTACACCACATAGCTTCTATAAAGCAAATGTGCCCCTGTACACTTATTTTTTCTTCTTAAATCACATCAAAATATTTGTGCCTTTTTTTGTTGTTGTTTTTTTGTTTTAATGTAGACTCTGTGTCACATATATATCTATGATGTGTATTCATAGATAAACCTGTACTTCTGATCCACCAAGATCATGATACCATTTATCCAAAACATCTTCTGGAATAGAGTATTTCAGACCTCATATTTTTCTCACAGACATAGCATGAACTTCTTTGTTACTGTGCCAGTCATACACCTTAGCATAAGGTGTATAAGCATAAAGCCTTAGCATAAGGCCAACTAACCTCCTGCTCTGTGATCCACACTGTATTCATCAGAGAATGAATCAATGCCTTAACTTGTTGAACTTTCCCTTACAAACTCAAAGCCAAGTTTATGTCAATAAACTTGAAATCATTTGGAGTTGAAGCCTACAAAGTGGCTGATCCTCCTGGATCAGCTCAAGTTTCTTCAAATCTGATGTCAAGGGTGTGGAATGATGGTGAATCACAAAGAAACTCAAGCTGAGGGCAGCCAAGGAGAAATTCCTTAAACCAGTTGTTTCTCCTGATTATTCTTACATGCTCTTCCTGCTTCCCAATGCAAAGCCAAACAGGCAGCTTAGGGGAAACAGGCTTTGATGCACAACCTGAGCTCTGAGGCTGCCAGTGCCCCCACATAGGGTTGATGTCTTTGTCATTCCAGTCCCATGCAAAGTCAAACAGATTTTCTTTTGACAATTTATTAATTTAATTTAATTTATGCTGTTCAGAGATGATGGAGATCCTAAAACCACTGGGGACAATCTGAATTTTTAGCACAGAGCCACAGCACAGTTTAGGCATATTTCTGGCTATCCTGAGAAAGTTGCAGTCATAACTTAAACATGGTTCATCTCCAAGTGCTTCTTGTGACTTTTTTTTTTTTTCTTTCCCTTAGAGGGAAAAAAAAAAATATAAGACTGGCTATTGTTTCCTTAATTTTCATTTCCTGGAGAAACTCTCTCTTTTCACCTTCTCATCCTCTTTTTCATCTTCTTTGGTATCAAGAGCAATTGTTCTCAGATATGGTTTAGAACTTTATCTAGTTCAATCTCCCCTTGGCAACAGCTGAAGATGAAAAGACAGCAGCTCTTCAGACTTCTAAAATGGTATCATTAGGACTATCAGCAGGAGGAATCCTTTCAGATATATCTATTCCCTATTTCACCATGAACCCAATTTCATTCTTTCTAGCACACTTGTTTCCATCTCTTTCTGAGGGAGTGCAGTCCATGTTATGTTTGTGCAAAATGATGGTTTCTTATTAAGCACACTAGTGTATTTTCAGCAGCACTGGCAGAAAACGATAATAAAAATAAAATTTTATTTCTTGTTGGTATTGCTATTTTAGAAAGAAAAAGCCCCCCAACTTGCTTCCTTACAATACAACAGCCTACTTTTCAAGTGTAGACAAAAATTCTGAGATGAACCCACTGCCTTTCATTGCTATACATGATGTGAGCTGTAACAACAATACTGATAAATTAAAATCAAGTAAAAAACAAGGCTCCTCATAGTCACATTACGTACACACTTTTGTGAGCCTCATTTAGCTACTTATTTTGCTGTCAGTAGGGAAGCATTTTTGAAGGCCTAACCCCCATTCTCTATGCAGTTTTTTTTTTTTTTTAAAAGAAATACTATATAAAAATCATTAAAACATTAAACGAATTAAATGGCATCCCATCAGTTTGATGACACATCTTTCTAGCTTTTTTTTTCTTTTTTTCTTCCTGTATGACTCATTGTTATATCTAAATCTAGAGTATGTATGAAAATAGAATGGAGTAGGGGGGTATATGGTAGAAAATTCTCCCTGTCTGGGTGAAAGCAGGAATCTCTGTGGCACTTGGCCAGAGTTGTGCAGACAGGTATATGCCTGAGGCGTTTCTACTATAAAATACTGAAACTGAATATCAAACACATCTGATGACAAATTGAGACTGACTTGATTTTCATTAAGATTAAAAGGCCTTCTTGAAGCAATAAATATTTATCCAAATATAGCTCGTTCCCGGAAGACATAGATCTAGATTTCACCTGATTGACTTTAGTCACTCAACCAAAGTAGCCAAGTTAAGAGTACAGTCCCCCTAGATATGAAAGAAGGAGGGAAGAACAACCTATGGAAATTCCTGTCTCCTTCCATCAGTTACCAGAACAGCAGAGCAGACTCCCAATTAAGGTGCCCCAGTTACTTCTTTGAAGAACAGTGAGTTGAGACCCAGTGCTGTTATAGTATGTTTTCTTGGGGATAAATCATCTTTTAACTAGTAGAAACATGCTGGAAGCAAAATTTTCCAACTAGGACATAAAAATGAAGTCGGAACTGTAATAATAACTTAGATCCTTATTAAGTCCCCATTTTGCAAGCTTCATGGTTACTTTGAGCAACTACATGGAAAAATTAGATGTTCTACTTGAGAACATGCTATGTAGGATTAGACTTGAGACTCCAAATATGTCATATATATTCATGATTAGTAAGTTATGTGCATAAAGAACAACCTTTTAATCTACATAATAATAAAAATGAGTTATCTCTAGATTGCATGCAATCTAGTGATTTAGCTGCGTGCTTTCTTATTTGGGGCTTGTAATGAATATATGTGAATTTATGTGTGTAGAATTGGTTTGAAGGACTTCAGAATTACAACAGCCAAAACTGTACTTTCCCATAGACCATTGCATAGGGCAGAGTTCTGCTTTTATGTATGTGAATTCTGACTTCTGGTTCACCTAAGCTCATTCAAACCCTTTTTTTTTTTTTTTTTTTTTCTCTTTGATAGAGTTTCTTCTAAACCTGGTGGTTCCCATGTGATTTGTGGTTGTGATAAAGGCCTCCTGTATAGAGGATGCTTCCTAGTACAGCACTCATAATTATACATGTATGTTCTGTGGCCTTTTTCTTGCACCATAGTTTCATGCTGGTGAGACCCTTTTCTTCCACCTGGATGCACGAGATACAAAGCTAAGAGTCAATGGCATAGCTAGGTTCATAATTCTACATTAGGTTGATGGGGGAGCCTGAATCTTTCCTGAGTTGAGGCCAAAGAACTCTAATTCCTGCCTGAAACATCCCCACAAAGCCTCACTTTTTCTACCCAATGGAGACATTGGTGACACAATGTCTCCAAGAATATCATCAGCTATCTGCCCTTAAGACATACATTTAAATCAAAAGTTGGTCTAATATATCACAAATATTTAGGTATGCCAATCTCCACAGTATCTCTTATTTTTTTTTTTTTTTTTAAACCTGCCTCTGAACATAATTACAGCTTACCTTTTCAGCCTGTTTAACAGAGACATTTGGTTGTGATGATATGGCATTTTTATTCTGAAGTAAAGCCTTCCAGGACTTGCAATACATGTATAATGTTCTTAGTTAAGAGGCCCTAAGAACGAAATGTTAGTGTGCTGATAAACAAACAGTTTTGTTTGGGTACAGCCAGGTGTTAAATTTATCCTGTTCATTCATTCCCTGCTTCATTAGTGTTGAGATAAACAATGTTTTGGTGGTTTCATTCATTTCTTTTACTATTTCATCAAGGTGGTAAATTGAAAATATTCATTATAATTGCATTGAACAAAATTTGCATTTTTACAATATTTGAATTGTAAGTATTTGTACTTTTCTTAAACACATTATAAGAACTCCCAATTCTCCTACCTCTAAAAGACATATAGGTTCATTATCATTACCTTGCTGATGTACAAGAAATGTCTTCCTGTAGTTTCATTCCAGAGTAAATCTCCTGAACTTGTTTGTGCAGACTGTATTTTAAAATGAGAAATTCAGGCAAATACCTTCAAGTCTATTTTCTCAGAGGTACGCAAAAGAAGTTTCAAGCGTCAACAACGCAGTCAAACCAGCACTGAAATATGTGTATTTGCAAATAAACTTCTCTTACTGATTCCAGAGGCAATGAATCAATGTCTGAGAAAATATTAGACTATAATAGACTATATATAATAGACTGTATTAGACTATATTAGATTAATCAATGACTGAGACACACTAGACTGTAAGTTCACTTGAATAGACAAGCAGTGTCAGATAAAATTGATCAACTTTGTGCTATGAAAAAGTTAATGTGCTTGCACATGGAAATTCAGTCTGGGAAATGTTATCATCTATTCTACATACTCTGCTGATGAGATTTGTTGTTGGCATGCAGCAATTAAATTGCATCACAATAGGTTTAATTTCTAAATGAAACTTAGATTCATGTATGGAGTCCAAATACTTGTGGATAACTAGGATTCTTCATGTGCTGTTAAGTTTCAAACTGTTTTTGATGAAAGCTTGCCAGTATGGCCAATGCTGTTTGCCTCTGAGGCAAACATCTAAGGCTTCATTTGATTGCACATACATGTCTGCTCAATATTTTTTAAGGTGCTCTAGCATGCTCATGTCCTACACAAAGCTGGTAAGTCTTATGACCTGTGCCTTTTCGTGTGGCACCTACAAGTCAGCCATGTTACCCAAATTGCACTAGACATCTACTTGTGGGGGCTGGAAATCCAGAGGAGCTAATGAAAGTCTGGTTCCCTCTTTCTGCTGCTGTCTGGGAAGATGGTAGAGGATTGAGAGAAACAGATTAAAAGAACAGCCACATGAAAGAGGTCAAGGCTTTGAAGTTGACTATGGTTACATGTTTCTACCTTCACTTTCTTCTCCCACTTTTTGTTTGCATTTCTTTTGCTCATTAATCAATTATTTGATAGGGAAACCACAGTGCACATGTCTCAGGACTTTAATTTATCTGACCATGGCACCAGGAGTCATCTTTCATCCTCTAAAAGGAAGGCAAGTTTTCTCTATCTCTGCTAGCCTGACCCTCATTTGGGCTCCCTTACCATTTATTATCATCATCCAGGGAAGTAGAAGGGGGATTTTCCTTGTTAAAGGGATTCCCAGGAACAAAGAAAAAGGGCTCAAGTCTGCCAGATTTAGCAAATGTAGATGGATTCCCAAATACTTTGAAAGACAAAAATAGATATTTTTATTGCATATCTTCCTTCAGGCATTGTGGGTACAGAGAAATGTCCAGGCCCTTTCAAACTACTCTATCAGTATACCCAGTGGTTTCAGGAAGATTATAAGTGCAGAAGCAGCATGTAATAATACATCCTCAGAGTATCACCCAGCCTCTAGAAGTCTTTAATTGCAGGATTTCTTGGCTCTTTCTATTTAACAACTTAACAGATTCTGGGAAGATACAATGGGAACATCTGTAGAGCATGGCTCACACAGCTTTAAATGATCTCTTCTTTTGCCACTTTTGGAGACAGAATACTGAGATAGAGAGACTAATCCACTGGGGCAGTTGTCTTGGTCTTACTGTCTTTACACATCCAGGCAGTTTTTGAATGCCTGCAAACTTTTAACATTCACAATCTGCAGCACCAATGTGTTCCACAGCTTCATGAATGGTGCCTATTTCTATGTCTTTCTAATAACACTGTCCTTCACTCCTCTCACTCTTTGAACAAGATACCCTGTCAGTGCATGGGGTAAGGAACCCACCACACTTATAGCTCAGGACTTCAGAATGTGTCTGTGTTCCACAGCAACAGATGTTTATTGTTTCACCTTGTCTACTTTTTCAGTTTGAGTCAAAGAAGGTTTCTTCTTTTTTTTCCTGTCATCAGATTAGATATAGTGTATTCAGGTAGGAGTGGAAGAGTGCTAGCCTCTACCATGAATTGGAAGTATTTCCTTCTACCATGGCTCACTGTCATGCAGGTGGAGAGATTTCTCTCCCTCACTGGTTACTTACATCACTTGCTCTATCACCAGATGGCAGAGAAAGGATATTAAAACAGGTGTTAGGGCATGTATGTATGCTCATGTATACACTGCTATACACTTGTTCAAGCTGCTGATGAGTCAGTGTTTGGCTGTGGTAGGATAGTGTCCTGCCCAGAAGCTTCACATGTGGTTTCTGAGAAAAAGATTTGAAATGATGTTTATCCCTCAGCTGGGAGTAAATCTTGTATCATTTTTCTGATACCACAGCATGGGCTTCCTACACCTGGAATGACTCTACTGTCCTCCTTTCTTTCTGGTGGGCTCCAGGTGCTGCCAACAGTAGGAATATGGTTAGCACATTATGAGTTTCCCAGGGAGAATGTATCCCACTTAATATCAAATTTAAGATTAATGGAAGAAAGCAGCACCTCCTGCCCAACTAGAAGGGCAGAATCACTTGAAAGAGAAAAAATATAGATCATACAAAACACTGACAAAATAGTCTATCAAAACTGTCCAGGAGGAGGTAATGGAGAAAGGAAAGGTCTGTGACCTTGCTGACTGTTGGGCACTGAGAGCTCTGAGCCAGTACTGACCTGAGCAAGCAGTCCAGATGGTGCAAAGGTGCAGGTCAGTGCTGCACAGATATGAGCAGGTTGGCTCTGGAAGTGATTTTGCTATTTTCATATGGCACCGTACCTGAGCCACCTGTATATGTTCAGGATTGAGCTAACTTCCTTGGAAACAGTTTAGGTAATTTTCACATTGCACTTCACAGGTCATAAAGGCAGAGTATTAAAACTGCACTGGTTGCATCTCCGCGCCTAGTACAGATAATGTGCCTGGAGCTGATTACATTAAGTATTTCAAAGAGCACAGGCAAGATAATGTGTTGGTTATTTTTTTTTTTTATTATTTTTTTTTTAACAAAAGTACAAAAATAGTTCAGAATTTGGGGCTTTGCAGTAATGCTGAATTTCATTTCATATAGATTTTGATGTGTTTTCCTCTTGAATATCACTCTGACATTAAAGAAAATCGTTAGACATTGCTCATTCTTCCTTAAGGACCATATGGCAGTGTGTATGAAAAAGGAAATAAATGTTGCGTTAAGTTAACTGCATAACAGAGTTGTAATCACAGGAATGCAGCCACCTCCAGTGTTATGACCCTTGATTAATCTTTATAACAGAAAGGAAATAAGTACTAATGAGATTGTTTATTAGCATTTATATAATTTTATAGTTGCACTTAATTTGAAGAATGTTAATTACTATCTGTGATTAATACTTCTTATGCTGAAAAGTTTGTACTGGAGGCTATGTCTTTAAGACTTTGTGTTGATTCACATGTAATTTAACTTGACAAGGACTCCAGCAGTATAAAAAGGAACAAAGAGCCTGGTTTCAAGGTCTAATTTCATTGTGGCCTCAGTATGGCTGGTATAGGACTGACTAGACGTACTTTGATGGTAATATTAAGTCTCACCAGTCCCCAAGTGAGGGGTGAAGCACTTAGCAGGGCTTAGTGCCAGAAGGCAATGCAATTCACCATAGCTGAACCCAATTCAAAATTTATGGTGTGATAATTTCAATTATTTGTGGGTTTTTAGACTACAGATTTTTCTTCATTGAAGGAATTCTGACAACATATTTATTTTCTCGTGTATGTTCTCATTATTATGTAAAGTTCCTACCTGGGTTCTTATCTAAGACCTCTGCGGAATTTATACTGCAAATCAGGGAGGAATTTATAAGTTCACGTCACTTGTGCTTAGAAATGGATGCTGGGATTTTTCAGTTCTATTTGTGATGTCAAGGGAAAGTGGAGACAGCAACACTGGTTCAAAGAGAGCCTTATTTTTTTCCTCCTTATTCCAAAGCACAAGCTTGGCTGTGATATTGCTAACAGCGACTTAAAAGTACCGGGGTAGCTCCCAGAGCTAGCAGAATCAGTTTTGAATCTGGAGTTGGTAGGGCCACTGGGTTAGACTGCCGGTCAAATATGTTTAGGTTTAGTGCATATGCTCCATGGATGGGTTGCACTGCTCAGTTCAGTTTACCAATATCTAGAATTCTTGTTCCTGGGAAACTCTAACTCTTTCATGTCAATCATATATAGGCTTGAAATTTTGTGGTTTCCCACTAAATTTATTCTGCAAAGTATGCAATTCTGGAAATAATAAGAAACCCTCATCCAGACGCTTTGTTTTGTCATTTGTAATAGAATTATCTAGATTAATATAATAAGAAAGGCTTTGATATTACACCAAAGATCAAACGAAGTTGAAATGATGCCTTTACCCTTTTCAAAATCATGCTGCTTGTTAATTTTTCTTTGAAATCATAGAAGAAGTCAAGGCTTTTGCATATAATATTTTTATTTTGTTGAATCACCAAATCCTAAGCAGGATTTAGTCCTTGAATGGCTCTGTGATGTAGATACTAGTTAATGGAAGAAAAATGAAGGCAGTATTTTGCTTTTAACTGTTGTGTTTACTTTCCTAGCAGCTGCTAATGCTTTTTCTCCCACGTACTTGTATAGGTAAATACTCAAATATACCAACCAGAAGTGACTGTATGAAAATCAATGTGCACATCTTTCAGGTATATTAAAGGCATTTCCATCATCCATAACTTTGGGATTTTTATTTTTTTCTTTATAATCTCCTCACCAGTCAGATGTGCACGTGCATTGCTAGGCAATTTTCAGATATGAGAGAGCAGCAGATTTAGGCTTTATAATAGTGCAAGTGAAATATTCCTTTGACCCACCTTTGAGAGCATGCCTTGGTGTGTGGTTATTTACTTAGAATCTAATACTTAAATAAGAAAAGGTGTTTCAGGCCAGGACATTGTTATGTGTGGAGTGCCAAAGCTTGTATTTATTTAGCATAAGGTAGTGTTAATAACATTTAGCTCAGAGTAAACAGGGAGCTGGAAAGACAGTAGGGAATCTGTATGATTACACGTTCCTTGGGAAAGAAACTTCTTTTCCTTCCCTCTTGAAAGAAGTGAAGAGAACATCCCACGACTTGGTTGGCCAGTTAAGATTTTAGGTGTCAGACAGCTTAGTTTTAGCTCATTTTGTGGCTGTGGTTTGGACTAACATACAGGCTATATAGAGAGTATAGCAGTAATTTCCTAAAAACTGGTCAGGCAATTTTGAAAAGTTTTATTTGAAATGCAATATGTCTCTTAGAAAATAAAAAGTTTTGCACATCCAAGATCAATTTTCCAGTCCAAAACAAAGAGAAAAGCATATGCCATTAAGGTAGAGATCTCTCTGTAGTTGCTCCAAGTCAAGCAGAGCAGGCTGTAAACACTGCTCTCCAGCACTCCAGTGGAGTATTTGGAATAACCAGTAACTCACTAGTTATTCCATCAGTCATTCTTTCTAGTTCTCCCTCTCTCTTTGAATAAAAATTTAAATTCCCCTCTTTGCAAGATTCATACAACTAGAACATGAGCTGTACCTTCTTTCCCACTACCACCTGAAGGCATTTTGTCTTCTCTCCCACCCAGCTGCAATGATGCCTGGTGACTAGCTATCACTATAAATCTTTTTCTAATAGTTCATTTTCTGCAGGCTGTTAAGTAATTGTGGTGAATTTATTCTTGATTATGGTGCCAACAACCCAGATTCAGCTGACCTGACTTTTGCTTTTAACGTTGTGAGCATGTAGTCTGAGAGGCATAACTTTTCCCTCTAAAGCTGGTGCAGAGGAAAAGTGCTTCCAAAGGATGCTTGAACCTGCCCCCAAACCAGTTACCAGGAAGCCTGTCTTTCCTGGATAAGGAAGCCTGACTATAGAGAAAGCTGAGGACTTTAGTTTAAATTAGAGGTGTAACTTTCAGACATTTAACCCTAGAGGAGATCTCTCTCAGGGAAAGATTTCCCCAGAAAGCAAAAACCATTTAAGCTAGCAGAGAAGGGCATTACAGGACAAGTGAGTAGCAGATTAATCTAAACTCAGACTGGAGATCAAACTAGCTGATTTAATACTCCTTCTGACTAGCTGGTATGTATACTAAGCATAGTAATCTATTAAATAGCCTTTTTACTTGAGCACAGGAAGAAACTTAAAGATTGATTTATAGATGCTTAACAGCCAAAATGTTGAAATTAACATAAGGAGTTAATAATGTCTTGTAGAGGATCTGCCAACTAACACTTCCAACATAGTTAATGTACAGAGCACTGCAGTATTTAAATCTTAGCACTGCCTTCTGACTGGGATACAGCCCTCCTCAGCTTTTCTCTTTCTTGAGGCTAGCAGGGAACAAAGTTGAAGAAAAACATGGATACATACGGTGTCCAGTTTTGCACAGAAAATATTTTAAAAAAAAGTTTTTAAATGATTTTGTCCTCATTCTGTATATTTCCAGATGATGGCTTGTACAGAATGGAAATTGATCTAAATATTAATTTAAAAAAACATATGTTGAATTGTAATGAGTTAAGTTGTAAAGAAACTTTGATTAATTTATCTTATCATTTATTTGAAAAATAGTTTTCCTTTTTAAAAATTGTGCTGAACTAATCTTCTTTAAAAAAAATAAAAAAAAAATGAAATGTCATCTTGATTCTTTTTGTTGTTAATCGTGAAATAGATTACTTGAAAATATCTCTCACATTTCTTGCTGTGTTGCTCATTGCTAGCTTTAAAGGATATTCTTGGCTAACAACATGAAGCAGCTATGTATTTCTCCTGTGCTCTAATGTTAAAAGAACAAAAGATTCTTAGTTATGTGTATCTCTTTCCTGCAGGTTTATATCCTTATCTAGCATTTCAGTATTTAGCCTGAATGTGTTTTTGTACCTCTGTGTGTAAAAGAAGAGGAACAAATTGTACATTGTGTCTTAACTCTGCTTTATGTGCTTCCCTGGCTCCAGCTTCCTTACAACCCTGTGTATATGAAGCGTCATTTTGCGTTTGTGTTGTGTGGAAGTAATTAGTGCATTGAACTATGAAAGGCTGGGAGCTTATTTAAAATTAATTCTATCAAAATAGCATCTTGCTGCAGTGAGGAGACAGCCTACTGTATCTTGAAAAATCCTTAGCTGAAGTAAAAGGAAAAAAACCACACATTTCTTAGCTGCATTCATTTACCTATAAAACAGAATGCTACATTCTTCATTGGCAGATTGTTATTCTAAACAGCCCAGCAAGCTTTAAGATTTTATACACCTTGTCTTAGAGACATTGGGTTGCATCCTGAGCACATCGAAATCAATGCTATAAGTCCCTCTGTGAAGTATGCTTAAGGTAAAAGAGTAATAAATAATCAGGCTCACGGACAATAAAATATACCTCTATGCAATCGGCCGTCCCAAGAACTAATAGTATTTTAATGGGATTGAGTTGACATACAAACTTTACAATGGCCTCTTCATGGGATGTGTAGTTTGTTTTACATGAGGAAATATGTGCTTGCAGGGCCAGATGTTCTACTGAGCTCTTGATTTACAACTGAAGCCTTCAAAAACAGCTTCTCTAATGTGGCTTTCTACCCAGCCACATATTCCAGTGAGAACTGCTGGGTGCTGTAAACTTTTGAAAATTTTGTCTTAATGGTGGGAGCATTTGGAAAAAATCTGTTTGTGGGAAAGAAATGCAAAAGGATGAGTAATTTCCATCAAAGTCCATGAGAACTGCGCATCCACAGAGCAAGAGATCCAGACCAGAGGTAGAGGAAACTGAGTTCCACCCTCTTTATGTTAGTGTAATGTTACAGCTGCAGCCTGTTTCTGCCTGTCCCAGCATAGCACTTGGAGAACCACCTGAAAAGTTTTACAGGTGACACAAAATCTGTCTGACTTCTTATCCGTTTTACAAACAAAGGGGAAATATGCCTTATTTTTCTTCTTTATCTGCAAGCAAAACTAACAGGTGTATTTCAAAGGTGATCTATCTTTTTATTATGTTTTTCCTTATGTCTGTTTCTTCGACAACCCACATCTCCTAAATGGATATGTGCTATCCATCACAGTCTTACAGAGCTAGGTGAGCAGTTCCATTATTCATTGGTCTTGTTTTTATGTAGTACTATGGAAATGAGTAAGGTTATTTCAAACCTGCCTAGTTCCTTGAACAAAATGGGAGCTGGGAATAAAAAGAGAAATAAGAGTTTACTTCTTACTTTACAAGTGTAGGCTCCCTGGAGGCAGTACCAATGGTCTGATCTTGCTAGATATTCTCTCCCCTTCATTGTGAGAGCCTCAGCTCCTTCCTGAAGTCTTTCAGGAAGCTCTGAAGGCACAAAGCAGCTTTCAGTATCAAGCCTAAAGCAACACTTATTTATTCATTTTTTCATTCATTCAGTTTCTCAACATTATTCTATAAGCCTGGGCACTTCTTATGTAAGGGAAAAATCACTAATAAAATATAGCACTAGGTTTATTCTTTCCCCCCTTTAATAATTAGACTGTGTAAACCTCATTATTTTGCATCTGTGAAACATTTTTTTTTTGAGAGCTAAGCATTTTCACAAAGCTCTATGTTCTTTCTCCACCTGCTACTGTCATTTTCTGACATGAGGCTGATGTTATCTGTTAGAGAAATTAGCAGTTCTCCAAAGTGGCTTTTTGAAGATACCAAATGGGCTCATCTGAAAGGGATATGGTGTGCAAAGCAGAGTGGGTGTAGTGTGGACACATGGTCAGGGACAAAGAACCAAATATGTAACAGGGAGCAAACCAAGATCTTGGTGTAGGTGCATTCTATATAGATCTTCTGTTGGGATTGTTTGTATTGTAAAGTTACCCTTCCCCTGGAACTTTGTTCTTGTTGTTGTGATAATGGGTTAAAATGTAGTAAGAAGACCCTGATGTGGTCCTGCACTTTCTCCTGCACCGGCTTCCTGATAGAAATATCTTCCTCTAGAGTTAGAAATGACCCAGCAGTGAAGGCATACTACAGACATTCCCTTTTTACTAAAGAGTCTTAATCTATACTAGGATTTAGCACCAATTTAAGGGAATGCATCCTACTAAGTTAACTGTTGGAATCATTTATTTATTGCAAATAACTTAGGACAATGTTATAACAGTGTTAAGGTAATAAAAGGAGCATTTTGCTCAGAGGCTTTTGTTCACGCTGTTTTCCATCTGCAGATGCAACAAGACCTCCTTTGAACTATGTCTTCAAAAAGTCAGTCAGATCCCTCCTTAATATTGATTTGTGATTCTCAGTTACTTAGATTACTGACAAGAAGCATTAGGATTTTTTGTTACATTCATACCTACTATGATCCTAAATATTTTATTTTATATATATATCTACAATGTTTTAATACCACTATATTGCAGCAACTTATTGTATTGTGTTTAATATTTCAATTACATCCTTTAAAACCTCTGGCTTTTCAGGCCTGTTATCTTTCCGTTTCTTTTGACCCTACCTTCATGCCTGCAGATGAACAAGATGCTCTTCTTTATTTGACCTCCAGCCTTCAGAACAATCACCATCACTTTAAAATATTGTCTTCCTTTTCTCAATGATTTTGAAAATTCTATAATAACTCACAATAACGTTAGTGGGTTTCATGCTGCCATTTCTAAAGGAGATGAAATCTTTTGGAGAAACAAATGGTGGCTATTCATGTTCTCCAAATCCATCAAAATGTATGTTTCCTGGAGAATGAGTATAACATTAACTGCTTTAGACTTTGCCACTAAACCTAATTTGGACTAAATTACGTATTGCATTCCTTATCTTTCTATCGTACAATTTCACATTTTGTATCCAAGATGAAACCAGTTTCTCTCAGAATTTGAGCCCTTGAGAGAGCATGCAGAACCTGCTACTTGTTTGCAGAAGCTAAGTTAGTAGCCTTAAAAATTAGGCTGTTTTTTTGGGAATAACCACAGTTTGACCCAAAAACAAGGTGGGTCGGCTTCTACAGTACAACTCTCCCAGTGTCAGATAACTGATGGCATCTCCTGCATTTTTAAAATGTGATTCTTTACAATAAGAAAAAATCACAAAACCTGATTGAGACACTTTACCTCCTAGTTTATATTTCCACTCAACTACTAAATAGGGGGTGTAGTTATTCAGAATATTTTTGATTAAATCTTTTCTTGTCTAAAAGTTTTTCAGCATAACTTCATTACTGACACCAAGAAATAGTTAACCTTGGAGTCATTGTGCAGTATTGCAATCATTTTTACAAGTAGTCATGTTGTTGAATTTTTCAGATATTCATGCTGTAAACCCCTAGAAATACCTTTTTTAATGTTATGATCAGACAGTTCATCTGGGGGGAAAAGGCCAATTGCATTAGGATATCTAGCTATTATCCAAAAGAAACAACACACTTATGATTTTAAATTCATTTCAATCTTCTTTCTATTGAGACCTACCTTATAATCAAATCACTCCATTGTCCAAAGGGTCTGGTTAGGTTGTGCAGTTATTTCTAGCGTGATGCCAGTGGCAGGAGCAGAGGCTTCCTCCTGCTGCAGAGGGCTGCATTGCCTGCACACAGCCAGCATGGCTACTCAGGTACTTACAAGGGGCCATGGTACAGCCACTCAGTCCTTGTAGGGTGAACCTTGCTATTAACACCAGGCAGAGAGGTGTATTTTTCCTATATTTCACAAAGCAGTTGACCTTGATCTGTTCACATTCTCAAGGGGAATTCCCATTACATCTTGGGTCAAGAACTGGCAGTATTGATAACAGTAATTATGGACAAGGTTGAAGGCTGCTGTGTGCCCCTCTGTTATTTCTTCTTGTCCGTTTACCTTCCCCCAAATCATTGATGAAATACTAGGTTAGGAATGTCATTGCATTGCCTCCACTCAGAAACAGTGGATACAGAAAATCACACTTTCTTAGCCAAAAATAAACCGTTTCACAGTCAGCCTGTGAAAAAGCAAGGAGGAGACAGAGGGGGAAACACACGACAGCAATTGGAAGTGTCACCAGTGTCTGCAAAGCAGATTGGCTGTAATCAGGGGGAGGCAGCATCCTCCCCTTGATCTGCTGCCAGAAACTACTGACAGTGTTCAAGTGGCTTGTAGGTGGCACCTATGCACTGAGACCAGATAATCCTAGAGGACGTCATTCCCTGTCCCCTGCATCAGCCTAAGCTGTGACTGAAAAGAGTTGCTGCTGGGTGGCAGTGCATGCTCAAGGAACCCTCCATCACTCCCAATTACCCTACTTACCCTTGCCCTGCTGTTTGTGTAGATGCAGAGCCTTGACAATTTATCCAGGTGGATTTTTTTATTATTATTATTTTTAATTTAATTTTATTATTTAATTTTATCATTTTATTTTATTTTATTTATTTATTTACCATGCCAAAGCCCAGCTTACTGTTCAAGCACTCAAACACTTGGGAGAGCACAGCAGGATGGGTGAACCAGGCTGCTCAGTTTGGTGTTAAGCCACATTGCTCCTGAATGCAAACCATTATTCTGAGTGAATCTGGCCCATTAAATCAAAAATGAATGACGGTGAGGTTAATCCATTTGGGATCAGAAAGAACACTTAGGTATTTTAAAGCCAAAATCTCCCCTTCACATGCTAAGCTGTCCCATCCTTATGTATTATTAAAAAAAAAAAAAAAAAAAAAAAAAAACAACAAAAAAAACACCTTTATGCTGCTTCACAGAGATTTTTGAAATATCAGAAGATCTGGTTTCCATTCACAGTTTAGCCTTTAGTGTTGAAAAGTGATTTTCAATAATCACCCAACATCAATAGATAGCAGTGTGCTACAGCTAGAGCAGATCAAATCTTTGGCCTCTTCCTTCTGTGATTTTTCCAATAATTGGCATTTCTAGAACAGTATCCTAATCTGCCAAACGTATGATTTCTTTAACAAAAACCCTCCTAGAGATAATGTCCAGCTTCCTGAATAACTTAACATAAATACAGTACAGCTGTAGAAAATTTCTTTCAAAAAATAATCAACCGAATGTTAAAGCTTCTCATTTTAACATGGAAAATACTTCTCATATCTCTGGGTAGTCACAAAGGTCAAACTATAACTGTGGTGTCTGTATTCATAGAAACACAGAAAGGTTTGAGTTGGAAGGGACCTTAAAGCCCATTCAGATCCAACCCCCTGCCATGGGCAGGGACACCTCCCACCAGCCCAGGTTGCTTAAAGCCCATAACCAGCCTGGCCTTGAACACGTCCAGGGATGGGGCATCCACAGCTTCTCTGGGCAACCTGTGCCAGTGCCTCACCACCCTCTGAGGGAAGAATTTCCTCCTAACAGCTAATGCAATCTAAATCTACCTTCTTTTAAAATCACAGAATCATAGAGTACTCTGAGTTGGAAGGAACCCAAAAGGATCATTGAGTCCAGTGCCTGGCTCCACACAAGACCACCCAAAAATAGTGTAAAACCATTCCCCCATGTCCTATCACCATCTACCCAAATGAAAAGTTACTCTCCATCTTTGTATAAGCCCCTTTTAAGTAATGTAAGGCCACTGCGAGGTCTCCTCGGAACCTTCTCTTCTCAAGGCTGAACATTCCCAACTCCCTCATCCTGTCTTCACAGGAGAGGTGCTCCAGCCCTCTGATCATCCATGTGGCCCTCCTCTGGACCTACTGTAACAGGTCCATGTCTTTCTTATGCTGGAGGCCCCAGAGGTGAATGTAGTACTTCAGGTGTGGTCTCATGAGAGTGGAGTAGAAGGGGACAATCACCTCCCTCCACCTGCTGGCCACTTCTCTGTTGATGCAGCCCAGGATGCAGTTGGCCTTCTGGGCTGCAAGCACACACTGCTTTTCATCCTCCAGTACACCCAGGCCCTTCTCCACAGAAGGACTTTCAGTCCATTCTCTCAATCCATTCACCCCCTACTCTGTACTGGTGTTTGGGATCACCCCAGCCCACGTGCAGCACCTTGCACTTGGCCTTTTTGAGGTTCACATGGGCCACTTCTCAACCTTGTCTAGGTCCCTTTTGATGACATCCCTTCCTTCTGTTATATCAACTGCACCACTCAGCTTGGTGTTGTCTGCAAACTTGTTGAGGGTGCACTCGATTATGTTGAAGTCATTGATAAAGATATTAAAGAGTATTGGTCCCAAGATTGACCCCTGAGGGACATCACTCATCACCAGCTCCCACCTGGACATAGAGATGTTGACTACACTCTCTGGATGTGGCCATCCATCCACTTCCTTAGCCACCAATAGTCTGCCCTTTAAATCCATGTCTCTCCAATTTGGAGGTCAGGGTGTCATGTGGGACTGTGTCAAAGACCATGCAGAAGTCCAGATCAGTCCATCTTCTCTTGTCAGATGATGCATTCTGTCCATCATAGAAGGCCACCAGGTTGGTCAGGCATGATTTGCCCTTGGTGAAGTTATGCTGACTGTTTCAGATCACCTCCTTGCCTTGCACCTTGACACTGCTTCCATGAGTATCTGTTCCATGATCTTGGAGGTCTTTTCCAACCTGAATGATTCCATGATTCTATGATGTTTCCTCCCCATTTCCTGGGATGCATGGCATTGGGCCCCATAGACTTATACTTGTTCAGCTTCATCAAGGGGTCTTAAACCTGCTCTTCTCTTACAGTGGGAGAGACTTTGCTCCCTGAACCGTCACCTAAAGGTTTGGAGACACATGTCCCTGTTTCCACAGCCTGTGCATTTCTTTCTTGTGTCTCAGTTTGCTCAGCAACTCCTTGCACATCTATCCTGGTTTCCTGCCTTCCCTGCTTGTTTTCTTAGACATTCAGGTTCAAGCTAAATGTATCAGTTATGTCTTGTAGCTGTATAAGCAAGGGACAATGAAAAGCTAGGGTGAATTGAAATGCGGCAAGCCCCAAAATTCATATAAAATAGCTCTGATATTTGTTTGCTTGAGTTTTCATTAAGTGCAGACTCAAGCCTAGCTCTTGGGATCAATATTAGAAACTCTGTGGAGGGGAAGCACCTAACATTTAAGCTGGTGTTGGCAGAGTTGTGGGTTAGATTCTCAGTCACTGAAGTCTTTCCAATCCCATCTCACAGGGCTGGTTTAGCTGTCAGTCTCCCACACTACTTTGATTTTTAACATTACTTTTTTTTTTTTTTTTTCCTTTTTAGCTGATTTTTAAGGTCTTTACCAGCATCATGGTGATGTTTTCCAGAACAGCTGCCTGTGTTAATAAATAACATTTATGAGCATGATTACGTTTTAACATCAGATGTAAAATATTCCACATATAACACATACTTATGCTGCATACACATATATACATACATGTACACATGCATATAATACTGAGTAACGTATTAATGTCATAAACACCAGAATAGAGCAGGGTACAGAGATTTCTGAGATTTGAAGTGCAAACCCACTATGCAGAAAATGGAGTGCAGTATAGGCTCTCAGAAGAGTATTAGAAGGTGCAGCACAGCATCAGCACAGCTATCTTCTGGAGATTTCTGAACTGATTTAATTATATTACTTCTCAATCCGAATTATCTCAATGCTTGCTAACTCAGCATCTCTGCACTATCCATTACAAAGCTGCTTTCCCAAAAAGTCTCAAAATTATATTTTTACAGTTTCACTAGGGGAAAAAAAAAAAAAAAAAAAAAGAAAAAAGTAGCTATGGCTGTTGCTGATAGTGCAGCACTTAGCATAATGCCTTTGCTGGCTGGGAACCTCAAGTGAGCAGAATCCCAGAGCAGAGAGAGGTGTGTGTTCGGGGGAGGAGGGAGGTGGGGAGAAGATGCAGAGACCCTTCAGCTCTTTTCCAAACTCCAGAAACAAAGGACAAAAAGAAAAGATAAACTAAGTGAAAGGGCAGCTGACAAAAAAGAGCTGCTAAGTTTACCTCTCTGTAATACAATAGAAAAATATTCCCCCCTCCTGTAGAAACGTCTGGAAATAAAATGTGATGCAGATCCAGCACGAGGGAGGGAAGAGGTGGAAATTCCGTTTATTGCATGGGAGGCCATGTGCATGATTATCTTGTGGCTGCTGGCACACAGAATTATCTGGCAACTATGGGTTTCCTAGGTAAGAGTCTCACCTACTGCAGCTTCCCCAGCTCCCTGCAGAAATCCAGGCAAGCAAAAAAGTTCATCTATAAGACTTCTAGAGGTCACCCTGGTGATGACTGCTGCATCCAAATGACCTTAGTGCTGATGAGGAGAAAGAAATGTAGGAAGGTTCTGGATGAAAGTGTAAAATAGCCTACACATGGGAACTCTTCAGCATACTTCTGTGGAAAGGATGGCTCTTTGGGAGTAGGCATACCCTAAAAAGATAGAATATTGACCACACATGAGAAAGAGAAATTTAGATAAAATCCAAGGGCACAGAAAAGTGGGCAACTGGAACGAAGGTATATATGTTTTTAAGGGAAATGTTAAAATAGAGAAGGACTAGGGAACAGAGTCCTAGCAGTCATATTTCAAGCCTGGTACTGCAATACCAAAGTGCAAGTTACATAAAACTATCTGAGAATGGCATACCTATGGCAAATGGTGCAAAAAGCATAAGAAATATGTATTACATAAATAATCTAGGTGTATTAACAAGTAACATAAGGATCCTGTGTTTACAACTGGAATTATGGATATTGTTCCATGCCTAAACTAAAAAGCACAGCATTGTTATGGTACCACCACTCACCGGAGGAAGTATCACTACACACTTCTCAGGTCCTTCTACCTTAGGCATCTGCTGCAGGGCTAGTGCCTGTGAGACTGCAGGACCAGATCTGGCTGGACATTCAGCTTAAGCCAAGGCAGCTCTCTTCTGAGCATGACTTTGTTGGGCTCCAGAAATGACTAATGAGAAAAAGTACAGACAGTGGACTATATTCCAAAAGGAGCTATGTACCCCTGGTTCTTCAGAAAATGTTCTCAGGCTGCAGGAGTACAGAACCTATCAATTATGAATTAATAGATTGCAGTTCCATTATTTACAATAAAAAAAGTGCTTTGCAAGTATCCATAAAATAATGATGAATAAAGGAAGATTGGTAGTCTCTGGGCTAAAAAAAAAAATAATATAAAGGAGCAATAGAGAAGACCCTTCCCAGAACATATTTAACAAGAGACTGGACATTCTATTTTGTTGTACACTGTGGAGAATGACCTAGTCACTCCTAGGTGATGTGATAAGTTGTCCAGTGGGCATTTTCCACTTCAAATCCTCACAATTCTATTAAACCAGGGCAGAAATGGTTACCTTAAGGGGTAAGATGATGAATGAAATGCCTCCTGTGATGTGTGCTCCTTCTTGATAAGACTCCTGGCATGCCATTTCCTGGGGAGTTCACAATACAAGACACATTTAAATAAATTAGGTATGGAGAGCATACAAATACTGTGGACAATTGCTTTTTGGAATAAGGTTACGGTTAAATGTTTATGTCAGTATTAGCTAGAGATTACCCACAGGCAGCACAGCAGAAATGAGCCTTTGGGGAGATCTTAATCAAAGTTACGGCACAAATCTTGTGACTGAATTTGTAGCCAAAATTGTATGCAAGGAAACTGAAAGGTCTTTACGTGCTTTCCTGGCAAAGTGGCTGGTCAAAACTGACATGGAAAGAACAGCAGAGACAGCTGGGGGGAGATAAATGAGAATAGAACTCTGCGGGGATTTGAAAGAGGCTTGAATGTAATGAGTTAAGGGAGATACTCAAGGGGATGAGGGTCATAATTAAAGCAATAAGCAAAAAAGGTGGTACTAGCAGATGCATTTTTCAGACCTTGAGGATAAAATAGGGAGGTCAGAGAAGAGGATGCTGCAGCAGTCAGGAGCTCAGATAAAGATTTAACTCTAAATATAGGTAAAGACATATTGAATTTCAGTAAATCTAGGAAGTCAGAAAAAAAAAAAAAAAGAAAAAAAAAAGATTATTTACAAGTTCTTTTAAAAATGATAGAATAATATAACCTTTTTTTTTTTTTTTTTTTTTTTAAATATTTTTCTTGCTCTGTATATTTCTGCATTATTTGAAAATGATTTAGTCAGGAATCCTGATTACCATAATCACACCCGACTACTGAGATCAAATAGGTTTAGGTGGGCTTGGAAGAAGACGTGCATTTAATGGTGTTTATGGGGACTAAGGAAGACCTAAAGTCATTCAGGGATAATTTTAGTAAATGTGAAGATTCAAATGGGGCTTTGATTAAATAAGCTGAACAGAAACTCAGTATTGCTGTTGTTTCCTTAAGACATGGAATGATAGGACTGTTTTTTTTTTTTTTCCCATAAGCCCTCTGACCCTCTTTTTGTAATATAAGGTATGACATTATACACCTTATATTATCACAAAAAGACAACTTCGACTGTATTTTTTCCTTAGGATCTTTTGAATTCTATTAGTTCTGCTCTCATGGTAAGACCAAGAGAAGAGCTAAGGAGGCGATGGCATTATATGCTATCTCTGGCAGATTGTCATATTCATACTGAAGTAAAAGAAAATCACAGTTACAGATTTATGAGGTTGACAGTCTTTTTAATTACACTGACACTCCGTCCCAAAAAGAAGTAAAAACCCACCAGACTCTAGCTCTCTGTGCAGTGAATTCCACATCCAGACAAAAACATAGGTTAACTCAGGAAATAGCATCAATGTAAGGGTTTAGTTATCTTCTTTTCATGTTTTCCTTAGCTTCTCTTCATCTGATACCTTTATACTTCAGGCATTTCTTTAACTGCAGAGTTTTATGTTTAGTTGTAATTCCTACTTTCTTTGCCAAAAAGAAATACTGCATCTCATCCAGACTAAGAAGGCTGAAGAAAAAAATGCCTCTATTATGAACTATATGAAAGGAATAATAGTCTCACTAACTTCCAAAGACCAATCTTGTTTTCCTTCCAACAGTACAAGTATACAACAAGTATTATTTATATTATAATTATGTAATTTTTGATCAGTAGCTACTCCATTTTTTCCATATTGTACCCAAGAAAGAAAGGTTAACATCTGGGCAGAGGAGGCAGATAACAGATTTGTGAAAAACTTTAGTCATGTTGTAGAACAATATTAGCAATGGAATAAAAGAATTATGTTAAACTCTGAGAACATTCTTTTTATAATACATTTTGTAAATGAATTATAGAAAGAACAATGTAGGTGGGAAAGGAACTGCAGTGGGGTGAAGTAAAGGGAGCAGAGAAAGAAGCAAACAGATGACACAAAACATATTGCCAGTCACCTAGAGGACTTTTCCACATGATATCCTGCAGGACTTGTCTTAATTATAACTAAGATAATAATCTATACCTAATCACCAGGAGATGCAAGTACAGATCCTGCTATCTAGCATGGTAAAATTTTCTTGTTTACTTCATGCTCTAGGAAGGGCTTGCTTTGTTTTTGTGGGTATGAAATAGCAGAAGAATTTTGCTGCTGTTGCTCAGTGCTGGAACAAATGAAAGGGAAACAGTTCGCTTGTACAAAACATTCCACTTGCTTTTCCATTTTCTTTCCACAAAGTGTTATTCAGATTCAAAGCATTATTTAGAATAAACAGAATGAAAATATTATTTGTGTTATTCACTTTTTCTGGTTTTATGAATCCAACACTTTTGAAGGCTGTAGTATAATATAACTATTTTGAACTAACATTTATATTTTTATGAGATTTGACTTACAAAACACTATGTCAGCATCATTACAATGAGATGATAGTCTTTCACTTATTATCTCACAATCAAAAGAGTAGAATTAGGGTAGAGACTGTTGCTTCACTTTGATTTGTTGATTTTTTACTCAGCTATTTTCTCACTTTGAATTTGAAGAGGGGAATGAAGGGTTTATTTCACTTGTTATGGGAGAAGCTTAGACAAACATTATAATAGTAAGGAAAAATAGAGAAGACTTTTTTCTCCATCTTTTAGTATTTATATAATTTAATAGGTGCTTAGAGATCAGATTACAGTTAAATAGACAGACAAGTAGATCTTTATTATGAAAAGATTCTTTACAGTACTTTTCATGTTAAGGCCAGATTTCTTGAATAAAATACTAAGAACGTCTGATTAGCCTTCTTTTTGTAGCTTCTACAGCCCAGAAAGGAGTTGCAAGGGTGGAAATACAGTTAAGAAACCCACCTCTCCTCCATTATTATTAGGAAACTTTTTAAAAAATCATTCAGCAAGATTTTCAATGGCCACCATCCTCTGGTTAACTTATTGCAATCAAGCCTTCATTACTATCTTACTTTTAGTGGATTGTCAAGAAAGATTTTTAGTTTTTTGGAAGTCTAGAAGTTCAGTCTGTGCTTTACTACAGTAACATACTTTATTTCATAAGCTTTTCTGTTTCAGCATCTATACTGTAGCAGACTACAAAAGGTGCACAGCAAATCACAGTGCATAAAACCATCATAGTGCCTCCTACACTAAAATTTGGTTATGTTGCTTCCATTGTCTGATGTCAATTCTCTTTTTTTGTGCTCTTGGTATCATCATCTACCAAGCTGAAGGTAGATTGCCTAAAGCAATGTTTCTGCAAGATATTCTGTATTTTGAGTTCTTTGTTTTGGATTGTTAGTATCTCCCTCCAGTGTCATTCATAAATGTAGAGGTCATCATAACAGGCCTGAGCTAAAAGCAAACCTTTTTATTCCTTTCTTAGGAATATCATCTGTACTTGGATACAGTAAAAGTGCTTTCAGTTTGCAGCTTGAGCCAGAAAATTAGCCATCATGTGCTATGGACTAGAAAGCTGGAATACTGCATTTAAGAGCTCTAATTATTTATTAGTGTCTTTTCTGCTTTATTACTACTGGAAATAGTAATTCTTCCAGATGCACCTGGGAGAATGTGCATATACAGTAAACAATATATTTATGTGTAGGCTTAGCCTGGTCAATATTTTTAAATCTTATGGTCCTCACTCAATAATCTAAGAAAATTGTATTGCCTGGTCTTAAAATCTACAGTGCTATTAGAAATATTTCTTTTCCATTATTGGACAAAAAAAACAAAAAACAGAAAGTTAAATTTCCTTACCACTTACAATGAAATTGTTGATCTATTTAAACTTAAATCATCCTTGCTGTAGTGCCCAACTATGTTCTGAAGACAGGTTAGTCAAAATAATATAGGGTAAGAGAATAATAAGTCAGAATGAGAATAACACAAATAACAGGAAGTCATGTACCAAACTTTTAAGTCAGGTAGTCAAATGATCTAGAAGGAGGAAGATGTGGAACATGAAAGGGTGTTAAGGTTGAGGGGTTGAAGAATAACAGGAGACAGAGAACATATATCATGCTAAAGAAAGAAACAATTTAACCCAGAAGGAAAAAACAGTTTCTAATCTGGGAGGAATGTCTTCTCCTATAAAGCAAACTTGAAAGTAAGTAATAAAACAAAAGTAATAGTTATGATTGTAATGAACAATTGAGAAATAAATTAAAGAACTTCTGTGATTGGAGAGAAGGGCAAACGTACCTCACTTTAAGTCTACAAAGTCTAGTATATTGTTCTCATAACTGTGCTTTCATACTACCCTAAAATTCTGTTAATATTAGAAAGAATTTCAACATAATGGGACAAATCCCTTTTGAATCCCAATGCCACAAAAATAGGTAACAACTTTTTTTCTGAGTGTTGTGGAAACATTCAAGAGTTGCATTCTGGGTTTTCCTATCACAGTCTAAAGTAACAACACTATTGTGACTGGCAGGAGAAAGCCAGTTAATGAGGACTTAAATCTAAATTTGATTCAGACTGAATATGAAAATTGGTAGTGTAGATTACCTTAGAAACAACAGATGGGTTCATCATACCCATGTTAGTGCTGAATTTATTGGAGTTGTACTAGTCCTGATGGCTCTGTTACGCGAGTGGCTCTGTTGGACAAGTGACTTCTTTTAGAAGATCTGTCTATGTTATTAGGAGCTCAGGATCCAGGTCAACTCCATGCATGCACAGAGCAAATTGAGAATGAAACTGTCTCCAGCTTCTTCAGCCCATATCAGCCCGTACCTTGTACAGGACTAAAGCCGTCAAATTGATTCATCTTTTCTTCATCCCTCCAGGTGGAATTTGCACATCTTCACTTGTGTCATCTATGTACCCAGTTCTAAATATAAGGACTTCATTTTGCCTATTGCTTTGGCCACTTTGCTATGCACCCTGCCACTTTTTTCTCTCCCGTGTGTTTTTCCACAACCACTTTTTTTTCCTCAGGACAAATTGAGATTTATGTCAAGGAACCTAGAGGCACCTAGGTGCTGTGATAATGGGTTCGTGCAAGTGTATAGCTAACTAGTTAACTATGTTTTTTACTCTTCCTCTGTTATTTTTTATTCATAAGAATGTACTTCTCAAAATAGCTTCAAGTTTGGTTTCATAGGATGAAAGAAATATCTGGGCTGTTTCTAAACCCTCACAATAACTCAGAATATTTTTGTCAGTCTCTGAATGTTCATAGTACCAGCATGATTTATTTATCTGGAACTGCAAGGTTGCAGCTTCCTGAAAGAGTTTTTATTTTGTGTGTGCTCCATAAAATGAACAAGATTGCTTCTACAGGTTCAGTTACCACTAAGTAAAAGTATGTCCTTCAGAGATTCACAAGACTTCAAAGTCAAGAGCTTTTTGTTAATTGATAACTCTCTTCCCCCATAAAGTCATGCTTCAGTGTTTGTGTCAAAAACTTGCCCATGAGAAGTGGAGTCAAAGGCATGCAACCAGAGAGGAGAGACTATGGAAGCTCTCAGATGAATGGTATGCAAGTGAGTTCAGTGGAACCAACGTTAAACTGTAGGGAGGGTTAGTTTAAATCAGTGTATCAACCAGTCTTGTGCTATTTCAGCAATAATGAACTAGTAGTGGATGGCCTTTTCCCTCCGGCAAAAGTCAAGATAGAATGAATTGTCTGACATTGTTCACTGGGTCAAGTAGCTCCTTCTCAAATTCTAGTGGGAGCTCTTTTCTGTTCTTTTCAGGAGGCCATCTCCCTTTGCGTGCAGCTACCATTACAGCTGATATTCTACTTCTGTCCTAAAGCTCAGGGAATAACCCTGAGTTAAGGTGAATTTTGCCAGTGCTGACATGCAGCAAAAATAAAAACTAGAAGTAGGGTCCAGTAGAATGTGGCCTTGCAGTCACTGAAACACCATCAGTTATGAGTGGGCCCAATACTTTCATGCTGTTTAAAAGAAACATCAGGTATCTGTAAATGAATATTTTGTAGTGCCTACCCAAGGCTGATCAGGACTTCCAAAAGCACAAAGTCAGCATAATCTGCTCTCAGTGCCAATGCTGTTCCTCTTTACTTGAGCTAGGCCTCCATGGGGAATGGAAAAAAGAGAATGACGTTGAAGGGGAATAGATCAGTGGACTTGATGAGAGCAAGAAAAAAAATGGGAGATAGTTCCAAGCCTTCAGGAGACTGAGAAAGGGCAAGATGAGCAGAACCTGAGAAAAACCTGGGTCGATGAACTGGACAGGGATGGTACTTTCACAGCTGTGACAGAGAAAGGCAAGAATCAAAAGGATGATGGCCTCCAGGAAAAGCTCTGCTGCAGAGTCCTTATTCTGTTATTTATTGATGCAGCAAGTAGCCATGTACTCTAGTAGAAAAATATATGTCTTTGTCTCTCTCATATCTGATCCACATTGAAAATGGTCTTCTCTTCATGCCCCTTCTCTTTTTGCACAAGTGATAGAGGACAGTGGTATGGCTCTATGGACTCCAACCATGATGATGAACTGAGGAGGGGAGGAAATTTAGCATGTTACCATGTGACATCATTTTTCCTTTTCAAAAATTCCAAGTCTTCTAAAAAGTTACACTGTGAAAAGATAAAATGAAATGATGAGAGTGAGATCAGTATTGTGCATCAAAGTGCCAAAATAAAGCTGAGCAAACAAACTAGATTTTGACAATTTGTCATCTAAATACTTAGCATTGGAGCTTACAGCAACTGGAACAAAGGTAACTTGCTCCTGCTGCATTCTCTGTACAGCTTGGTACTGGTGCAATGACCAGGCACACAGGCCAGTTCAGATCTGGATTTACTGGTAGTTGGGGTGGGAGGAGAATCTTAAGACATTTCTGTCTGTTTACTGTCAAGATCTTCATAACTGTGAATGGTTCTGGTTTTCATGCATTTGGCTCCTGGGAATTTCTGTTTTTTTAACGATTAATGTGAAACTGGATCAGTCTTAATCCTGAATTTACCACCTGGCTGTAAGGAAAAATTAGACTTGTGTCCTGTGTTCTCTCTACCTTATTACAGGAGAGACAAAGAGTGCCACAGAACATCCAACATCTGGAGTTTATTTTTTGGCCTGCATCCTTCAACACCCAGCATCTGCTCTGAAGTTTTCTCTTGCTCTTTCCATAGAGCTTTCTCTTTCTCTTTCTCTTTCTCTTTCTCCCCTTTCCTCTTTCTCTTTCCTCTTTCTCTTCTTCCTCTTTCTCTTTCTCTTTCTCTTTCTCTTTCTCTTTCTCTTTCTCTTTCTCTTTCCTCTTTCTCTTTCTCTTTCTCTTTCTCTTTCCCTCTTTCTCTTTCCCCTCTTTCTCTTTCTCTTTCTCTTTCCTCCTTTCTCTCTCTCTTTCTCTCTCTCTTTCTCTCTCTCTCTATCTCTTTTTTTTTTTTTTTTTTTTTTTTTTTTCCCAGTTGTGTGTTTGTTTGTAATATGCTATGCAACTGTTTGATGGGTCCTAGCAGTCTCCTTCCTTTGCCTTTCTGTTCCTGGGAAGTGTGGCATCTTCCTTGATCCCAGTGGATCACTATTACATACCCCAAACCATTTAAATGCCAGCTATGTAGGTAGGGATGGTTTTGTGGGGATTTTTCTGGAGATGTGAGGGTAGGTAGCTCTCAAGGGCCCATCACAGGATGGGTAATGAAGAAGATTTGGGGAATTTGCTGTCACAGGGATGTGATGTAAAAGCTACTGTTCTCCTTCACAAATATAAAAATGATTTTCCAGACTCTCCCAAAGAAAAAGAGGGCTCTGTCCTAACATTAGTGTGATATTTGTGTTCCCAAGTTCTTTGTGTGCTTTGCCATCCAACCAGGCACAGAGGGGGATCTTCTGAAGACAAATGGTTTCATACATGTTGGAATCTACATCAGGGCTTATATTCTTTCTTACTCTATTCACGATCTGAGCAGACACTAAGAGTTTAGTATACCAATAAACAAATAAAAAAGGGCCAGCAACTACTTTCTGGCCCTGACTCCATCTACCACAACAAGGCTTGTGTGCATACAGCCAAGGTCTATGACCTTCCTGAGGCAGGATGGCTGTGACCAGTCGTGCTGCTCTATTGGAAGTGGTCTGTGACCTGTGTAAATTCCTACATCATGCCCACACTGTGCCTGGGAGAATGCTGGTTCACCAGAACCCAAACCAAACCAAGGGGTCATTTAGTAATTGGACAGTACACATGCCCCTGCCTGGGGCCTGAATCCTACATGTATAATCCTACTTAATAAAGCATAGAATAAAAAAATAGCTAACATTTTGCAGCTGTGGAGTCATTTCCATATTGACATACACTTCATGTCTGCTCTTTCCTTTTTCACAGGTTTTAGAAAATCCTACCTAGTCCTTAAACACGAGAAGTTACCCTGTCTGTACCCACGCTACAGAAACTACTTACATTATTTGATATTAGTGATATTTGTGATCCACTAAGTGCTAATTCTCTGTCACCATAAGTCAACCACTAAAGCTCTTGAGTGTATTGCAGTAATATCAGTTACCCTGGAGTCCACTCTTTCATGTTTTTAATACTTTTTGCATTTCATTGTTGATATTTCCACCAGACTGATGCAGAATAAAAGGCTAACAACAAGGCTGAAATGCAAGTCTAAAACAGGTGTACCCATTTCAATACGGATTAAATCTCAGGTGCAGGCAAGGTTATATTTCTCTGGATCATAATTAATATTAAGATATTTATTTTTTTGCCAGAGTAGCAAAAGCCCTAGCTTATGCTGTATAAACAATAGAGTTCCATATGCAAAAAATAGAAATTCAGATCTATCTTTCAAAAAAAAAAAAAAGTAAGGTAGAAAAAAGTGTAATTATTAGGCTCCTTACAGAAAAAAATGTCAATTTGATTTGAATTTCTATTGTTCTTTGATAAATACCATTAGGATTAATTTTAGGTTTTAAATGAAGGGATAATCTAAATGCTGAAAGAAGATGTTGTGCTTTATAATAGTAAAAATCTCAGCATTATGTTCTAAACATGAAATATAAATTTCTTTCAAGCTGAAATCCATAAAGGTTTAAGAAGAAAAGCATTGCTGTCTCAGCAGAAAGATTGGAAACTTTGCCTGAAGAGCTCCTCAAATGGAAACTGACTATTTCTCCTGTTGCCACCTTTGGTAGTTGTGTGCATTTTATCTTGGCTTACTCAAAGTTCCATTGGGAGTCAGATGGAGTGCCAGTGCTCAGTGACAGGCTTCCAGTTTCTGGTGAGAAAACCAGTATTGGAGACTTTGCCAACCAGCCAATAATGTGCACAGAGAGGATAGTTTGCCTCTGAAGTTTTGAATGTTAAGAGTGTCAGAGAGCTTGGTTGACTCAGTAATCGGTGGCTGACATGGTGTGTATGGGGAGTGTCTTCTTCCTCCTGAAGGACAAGTGTCAGTAGTCCAGTTGCTTTCATATGGCTGCAGGCTCATTTGGCCAAGTTCCCTGCATCTTTAAAACATAGAATTGTTACTAAAATCGATGGGATAGCTTCATTTTACATCAATAAGCAGGTTCCCTCCTACATTGTCTTCATTCTGGTTGCCGGGAATCTTCATTTGCCCCATTCATGTCACAAAGATAATGGGACAAAGCCCATTTTACTGAGCTGATCTAAAGATACATTGTGTTGGTAGAGGGAAGGGGGACATTCCTTCTTAAAATGCATATTACAGAACTATAGGATCACAGAAAGTTTTCGGTTGGAAGGGACCTGAAAGCCCATCCAGTTCCAACTCCCTGACATGAGCAGGTTGCTCAAAGCCCCATCCAGCCTGGCCTTGAACACCTCCAGGGATGGGGCATCCACAACTTCTCTGGGCAGCCTGTGCCAGTGCCTCACCACCCTCTGAGTGAAGAATTTCCTCCTGTATTCCATATGACCATGGAATGTCTACATTTCAGAGACTCATCAGCTACTAAAAGTAATGTGATGGCCAGTAAATGTTTGATTTTGAAAACCTTTAGGTTAGTTGGGTCTTTATTTCAGTCAGTGGGTTGTAACCAACAAAAACTTATCTTTGAGGTGCAGATTCCTATCCCAAATCCTCTGGCACCTACTGAAACGATCTCATAACACATGTTATACAATATTATCCACAACGAACACACTAACAAATAGTATCCGTAATGTTTGTTTGGAAGAGGAAGAATAATGGAGAATTGAATCCCTAAATACAGAAATTAAGGAAACTGGTTTTGGGTGGGACAGACATTTAGGTATGAGATTGCTTTTCTCTACATGCTGGAAGTAGGCAGTGCGATTCAGTATATGTTGAAATCTGGAGGCTGAATAATCGAGGATGGTGAATGAGAATGTTTCTGGGGGTGGCAGTGAGGCAGTGACATTCAGAGGAAACGTTACCATGGCATTCACAGGCTGATGTGAACATATAGGTGATGTAGAAGGAAAGCTCTGAAAACATTGCCAGGATATAGACAAAAAAAGCAAGAGGACACTGAAATCTCTGGTAACCCAAAAGTGTATTAGCAGTTTCCTTTTCCTTCACTGCAGCTTCTGTGTAACCCACTCTTTGACAGCAACTCTCAGTCATGCGCTCCCTCCCATTTGCAATTCATTTTAGTTGTATCACCATTAAAACTTCTCAAAATAATGCCTTTTTACATATGAACCACAGTAATCCATTTTCAATTATTACTATGATAAGATGTGTTCATTTCTCTGGGATAGGACACATAGTGATATCAGATGCTGTATTGGCATTAAGCTTTGATTTTATATGCATCCTTAATATAGTTCAGGATGATGATGATAGTAGAACACTGCATCTTGTGGGATAACAATGATGTTGTGAGATAGCATCTTTCCAGAGAGATACTCAGCTGGAACCTCTTGCTCAACCTGCTTCTGTAGCTGTTGAAACAACATGTTGACTTGCTTTTGTTGAATATGTCTTCTATAAATTACTGGAAACTTCCCATGACTTCACTGGATATGAGTACCTGTTTGTACAGCAGCTGACACAAAAGGGCATCTTCTGTCATTGGGAACTCTATGTGCTGCAAGAGTACAAATAACTAGCACTACTGGTTATCATAATAATGGTAATGCTTCTAGAGTTATTGGAGAAAAATAGGTAATATATTTGTCACCCTGGATGATATTCCCGACTTGATTAAAACATCTATTATTGTCTCAGCTTGGGTACAATTGATAAGTATTTTGTAACTAAGAATCCCTCATAAATATGTAAAGCAATTTGGGTTATCCTGAATGTGTCTAACACCATAAAAATCATATTTTCTTAATGGAAATACTAAAATATAACGTGTTTGTAAATCTGTGTATATGAAAAACATGCAGGTTAAGAAGCCATCAGGAGTGTTACGACTTGAGAAATTTAGGACTGTCATTTTCTAAGGCCCCAGTTCTGTTAAACTACGATATGAAATCTTCTATATGATCACAAACCACAGGTATATCACTGATTCTAATTAAATTATTGAAAGTGCATTAAACTAAACATGTGAACTGGTAAATATATGCAAGAATGATCCTGAAAAATGTGCCACAGCATGTCATTCCCATGCATTAGACTTTTATATTTCAGTGTTAAGATATATTTCACCATAAATAGGTCACATAATTTTTTTTGCAGAATTCATAGAATTTGCATCTCAGGTAATGTCAGTAAGATAATCTCTCCTACCTGAAGGTTGTTATTACAAGAAATCATTCCCCAGGGTGAGAAAAACTTTTGAGATTTCATAGTCATTAGACTGATGCATCTTAGTATCTCTGGTTTTGATTAACAACTTTACACTAGGACGGAACATGTGAATATTTGTGGTATTTTTAGTGACTGTAGTGATCTTTGTTAAAACCTGTCCAACAGTTTCATCACTGTTATAAATGATTTAGCTGAAAATTCTTAATCTGACAGTGAAAAAATATCCTTTAAGAGGTTGCATAAGCATTTCAATGAATTGCTGGCCAAACTATATATAAAGGTGCTCAATTATATAAAATATTGATATAGGAGTAATAATCTTTTTTTTTTTTTTTTTTTTTTTTTTTTTTTTTTTATAGACTGGGAAAAACACAATTCTAGCCGATAAATTCTTGTATGTGTTTGGGACCTCTGGGTTATGGTCACTCTGTTTACAGGAGTTTCCTATTAGCCCCATCAGAGTTGCATTGCAAGGTTAGATTCCATACAAGAGGCAAGAGTAATTGCATGTTGAGTTAAAATGCTCCATTGTGGCCCACTGGAAATGAAAGACTATTTTGGATAGCTACAACCATACAGGATCTTTGACCAACTGCTAAGATGTCTCAAACTAATCAGGAAATCTTCCTAATTAAACAAAACCAACACCAACCAACAAAAAATAAAAAGATGGAGAGGTCACAGGGCAAAGAAAATTACTGTTTCTTCAATGGCATAAAACAGTTCCAGACTGTTAATTTTGTTTTTATGCTCTGCAACAGGCTCGGAAAGACTTTGATGTAGGTGTAATGGGAATGTTCTCTACTGATCACCTGGCCTGGGTGGGAGCTTCTTTGAAGAAGAAAGTCACTCATTCATGAGGAAGAAAAAGCAGCTTCTGCATAAAATAAGAAAAGTTTTCTGCTTTTGCTTTTACGATACTGAATTCCCCAGGCAACTAATAGCCTTTCCTTCCCTGACCCTCAATTTCATATACATATATAAAATTACAATGAAAAATATCAGGCAATTTAATTAGTTAATGTTTATAAAGCTCTTTCAAGATGAAAAGAGCTCTGTAAGTGGCATGTATTATTAATAGATATTAATGTTTCTTCAGAAATTGAAAATTGAAATTAGTGCCATCACTAGTGTGCATAAACACTTTTTTCTTAGTTTAATGTGTTTGTTAATTGGCTTTGCAAAATTTTTTACTGTTTTGGTTTACATGCTCTTTAAAAGTTTTATCTTTGTTAACTAGCAGTGAGTAAGTTAATGGCATTATTAAAGTAAAACAGGCAGTCAGAAATTTCTAGGGATGGATACCATCACAGTATCTTGTCTATCTTAAGTTGTTTAAATATGAACTTGGTAATATTTCCAGTAGGACAGTATGGAAAGCAAATGGTAGATATTCAGGTGAAACAGCAGCATGCCTCAATAACTATACCTAATTCAGGAATGTGGGGGAGAAACATTAGACTGTCCCATTCCCCAAAGTGCTTAAAAGTAGATGTCTTCATTGTTTCCATAGCTAAATTAAGGAACCTAGTTGTGAATAATGAGCTTTGTAATTGGATTTTCCTTTCCCATTCATCATACCACTGAGTTTATGCATTATAACTTCTTCTTTGTAATGCACTAAAGTTTGCAAATAGGAAAACTTAATTTCTGGAAGCTGAGTTCAAAATTCTTTTGGCAACTTCCACCTTGTAACCAACTGATCCACCTCCAGGGCACTGATTTCAGACAGTGCTAGGGCTTCACGAGTATGCAGTGGGATGTGACAAGTTGGCCAGCTCCATTTAGAGAATTATTATTATTATTACTATTTTTTATTTTTATTTTTTGCTTACATTGGTACACTTAAACTGGACACATATAAACATTCTCTATGGGTTCACTCCCATTTCTAGACTTACAGTAGATGAGTGCTGTGCACACTTAATAGCCCTCAGACGTTTGCAGGACATCAAATATTAATGGACAATGGTTTTGGTTTCAGGACATGAACACAGGAATTTCTCTAACCATTTAAAACTGCATGCTTGTTGCCAAGGGAAAACTTAACTGTCCCTAGCATGCACTGCTCACTAGCAAACTTACTTAATTCAAGTATGTAGGCTGATGGGATAGAAAGAGGGAGCACTATTTATAATTACTGTGTCTGCATGTTATATGGTTTGCTAGCCTTTCAAAGGTTATGTGACATGGTTATCTGGTAGAAAATAACTCATCTGTCACTGAGGAGCAGTAATAGGACAGTTGGGTGTATGAATGGAAGACAAAGAGGTAAGTATTCATCTCTACTAAAGAAAGCAGATGCTACTGAGCAATATCTGCTTTGAATTGAAATATATGGCATACAGTATCTGAGAGCCTCACTGAGGCACTGAGATACAGGGATTTTAGCATTCTGTCAGCAACCATTGAGACACTATGTCCCAAGCAATAGTCATGAGGGATGTGATCAAAGATGTCTTGTATTCCCTCTTGGAAGACTGGAAGACTTAGGGATCTTTCCTTGTTTTTAAAATGCACCATCAAGTTACTCAAAATTTAGGTAAAACCTACCCATGGGTGGAAGCACAATTCTCCCACTTAAAATATTCATAAATTAATCTATGCAAACACACAAAGAAGCAGTAACTTGAGTAACTTGATGGTGCATTTTAAATTTTTTTCTTCTTCTTCTTTTAGAGCTTCTTCTTCTTGTGGTCTTACTGCTCTTTTGCTTTGTGACTTTAAACACCAATGACTTTGAGGATTTTATTTTGAACTTGAGACTAAGGTTAAGCCTAAGCTTTGTGCTTAATGGAGTTATTTGCTAGGAATTCTATGGGGTTTGTTTAAAAAAAAATACAGTTGAAGAAAGATCCTTTCTAAAGTGAAGATGAAAATGCAAATTTCTGGTCTAGTAGCTGGAAAAAAGCCCTACAAATATTGCAAGTGAAAATGAGTAGAATGATCAAATTGGTGAACATCGTGACAGTGCAGTGATAGAAGGCACCCAAGAAGTGGGTTGTTTAGCTTTGGCATGATCTAAGGCAGAAAGAAAACTGCCAAGCCAGTGCTCTTTAGTGATTCACGAGCTTAATCCAAAATTCTTACATGCTACCCTCTCCAGCAGTATCTGACCAGTACAAACTGAGAACTGCATCATGTATGCTCTGAAATGTAGCATGCATTATTTTGAAAAGGCCTTCAGTTTTAAGCAGAAGTATTAATGGGAGCTATGAACTAGGAAGTTTCTGTGGCTACGTGGCAAAACTTAAGAGTCTAAATTTTTTTTTTTTTTTTTTTTTTCTCTGTGATTTTGTATGGAGCTTCTTGGATTCCCTGCATTCCCCCTGAAGCAATGTGCACAAGGCAAGCAGAATATTTGAGCTGGGCTGTGCTCTGCAGACTGTCAGGGGTGAGCAATAAGAAATGGCATTCTGCTCTCCCACACAAATAACAGTTTGTGAAGGGTGGGAGACGGAAAAGTCCCCAAATCCACATTCATGAGGGGAACAAGAGGCACCACTGCCATTCCCACCCTCCCATTTTGCCTTCTTTCAACATGAACTCTAATAGATATGTGCTGCCATTACACTAGTAGCTTTACACACCTTTAATTGTTTCACATCCCATCACCTCTGCGCCTATTCTCAGTGACTGAAGTTTGGTATTTTTTGTCTTCTTTACAGACTTACTCCTACCTTCTCTCCTGTGGTGTCTCTAGACTTACTCCTACCTTCTCTCTTCTCACCTTTCTTTAGAGAGAGAAAAGATTTTTTGAAGTAATGTATTTTAACAAGCAGGAAAAAAAACAACAACAAAAAAAACACCACAAAAACAAACAAACAAACAAACAAAAACAACCCAAAACACAAAAACACAGATGTGTAAATTGTGATGCTAGACTTTATTCAGTATTTTATTGTCTTGTACATTTGTGAGATCTAGAGTATTACAAACCCTTTACATTGTCTATTAATATTCACGGGCCTAATAAACACATGGACTCTGGCTATTTACTTTTCCCTTTCATGTTTGTTTTCCAGTTAGTCTAGCAAACATTTACTAGCAGAAATCCATAAGAAAGCCAACAGTTTTTTGAAATTATTAAGTTCCATATTAGGGAGCTGATCACAGGAGTAAAATTTAACTTCTCTTGTAAGCAGAAACTTATATTGTAAGAATTGACTATTCCTGAAAATTGGAATATAAAAGATTCACAATAAACCACTCTTAATTCTTTGCAGGTTAAACTAATATGAGCACTTTTTTTGTTGTTGCATAATTGCTGTAGAGTGAATAATTTGGAGATCCTTGTAAGCCATGTGTGGACATATTCAGAAAAATTAACTAATTAATCAAATAAGTTACTTGCTTCCAAATTGCAGCCTGTCCATAGTAGCTTTGAATTTGCTGTTGTTCTTCTCATAAATTCACATGAACGTGTGTCACGGCTTGGAAGATGGTGTACATGGTTGCAGGCCTTGATAATGTCAATGGCAGTTTTAATAGGACTTGAGCTAGCTCCAAACTTCAAATATAGTATTCTTTTCATTAATTTATAATTCATTTTATAATGTAACACCCTGGAGGACAGACCAATAAGGGAATAATTTAGATGGTGTTAGAGTATTTTTCATATCTATCCTACTCTGCAGTTCATTTCTACCCCATTACAAAATGGGGAAATCCTGTTTTTAATGATGGTATTTTTCTGATGACTCCACTTTGCTTAATCCCTTGTTTAGGCATATTAATATTTGTAGGATTGTGGACATGTGTGTCGTAGCCTACTTGCAATGTGTGTTTAAACACTTGATTACACAGCAGACTGTTTTTTTCTGCCTTCCGTGCTACAAGTTGCCTTGGTTGGTTGGAGACCCCTGGGGAGAATGTTATTTCAGGGGAGGGGGAAACTCAACAAATACTGAATTTTCTTAGTGCCACTTTCTGCCTCTGCTATGGGACGTGTTAGGGCTGAAACGAGATGCAACAATAAGAACTATTACATTAAATTTCTGAGTGAATATTTTCCAACAGTGTTCTGGACAGCTGGGAGGCGCAGTCCTGCATGTATGTTGCAGTCCAGAATATGCTTGCTCTAGGCTAATTTATTCACCTGGGGAAAAGAAGTTAACCTACAGAATCACCACAGTGTTCTAACTAATTCCAGCACCTCAGCTGGCTTATAGCTAGAACAGATACTAATGCACTACTCCACAGCCTGCAGTATTGATATGTACTGGAGTGTGAAGCCTGAGGTTCATTTTGGCAAAGCGTATTCCTCTTAAAATTTCTATGAAATCAGGCTGTTGGGCCCTGGAGAATGTACAGGGGAATGTGAGACTGAGAATATTCTCTCCTTCAAAGGAGATAATAGGGTCCCCCCGTTTGTCTGCAGTCAGTTGTGTATGGAGCCACGGGCAGTGGGGTGAGTTAGAACTTGGTCCCCAACCCTGTTAGCTTCTGTGACATGAAGGAGAGTCAAGTGGTTCAGCTGGGTGAAAGGACCATGGAGTGGGATGGGTGCAGATGTGCCACTTTCCCAGGGACTGGTTGCTGTAGGTCATGTCACCTTGTCTTGGAACAACAAATGGAGAAGAAATGGTGTCTCAAAATGTCCTTTCCGGTAAAGTGGGAAGAAAACATCAGTCCTATCAAACTGAAGAATAAGCAAAACATTAGTTTTCCTTGCCGCTAGGAATATTTAGCCAAAGAAAGATAAACAGAGGAGGGTACAGTAAGGGTTGGAGAAAAACCAAGCCACCATAGTATTTTTATCTTTTTGCAGTGATTTAACACTGACCCACAAAAACTGATTTCTTTATTTCCTCCCCATTCAAGGAAAGCTTTTCTGGATTAACTTTGTCAGAACGCAGACTTTCATAACAGATAAAATCACCATTTGGATTTCCTTTTCTAGGCAGTTTAAGAACCACCATGGTTATCTAGCTGTGGACTGGTGGATATTGCTTCCAAAAAGTGTGTATCATTAATTACTTGTGTCAAACCTGTTCTTTTTATTGCTCGTGACTCCAAAACGTACATTAGTACATACCTAGCTTAAACCTTGAGAGACATCAGATGATCCTGTAAGCTGAACTGATGCTTCTGTGTGTGCTTAAATCATAGCTTTAATCATTGGAATTGCTGTCATATTAGCTTATGAAATTGAACTGATCTATTCCGTGAATAGGCTTTACATTGTTATTTGATTTTGATGTCTCTTTCTAGCTTGATAATTTGACTTTTTTTTTTTTTAATTATTACTTTATATTTCTTATTTACTCATTGATTTATACAACATCTATTGCAGCTACAGCTGGGAGCTATCATTAGGTATATGGCTTTTTCTTGGAACAATTAAGCATGGCCTCTGGGAACTGTTGGTATTCCATCCACAGGAGATAGCTTATGAAAATGTCTCTAGGCAGATCAGTTCTGCCTACAGACATCGATAAATTCAGCCACTTAAAAAGATGGCATAAAGGCACCTTTTAATTTCCCTTCCCTCTTATACCGGGCACAATCTCAGTAAGCCTGAGAAACAAGGAGCGTGAAAGCAGTGGGCCTATCTGAAAAGCAACACATTTGCAGACGATGGGTATTCACACCTACCAATAGCATCTATGACTTTCCTGGTAACCAACTTCCAGGCAATACCATTGTGTGAAGTCAGAAATGAAAATTTAGAGCCTATGTGATCTGAGAAAATTATTTGATTCCTTGCATTTATCCCTGTTGTGTTGTCTAAGCATTGGAAGACAGTGGGACATTACCTCCTGAAATATCGAAATACTTGCCATGAGCAATACCAAGTAGATTACATTGCAAAGATCTCATCTGAAATCTACAGAAACACATTTTAGCTGGCATGAGCAAGAATAATACTGTTAAACAGCATTGAAAAATTGTGGTGCATACATTAATTTCAGACAATATACAGATTATTTTAAAAACCTCCCAGTTCCAGAAAAGGAGATTACAGGAAAGATTATTCAGCATTAAAGTGAATGATGAGGCTTTTTCTCCTTTTGACATGCAATAAAAAGTAGATATGAAAAAACATTAAGTCAACTAGCACTAGTAAGATACACACTAAATTAGTATAGGTCCCGGGTATCTACATAATGACTACATCTACATAATGACTAGATCCCAGATACGCAGTAGGATCATTGGGGTGTTGTTTTACTAATGGGAATTGAACATTTTCTGGCTTCCAAGAGATAAGAGAAAGCTGCAGCTGTTGGAGAGGACAAGTTTGAATTTCCTTTTTGAAAATTACTGTTTTCACCTAGCAGGCATTGGGTTCTCAAATTGATGTGGTGGCTATTTCAGCCTATTTTTGATTCATGAAGTCTTTTTTGTCTTGCCTTTTGAAGAGAGAATGATAGGCTGAAAAAGATCCCAAATGACAACCCTTACATATGATCTCTGGTCAATGTTTGGTTTTAATTTAGTGTTTAACATCCCTTTAGTCAAGCCCAATGCAGACATGCCCATTTACATTCCTGCCTGTCAAAACTGCATTCGTCATGGCTATCCACTCTTTGTTAGTGAGTTCCTAAGTTCTTTGCTCTGGCAGTTCATCACGGGGTTGGTTATCAGGTTTAAGGCTATCCCAGACAAAGATTCATTTCTTTTCTGGTCTATTCTTTTCACCTTCTTTATCTATAAATCTTGGCTATTTCCTCTCAAGGTTAGGCTATTTCAGGCTGCAGACTGAATATCAAGAAGTGACTCAGCTTTTGCATTACCAGTGGAAAGGAGTTCTTTAAATCCACCATCCATTTTCATAGCTATATGGGAGGAAAGCAAGGGTATGAATCACATTTCCAGGGAACATGTGTAGAGATGGAATTCAGTTTTGATTAAATTTCCCTGCACATTTAAGGAGCCTTGTTCCTTTGGAGTTATACACCAAAGCAGTAGCTTTATAAGCAATGTAGATTGGTTTAGTTTCTATGGGAGTATTTAGTTTACCAAACTTTTGTCATATTAAGTTAAAACAGTATTGGATTGCAGTTTATGAAGGTAGTGATACAGTTGTTTCTGACCTGTTCTGTATCTATAAATATACCAGTGCTTTCTAATGTGGTTCCCTCAGTTACATTTAGGCTAATTCTAGTGCTCAGTTTGGGCACTTTTTCAGCAAAATTCTAGGCACCTGTCTGAGAGCAGAGGGAACAGTAAGTCTGCCTTGCCATAACTAAATTTCTGACAAGAAAAGAAGTGAGGCAGACCTGTCAGAACATCCAGAGGAGAACCAGCCTGGCTCAGGCACTTCTCACCCTCTAAAAACAGAAAGAAGTCAGGAGAGTCAAAAATTGTCCAGACATACAGTCTGCTTACATTAGGTCTCTGTCTTTTCCCTTGTGAGTAATGGGGTACCACCAGGAAAGGTCTACCTACATAGCATCTAGCCATATAGCTCTCTGAAAATGAAGTGCGTGATCTAAGCGATCCTGAGTGAGAGACTCAAACACAAGGTGCTCAGGTGAAAAAAGGGCATCATTTTTGCTGCTGCACCACTACCACGATGCTATTGTTGGTCTTGACTTCAACTACATTTTATGCCTCATAGAGATAATTAGACAAAGTTCAAGGGAGGATTTAGTCAAGGCTTACATGTCTATGTCTGCAAAAGTGAGTTGCAACAGGCTTTTAGGCTAGGCGTAGTTACTGCCTTATAAAAATACATGCTTTGAGTATGTGTGAATTCAAAGATGGAGACAACTTTGATGCTAAATCAGGATATACTAATGAATTTAGGCATCTAAATGCTTTGGTAGCCCTCAAGGACTTTGAGAATGAGCACACGGTGTGGCTATTTGAGACTTTAGATGGGTTTTAGGTATCAGGCTATATCCAAGACTGTTTGGAATTTGGTAGGTTTGATTTAAACTTGCTTTCACTGTGTTTGTTTTGGTATCATTTGATAATCCTACAATGTCTAAAAGACTTAATCATACTCGTGAGCTAATAATATGTAAAATCCTGAGATCTTGTAGGTTAAACATCTTGCTCTTTATCACACTGGTGTGTGCTTATAGCAAAGCAGGGAGTTAAAAAAAATCACGAGGTGTAGGCTTTTGCCCAAACAAGTGAACTCCTCCCATGCAAAGGGCAGAAAGCAAACTCTTCTGCACTAAGATTTTTCATATGCAATTTCACTTTTTCTTGTAATTAAAGAATCTTCTTTTAGTAGTTCTGTGTCCTATTTCTGCAGCTGGACCTTCTGACATGTTACCTACATAGGGCTGAATTCTGTTTGAGGCATAAAGCTGTCAGAAGCTTCTTCAGAAAATTTGGCTAGAGGGCATAAATTCCCTTCCCCTCTCATGCCCTTCACCTTGAACTTGTTTTGTGTGGAGATTGTGCAGTAGCTGAAAAGAAATATAGTAAAATAAGGAGTAAGGCAGCAAAATATGTTTCTAATGGGCAAGATGAAGACATTGCAGGCTGCTCAGGCTGCTACATAGCTACCTTTGAGGTCCAGGGCTCAGAGGAACATAAAACCATATACCAAGAAAACATTGACACAAGAATTTTGAGTTTATTTGAACAGAGATGTGAGGAAGATGTAATGTTTTATTCTAGTGGAAAGTCCAGAGAAATATTAGTCAGTGGTATCTCATTGATTTTGGTATCTTACTAAGACTCTAACTAAAATATCAAGCTAAAAGCGTGATCAGGTAATATATATATATATATATATATTATTTTTTTTTCCCTAGAAATATCAGGTGCCAGACCTGAGGCTTCCTCAGTATATGCTGGGAGTGTTGTGAGAAAAATCATGTCCCATTCCTAAAATCAGGCAGCCTGCTTGTGATAAAGGAAGACACAAATAAATGCATTCACATAGGGAAAAATACTTTGGGAAATGATGTAGTTGATAGAACAGAAAGATTCAATGAGCATGGAGATGCATTTGTTCAGATTACAGAAATCAAATATTTCAGATCAGTCTCTAAAAATGACTTTAAAACATTAACTTCTATTATTTATATTTGGCATCCAAAGTTTTCAGGCTGAAGACTCTCATAGCATGTCTTTACTGAAAGGTAAGGTGTATGTGCAGTGCAGTTGCTGGACAGCAAGGATTGGGGGTTGTAGGAAGAAGATATTAGATGATAGATTTAGACTAGATGTTGGGAGGGAATTCTTCACTGTATGGGTAATGAGGCACTGGAACAGGTTGCCAAGAAAAGTTGTGGATGCTCCATCACTGGAGGTGTTCAAGGCCAGTCTGGATGGGGCCTTGGCCAACCTGATCTAGTGGGTGGCATCCCTGCCTATGGCAGGGGGGTTGGAGTTAGATGATCTTTAAGGTCCCTTCCTACCCAAGTCATTCTATGATTCTATGATCCTGAGAATGCTTACTGGGAGCAATACCATAAATAACAGTTCACAGATAAGTAAACTGATGGGTAGAGCTGTTTGCCACACCTGGTAAGCTGAAAGAGAGCTCCTGAGAGCTCTGGCCCTTGGTGCAATCTCTGACTGCTGCCAGCTTCTGTTCTAGTATAGAGAAATAACATTCTAATTTACACTGTTTGCTATGCAATAATGAAATAATGAATAAATGGATCATCCTTGTAGTAGCAGTAGCCAGGAAATGAAAAGTAAATTGTGATCTGTTTTGGTCTCAAATGTTTCCTGGTTCTAATAATATAAAAAAAGGTTTTACCTATTCGAGCTGTTTAGGGTAATATAAAAGCATAGGATGCTTTATGCATAAACTTCAATTTTCATTCTGATTTTAAAAATTATCATTGAATTTGTTCTCATTATCTAAAAATAAAATTCAGAGATGATGTTAGATAAGATCAATGATAATAGGAATATGTTGCCATAGACACATCTGTTCGGTATGACATAAGAACACTGCTGTACAAAGAAACCCAGTAAAGTTTTATTTCACAATGCCCTGAAATTATGCACTTGTGAAAAATTAATTATAGTTCTTTCACTGAAACAGTGGTCCTGTGATGTTGATTCTAAAATATTCAACAAGCTATTTCAGTGCAGAGGGCTGTCAAATGGCAGACCAAGCAGATGTATCAAGAAGTATCAAGAAATGTTTGAAAATTTTAATTATAGCAAGTGGCCAAAATTTCTGAGCTTAGCTTGAGCATAGCTTAATTTTGAGTTTTACGGTTTCATTTTTAGCTTCAGAATTTCTGCATCTCTTACAAAAATCTTTCTTGCAAATTGGCATGAAATTCCACTATTTATAGAAAATACAAGGGGAGAAGCAGAGAACAATGCAAAGCAAAAGTATGAAACAACAGCTTTCTGGTAGGACAGTAAGAACTGGGGAATTGCAAGCTTTTCCAGATTGTTCCAGTATTGCGCCTTTTTTAAAAAAAATAAAAATGGGGGGGAGGGGATTAGCAAGGGGATACAGCTGGATTTGGGCTAGAAGGCCTGGGCTATCATCTAGCCTGACTTTCTGGCCAGAAGTCTGCAGAAGTCAGCAGGCAACAATCATCTACTTTTACTGCGCCCATTTACTGCGTTTTGTGGTTTGGCCTGTTTTTCCAATAGCATTGTGTAGGCCAGCAGCATCCCTTAATAGCAGATTTCCAAAAACGTGTTTAGAGACATACATTTTTATAATTAAAAATGGTAAATGTATGCATTCACATAAACATATTCCTTGTCAAACATTAAATTTAATTCTCATTACGTTATTACATCACAGGTTTTGTGAAGGACCAAGAATCATCAAAGGTGGGGAGACGAACTACATTCCTGTGTTGGTTTGGTGGAGGATGGAAAAAAGCCCTTCCTATGGTGTATGTTTTATTTATTTATTTCACTTATTTCTTTCTCCTCAGACTCAGATTAAAAGAAAAAATCCACAGCTGTATCACATCTCTCCAGCTCGCAAGAGACTAATTCAAATGCCTTCTTCTATTTTCTAGACATGAGTCACTTCTCACAACAGACCCTCCTATCCTCCTCTCTTATGATAAGATAAAAATCCTTTCATAGTCCAGCTTGACTTGTCTTTCTGAGTCACTAACTCTTGATGACCTTTCCTCAATTCTGATGGATAAATGCAAACTGAAGTATCTCCTGCCCACCTGCCTTTCAAATGTACATCCATTAGAGACCTACACAATATATCTATCACTGAAATCAGGACCAAACTCCCTGAAATTCTGAGCAATCTCCACTGCTTTATATACTTTCTATGATTTTTGTAATGTTTATGGGAGTACACTTCCTGCAGGAACCAAATTAGGAAGCCATGCTTGTGTTGAAGGTACCGAAGAACTATGAGGGCTGATTTCTTATAACTGAGTTTTACATACAAACTCAATAGCACCGCATGTGCATCATTTTGTATGTTCAAGAACATGAATAAAATTATTTGAAATTAATAAGGTGTTTTTTAGCGTTGGTTTCAGTAGAGGTGATTTTTTACTCAGCATATATCATACTTTATTTTATTTATTCTTTGGCCCAGATTCTTGTATTTTATAGGACTGTAGATCTTTATGACCCTGCTGGAATGAAAAAGGTTACTCGTAGTATGACTGATAGTAGACTCTAGCTACTGACAGTAGACTCTAGCTTTGTTTTCCTGAGAGATTTGATGCTTTTTTTTTTTTTTTTTTTTTTTTTTTTGTTAATATGTGAGATGGGGCATGCTTTGGGTCAAGGGGATTGCTATTTGTAAAACTATTTAACTGAAGGATTAAGGGCACAAAAAAATTTCCTCTTAGATAAATATGGCTCTTGTCAGTTGATATTCTGCTGTCAGTATGCATGTCTCATTCAGTCTTGTCCTCCATGAAAAAGAGATATTGACCCTGTGTACTACATTTAGAGAATAATTTTGCAAATAGATACAATAACAAAATGTTTGTAGACAGCATCATAGCCAGAAATATTGCCTGAGCCCCTAGCTTTTTTAAATGGTTACAGAGAAACAGTTTAAAAGTCAGTTAGCTTGTGAAATATCATCAGATTATAGCAGTAATTTGCATTTCATAAGATATGTCAACTGGAGACATTCTCTGAATTTATCTGATCTTCACTTCATGTGACACAAGGGAATATTGAAGTGAGAAGAGGACATCTCTGGAAGAAATGTGTAAGGCCTGGTATTTTAGAACTACACCTCTAACTGTTTGGAAATAGAAACTGCTAAATAGTATCAGTGCAAATATTTCTTTAACTGTTTGGAAATAATATTATTGCTTAGATAATATCAGTGTAAAAGTTTCTCTTCAGGCATGCAATGTATTGAAAATGTTTTGTGTGTAGAGATAAAATTTTTCATGATCTGAAAAGGTGAATCATTTTGACTTAATAGACTCATTTTGATAATGAAATGCCCTAGTTCTGTGTCATCACTTACATTTGATTTACAATATTAAACTAGTATTACATATTAATATTCTACATAATATTGTTTATATAGTTTTCTTCCTTCCTTCCTTCCTTCCTTCCTTCCTTCCTTCCTTCCTTCCTTCCTTCCTTCCTTCCTTCCTTCCTTCCTTCCTTCCTTCCTTCCTTCCTTCCTTCCTTTCTTTTTTCCCAAAATCTCCACAACTCAAGTCATTGCAGTCTGCTGTCCAGAAAACAATAATCATACCTTGTCCATGGCATTCACAGTGATGTGTTTCCTTGGACCTAGAATAACAATCGTGGCAATAGTGTGTCAATCGGTATCTGTTGTCACTGGACAGTGACATATATATATATTCATATATATATATATAAAAGTTATAAAGCTTTCTTCGAGTCCAGCAGTTGGAAACTAACTGCTGAGACAGGTCTTCTCAGCATTTGTTTGCAGAAACAGCAGCATAGATGTACAAAAGCAACAGTGGATTCAAACCCATATTGTCTGATTTACTGGGCATGATTTAGCGGATGTAGATACTTGCTGCTGAGGAATAATTTTGTTTTAGGAATCTTGCTTGATCTCACAGGGAAAGAAGATATCATTCACCTTATTTTAGCAATTTAGAAATAATATTGCAATTGGCGTGTAGGAGGGATAGGGGGATGTAGCAGAGAGGGGGGGAAGGAAGAAGAGCGAGCTCTTCTTATTATGCTGGTATGTGGAAATTAACCTCGTATAGGTTCCAAAAGGTTGATTGCTATTTTATATTTAGATGTATGTATATATGTGCGTATATGTTTCTGTATGTGTCTGTATGTCATGTATGTGTCTGTCTATACCAGTATAAATTCCCCAGTTTTCAGTGGTGCCTAAGTTTTAAAGTTCATTCTGAGTGCTTAGTGGAGATGAGTAAAATTGCATCACACCTGCTGTAAGACAACAGCAACAGCAGAGTGGCATCAGTTTATAAGTAACAGAAGGCAATGGAGAATAAAATCTTTTTCTCATGGCACTAGTGTTCCTGGACGCAAGACTTCAATAGGGCAGTGTAATTAACAGCCATCAGTGGTGGTGGTAGTGTAATAAACAGAAAGGACACAGGTGAAAGTGCTGTTTTTGAAAAAGACAAACACCTTTAGAATTGTCTTTAGTTAATTTGTGTTTAAAAAATGAAACGTCCCTAAGGATTACTGGAAGGGAAATACAGCTGAAAATATTTTGACTTGACAGGTAAAAGAGGAGATGAGGTAAGAAATTAAATTATTGGGAAAAATCTACAGGAAAAATCTCAACCAGTCATGGGAGCTGTTTTTGCCAATGCCATTGTTCCTACCAGGATAATTTTGTCTTAGTCTGAGGATTATTTCCAGAGGAAAAAGCATCTAGGTTGGCAAGGTGTCTTCAAATGTTGGAGTCACAGCTCCCAGATGAGATACATATATAGCATGCATCACTGGCTTTCACAGAGGTAGATTGCTGACAGGCATTTTTGTAATATTAGGTGTACAGTTATACATAGGTAATATGGATATCTGATTTAAACATACTTGGATTCTGTAGACTAATTTGCAAACTGTATTTCTGAAAGCTCTGATTAGCGCGGCAACCATATATTTCCACCTGCAGAAGCACATTATTTTGATTTATTAGCCTGTATCTCAAAGTGGGTTCTCTCCAAGAGGAGTTTTTCCTCCTTAATTTTTGTAATATACTTATTTTAAATACTATTTTATCTTCCAAGGAAAGAAAATTTATGGATAGATTATTAGAGTTGCCTATTTATTTTTTTATTGAGCCCAATAATATGCTTTTAGCTCAAAAGGGTTCTGGAAATATCTTGAACCTTGATTTGAAATCATTAAAATTTAGAAAATGTTATGAAAACCTTCTAAATAGTTTCAGTAATTAATTATACTTTGTGTTAAAATGCTATGCTGATTTGAAATAACTTTTCAAGAACTGGTTAAATTTAAACATATTTTCAAAATAAGATATTTATCTAATTGATGAGCTTTCTAGATGAGGTTTATTAACACATTAAGCTAATAACTGCTATCAGTTGAATGAAGAGGAATAGTTAGAGCATGGCTGATGAATATCCATCATTGTACTCTCCAGGTATTGTGAAATCTAGCGCTTTCCTTGTGTAATGAAAATACTGGCTATACCAATAAAACCCAAACCTGTGTTTTCATGAAAACATAGGTTACTTCCACTGTTACTAAATTTTATATCATATTTCTAAGTCTACCAATAGGTTCCCTTTTAATATTTTCCTCTGCTAAAATCACAGTACAGAGAAGAAAATCCTAGGTGTTTTGACACATACAGGTCTTTATCAAGTGCAATTCAAAATCAAGTTCTTATACAAATTTACAAAAAGAACTTTATTTATTTATTTATTTATTTATTTATTTATTTATTTAAATACAAAAACACTACAGTGATTTCCTAGATGAAAATTTTTGGAGGTTTATTTTTAAGTACTGTAATAAATGCATTTGAACTTTGGAGGTTTGTTCCTCTTTCATTCATGCTGTTAGCATAGAAATATGGATTTTATGCTTAAATGAATTAGCTCAGTTCATAAATTATAGTTAATAAATTATAAAAGTAAAACATAAATTCGTATTTGGGGAGTGATGGTAAACTATGAAAAGATAGACATTTTCCCTAAGTTTCATTTTCTCCAAGTTTTCTAAACAATCATGATAAATAATGTTTATTTATTTTTATGGGAAAAAAATAAAAATAAGTGTAGGCCTCTAATCATCTGGGCTTTTCACCTTGTCTTTAGTTCTTCAAGCCTGGGTCTCTCAATGTAGGTGATCATAGAGTCAGGTCTTCTCAATCAGCTGGGTAGGATGAGGTACTAAATAAACCTGGTCCAGATATTACAGGTACAGCAGAGGAAAAATCATATAATCATAGAATATCCTGAGTTGGAAGGGACCCTCTGGGATCATTGAGTCTTCACACAGGACCACCCAAAAATCAGACCCTATGTCTGAGAGCATTGTCCAAACACTTGAACTCCAGCAGGCTTGGTGCCATGACCACTGCCATGGGGAGCCTGTCCCAGTGCCCAACCACCCTCTGGGTGCAGAACCTTTCCCTAACACCCAGCCTGACCCTCCTCTGTCCCAGCTCCACGCCATTCCCTTAGGTTCTGTTGCTGTCCCCAGAGAGCAGAGCTCAGCACCTGCCCCTTGGGCTTTGAGTAATCCAAGATGTTTTGTGAAACTCAGTCCAATTCCTTCTTTCTGGACCTCTGTTTTTTCTTGCAGTATTCAGTTTTAGGGTCATTGGAAGCAATGGCCTTTCCTGAGAAATTCAGTCAGAGAGAAGGCTCACCAGACTGGGTCATTCTTCGCTTAATTTTATTTATTATTTGGCCATATACTTTCTTCAGATTTATTTATTATAAATGGCTTTATGGCTTGTTTTGAAATAGTAACCACAAAGGCTCGGTTCATAAAATATGTATAAATTTAATATTGAGAAGGAATAGTTTCTGAGTAAATTATATGTTTTTCTCATATCTCCCATCAAAACCTTCCTGCATGCAACCACAAAGGACAGAAAGCAGAAAACTGGGGCATTATGGAGAAAAGTATTAAATTCTCAAGAATGAGACAATTGTATCAATAGGATTGTGTAGGAAAAAGGAAATAGAATGTTTTCAGGAAAACTGTGGCTTCAGTTAAATCAGCCTAGGGGAAGGTCTTTGCTGTTTACTGGCCTGGAAGTGAGGAAGAACATTTGACTCAGCAACTTTTCCATCAGAATGCCAGGGTTCCAGAGAGATGTTTACAATACTGACGATGAAAGTTTGCAAATAATCTATTCATCCTTTTTTGTTTCTCTTTCTGTAGATTTTAGGATTTGCTGAGCTCAAACTGCTGATTTAGTTCTTCTGCCTGTTACAGTTTACTAAACATTACTGTTGCATTTATAAGGGAAAGCCTAAGAAAACCTTCTTGCCAGTTGTGGCTGTTGGTCCACATTCTCCATTCTGCATTTGTATCCAGGTGCTTCAGACGTAATCTACTCTTTGGGAGTCAGCTATGCTTTTCCATTAAGAACCAGCACCCTAGGCCTCCAGTAATAATGCTCCTGTAATAATGCTTTCTTCACTATCCCACCCTCAGACATGGAGATTTTCAGTGTCATGAACTTCTGTAGCTGTGGAAAAGCACATTTTCATGACAATTTAAAATCTCAGAAATTGTGAAAGGAGTAAAATCCTTCCAGTTTAAAACTCATGTGCTGAAATCAGATGTGTTTAGCCAATGCAGGACTGGAGTGCCGTATGGGTGGTGTCACTGCAGTGCGCAAAGGCAGTGATGGAGCATGACTGTAGCCATAGTGCCATGACTGCACAAGCTAGTACCTCCAGCAACACTGCAAAAAGATATAGGGTTGCACCCATGACTGATGAAAGTCAGTGACTTAGAGGACAGGACTGTCATTTCTCCCTCTTTGTCCATTCAGAGAACAACACACCATCTTCTTCAGTCCTTACCCCCTCTCTTTTGGGTTTTCTGCTTTCCCTTTATTTCCCTGATGTGATTATCAGAGGGTGATCATAAAGTCTGTCTTTATTCAGCAAGATCTTTAAAAACAATTTATAACATCTACCCACAAATATGCTACTTAAGTGAGTGAGGCACTTTGCACTATAGCGGAGCAAAAACTGGAGAACGTTGCTTTCTTCACTGATTTTTTAGTCTGTTGGTTTTACTGTTCCTCTTCTTTAAAATATCACCACTTCCATGATGCTTGGGAAAAAATTGGAAATGGTCTAGGCTGCAGAGGATGAAAATATTACATGGTTTCACTGTTTTCCTATGAGGTTTTCCATGTACTTCCTGCTTTGTCCTGCTTTGGACAGTGGCGGTCCTTGGCCACAGCTTCGAGATGCAACAGCAATAGATCATTTTTACTACTACTGCTGCTGTTGCTGCTACTACTACTACTACTACCTCCTATTACTCTTCTTCTGGGCAGTGATAGTGATGTTACACTCTGCTGCAGTTGTCAGAGGAGCCAGTGGGGTGACTGCAGCAGAAGGCCTGTCCCTACCTTACTCCTCAGAAGCAGCTTGCCCTCAGGGCCTCCTGAGATTCAGGTCCAGCAAGGGGCCTCTGCTCACTTTGAACCCCCACAGACAACCAGGATTTCCTTGCAAATGCTTCCTTTCACCCTCCTTTGGAACAGGAGGATAAAGTATGCTGAAACTTCACAGTTCAAGATGAAAGCTTCAGTGGTTTCCGTCATCTAAGAATATTCAGGTCACAAGTTGTGTGTCATTTAAAGAGGGTCTGTAATGTGGCTTTTTTGGACTACTGTCTCTCTACTGTTTTCAGGCCTAACCTAGATTTTTTGATTTTTTGATTTTTTAATGGAGTAACCCCTTTCATCCATGGGGTTCTTCCCTGTGGTCTCCCTTTTAAAGAGGCCCTGAAAACATGAAATGCTCTGCTATTTTTGGCATGTCTGGCAGACTCGGGCAAGGCTTTTTCCTCATGCATTGTTGTCACCAATCAAGCACCAATATTTGATGTTTTTGAGTAGCTATTAGTCATAATAAAATGTTGTATGTTCCTTTATGAGAACGTTGCCTTTAAAAATTAGATTGCTGCAATAAGAAATGTTTTGGCAGAGGTGAAGAAACCCTGCAGGGATCTGCTTCTGCAGATTACCTGAAGTAGCCCCTACTAAATGCCCCTGCTAAGTTGGTCTGCTATCAAAGTAATACCTTGCTGGCTTGTACAGAGGTTTCAATTTTCCATCAAATTCTCAAATGCCCCACAGTTATTATAGGAGGGATGGCTGGGAGTCTTCCCTTTTCACTGGTACAGTGTTATGAGGGTCAGGGTCTGTAATTTCCTAGATAACTTTTCCTCACAGACACTCAGGAGTCATGGGATTTCCTGAGTGAAGACTTTGGGACTGCATTACTTCTTGTTTTCCTAAATATATATGATGTCTTTTATACAGGTTATCGCTTGGGAGTCATATAGTTACACATCTCTGCTTTCTTTTTGTAATATCCCTATTTTCCTCACACTGGGTTTGTTTGCTTAAATACAAAAACATTAACTTTTTTAGGATAATGAAGTAGAAAGTTATTTCAGAGACTCTGCTGACTGAAACCTCATGTAATTCCTTTGGCAGAAAAGAGACTTGAATTTGATTTTCATATGCAGCTACATGCTTGCCTGAGCCTTGCTTCGCTGTTCAGGACTGTGCATCTATTCATCTTTGCTTTTTGAATTTCATTTCTCCAGTGGATCACAATTCCCTAAGATATGTGATATTTTCTCAATGACTTAGATGCTAAATTTTAATTGTTAATGTACTGTACTGCAAAATAAACTATGATCTCTTTCCCTTTCTCTTCACTTGAAGACTGTCAGAAAACAAAAACAAAACAAAAAAATAAATCAATTAATTCTCCCATGCTTTTGCTGAGCAATGGGTTACTATGTTTTAGCTTATTGGATAAATATTGCTGCAGCCAGAGTCTGAATTATCATAACTTTGGGATATCCTGGTTTTATGAACTATAGCATTTAGACACCAGTTTAATTACTAATAGAAGTTGCAGAATTAGATTGAAGAAGAGGGTTCATCTTTTTTGTTCTGGAAGTCATTGCTTGTGTCAAAGATGGTTGTGATTACTAATTACTTAATTTGTATGACAGATGGAGCTGGGGATCAAATTAAGTAGCTGTCTTAGGACACATTATAGAGCAGTATCTAGCTTTAAACACGACTGCCTTTTTCATTCCTAAAAAAAGGCACAAACAATGACAGGCTAAAAATAGCTGTTCACTTGGAGTTGACGACAGTTTCTGAGAGCTCGTCTTTAGGAAGATGTTGGAAAAAACCCTGCCGTCTCTCCCCTCCCCCTGGTTTTCTTTAAATGCATGCCCTTCTCTTTAAGCTTCTTCACCTCATTGCCCACAGAAAGATACCCACTGACTTTGATAGGACTTCAGTATTTCTGCAGGTTTCTGGGGGTTTACGTAAAGCATTATTTAAAGAAATCTTAAAAGTCACTGCAGATATTTCTATTAAGTTATGCTTATCCTACACAAACTGCTCTATGCTGATGGATAAGGGGTTAGTAAAGCCTTTTCCACTCTTTGCCTCCCACAGTATCTGCTGCAGTGAAAAAAAGCAGAGGTTCTTTTTGGATTTTATTCCTGAAGGCTGCTTCATAATTCAGTAAGAATATCGGTGGTTCCTGGTGCTGTAAACAAAGAGTTGAGTCTTTGACTTTCTGTTCCTGCAGTCTAGTAAACAACCAGTTAATTTGTAGCATCCCAGTGGTTGACAGGAGTAAAAGAAGTGGTTTGATCTTATTTTTGTGCATGTGAATTAAAGCTTTGCCTTCTGGCTAGGTTCTGAGTTCCCTCCTTCTGGAAGATATTTGAGCATTTCAAATTCAGAATATGTAGTTACAAATGTGAGGGCACATCCTTCTCCAGGATTTTCCTGCTTTAATTTTAATTTTTCTCTGTGCTTCTAATCCCAGCAAGAAAGCAAGCAGTTTGAAACCTATGTCCAGTGTTTTAACTAGGAGCACAATGCAATACAGGATCTTTAGAAGTAGTCCGCTGCATTTTTATTAAATGGGAGTGAAGGAGTAGGTGGGACTTTTTATTTAAAAATAGATTAGCACAGGGGACTGAACTTGCATTTGAGGAAACGTTAATAAGCCAGCCAGCCATTGTCCTTAATCAGAGACTGTATTTGTAAGTAGAACATGTTGAATCTGTCATGATTGATGACGTTGTCTTTGTTAAAAGGGATGCTGCATCTTTAACAAGACCAGACAGAAACAGTGCAGAATCTACAGTAAATTTGAGAATTGGCAGAGAAACCTTTCTTCATTTTCTATGTATAACGTTTGTAAAATATTGAAAAGAAAAACATCAAAGCCAGGGGGAAATATAAGTAACTCGCTGCTTACATTTTAATTCCTCACCTTTCCCCTCTGGGTGAGTTCCCCCTCCTTTTTCCCCCCTGAATTTAAAATGCTGGAAGGAAAAGCAACTGAGGTCCAAGTTTCAGACGCTGAATTCTCTGCTAATTGAAATTACTGGGCATATTGCTATATATAGTCGATGAAGAGATATGTAGCTTTCATTCAGTGCCTTCAAGACATGTCTTTTTGTAGTCAGAAAAACAGAGATCAATGCATTTTCAAACTGACAGAGGGAACGGATGCTCCTTAGTAGCACATGCTCGGGATCGTGTGTGTACCGTTTGTGCAGAGCAGAGACGCTGAATACTGGTCCATATGCTCCTTGTTTACTGCAATGTTTTTTGCATGTTACTGTGCACTCCGGACTAATGTGAAGGTAAGAGAAGACGAGACAACAATTTGGCAGGAATGTACATGTAAAACCAGCTGCAGAAAATGTCTACCTTGTGTTGCTGAGGACTTTGGAATTGCTAGCTGAACAGGCATATTATTACAGGTGGTTGTGGAGGCTTTGTTTTATCGTTGTCTGTGTTGCTAAAGCATAGGAGCATGTTTTAATTTTGCAGCATAGTGACCTTCAGTTTTTAACTGCTTGCAGCTCAGGTTCTAGGCTTGTATGATCTGATAAATATGTTTTGTTACTGTCCAGGTAGGCCAGAGACAAGAAGCCAAAGGCTGTTTGTGCAAAGCTACATTGCTGTATATAGGATAAGAATTCCTATACTCTTGTCCCCCATGCATCCTCCAAGTGATGCTGCTTGCATGCTTTCTTGTTGATTACTTGTCTGAAAATCGGGGTCTTGCTGCTGTGTCTGGTTTTGGCTTTGTGTCCTGATTTGTTTCTCACTGAAACAAAATGCTTACAAACAAATTATAAGTAAAGTCCTAAGAAATAAACAAGAGATTATTACTGCAAAGTGTTACTGAAAAATGCCAGCTGGCAGCACTGGTCTCGCAGTAGCTATTAACCAGCGTTTGTCACTCATCTCAACGTTTGCTTGCTCTGTTAATTAATGTCAGAACTTCAATATAAGTTGCTGGATGTATTACCTTCTCTGCAAGTAGGACAATATTAGCAGACAGGATCATTGGCATTGAATTGAGCTCTAAGACAAGCTGTGGGCCAGCTGTGGGAATCCAGTTGCATAATTTAGATGAATTACAGTCCTCAGTCAACATATTGGGGAGGTACTTTCGGCATTCTGGCTCTTTCAGGTTCAGATGAGTGTGTCTGTCTGAGAAGGAAAGCGCTGGCAAATGATGGCTAAACTGTTTTACCTGGAGAAATACTTGTAAAGGATATTTTGTTTTTAAACTGCTTTAAGCATGCCTCTGAATTAAAGTGAGTTTTCTGTATTTGCACTTGTTTTGATAATAATGAACTTCACATTTGCTTATTAGGTGAAAATAATTTAAAGGCTATTTGATTACAAAGTATTTTGCTTTAGAAGCTCACATTCTAAGAATCTGGTCCTATGTACGTAGTCAAAGTCTGTACTGCTGGTTGCTGTACTGAATTGCTAAGCTTTCACAGGTTATTACTTTCTAATTAACTTTTGCAATTCACTTTTTGTGTCTCTTCTGAGGTGGAAGGTGAAAAAGATATTTTCTTTGAATATATGGATAGCAAGCCAAGAAATACAGGTTAAAACTTTTAATGTTGCTGCCTTGTTAAAATACAGCCGTTGTCGTTTCCTTATGCTTTCCCTATAATGTTTTTGGCAGGTTAGTAAATCATATCCACATTATAAGCCCTGTGTTCTGTGCAGTAAATTGTCAATAAAGAAATGTTTTGAGACCAACCATTCTTTATTGTTCATTTCGTCCCCCAGCCTGCAGTACTGTGCTGAAGATGTTCTACTAAAGTGGGTCTGTTGTTGAGCAATGATTTCTCAGTCTAAATAAGAATAGGTACAGGAGAAATTTCAACATGACTCTTTTTACTGTAATTTCCAAGAGATACCTTATCAGTAAGTACCACAGCAACTGTTAGGATTCTCATGGGTTTAACTTCTGAAATGTTTTTGCTTTCATTCATAAACACAGAAAAAAAAGTGAAAGGTCTGTACTAGCCCAAGTCTGATGATTGTTTGGATAAGATAGCTTTAATTTGTTGGGACTTTAGCTGTTAAATGTCTCTGGAATAGTTGTTTGAGATACAATATCAACATACTGACTGTTGTTTACATGATGTTGTTCTAATGACATTGTCCTCAGTTGTTCTAACTTCATCTAACCCATCTGTTTTCAATGTATACATTGGTCATCTGCTTTCCAAGATATGTACTGGGGTATAATAACATAGACAAACTATAAACTTTGCACATCCCTGGAGGAATTGCCCAAGTATGGCAATGCCACTGACATCTTCAGCAATTCCTAAATTATTTTTTCTGACACAAAAAATTACTTATTAAATAGGAGTTAATTGAAAGGTGCTCCCCATGCCTGGTCAGTCTAAAATGTATTACACAGTGTTTCTGAAGAACTCTGTTGCTTTTAACTTGGTTGGCACTAACGTAAGCCACAGCTTTATGGGTGGCCAAAATAAATGAAATACATTATAAAACATCTGTTTTGAGTTTTGTATTTTTCCCCTTTTAAATGGGTGGAAAAATCTTAGTGGTTCTCAAATATTTTAGTCTTTAAGTCATAAGATAGAATTAAACTATAAGTACAGGCTGTAACAGGAAATAGATTCGCTTGCCCTGGAAAGTGAAAAAGAAAAGCAATTGGGTCTGTTTCTGATGGCAGCTGCAGTTTATGGCTTTAGAGAAAGCAGATTTTTCAAGTTCAAGGTAGGACTCTTGCTTCTTGATTGCCAGTCTATCTGAAACTACCCGTGTGAAGTTGGTTGGCATATGCAGACTTATAAAAAGAGGTCTACCCCATGCATTCTTAATCAAAGTCTATTTTTACAGTTAACTAAAGAATAGCACAGACCACGAACACGTACCTGCCTGCGTGAATAACTGCTTTTCCCTGCCTGAGCGGAAGCAAAGTCAGTGGTTTTAAAAGGGAGAAAGATATCTGAGAAGTTATGAGCAAAATATCTTTCTCTATCAGAATTTCTCCAGACCTACACTTTAAAAATGAAATTCAGCTTGATTTTTTTTAAAGAAAATAATCTAACTACTGCTTACCATTGCCTGTTTATGAGAGACAATATTATTAAAATACTGTATTTTAAACTCATCTCTTTCTCTTTGTGCATATATACACAATTTTGTACCTCAGTGGAAGTTAGCATAAATAAATGCAGAAGTCAGTGACTTATAATCTAAAGGCAGTGCCTCCAAGATCAGAAGTGTTCTTGTATAAATGTGCCCAAAAAAGTGATCTCCCACGATCTGTGGCAGTTAAATATGTAGTGGTATTTTCCGTGAAACTGAGTCTCAGGAGCAGATTGTAGCAGGGGGCTGCCCAGTGTCAAATGTTTGAAGTTACAATTGTGCCCACTGTGTATTGAAAATACTTTCTGTATTTAAATGCAAATGATTTTAGTGGTTGCCATTAAAAACTTTTGGTTCTTGGCATAGATAAGTTTTTCAAATTCTCTCAGTATTAGCAGTTTTTCTTGTAAAAATATGGGAAACGTTGCAAATATTTAAGTTGCACAGCCTGAGACAAACTTAAAAAACTTTTATTGGCCAGGGTCTTGTTTTTCTTGAAGGTCTGAAAGAGTTTTTCCTTCCCCTTCCCTTTAGGAACAGTATGTGTAGTTCTGATGGATTTTATTGTGAATCTGGGCTGCTATTTCTGGCTGGCAGTTTGAGGGTCTTACTGGAGGCACAGCTGGTGCTTCTGGGAATTTGGGAAGAAGAGCTGATTTCTTTCATTTGTACTTTAACATGGGACTTGATGTGAGCACTGGGTACCTCATTCTCAGCAGGAGTCAGCACTGGCTTTGGGGCCATCAGAGCTAAATGTAAAGATCATGTGGGTTTTGTTATGAATTCAGATCCATACCCTTTGAAGTGTCAAAGGTTTCCCAGATTAGTTCAGCAGGAGTTTAAGGCTGTCTTCATATTAGCAGGTATACTTGCCACCTTACTGAACTGCGCTCCTGCCTGAACACTGGGTTAACTAAGCACCTTTCTTTGTTCTGACTGCAAACTTTGGGTCACCGTGGTGGTGATAGAAGTATTCTACATACATTCCCTTGTATTCCCTTCATACATTCCCTAGCCTATGCTTCAGCTAAAAGATCATGCTAGCCTGACAAATCGTAATCATGATACAATTTATAGCTGAAATTTTGACCTATGAATTGTCACTTTTTGAGGATCTCAGATGATGAAGAGGACCTGTCAAGGGGGGAAATGTTGTATGGCCGGGGCCCATGGAGGATGCTGGAATCTCGGATCCTTTAATCCTTTAGCTTTCTCTGTTTGTCTTCTTGTCCCGCCTGTGTTTCAAAACCATAAGTTATTATCTTAACTGAGCAGCTTCCAGCTGCAATGTTATCTTGTGGGTTAATAAAGGCAGAAGAATCATAGTAATAAATAACAGTGTTTTGTTGCCAAAAGCCATGAAGCATTGCAAAAGCCAACTGAGCTACCAACTTCTATGTTTTTACATGCAGCTGTAATTTCTTCCTAATACCTAATCTAAATCTACTAGAAAAGAGTAGATTTTGCTTAGATATTAGGAAAAATTCTTCACTCAGAGGGAGGTGAGGCAGTGGAACAGGTTGCTCAGAGAAGATGTGGATGCCCCATCCCTGGCACTGTTCAAGGCCAGACTGGATGGGGCTTTAAGCAACCTGGTCTGGTGGGAAGCCCATGGCAGGGGGGTTGAACTGGAGGGGCTATAAGGTCCCTTCCAGTCCAAACTATCTTCACACAATTCTGTGAATTCTCCCTCTCTAGAGTATGTACTAATGATTTCTCCACATAATTGTGTATATTACATATCTCACCACCTGTTCCAAGACTTGTTCTGTTCTTCCAAAAGAAGTCGTGATTCTATGATTCTATGAAAAGAGTTTCTGAATGTTTCAGACTTGGACCTATATTGCCAAACCATGTTCTTCTGTAGACTTACGGTGTTTGCAAATGGGGGATGAAGTTAGGCATTTATAGAGAAATCAAAGAGATTTGGGCTCACAACTCTCACAGACTTCCAGACATGGTCCCTGTTTTCTTGTGCATATTTTCCCCCTTTAAGTCTTCTACCACACACCACCCACTAGCACCTCTTTACTAAGTGAAGAACAGTTCAGAAGTCACGTGAATGGCTTTGATGTAATATTTTAAAAGAAATAAACAAGAAAGTCTGGCTTCTCACTTTCTCTAATTTAATTAAAAAATTACTCTTCAACTGTTCTACTCAGGGGAAGTTTTTTTGATTGAGTTTATTCCTTTTTGTAAGTCTGATAAAGTCTGACACAGTCTGACTCAGTGTACTCATACCAGCATAGTCATAACAATAAATCAAGTGGCAGGTCAGAGCATGGTTCCTCTAGTCCTGTAGGACACCAAGACAAAATGTAGGTTAGTACTAGAAAGCAAATAAATTTGGTGTGGAATTTCTACCCTAAAAGATTTGACGTGAGGAATAGGATAATCTTATGTATGTTGTGAATATTTAGTTGAATTGCTTTAATATATTTTGTTGTCTGAATATAAAATGTTTGCCTAGACTATAAAATAAGCAAGACCATGAACTTTATAAGGGATTTGTCTAACAGCTGTGGGATATGGCCATGAGAGCTAAAAACAACTGAGCTGTTTGTACTGCTGTTATCCTTTTAATAAATAAAAAAAATTTTAGTGAAGAGAGAACTCGTGATAAAAAGGGGTTACTGATGTCTTGGACAAGTTCCTACAAAGAGAGCTCTCTCAAAATTACAACAGTAATAACACTGCAGCATTTCTTTCTTTTGGTAGCTTGCTGTACCTGTTACTAAAATATACTGCTACTGCCCACACTTATGGGCAGGAAGATAAAGTTCTCATTTATGGCCTAGTTTTTGCAATCACACCAGTGTTGTTAATAGGAGATCTGAATCAAGTCTCACACAGTTCAAACAGTAGTTCTTTCCACTTAAGAAATGCATTTTTTGAATCCTTAAGGTTGATTTTTCAACCTCTGAAATCAACCTTGCCCAGATTTGCAAGCATTTGTAATGCCTAAGTATGTACTTTACCTCTCCACCCAGCTGCAAGTGTTGATTTACAGTACATGGTCATAACAAGCAATAAACGAAAGCAGTAATTAGAATAAATTAATAACACAGCAGCAGCTCTGGTTTTCTGGATATATAGTAAGATTGGAACTATACTTAACCTATATGCCAGAATAATATTCCCTGAAAGGCAATTATAAATGGGTGAATTGGTACAGAGATGCTAAGATGATGAGCACAGTATAAGGAATTAAATCCACTACTATGATAGAATTCTTTGTGAACATTAAGCAAATACGAATATTACGCTATGGGGGTATGGGGTGCTTTTCTAAATTTAGAAGAGTTGGTCACAAAAGTATGGGCTGGAAGATACGGAAGTTGGGCACTCTTCATTCAGAAATTTCTGGATACATGCTAGTACCAATAAAATTATTTCAGTTCTGTTTTGTATCTCCCATTTTAATGTGGGCTCATTAGAGCTTATCTGATATGCTATTCTTATCAGAGATATATAATTGGCCTTTTTGTTAAGGAAGAATTGAAAAGATCTAGGAATCTAAACGTATTTAAATTTGTTGGGTTCTTAATATATGCAACTAACTAGAATATAATATCATGTCTCTATTTGACAATTTTATGTTTATATAAAAGTGATGAAAAGTGAAATACTGTGCTGTTAAATCACCACTGATAGGCTTGCCCTGAGTACTAAAGATGCCAGTGCCTCTTTGATTTTTATGAGATTGCAGAGAAATTAGATCAACAATCTTGACAACAATGCTGCATACAAAATGTTTGACTCAGGCAAAAGTAAGGTTTTTTTTTTCTTGGGAAACTCTGTGACTCCTATCACTGTGATGGAGAGAAGTGCAGAAGACTATTAATCAGTGATGGATGGAGCTGATAATAGCTAGCAACAATTAAAGGTTGCCCACCAATGTCTCATGATTAGCTTCTGTCTACATATGCTTCTAACTTCATCTTCCCTCTGTCCCACTTGCTCACACTAAGTTGGATAAAGATATTCTGGGTTCTGTGGTTGAACTAGTGTTTCATTTTCCAGGGCTAGTCTTCACAGGTGTGTCCTCTCTTACCGCTACAGTATGGCAGCATATGTATTTTGGACATGCTGAGATGTGTTCCTATCCTGTCCCTCATATTTTTGGCACAGGGTAAATGTATGAAATGATTGTACCTGCTCTGGGAGGAGGAAATCCCCACTATCTACTTTCCATGCTATCCTTACAGACAGCGAGAGACAAGGAAAGTGTCTTTTGGGTGTAGAGATGCCAAAATCAAAAATAATTTTTCAGTTGTGGACACACACTGGTGAAATGAACTCTGGAGCACATTCAAGCAGTCTGCATTCCACCTGTGTCCCAGTGCCAAAATAGTACGTGATAACTATGGATTAATGGCTAATACAGAAACTCCATAACAACAACATTAAAAAATTACTAAAAGTGTAGCCATCTCTGTTTTCTCAGGGGTGGCTGATTTTTCCTTTATGTCTCCAGAGAGAGCTGAGTGTAAGTGAGCAAAATAGTATAAATTCTCCTAATAACCGTGCAGCTTCCAGAGTTCTTCGGGAAAGACAAGTAGAATAAAATCTGAAATCCACAAAAACAAAACAAAGAAACCTGAGCACAAGCATTTTTTCATTTTTTTTTTTTGTTTCATCTTCACCAAAGCAGTAAAACCCTCAAATTTCAAATTGAAATCTCTGAAGAGAAGTAATTGGAAAGGCTTGCCTTCCTTTGATGGCACAAAGGATCATTAAAACCTTAGGAAAGGAGGATTAACTGTAGGAGTAAAACTCCAAAAAGCATTTTCGTCCAAGTTGCAGGAGAGATGAAGAAAAATATGATAGTTACTTCACACATATCTGCAGATATTTTGGACAGGATTTTCAGCTTGCTACAGATTTGTTTTCAAAACTTCAGTTTTCATTTGGAAACAAAAATAAGTGGCCAAGTTTTCAAGTGAGACAGAACAATCATAATTAATCTAGTCTGATAGCGCAGACTGTAATACTATCATGAATTGTTTCAAGGATACATCTGTTGGCACCTGCCATACCTTTTAAAAAAAAGAAAAAAAAAAAAGTTTCTGTTGTGTAATTTCTGAAGAAGAAGAAGCTTTCACAAGTGTATTATTCCAGGGGTTAATCAGTCATTTGCAGATGTATGACATATTTTTAGTCTGAATTAATCTAGTCTTGGATTCCAGATTTTGGGATTTGGGTCACTTTCATTTTTTTTGCTACATTTAAAACCACTGGACTGAAGTCCACTGGACTGAAGAGTCCACTGCAAAGGCTTATTCCCCCCATGTTGATCTAGACTGGGATGAAGGCATCACCTAATCATCTTTTTGACTAAGTAAATTAATGGTGCTCCTGGCACCTTTTACTACAAAGCACAATTGCCAGCACTCTCACCCCTCACATGACTTGTGTTTTGACTTGTCTTTGAGGTCTTTTTGAGCTGTTTCCAGTTCCACAGCAGGCTTCTTAATCTGTGCATGCCACATGTGCAGCCTCAGAACAGTTGCAGCCCCATGCAGAGGTAATAAATGTCCTAGCTCTCACTAAAGATACCTGTGTGTATGTCCAGGGTTACATCAAGTTCGTCAACTATGTTGCTGCACTGGGAGTTCCTATTCTGGCCTCTATCTACCAGAGTTCCCATCTGCCTAATAGCAGACCCTGCCTCTCTGAAAAGTTCCTGTGAGTAAGGTTTGCTTTCTTTATTCCTAGACTTAGGACTTTATTGCTGTCTGTATTAAAGAATACATTGATCAGTAGCAGTGACCTGTTCTCTGCACTGTTTACCACAATAACTTTTTTCTGTCATTGCTAAATCTGATCAGTAATTCTCCCCGATTGATCAACATTTAAAAAGCACCAGTCCCTGAGGAGCCCACTAGACAAAGCTGATGAACTGCCCTGTTTGCAATTACACTCTGAATCCTGTCAGTTAGACACTTTTTAATCCATTTAAAGTGTGCTATTTTGATTTTGTTTTTAATAAAATGTCATACAGTACCATGTCAAATGATTTACAGAAATCTAAGTATATTATATCAATATTGCTACCATTGTCAGCCAAATTTGTAATCCCATCTGAGAACAGATAGCATATTAGTTAGTTTGACAGGATCTGTTTTCCATTAACCTGCCATTACGTATATTTCTTTCTTTCAGATCTTTGCTAATATGTATTTTATCAGCAATTTCATGTCAATTTCCTGAAAAGAAAAAAAAAAAGAAAAAAAAAAAAGAACAAAAAAGCATAAATAGCATAATAGAAATTGCAAGGAATGAAGCTCTTAACCCCAGACCTTGCTCATGTCCCTGTTTAGAAATTTGTCTGAGTACTATCAAAAGTCAGGAACTGTTTTGAAAGGTTGATCTTGCAAAACAGGGATCTCCCAGATAAAATGGAAACTGAAGAGATAAATTATGATGAAAACAAAGCATGTGTGGAAGATGTGGTTTGTTTTATGGGACCTAGTCGACTGGTTGAAACAGTGGAAGCACTTTCAGGTTCATGCTGCCCTTTTGTTTCACTTATATCCTTAGATTATCATAGCTATGATCAAAGTTAGTAACTCAGTAACTAGACATTATATGAAGCATAATTTTATTAGAAATAAAATCACATTACATAGGTCCTTTAGAAAAGGAAAATGTTAAGACTTTGAAAGATTATTTCATTTCTGCTAGAAGATTCATGAAGAAAAAAACTGAATTCTTGGGAAGAAGTCTAACAACTCATTGAGAGCTCATCAGTGCTTTCATATACTTCTCTCCCTGTGCACTTTTCACAGAATCACAATGTGGTTGAGATTGGAAAGCACCTCTGGATCCCTCTGGTCCAGCCCCTACTCAAGCAGGGACACCCAGAACAGGCTGTCCAGGACCACGTACAGGTGGTTTCTGAAGAAGGAGACTCCACAGCCTCTCTGGGCAGCCTGTGCCGGTGCTCCATCACCCACCCTTCCTGATGTCCAGAGGGAACCTCATGTGCTCCAGTTTGTGCCCACTGCATCTTGTCCTGGAACTGGGCAACGCTGAACAGAGCCTGGCTCTGTCCTCTTTGCACCCTCTCTTCCAGTATTTATAGACATGGATGACATGCCTGCTAAATCTCTTCTCTAAGCTAAAAAGTGGCAACTCTTAGCCTATCCTCACAGCAGAGATTCTCCACTTCCTTGATCATCTTGGTGGCCCTTCACTGGGCTTTCTCCAGTATGGAGAAAGGTCTCTTTTGTACTGGAGGCCCAGCAATGGACCCAGCACCCCACATGTGGCCTCACCAGTGCTGAGCAGAGGGGTAGGATCACCTCCCTCAGCCTGCCGGCCATGCTTTGCCTCATGCAGCCCAGAATACCATCAGCATTGGTATTGGTTCCTTCTTAGCGGTAAGGACCCATTGCTGGCTCATGTTCAGACTCATGCCCACCAGGACTCCAAGGCCCTTTTTTTGGGAGCTGCTGCCCAGCTGGGTGGCCCCCAGCATGTCCTCATGCTTGAGGCTGTTCCTCCTCAGGGGCAGGGCTTTCCTCTTTTCCTTGTGAACGTAATGTTTTGAGATGTTATTAATTTCTTATGAAAACCTGTTTTTTGTAGTGAATCATGTGGATACATTCATATATCTCCTGTAATGCTTGAGTTCTTAAAGGAGGGGAGAGGAAGGACACATACTTGTTTCTAACCATGTGCATAACAGGAAAGTGAATATAAGGCATTTTGCCTTTCAAGCAAGAGAGCAATCTAAAGAACGCAGGTGGCATTCAGCTCACTTAACTTTAGACATAACCGATGTAAACATCTGTATCTAGTGATTTCAGGCTCCCTTTAGTGTCAGTAGAGAGGAATTGTCTCTTCTGAGGCATGATTCATATGACCTAGTTTAAATATCTACACGGGGATGAGATTAATTGTGTCCTGAAAGTGCCAGTTTCTCTCCATTTACCAGAGAGAGCTTAGGTGACTAGCTGAGAAGTAGGTCTCTGTTGTAGACGTGTCCATCTGGTCAAACTAATACCATCCTACAAAGCAGCAAGGATGGGATTGCTAATGTTGGTCAGGCAGTTTTTTTCTCTCTTTTTATATGTAACAGAAGGAAGACATAAAATTGTGGGAGGAGGAGCAAACTGTTGTGAAGGGTCAGCCAAGACGCCCTGGAGATGAGGCAAGAGCAAGAGCTAGCGGGACAATGAGATAATCTGATTTGTTTTCCTTTGTTTTTGTCTCGGTTCTTGCTTCTAAATTACTTAATTAATATACAAAAAATAAGCAGTGAGTAATTGAAGTGAGCTGTTTGCAGCATGTTTCTCTCTTGCCCAGCTGGTACATCAGGCCATTATTTCAATGATGTTCAATTGTTATATTTTATTTTAGTCGCTTAAAATTATGTGAGATCAAACTGAGGAGAACACACTTAGGTCAGGCTCTTTTCTAAGAGCTGTGGCGCTTTTGTAGAGTAGGCAGCTGCTGCAAATGCATCAGAAAAAGAGAGATGGGCCATGTACATCAAGTGAGATTTGACTCCCATGTCAGACAGCAAAATTTAAGTATTTTTGAGACAGGGGATCTTCCTCCGAGCTTGGTCTCTCTGAGACAGTAAAACTAGGTAACTAGAGAAACCAATTCAGCTTAGCTAAAATAAGACAGTCACAGTTGCCCAGCTGATTGGTATCATAAACCTCAAAAGGGACCTAAAACTATAGGATCATCTCAGGGGTAAACATAGTTAGAAATGCAAGAAGAAAGACTGAGCATGGGTGCAGAAGTGTAAATGTGACCCTAGAAGACCTGAACTGCTTCCACTGATTCACCGTAAAATGCTAATAGAAGTAATGGAGACACTAATGTATCTTAGGGGGATATTTTGTGAGGATTAATTAACAAATATTTGTACAATACGTCCACTGTACATTTGCCATGTCTCTATAAGGGGTAAAATTAGCAAGCAATTCAAGTGTCAGGGACTGTTTAAGACAATTACCAACTTGTCAAAAGTTGTCAGAAGCTGGTTACTAGGGGATTTGTGAAGATCTAATTACCATTAGCCATCTGACTGAAACATCTAGCTTGACCCTGAGATTACCCTCTAGCTAGATTTAAATGTTGACATGATCTTCTAAACAGATCAACTTTCACAAAATTTTTGACATTTAAGTGAATATTTATGTCACTCCTTCTCACACAGAAAATGCAGTATTTCTCAACCTAAGAAAGAGCTCAGAGTTAAATGCAACCTGTAGGTAGTCGCTATGTAATTGTTTTTAATGGTATTAAGCTAAGGGAGAATGTTTGCTGTCTTCTGTCTTTATGGGAATTCCTACATTTAACACAGAACAGTTTTAAAGAATTTTTGACAGGCTAATAAATCATGAATGGATGTATTGCTCCCTGTCAGGATGTTTTTTGCACAAAGCAAGATGAAACAAAGATGAAATTTTTGTGTGGTCCATAGCTGGTGGCAAACATCTACTGCAACAGAAGAAAAAGAAAAAAAAAAAAAAAAAGAGAGAAGAAAAAAGGAAAAAAAAAATCTAAAAAAAAAAAGAGATATAGAGAGAAAAGAGAAAAGGAAGAGTTTTCCCAACAGCCAGACAGGAAGAGAAGTGGTAGGGGTATCCCCAGAAGGGCATTCCCTACTTGCTGTCTTCTCCAATGCATCAGGTATTTCCTGAGTATCTTTTCCAAATGGCTTCATAGTTTACCAGCCTCTTCCTTCTTTCTTTCTAAGCTTTGTGCATGTACCATATTGGAAACAATTAATTACTGTCTAAGGACTACTTTTTATGGATACTACCATCATCCCTAGTACAAACCAAAATCTAGGGTCCAAGGAGTGGAAAATGGTGAGGGAAGAAAAACAAAAGCAATTCAAATGCTGGAAGACAAGAGACAAGGTACAGCAACCAGGGGTGGTAGGTGGCACGTGTCAAAGGGAAAAGCTGGCTGCAGCCTTGCACATGAAGGGCTGCAGAAGCACCATCATGAATGTTGTGCAGATTAAGGCGATGTGTAACCTATAACCAATTTTGTGTTGCGAGGAGAATAGAAGAGAAAGCAATTGTAATAACTTTTCCAAATTAATGACTACACAGACTGGTTAACCCTCAAAGGAAAAGGCCCCTCAGCACTGATGTTGCAATGAACTATGTAGAACACCCCCTCATCCCCTCCTCAGGACCCCAGAAGCGATACCTCTTGTTTCTCTTTGCAAACTGTAAACAGCAATGAGTCACTTCTGGGTTTCCCTGGCTTATTCTGATCTTATTTGTTTCAGTTTTATTATGTCTAAATTGCATCTGCCATGACTGTCTCTTTTTCACACATGTACAATCTCTCCACAACTGACATTTGATGCTAGTTCTTGGCTTCACATCAAACTTATCTATGGAGCAATACCTTTCAACACAGTCTCTGATTCCTCCAGTGATATTTTCTCATTGAAATACTGCCTGTTTCTCTTGCAGTGCATATCATTCAGTGGGTACCTTGGGAAACAGCTCAAAAATTGCTACCCTTACTGTTTCAAATCTTCTAGATCTTCTTCCAAGGTTTTATTCCCCACTCCCCACCCCCCCATTTATTTTTTTTTTCCTTTCTGTGGCTCTCAGAAACTGACTGCTGTACCCTCTGAGACTTTGATTTTATATAGTTAGTTTAAGGCAATGCTATATCAAAACAATGCTCTATCCATGCTACCTCAATGCATTTCTTATTGAAGAAAATTATAGCAGAAAGGCCAAGACAATAACAGGTTCTAATTTTGGACCCACATCCATTGTAGGGTGGTTTTTCAGTGCTGTGGTGGTGACCTCACTACAACATTCCCCCAGCCTTCATGTCTAGCCCAACCCTGGGCCCACTGTTTCTTCTTCTTCATCATTTCAGTGAAATGTGCCACTGTGCCCTTTGCCTTTCCCTCACCATACTGGTACAGCATATCACTTCCATTCTTGCATGAGCCTCTAGTAATAGAACACCTCACCAACTGTAAAACATCATCTCGTGTTTTTTAATTTTTCCCATATTCAGCTATTGTTCCCCTCAAATAACTAAGGTCTATTGCTGATGACTTCTTCCTGACCATCTGGGAAGACTTTATTTTGCTCTGTTTAATCTCTTCTTCCAGGGAAGAAGTTTTGTTGCTCTTCTCCCTTTCTTTAACAGGAAATACCAATTCCTGGTTAAATTAAAAATAAATAAACAGGAGGCATTTTCCCTCTTTCTGTAATTACTTTTTGGATCCAAAATGTTATCAGTCTAGAGCAAGAGCAAACCTACAGTACCTATCTGAAAATTTATCAGCTCTTCTTTATATGAAGGTCACTAGTGAATAAAGACTTTCAGGATTGGAGATTTTAAAGATTAAGGCTGTTATGTTTTGTAAGTAGATGAATTAACAGGTCATAGCGCTAAGCAGTACACTTTCTTCCTGTCTTGAAGTTTTCCTGCACTTTCCAACAAAGGGACCTTCAGTGAGGCTGAAATGCAACACTCCTAAGACTGATGAAAGGAGATGTTATTGAAAGCAATAGCCCATCAGCGGATCTCAGTGACAACATACTGGATGCTGAGAGTTTGGAAAGACTTAAAAAAAAAAAAAAAGAAAGAGGAGGAAAAAACTGGAAAAGTGACATAAGATTTCAAAATATAGGCTCCATGCTCCAAAGTACAAACTAAATAACTTATTCTACTGTTGTTCTGATTTCTTGCCCCTTCTTTTGAAGCAGCTGGTACTATTCTCTGCCAGACACAAGTCAATGAATAAGATGATTCATGACAGTTTCATGTTTTGTGTTATAATAGTAATTAGAAAAAAAAAAAAAAAAAAGACATTGTAAGAGCAGTGCTGTAATTTAATCCCTCAACAAAAGCCTTATGAAATTAAGGTTTGGATACAGGAGCAAAGTATCTCTGGCCTCCATTTCTCTGAGGGATTTTGTAACTTCTGGTATATTTGGCTTCAGTTTATCTTTCTGTTCCTCCTGTTTAAGTGTCTGGCAGAGGGGCTTCTGAGATTTGCTTATCTACCATAACCACAACTGGTTGAAAATACATCCCCAACCATGTAAGAAAACTATTGTATCACTAGGAATATACTGGAACAGGAATGAAATGTAGGTGGCAGCGTGCATGACTTCAGAGTGCATGCAGGTTGAAATTGCATTGAATATTGGCTTAATGACTCCAAATTGAAAATGCATTAAAGACAACCCAAGAAAGATGTTTTTCTAGCTGAGAAATAAGTGGAATTTGCCTTCAGAAAAACATTTCTTCATGTGAAGATCATCCAAACAGTTACAATCTGAGCTATGTTGTTTAGAAATCACTTTAAGTTTCCTTGCTGTTGCTGACAGTCAGATTTTGCTCAGGCTGTTGTGCAATAGCTGTTGTCTTAGACATGTACATGCATGGTTATACTGTGAGATATAATCAGGTATGGCCTGAAAGTAGAGCAGTACTTTGCCTGTGATTTTACCATACATTCACACACCTGGCTTTCTACTGAAGGTTACTCTGGAAACTTAAATTTAAAGAATTCATGGAGATCTGCATCACTAACTTTCTTCTATGTATAGCTTTTTGTTGCTGAGACTTCAGGTAACTGTGTTTCTCATACTGCATATGAGAACTATACTGAAAGAGGCTCTAGCATAGTAGTTGAGCTTCTCTTATTTGAGTAAACTTATATTTTCATGATTTTCCCAGGACTTGGGTAGTTCCTTCTGTCTGGAGCACCCATCTGAAGCAGCAAAAGGAGGAGATATTTGTCAAAGTACTTTTTACAATTGTCTACAGATCATTACAAGAACCCCTTTGTCAGTGCAAATTTTGTCCATCCTTGTTCATTGGCTTTGTACCTTGCATCATCTATTCCTTCTGAATCTTGTTCATTTTACAGCGTTTGATTTTACTGAGTTAGTCTCTCCAGTGCTGGTTTAACTACTTGTATGAATTTTACACCACACATTAGAACATGATAAATAAATAAGCAAAATGTGTGGATGACACTAAAGCACCAAAAATCTTAGGAGCATGGAGAAGAAAAAAATCCCCAAATCTGCTGTCTTTCATGATACAGTTCCATGTAAGGATTTGAGACAAGAAAGCCCTTCTCAAAATATTTATTTAAAAAATGGGTGAAAACATTCATGGTGGAAACAGAAAATTGAAAGGATTTAAAACACCAAAGTGCAAAATTCTGTTCCACAAGAAATAGTAGCAGGTTTGGTGATTAAACAAGATTATGCTACATGTAAGAAAATAATACTTATTAAAATTTTCTTCTGTCACATTCCCAAATCTTCTGAGGGTATTCTAGAGTGTTTTATGTCAATGGAAGCTTTTAAAATTCCTGTGTGTAGGATTGGTTGAGCACTCTCACATGCACACACAACAAGAAGTGTTACAGTATTACGGCCAAAGGGTTGAACTGAGAAATACAGTATCTTTACTCAAGGGTCAATTCTTTTGCTGCTTTTCCATGAAATCATTATGGTTACTTTGACTGAAATTTCTACATCCAGCAAATGTCCAGAAAAGAGAGCTAGAGCTGTGCAGATCCTTACAGTCTTCAAATTAATTGCATTTGTTCTTAAATTAATACAGATGGTACCAGCTGTAATTAACATAATATTTCTATCAGCAGAGAAGAACATCAGGATCAATCAAAGAGCATTCAGAGTAAACAGAAATCTTTCATAGAGAAATTGCATGTGTTTGTGAGTTTTACACAACCTTTCCTGGACCTTGTTCCTTCAGCAAGGTCTATCCTTGTATAGCTCAGCAGTAATTTATTTAGTTATTTATTTTTCTGTAGTGATCTAATCCCAGGACACCTTCTATCACCTTTTATCAGTGAAAACACCTTTCACATGATAGCTAACCACAAAAAAAAAAAAAAAAAAAAAAAAAAAAGTGCTATGTGAAAATGAAGCCCAAGTGGTTATTACAGAGAACAGCTGTGAGTCTTTTCAGTTGGAGAGTTTTATCTGGAGGCAGCATTTATCCATGCAGATGGTTTCATGGGCTATGAAAATGCATTAACGTACTTAATGCAAGACATGATGGTATTACAAAATGTTCATTATTTGTCTGGAGAATGTTCATTATTTGAAGGAGAAGAAAACTTGGATGGAATCAAAGCCTTAAACTGTTATGGTGAAAAATGAACTACACAGATCATCTCTAGAAAATGTTGATAGTAATTGTCTGTGGAGAGAGATTAAATCTCTCCGTGCTAACACACGGAGCTAAGCTCCAGTAGAAACCTGGTTGGGAACCTCTAGCAACAAGAGCTTATTTTTTACTCAATGTGAAAAATGCCAATTGTTCCTCAAGTCTGAATCCTAGGTCGTTATAGTTTTATGAAGAAGTGCTCATGAAATTAAAATAAGCTCTTCACAGAGATTTCAAAATGTAATGTTTCAATAGGTAAGGAAAGAAATGCTCTACAAATATTAACAATAAGTTAATGTAGAATTAAAACATCTTTTAGTGACTACTTTAATGAAATCCTCATCCTTTCTGTGTCTACAGCACATAAAAATACCACTGATGTTATAGAGCCCTCAAGGCTTTTTTTATTTTTTTTTTCCTGCTTTGAGAAGATTGCAAAAGTCTTTGTAGAAGACAACTGTCACTGTAAACTCTGTGGAAAAACAACCCACATCTCTGCAAAGATTTCCAATAGCACTGGGTGGCTGCTGTATGCTCCAAAGCCCAAGGCTGTTAGCTACACCAGGTTCTTTCCAGCTCTTTGAGTAGCCTAGGACCAAAAAAGCACAAATATAAATGAAATTGCTTTATTGCCCTGCTGCTTCTAGGTTTCAGCTTCTAGCTTATACCAGTTAGAATACTGCCAGAAGTCCCTGTAATATGTAATTTGCAGTATTTTCATTACTTCTTTTTCATACTGTTTTGCCCACTATATTAGATAGAACAAATTGCTGATTTAAGCCTTGAATATTACTGTAACATGCTTTCTATTTTTCATTATTTGGATTGCAACTTATTACATCACCATTTATATATATATACTGCTTCACATAATTAATTTTACCGTATGTGACCATAATACAAACAGAAAAGGAATGAAGACAGCTACATGCTGTACTCAAAACTGACTGTGTCTTCTCAGCAGAAAGGATTTGTTCAGGTTCTTTCTGTTTCAAATGCCTGTGATTTCAAGGTTTATTCACAATACTTATTCACCCCAACATGCCTACTTGTTATGCAGAGTGTGTGTAATTCCACGTTCCTAATCCAGAAAACAGAAGCAGTGGGGATTTATAAGCAAAGTTGACTCGGTAAGAATGACACCTTCTAAGTCAAGAAAGCTGTTGCTTTGATATATTCCGACTCACAGCTGCTCACTTCAGTGGTGAAAATCCATTTTTCATTGCTTTTTGCTCCTGTTAGACCTGCTGAGCCAACACAGCTAAATGAGAGTGAGGAGACACCTCTGTCCCATTTCACACGTCAACTGAATTGTTTCCTATGGCAAGTTCCTGCTGAGAATAACAGGGGTCCTGGAGGTGTCACATAGGCACAATTTGAAGTTTGTAGGATTGCTCTGGTGTTGTACCAAAGACCAATGGCAGCCAGTACAAAATTTATTAATGTGGGTGAGTCTCTGAGGTCTGAGCTACGGATAGAAGGACACAGAAAGCGCATTTCCTCTTTGCAAATGGAGAATGTCTGCTTCAGTCAGAGAATAATATCATGATACCCCATAACACCATTTTTGCAGTCACTTTTCTTTTTGTGAAGTCAATATCTTTTGAAGACCACAGTTTCTTCCTTTTTGGAAATATCCCAGTTGTTCACTCTACTTTTAGATCACATTATGTTGTGAAACTTACTTTTAAAGGTGTATATCATAAATCATAAAATATGTTCTAGCTAGATAAGAAAATTGATGGTGATAAACAGTAGTAGCACATAACAGAATTAGGAATTATGAATATTAGCAGCAAGATTTGTATGTGATTTCACATGTGTACCTAGTACTTATGCCAAATTTAATCTTCCTTAAAATAACTAATTACTCTACATTTGTAAGGTAAGCAACATTTTAAATTGTCTATTGTTTAAATTGTTAGCTATAGGCTAGGCTGAAAGGCAACTCTGTAATTGCTGCTATGACTCAGACATTGTAGTAGATAGGCAATTAGGTTTGGTTTTCTTTCAAAGCCTTTTCCAGCTCTGACTTTCTTTATAAGAGAGTGTAAAGAAGAGGAAAAAATGCTTTTTTTCCTCCGAACAGTACCATCTAGAGAATAAGGAGCCTGTAGCAGTTTCACCCTGATGGGCAGCTGAACTCCACCACTACTCTCCGTATTCAAAGGAAGAGCATGAGAAAATATGATGGAAAAAGGCTCCAGGGCTGAGATAAGGACAGAGAGATCATTCACCAATTACTGACTTAGCATAGGGAGATTAATGTAATTTATTGCCTATTGCTGATGGACTACAGCAGTGAGAAATAAAAGCAAACTAAAAACACCTCACTGCTGTCCACCCCTTTCCACCCCCTCCCCCCTTAGTGGTGCAGAGGATTGGGGAATGGGGGCTGTGGTCAGTCCCTGGCACTTCATCTCCGCAGCTCCTTCACAATCACTCTCTGTCCCTGCTCCACATGGGGTCCCTCCCACGGGATGCCATCCTTCCCGAACTGAGCCTGTGGAGGCTACCAACAGGCTGCAGCTCTTGAGGAACTGCTCCCATATGGCTCCATACCACAGGGTCCATCCCCCAGGAGCAAACTGCTCCAGTACGAGTCCCCCACAGGCAGCAGCTCCCCCCAACCCCCCTGCTCCTGTGTGGGCTCCTCTCCACGGGCTGCAGCTCCAGCCCAGGTCTTGCTCCTGCGGGGGCTCTCCATGGGCCGCAGCCTCCTCCAGGCCACATCCACCTGCTCCACCGGGGGCTCCTCCACGGGCTGCAACGTGGAGATCTGCTCCATGTGAGACCCATGGGCTGCAGGAGGACAGCCTGCTCCACCAGGGGACTCTCCATAGGCTGCAGGGGAACTTGTGCTGCGTGCCTGGAGCACCTCCTGCCCTCCTTCTGCACTCACCTTGGGGGCTGCAGGTCTGCTTCTCTCCCAGTTCTCACCCCTTTCTCCCAGCTGCTGTAGCACAGCAGCATTTTTTCCCCCCTTCCTTAACTCTGCTCTCTCAGAGGCCCGACCAGCGTCACTCATGGCTTGGATCTGGCCAGTTGCAGATTCCGTTTTGGAATCATCTGGAACTGTCTCTGATCAGGCAGCTGATGGGCTCTGCGCTCAGACACCACCCCTGCAGCCCCTGCTGCCAAACCCTTGCCATATAAAGGCAGTACAGAACCTAAGTAAAGGAAAACTTTTACTAATATAAGTTAACACATCTATTGAAATACCTTTGATTACAAAATTTAGGACAGCTCAGCAGTAATATATAGAGTTATCTATACTTCTTAAAGCTCATCCAATCAGTAGCTTACTACCTGAACTCTCTCATCTTATTTTTCATTCTATTTCTAACAGAATCTTTTTGATCTTTTTTTTTTTTTTTAAAAAATAAAGTTAAGATTTTGCTTGCTTTGCCCCAAACTTAAAAAAAAATCTTACTATTCAGCCTAAAATGGTGCTCAGAATAGTTGAATCACCTCAACAAAGTTATTATTTTTCTCTTTTATTTCCTTCTGGTTTATAATTTATACTAACTTTTGATTCTACAAATTCAGCTTGAATTCTGAAACTTGCATTACCATTGAAAGAGATTTGATGAACTGGAATATTTCAGTCCTTTGATGGCAAAAGTCAGCTTACTGTCCCAGTTACACTCTCACTCAGAATCGTAGAATCATTAGGGTTAGAAAAGACCTCCAAAATCATCTGGTCCAACCATCACCCTGCTACTGATGTCACCCACTAAACCATGTCCCTAAACTCCATGTTCAACTTTACGGTGACCCCACAACCTCCCTGGACAACCTGTTCCAATGCTTGACTACTCTTTCTGAGGAGAAATGTCTCCTAATTTCCAACCTAAACCTTCCCTGGCACATTCTCTCTAGTCCTATTACCTGTGAGAAGAGGCTGACCCCCAGCTCCACACCATTTTCTTTCAGGTAGTTGTAGAGAGCAATAAGGTCTCCCCTGAGCCTCCTCTTTTCCACACTAAACAAACCCAGACTTCATTCAGCAATGCTAGCAATGCCAAGATTTCCTACCTACCAACTCAATCTGATTGCTAGGAGGAGATATATTGAAGAAAAATATTATTTTCATCACATTATGAGTCCATTTTACTCTAATCACACTTTCCATACAAGTATAGAACAGTAGACTGAATTTTTGATTTTATTTGAAAACTTGGTAAGATGTTTCCAATGCATAATTCAGGATGGGTTTAAACTTTCCTGGATTTTTCCAACCATCTTCAATTAAACTGAGAAGCCTACGTTAAGACCATAGGCACTGTAAGATCCCTTTGAAAGGAGACACTTGGTTATAAAGGACAGCTTACACTAAAGCAGACAGTGGGTAACACCAGTTTTTTTAGCTTGGACTTCTCACTTAAATCTCTAAAGGTAGGTTGAATTAAATAGGCTTCTTATTAAATCTCAGGGTAAATAAAATGTTTCCTTTTCTGAACCAAGATCAGACACGTGAAGTTTCTCACTCTGCTTGTCAATAAGTGAAGTTTGTTAACTCCCACAGTTAGAGGCATTTAAACTGGATTCAGGCACCACCATTTTAGTGAAATGGTGTATTGGTGCCTGCAGCTGCTGTTTATTTATTTATTTTTTTTTTGTTTATGTATGCTTTTGTGGAAAGATAGAGCATCAGTCTACATTATGTACTATGTGGCAAAAGGGAAGCTTATAAATAGTAGCTGAATAAGAATCTTGTAAAATGGTATCTCTAGGGAAGAGGATTTACAGGGCATATAACTTTGTTTCTTCTGCCTGTTATGTTTTGCTGCTACTATGAATGAAATATGAAATATACTTTGCTCATTAGGACAAGATGATGGAAAAAGTCTAGGTTCATTTTGTACGAATGATTCTGTGTATCTTTTGCAAGAAATGAATGGCTATCCTCGTGTCTTTTCATTTTGCAAGTGATTTAACAGGTTACATCCTTCAAAAAAGGAACAAGAGATGGCACCTTTCTGAAAATTAACTTCTTTAAAGATAACTAGTTCTTTTTCAGGTACTTTGTCCTCTTAAATAGAATCGTAAAATGGAATAACTGGTAATTGAATTCCTGATTAAGGAATAGCCTTTTTTCCCCCATTTGTACTGTGGCTGGATGTGAGATTTTGACACTCTAAAGATGCTAGATACCTGTTTTACTACAACTGTTACTGTCAGTGTTCTTATTGGTGTTTTATTAATATTGCTGTATTACTATTATGCTTTAGTATTTTTAAGTACTTAACTTTCTAAAAAGCAAAAAACAAGCATACTCTCTAATTCACTTGATCTTTCAGCTCAGGTCATGTTAGCTTTAATGAGAATCAACACTTTAGGTATCTTAAGTAAGGTAGCTCCTAATTGCTTGTCATTAATATAGCCATTTTTAGATTTTAGGATTCTTTCTGGAACCTGCATGTATACATGTGAATACAAATAATATACCTTGGCAACTTGGGCTTGGTTTGGAACCAGAATGTCAGTCATTCAGTAAAAAAAAATAAGAGATGCAGATGAATGTTAATCATTAGAGGAAGACTCAAACTCTTCAGTCTGCAGAAAAGTAGAAAAAGGTGGAAGATATTTGGGTTTCACAGTAGCTTCATCTTTTTTATTGGAATCATAGAATGGTTTGTGTTGGAAGGGACCTTAAAGATCATCCAGTTACACCCCCCATGCCACTGTCAGGGATACCTCCCACTAGACCAGGCACAAAGCCCCATCCAGCCTGGCATTGGGTGCTTTCCAGGATGAGACATCTACAGCCTCTCTGGACAACCTGTTCCAGTATCTAGACAACCTCATAGTAAAGAATTTCTTCCTAATATCTCATCCAAATCTACCCTGTCCTAGTTTAAAACCATTACCCCTTTTTCTGTCACTACAGACTCTAGTAAATATCTCTCCTTATCTTTCTTACAAATCTCCTTTAAGTATTGAAAGGCTGCTCTAAGCTGTCCCTTGACCATTCTCTTCTCCAGGCTGAAAGAAAACAATCCCTCACCCTGGCTTCACAGATGAGGTGCTTCAGCCCTCTGATCATTCTTGTAGACCTCCTCTGAATTCAATCCAGCAGCTCCATGTCCTTCTTGTGCTGGGGGCCCTCAAGCTGAACACAGAGCTCCCAGTGGGGTCTCAAGAGAGCAGAACAGAGGGAGACAACCACCTTCCTTGCCCTCTTGGCTACTCTTCTGTTGATGCAGCACAGGTTGCAGTAGGCTTTCTGGGCTGCAAGCATGTGCTGCTGGTTGATATGCAGTTTTTCATTCACAGTGCCTTCAGTCTTTCTCTGTGTGTCTGCTCTCCACCCATTTATCCTCCAGTCTGTTTGAGATTGCCCTGACCCAGCTGCAACACCTTGCACTTGGCCTTGTTGAACTTCATGAGGTTGAAATTCATGAGGTATAGGAACTGTGTGTGTACTAATCCACCATGGTCATTTCTTCTTCACTAGAGGTACAACTACTTTTATTTGGGACCTGTTGTGGCCTCAGAGATGAGTCCTGTAGCCTACTGAGGAAACAAAGAAATAAAAGACACAGCAACATGATAATGGAGGAAAAGTGAAGGTGGCACTTTCTACCTGCAGGACTGGCTGCTCCATGGCTATTCCATATGATGTACATGGAGGGATGGATGGTCCAGATCACACCATCATCTGCATGCTCTGCATTGACTGTAGATACAGCTGGGCTGTTACTGAAGTTCCTAAATGACTGCAGTTTTCATCCAGATGTTTAAGGAAAATGAGTTTCAGTTTGCATTTCCTGGCTGTAAACTGCTGTGGGCTTAGAGTCACTGAAGAAACCCCACACCTTGTGTAGTGGGGTTGGAAGAGATAGCATCCTGCTTGCATATCAGAACTTGGGAGTTTGGGTTCTTTTTGTGTGTGTGGATTTTTGTTTTCCAAAGCAGAGCATCCTAGAAACAATATATATATAGAGAAAGATATATATATATATATATATATATATATATATATATATATATATTATTTTTTTCTAAGTGATTTTAGCATACTAGCTATGGGTCTTAAGCAAAGATAAAGACTGTATTCCAGAGTTTGGACTTTTGTAATCACCTCTGCAACCCCATCCTCATGCATAATTGAACTAGCCATCCTTATCAGATATCATCTCCATGGTAAAAATAGCCTGGTTGTTTTCCTTCCACAGAGACAATATCCATTAAATTAAATAAAACAAAATAAGTGAAGTCATGTCTAACAGAATTGGTATCACCCAGTTGTACTTGTCCTGTGTAAAAATATTTTTTTATAGAAAGCATTTGCTCTTGCATATTTCTGTGCATTATAAAAGTTAGCTATTGCTGCTGGGTTCACAGCAGGCATTTCAGAATTGAAAGGGTATTTTTCTCTCCTTTATGTCTTCAAGTTGGGTCCTATGGTGTGCTCCCACCTTTAAACTACATATGTGCCAAAGTTCTCCTGGCTTCCATCTATACTGAGGCTGGTGCCACAGGGTTACACCTTTTCAGTGGTTTCCCTCCAGTAACTCAAACAACTGCAGCTGAAACCTGGGGACAGCTTTTCTGCTTTGCCTTGTTCCCCTTTGTATTTACCCCTCCAAGCAACAGTAGGGAAAAGAGGGATACTATTCAGCATTCATGCAGGGAAATCTGCTGTCTTCCCACAGTAATGATGGGTTAGTTCAAACTGTTAATGTTTTACATTACAGAATTGCAGTTGCTGTTATTAACACTGTTATTCCCAAAGACCACAGATTTGACAGTCTATGTTTGTACTGTATTTGTTTGCCTTATTTAATCTTGGGTTCATGTACTGCAGCACAGAGCTCCAAGAAATGACATCCACAGTAACTCTGGACATGGGATTTAACTTCAAAGAAATCTCTACTTTGCCTACAGATTTCTGTCCCTGGCAAGTGAGCTTTCTCTAGCCTTGGGACACTATTACCCAACTGATAGCCATGTCATGCTAAGGGTGTTTTTTCAGCAACAAACTCAGGCTCTGAGGTAATTGGATATATTGACATACTATATGAGTGTTGTGGAAGATACTGGTGGTTTATCCAGAGAACAGAAGGATGAAGTCAGACATTGCCATCCAATGAAATGAAAAGAAAAAAAGAGAGTGAATTACATCAGATAGAGCAACTGGCATGCATTGACCTCTCCAAAAGTGAAGCCATGAGCAAAGTGTCTTTTCATATGAATGCCTGCACTCCAGGTGTTTATGGGAAGATGAAAAAATTTCTGAAGGATTTTATTTTCCTTTTAAGAAAGGGTTGGGGGAAAATTATCTCAAATTTCTCTATCCTCAAATATTTTATTTTATTTTATTAAAAATCTTCTGTGGATCCTTTTTCTCCCAGCACAGGAACAATTATCTGTCAGCTGAAGAGGTTTTCTCTCCTTGACAACCAGAACAAAGTATCTTGAACCAACAGTGTCTGCTTACCTCTGGGGCAGGATTTGGGACTTGCTGTTGTGTGAACTGTGAATGTGTTATTGAGCAGTGCGTATCTGGAAAGCCTTCATCTGACTGGCAGGGCATGTCTGAGCCTTAGAAAAGACAGCGAAGTATTTGGATTGATTTTCATTCTAGTTTTACTAGATAGTCAAGCCTGTATACCCACAGCTATCAAATAGAAAAATGGAGCTCCTGTAATAGTCATTTATTATTATTATTATTTTTTAATTTTGATAAATTTAAACAATCCCTTTTGGATGGATAAACTATAAAGAAGGTTTTGAAGTTTGTGGAATTATAACCATGTGTTGATGACATTGAGAGTCCCAAAGCCTTACATATTGAGTTAAAAGAGCAAACAGCCTGACTGCAGCATTTTGCACCATCAGTCCATAGGACTATTATTTATTTTTTATTTTTATTTTTGCAAACATATATTGTTTTCCTTTCCTTTCTCCTGTTTTTTTTTGTTTTTTTTTTTTTTTTTTTTTTTTTTGTGCAGTTTCTTTTCCTCCTGGGCTCTAATCAGATCTCCCTTTGGGATTGTAGTGCTTTTTATAAAATAAGGGAAGGTGAATGGCTGAAATTAATGGCTTTCATAAACACGGGCAGAGACAGGCTGAAGGAATATGAATTTACTTCCAGAGATGTGTTGCTTGGCAGCCTGGAGATGACATTAAAGATGGTGGAATGCAATCATTGTAGTGTAATATTGCGTAAGGGTACTGCTTAGTGCATTGGGAACAGGGATGTGCAGCACAGCATATACTCCTGCCTTACTGTAGTAGGAGCTGAGAAAGGGAGTCTGTGTTTAAGCCAGATCCCCAGTGTGTGCCAATGTTAGCAGTGGCAATTGACTCAGGAGCTTTGTTGTCCATCTGCCTCGTTACTTAATGAGGAGACGAAGGAAAAGAAACTTGGACACTGAGATGGATTTTTTAAATGGAATTTTGCAAATATATTACCTCTTACCTTGCATGTGGCGGTTAGATAAGCCCAGCTCTCTGGCAATTTCTTTAAACCAGTTCCTCAATTTCCTATCCCATCTGTGAAAAGGATGAAGATGCCTTCAGCCTTTTCTGTCATCTATCTAGCATCCTTCTAATGCTTTCATCATTTTTTCTATCCATGCAGGTTTCATATTTCTCTTCTTTTCCCTCCCCAAGGCTCTATTAGTTGTGTCCTGGCTGCATGTGTACTCGTATGAGTTGGCTCCTTCCAATCATACAAACTGGCCGTTGAGTGCAGACTGGGCAACTTTTCAGTCCTTTTTCTGCTTCTCCTTAATTTAATGTCAGGCCACCATGAGGCTATTGGTGGGTGAAAAATTTAAACAAAACCCCAGATCATGAGACACTGTGTCAACCCTGCCTGGAGGAAGAAATTGCTCATCCCAAAGTCAGTGAACCAGTCAGACCCACTGCTTTTGGGCTATGTGTGTTTGACTTTTTCTCCATGGTATGGCAGAGACTGTGGTTAAATGGCAATGGTGCAATGTCAGAACCTCACAAGGGAAATCCAGCCCTGGAAATATGTGTATGAAGTGGTGAGAAGTGAGATGGAATTAGATGAAATGAGACACCTCTCAGTATTACTGCCATGCTCTCAGCTAGTCAGACTCTTAGTCTCAGTTATTAACGCATGGAAGCAAACAGACTTTAATCTCTTGATTTGGGTTTAAGTTTATAGGTATGTATCTTTCCATTTCTTGCCACAGGGAACAGAGAGACCGTGCACAAGACATGAGGACAGGCTGCCTCTGTGACCTCTCTGCTTCCAGAGCCTCCTGTCTTTCTGTCTCAAAAAGGGAAGAGCCCAAGGGTGACTTTCAAAACCTTTGGCTTTCCAATCGCTACCAAATTTTGGCAGAGTGACAGCATGGAGCTGCCACCATTAGTTTCTTGAGTGTTCCCATTAGCAAGGAAGCCCCAACAGCAGGAGTGCTGAACCCTGTGCTGCCGAGGAAACAGAGAGGGGTTGTGGGAAATTAGGCACCGGTGCTGTGTGTTATCAGGTGAAGTATCTGCTTTTTCTGGCAAGAGTCAAAACATTGACTTTGGCAGCTATGAAGTCATGGGACCTAATTTTCTGTTGCATTGAACTTTGCATAGATGTTTACCCAACAGCTAATGGATGTTAAACCTTACTGTTGGATGCAAAGCCACTTAGCCTTCACTCTACCCAGGTACAAATAATCACACCTGATGTAAGGCAGCAAAGAATTAAGACTGCTGGTTCTATTTTTTTATTATTATTTTTTTTAATACAAGAATAATAACCTGCTCAGGGCATACTATGACTCATACTCAATGAAATCACTGGTGCTGGCTACCTAGTAATTTTGAGCTAAATTTGATTTTACACCTGCACTTAAGGAAATGTGGTAAAATTGCTAGTGATTAAGTGAAATCAAAAGGCACAATGAAAACCTTATTGTAAGCCTTCATCTTCTTTTGGTTTGGCTTGGTTTTGGCTTGCCCTTTTTACAAAGAATAAAGCAACAGACTGGGCTTGGTTTAGTGTAAGAATCAGCCTGTGTAGTTTCCCAGGCCAGAGCATCAATGTCAGCCTCTCACCTGCTTAGCAGGATGTAAACATCTTCACAACAACCAATAAGAGGTCATCACCATAGCTTCTGAGTTACTTTCTAATATACCATTATGGTTTTGCGCTATCAATCTTTGAGGCAGATCGACTTCCACTTTAGCATGTCTTTTTCTCTTGGACATGTGATAGACTGTGTTTTCTATTTCATAAGTATATACTGCAATTGCTGATAGTGCCATATTTAATAAACTTAAAAATCTTCCGTCTTTTATTCTACCAAATATGGTGAGAGCTTTTGTTAAGTGCAATTCAGCCTGAAGTTCAGGGACACTGCAGATTTAGGTTTTGAGTGTTTTACTTAAAGACACCTTGATCCTATCAGGTTTTATCAGTTTTAGTGAGCAGAGATTTCTAAGTGAGTGCTAATGGCATTTTTCATCATATGTCAATCAATATTGTTGAATGCTGCTCTAAAACTTATCATGACTGAGAATTCAGTTATTATTGTAGACCTTTATTTTAACCCTTAGGGCTTAAACTGAGAATGATGTAATATTAATATCTTTAATATCTTCATAGATGATCTGGACGAGGGCATCGAGTGCACCCTCAGTAAGTTCGCAGATGACACCAAGTTAGGTGCGTGTGTCGATCTGCTTGAGGGTAGGAAGGCTCTGCAGGAGGATCTGGATAGGCTGCATCGATGGGCTGAGGTCAACTGCATGAAGTTTAACAAGGCCAAGTGCCTGGTCCTGCACCTGGGGCGCAGTAACCCCAAGCAGAGCTACAGGCTGGGAGAGGAATGGTTGGAAAGCTGCCAGGCAGAGAAGGACCTGGGAGTGATGGTGGATAGTCGGCTGAATATGAGCCAGCAGTGTGCTCAGGTGGCCAAGAAGGCCAACGGCATCCTGGCTTGTATCAGGAACAGCGTGACCAGCAGGGCTAGGGAGGTGATCGTCCCCCTGTACTCAGCTCTGGTGAGGCCGCACCTCGAGTACTGTGTTCAGTTTTGGGCCCCTCGCTACAAGAAGGACATGGAGGTGCTTGAGCGGGTGCAGAGAAGGGCGACGAAGCTGGTGAGGGGCCTGGAGAACAAGTCCTACGAGGAGCGGCTGAGGGAGCTGGGCTTGGTGACCTTATCGCTCTTTTTAGGTACCTCAAGGGAGGCTGTAGCGAGGTGGGGGTTGGCCTGTTCTCCCACGTGCCTAGTGACAGGACGAGGGGGAATGGGCTTAAGTTGAGCCGGGGGAGTTTTAGGTTAGATGTTAGGAAGAACTTCTTCACTGAAAGGGTTGTGAGGCACTGGAACAGGCTGCCCAGGGAAGTGGTGGAGTCACCATCCCTGGAAGTCTTCAAAAGACATTTAGATGTAGAGCTTAGGGATATGGTTTAGTGGGGACTGTTAGCGTTAGGTTGGAGGTTGGACTCGATGACCTTGAGGTCTCTTCCAACCTAGAAATTCTGTGAAATTACTTTTTTCTATGATGCTACATACTTTGTAACGACTGCATATCTCTTACCACCCATTTATGTTGTATTAGCAGCACCTACATCTACACTTGTATCATCTCGTGGGTTGTTTTCTTTTTTTTTCATTTGCATTTTAGCAGAACAATTCAAATAAAACCTACTGCAAGAGAGAGCAAACCCACTTGATTCTGTTTCCACCTGAAACAGCTGTGTTATTTAATCTGTAGCTCAGACTGATGTGTGTTGGCTGATATTCAGGTTATTTACATGATCTGGAATTCTGGTGCCTTCATATCCCACTAATATTTTGCAATCTACTCCCTTGGTGATATCGTAGTTTTTATTTATTTTTTTTTTTTCTGTGTATGTGTAAGTTCTTGTAAATACTGAGAGTGAAAAAAATCACTTTGCATTCTCTCTTGCAGTGATCCTCTAATTCTGCCCTCTATTGACATATTCCTGCTTATTGTCTCCCATTATATCTCTTGATCAGGATACTGGTGTTCCTCTTGTGCAGTCTCATTGTGATGTCTTCTTAATGTAAGTATTTGTACTCCAATTAGTCGCTTCTTCACGCATCCTCATCCACTACTGTTTATAGGTCATCACTTTGTCCCAGACCATTCATATCTGTAATGTTTCAATGGGGAGGAGAGGGGAATGACAGTGTATGTTTTCATCTTGTTTTCTACTTCTGTGGTTGTAGCTTTTGGGACTGGTTGGTTATCTATGTCCTGTGTTTATTGTTGATTTTGAGACTGTACCACCTTGAATAAAAAATATAATTTATACCTTGTGTTTTCTTCAATAGGACGCAAGCAGCAATTTTAACATCTTGGCAGCATTTGGTGATCTTTAACTCCAGAAGAGAGGTCTGAGGAAGTTAAGGGGCCAGTGTGTCTTTTCAGTTAGATCTTTGTTCTTTCAGTGCCAGAGAAGTCTGATAGCAAAAGATTTGTCACTTTCCTTAATTAATGCCATTAGACTGTTTGTTTGTGACTGAATATGTTTCAGAGGTCTTGCAAGGGCAGCTTGCAAGTCAGTGGACTAAAATTCTGATTACTAAAAGCTGCTGCTGAATTTTTGATTCCTTCTTCTAAAGCATACATAGTTTCAAAGTCATCTTGCCCTTTTCTTAGTCTTTTTACCTTCATTACCTCTCTGTAGTGATGAGAGCTATTGGGAGTCCAGATTGAGACACCTTGTTCTGAGGCTATTTGCAATAGTGCTTTTTGGTTCAAATAACACTCATCATGAGACAAATATTCATAAGGCTATTTAAGCAATGTATTTAGCTTCTTAGACCTCCTAATTTTATACTTAAGGTGTAGGATCTGGTCAAGATGAAAGATCTATGTTCATTTTGTATGCACTTACTGACACTGCAAACCATTCCTGATTGTTGCTGTTATTCACATACAAATAAATGTACTGCTCCCACAGAAGTGCAGAAAACAGGGATGTAAGGAGACCATTAGAGGAGATGTTCTGAATGCAACTTTGCCCTCCATTAGGTCCTTGGAAACTCATCAATATTACTGGAGTACCATTGGGTTTAAATGGCAGCAAAGCTTGATCCAGTGTGGTGAATTACTGACACTCTTGAAATTATTCCTGTCTCTTGTGAGTTCGGCTCTGATTGGGGTGGTGGTACAGGGTGGGGAACAACTGGCTACCAAGTATATGGGGCAGATACCAGCTTTTTGTCCTCTTCCTCGTAGTAGATCTGCCTTGATCTTCCTCTGGAGTGATTTTACTCTATTGCAATGGATACGCCCAATGTTATCCTAGATAAGTCCTACAGGATTTAGTAAGAATCATACAGAAGGGTTTCACCCTCTCAGCTGTAGCTTTCACAGACTATGTGGATCTGCTTGCAACTCCCTTTGCATCTGAATTCAGGAAGAGAGAGCACGTGCCCCCTGTGGTGCCTGCAAACATATGCCTCTGTGATAAACTGCAATTGTTAAAGGGAATGATTAGGAACTAGAGCAGATCTTCTGAAGAGATGCCCTCCTGCAGTCAGGAGAGGGACAGAGAAATGCTATTCCTCTTTTCTGTTATTTGGTAAGATACTACTGAATGAAATTAAATTAGTGAATGATGAGGCAGTAATAATGATGGCCTGGCATCACCTTGCAGTTTTACTTATCATAGTGCAGTATCTCTGCCTGATATACTACAGTGAACAAATGTCATGAACAAATGCTGTGATGCAATAGAAGAGCATTTTGATGTAATCACATAGTAAAAGCATCTCTGCCCATTGCAATGGTCTCTGTCCCAGCAATTACATCGAGCACAAAAAATCATGCAGGACATTTGCATGTGGAGAAAGAAACAAAATCAATCAATGTATTACAGCTGTACATTTACTATAATTATGAACTAGTTTTATTTCTAAGCAGAAAACTACACATGTAACAGTCTTGATGTACTCAAAACCTATTGACATCAGCTGTAAGTTTATTTCAGGAATTTGCCGATGGAGCTCAACAGGGCAATGTAAATGAGTAATGTTGTCATTACAAGATTCTTTCTTATGTAGACTTTAATTTCTACATGAGTTCTCTTCGTTTTTGGGTGGAACTGTATCTACACAGTATTTCATCAATATAAAATCCACAGTTTCTGCAGTAACAACAGCTTAGTGGATTGCACTTCAAATAAGATTGGAGACAATTCATTTCTTCTCACCATTAGGACATAAAAACTTGCATGTGAGAACTGTTGTGCCCTTTTCCCTTGAATCTGTCTGTGCACTTTACTCATTTTTCATAAAACGTATCAGAAAATGTAAAGCTGTTTATATGAGGCCAAAAGAGTATCATAGTGAAAATCTATATGAGGAATAAAATTCAGGCACTGAAGAGCAAAATATAAAAAGTAACCAGGATGATGAATGTTCTTTTCAGTCTATGCAATCTATTCAGTAAATGCTTTGGATGAACTCAGTGGCTCAACCTCAACTTTCTTGTTCTGCCTAAAAGTCTGTGTTAAGGGTCTATTTACATCAGCTCAAAACTGTGCATGTTAAATGTGGGTCAAGCCATACATTGGCTGTAGCCCCAAGTCCCTGTACACCATACCTTCAAATTCTGTATCTAAACTAGGTTTCCCCATTGCTAGTTTGATGACTGCTTTGGGAGTCAAAGTAGAGCATAAGTAATTACAGTAAAGTTTGACCCTGAATGATGAGTCTTTTCAAAACTCAAGAGATAAAAGAAAGGGGAAAAGGAAATACATGTTTCAAAGATAGAGAAGGCAATCCAGTAGCTTCCACTTGCCTAAAGTCACAGAGCAAGCAACTGTTTGAACCAAGAACAGAAGCCTGGGGTTCATGACTCTGATGTTGAGTTTAAATTATGTTTAAGTAACATGAGCTCATGGGAGTTGTTAATCACTTGTTTCTCTGTCTCCCTGCTTTAGGGTCCTAGGATATTTAGAAAATAAAATAAAATTGATACTCAGCAGGATTATAAATTAAGTGGCGATTGCATGGCAATTAAAGAACTGCAAATAAGATCTTGCATTGCAGCAGCTCTTAATGAACTGTGAAAAATCAGGGAAGTACAGATGGGTATGTGAAAGAAGACATGGTCTTTTTTTGGTTTTGTGGGGGGGGGGAAAGAAGTAAAGAAAGCACATAGAAAAGGGAACTCTAAACCACCTTGCTGTAAAGTACACTGAAGAAGTTATTTTGGTGAATGATGACCTTGTTATGTTGTCAGGGTTTGGTTCAATTTTGAAAACTAAGTGTGACCATAGGTCAGTAGATCTGCCAAGGCTGCCATGTGCATCCCACTTTTAACTCATGAGGGCTTCCTGTATTTTGTCCTAAATTTTCTTTACTATCTTTTTCCTCTCTGAGTCTCCTTTTTGTAAGAATGGTTGATTTTCTGTCTTAGGAAATGGAAATGGTCACTAGCTAGATTCCTTTTCGTTATTATTTATGTGAAGATGAGTTTACACTGGGTGTAATCACTGATGAATATTCATGTAATCTAGTACCTTTGAGGAATTGCTATCCTGCTTAATCGTGCTTTGGAGCTTGTGATCCTCTTTCCTGTTGATAATGCTTCTTAGCATATTTCCTGTTGTGGAGAGATGGATCCACTCCGTCTGAGCTTATGCTGAGCTTATTTAACAATATGGGACACTGCACAGAAGTGGGATATGTTTTCACTTCTTTTGAGAGCTGAGGCCAATGAGATGCCTGTTGTTGCCTCTGGGAAGCTGATAAAATCAAATATTCTGTGATGCTGGGAAAGCAAAATAAGCATACTTTTTTTTTTTTTTTTTGTCTATTAGACAGGAAGACTTATTCAGTTTTCAAGACAATGTCACCTTCAGCAGCCACTTTCCTTGTCACTCAAGGCACTCCCCAAAAGCAGGAGTCCAGCCATTCTCCAATTTCAATAATTAATCTTTTGTGCAGGGGGAATTAAGCAACGAGTACTGAAAGAACTTGCACCAAATCGTATCTCGCTCGGCCTACTTGTGCTAAATACACAAAAGAGCCTCTGTGCCCCTTGTCTCTGATTGCTCTCTGAGCAGTAATAAAGCTAATTGCAGTCTCTGTCTGTATCCTCTGGAAGTTTCCCCATCCCTGTGTGCACACATTGGCATTAAGACATGGAAACCAGAGCTGGGGTTTAGTTTCTCATTTTACAGACCTGAATACAGTGACTAAATATCTATACTTCTGTTCAATGGTTACCCTTTGCACTTAATGGGGCACAATGTATTCTATACTAATGTTTCTGGAGATAAAACAGAAATGAACACATAAGGACTAAGGACTTTCAGCATTTCTTACCATCCTTGAAACTAATCATTCTTCTTGTTCTTCTCAGTATATTCTCTGTATTTATTTTTTTCTGTCATTTTCTTCTTAGAGGGCTCAGGCTTGCAAAATGACTCTTATATGGGCAAATGTAGATTGCTTGAAGACACTTGCTTTATATCTCCCTGGGAATATTGTAAGTGTAGGTACAGAAACGCAGTTCAAACTTTACTTAACTGAGCTCTACAATGCAATATCTTGAGAAGAAAAAAATCAGATGCTACCTTGGTTATGTTCTCATGTTACTGTTGTGCAGTTTCTTTTCTTGTGGGCTTGTTGTTTACATGTAAGCATCTTTTGTGCAGCTGCATCATAGCAGCTATTTTATTTGTTATGTGATGTATCACTGGTGGGCAAAGGTGACTTTTGAGAAAAAAATGCTACTGCTTCAATTTGTCTTTCCAATGGCAGCTGCACAAAAAATATATTACAGTATGTCTTAAAACCAATAAAACAAGGCAATGCAAAATTTCTTTCTGTGACTGTCGATCACCTTTAAATCCGTCAGTGTTTTGCGCAGACGCTTAATCAATGACCATCTAGAGATGAATTAGTCCATTGTATTTATTCTCCAGGATTTGTACAGTCTCCAGACACAGGTTAGTCTTTTAGGGCACAAGAGCATTGGGGAGGTGATGCTGGGAGTGTGCCAGCGCTGCAGGGAGTGTAACAGAAGGGGGTATGTATGTTCAGCTTCAGTCTTGCTTAGGGTACATTTGATTTCTTTGGTAATCAGAAAAGAAGTTTCTTCTACTTGTGATTCTGTTATTTTGAGCTTTGGTGAAAACTGGAGGGTTTTTTGACAAAAATACTCTCTGCATAATTATTTTTATTTTAGAATCCTTAAAGGAGTTACAGATTTTTTTTCTTGGAAAAAAAAAAAAAAAAGTAAAAAAGAGAAAAAGATTTATTAAAGTACTAAAAATGAGAATTTTTGAAAATGTTTTTAAGCCTCAATATTTTTGAGGATTAAGAAAAAATATTGCCTTTGCAGCTAATACTTACATGTACTCATCAGTCATCTTTTTTTTTAGGGTTATTTTTACTTCTTATCTATCTGTTAAAAGAGTGTGGAGAGGTTAATGGCTGTGATATATACCTTATTTTTACATAACTGACTTAATTTTTTTCCTCACCTTTAAAACTGACTAATCTTAGTCTTCTGAATATTTTAGGGCTAGGCTTTGCAATGCGTTGTTAGTATCCTCATGGATTATTCCAGTTTGCTTTTGTTATAATCAGATTTTGTAAACAGTAATCAGATTTTGTAAAAATAATGTTATTTGATTTGACTCTAAATATGAATGTGGCTTTATGGTATGGAAGGCAGAGAAATAAACAGCAGCATAAACTTCTGTTCATGGAGTAAGACTAAGACCATTCTAAATCTTCCCTCTCTTTAGTTCTGCTTGGGAGATAATAAGATAAATCATAACAACTCCCCACTTTGCTGTAAGATATATAGGAATCAGAAAGAAATGACTTCATCTCTAATAGCTTTATCTTGGTATAAGATAAAATTAGATTCCCCACTGTAATGCTATAAAACTGTAGAAGACCAACCAGTATCTTCTGTTTGTAGTTCTGCTCAACTTTTTATTCACCCATTAAGCTCTCAACAAGATGTCTGAGTAAATTTGCCCCACAGTAATTTAGTAGCCACAAATGCACCTCAGTTTTCAAATGTACTAGAAGAGCAGTGGTTTTAAATGTACAAACATGCTCCTCTGGTGTAAAGAATTGGCACTGAAGTCTATTGAAAGATGCTCAGGCTGTCTTTATGTAGTACGCAATGCTCATCACTTTTTTATTCAAGCGTACAAAGAATTGAAACTTGGGTGCTGACCAGACAGGAAAAAGTTGCTATCAGTTCCATTACAAAATCATTTTACTTGATGTAAAATCTGTAGAATTGGTGATGCCAAATATTGATTTCTGTTTCTCCTGTATTTCCAAGAGATTCGTGCCTTCTCCTATTACAGTTAATCTTTTTTTAAGCAGATAGAATTCCATTTAGATTTCATTTCAAATACTCTAAGTAAGGCTTTTTTTTTTTTAATTATTATTTTTATTTTTTTTTCTTCTGCAGTAATTGCACAAGGAAATGAATAATTAGTTGGAGTGATCACAGGACACAGAGACAGGAGTTTCTTGAGTCCCTCCTCTATTGTCAGACATTTACCTTGGGAAGTCATTTAATTTTGCTACTTACAGTGGAAAGCTGTACTTGCTAATTTCTCATGAGTATAACCTAACTAATGTTAGCAGAGGACTGGGAAGATATATTCTGTCATGTTTACATACGTATCCCATGGTCAGATTCATTAGGTCCTCTTAGGGTTTCATAGCCATCCTCAAGGCTCTTGCTGTGATTTCTTGCTGTGATCTTTGGCCAAATACTGTTTTTTCCCTCAGGTTTGGGACTCCACATTTCTTCTTGATGTTTTTTCCTGACTTCCTTCTCAGTAGCTAGGCAGACTATGATTACGTACTTTTTCTGACATGGGATTTGCTTTTGCTTGCCACAGAATTTTGTTCTCACCCCTCCAAATACCTGGGTTCTGTGGTCTCCACTGCTAGTCATTATCTGTTAGTCATTCTTGTTCTGTCCTCCTTCCTTCCTTTGTTCTTTGTCCTTGTTCCTATGAAACAGAGATTCCCAAGCAAGTTCCTCTGTTTTGATGACCTAGTATCTCTTTGCACACACAACTCATAAAATCATGGAATATCCTGAGTGGGAAGGGACCCACAAGGATCATCGAGTCCAACTCCTGGCTCTACAAAGCACCACCCAAAACTTAGACCCTATGTCTGACAGTGTTGACCAAATGCTTCTTCAACTCTAGAGGCTTGGTGCTGTGACTACTGCCCTGGGGAGCCTTTTCTAGTGCCTGACAACCCTCTAGGTGAAGAACCTTTTCCTAACACCCAGCCTGACCCTCCCCTTTCACAGCTCCATGTTGATCCCTTGGGTCATGTTGCTGTCCCCAGAGATCAGAGCTCAGCGCCTGTCCCTTGGACTGAGAAACACAAGATGCTTTGTGAAGCAAAGGTATTCTGGGGGTACCAGGGCCCATGATTGCTGTTGAAGACAGAGGTGAAGAAGGCATTAAGCCCTATTCATGAGGTGACCAACCTCATCAAGTTATGGACCAATGTCATCTTTGTTCCTCCTTGTTGTGGTTTAATCTGGAAGGCGGCTCAGCACCACCCAGCCACCTGCTCACTCTCCCTAAGTGGGATGGGGGAGAGAATCAGGAAGGTAAACATCTAAGAACTTCTGGGTTGAGTTTACTGGGCAGTTTACTAGGAGTGAAATCATCCTCTGCTTCTACTAGGTAAAGCAAAAGCTCTGCATGCGCAAGCACAGCAAACTGAGAAATTAATTTGCTGCTTCCCATCAGCAGGCAGGTGCTCAACCAGTCCCAGGAGCACAGGGCTCTTTGCGTCTAAGAGATCTTGGGAACACAAATGCCATCACTCTGAATTTCCTCCCTTCCTTGTTCTTTAGCCCAGTCTTTATTGCTGAACATGATGCCACATGGTATGGGACATCCCTGTGGCCAGTCTGGGTCAGCTCCTGGCTGTGTCCTCTCCCAGCTCCTTGTGTACCCCTACTAACCTCGCTGGCAGGGCAGCACCAGAAGCTGAAAGTCCTTGGCTCTGTGTGAGCCCTGCTCTGTGACAGCTAAAACTGGTGTGCTATCAGCATTATTGTCATCAAAAATCCAAAACACAGCATCATGTGAGTCTCTATGAAGAAAATAAACTCTATCCCAGCCAAAAGCATGGCACTACTTTGGCTGTTAACACATTTTAAAAAGCCATTTTTATGGTCCCCCCACTATTCTGTTATGAAGAGTCAGTCTTCTCCAGAACAAGTGCTCCAATCAAGGTGGTAGTACTGTCATTATCAGAAGACTTATTTAACTTTCTATGAATAGCTTTGGCATAGTCTCTCAAGACAATGTCACCGACAGACAACATGACCAATGTTCTTTAGTACACTTCTGAATATAGTTATAGTAACATCTGATCTTTTGGTGTATCCTTTGACTAAGTATGTGCATGACTGTGCTTCTTTCTCTTTCTCTTTCTCTTTCTCTTTCTCTTTCTCTTTCTCTTTCTCTTTCTCTTTCTCTTTCTCTTTCTCTTTCTCTTTCTCTTTCTCTTTCTCTTTCTCTTTCTCTTTCTCTTTCTCTTTCTCTTTCTCTTTCTCTTTCTCTTTCTTTCTCCTTGTCCTTGTCCTTGTCCTTGTCCTTGTCCTTGTCCTTGTCCTTCTCCTTGTCCTTCTCCTTCTCCTTCTCCTTCTCCTTTTTTCTTTTTCTTTTTTCTTTTTTCTTTTTCTTTTCTTTTTTTCTTTTTCCTTTTTTTCTTTTTCTTTTTCTTTTTCTTTTTCTTTTTCTTTTTCTTTTTCTTTTTCTTTTTCTTTTTCTTTTTCTTTTTCTTTTTCTATTCTTTTCCTTTTCCTTTTTCTTTTTCTATTCTTTTCCTTTTCCTTTTCCTTTTCCTTTTCCTTTTCCTTTTCCTTTTCCTTTTCCTTCTTCTTCTTTTTCTTTCTTTTTCTTTTTCTTTTTCTTTTTCTTTTTCTTTTTCTTTTTCTTTTTCTTTTTCTTTTTCTTTTTCTTTTTCTTTTTCTTTTTCTTTTTCTTTTTCTTTTTCTTTTTCTTTTTCTTTTTCTTTTTCTTTTTCTTTTTTCTTTTTCTTTTTCTTCTTTTTCTTTTTCTTTTTTTTTTCTTTTTCTTTTTCTTTTTCTTTTTCTTTTTCTTTTTCTTTTTCTTTTTCTTTTTCTTTTTCTTTTTCTTTTTCTTTTTCTTTTTCTTTTTCTTTTTCTTTTTCTTTTTCTTTTTCTTTTTCTTTTTCTCTTTCCCTTTCCCTTTCCCTTTCCCTTTCCCTTTCCCTTTCCCTTTCCCTTTCCCTTTCCCTTTCCCTTTTTACTTTCTTTTTCCTTTTCCTTTTTTTTTTTTTTTTTCCAAAATCAAAGCACATTCCCCTTCTCTTTTACCTAATGAAGTATTTACAGTCCTTTTTTTTAGTGGGTTTCCTTCATCTTGCCACAGTGTCTATATGGACCTGGTGTATCCTAGTTTTAATGAAATAAGACTTTTTAGTCATAGTTCACAAAGTACTGATTCATCTGACCATCCCTATTTGTCTACAGTTTTCACTTGCGGCTTTCCAAATCTCCATGCTAGGTGCATCTAGTGTGTTGTCATTGATTCCCAGCCACTGGAGTTGTGCTCTGCAGTTGCTGTGCCACAGCTACATGACAACTAGGGAGTGGTGGGTGCCTTCTTACCTGTGTTATCCTTTTTATTCTTTTCTCTGTAGTGAAGGAGGTCTCCAGACCTGGTAGCTGAGAGGGATGTAGGTGATTGTGCACATGAAGAGATTATCAGAGAAAGGGATGGCTGAAAAGTTAAGGTGTCCTTGCCCAGCCTTCCCAGTGGAACGTCTCCTCACTTCTCTCACTTTGCTGAGTGTTTTCTCTCCATGCAGACTTATTTTTCCAGCTACTTACTCAGTCATTCACTCTCAAGCAAGTATAAAACCCCAGCGTATTTGAGCCAGCCATAACATAGGAAAGCTTTGCCCCATTGGAACAAAGCTCTTGGGATAGGGTCTTTTATGGTTTCTTATGTGTCTCTTACTGGAAATGCCAACTGTTCTTTAGAGTAATTTTATTTTCTCTCAAGAGCTACTTAAAATATTTCTTCATCTCTTATCTGCCTTCTTTCAACACAAACAGAGGTAACTGTCCTTACATACTACCTTTCCTGTTTTTAAAGGCCATTATGAAGCAAAGTTTTAACAGAGCAAATATTGTAGAGTAAATCAAGCCTGGATAACAAATTCTGCAGATTCCTAGAGCTTTTCTCTATGAAATAGGGAGAACACTTTGCATATAGGCTTCTTCCTGATATGTTCAGCTATTTTATTGTGCTTCAGTTCAACAGACAAGTTCTGGTCTTCTGCCTAGCTGATTTACAAAGAAAATTCTTGACTCTTTTCTATTACAGAAGGTGTGATACCTGGTGGCTAAGATTTCCCCCAGTGTTATTAACAATCTTCAGGATAAATTAATCTCATAGTAATACCAATAATCTTTGATCACATTCTTTTGACTTCACTCCTTTCAGAAGTGTAACAGAGCAAAAAATAAGTCTGCACATTATTATATGTGGTTCATCTGTTATGAGGTGCTGTTTCAGAAAGTCTATTAATAGATTTTTCTCTCAGTGTTACATATAAGTATACTCATTAATTATTATCCTAAAAGAAAAATCTGTGCAATAAAATATGAGCAGCCACTCATGAAAATCCTAGAAAGAAAAGTTATTTGAAACATACACTTGCCTATTTTATGTCGGCAGTGGTTCAGAAATGCACAGATGGTCGGCACAGGAGTGGTAAATCTGATCCTTCCTAGAAGCATTAGAGTCACTGAATGGTGCATGGTACTCAGTGCAAGAATCTCCCAAACAGAAATACACTTCTCTCACTGGATGCTGCTGCTCATGTGCAGTAGTCTATGACATACCCAATGGATACATATTTATCAGGAATTCTGCCATGCAAATAACAATTTGATTTCTCAATACACTTTGCAATTAGGTGCCTAGCTGGGTATGTGCACTTGCCAGCTTCTTATTTATAACAACATAATGGATATGCATGTGTGTGTGCAGCTATGCTGTGGCTATGGCAAAAGAGAGAAAGGAAATAAATATGTAGTGCAAATGAGAAGGGTAGAACAAATTCTCAATAACTTCTTTCCTGAAGGTTTTTGTGAATATTCTCTCTTTTGTAAGTGTTCCAGTAGCAGCTGAAATAGAAATAGTAAAGATTCATTCCAGAGGAAAGGGAGAAAATATCCATAGTGCCCAGGTGGATGTCCAAAATAAATGGCCAGCAAGGCTTCCATGTATTGGGACAAGACTGAATGGAAAGGGAAAATACATTTCAGTGAATATCTTCTAACTTGACTCTTTAAATGGTGACTCTTTTTGTTGTCGTTGTTGTTTGGTTGGTTTGTTTCCTTTTACGTATAATAAAGTCCTTTTAAAATTCCTTTTTTTTTTTCATTGATGCCAATTATTAAGCACAAGGGGACTATCAGGAAGAGGTTCTCATACCCAGCCCATCTTCACCAGATCTAATCTCTGAGTCAGACTAGATGCTAAAAGGCAACCAAAATTCCAATGGCTTAACACTACAAAACCTCATAGATTTTTCCCTAGATGAAGGAAGAAAGCTCTGCATTGCTGTATCCAACCTGGCAATAGTACAATGTTTTCTCTAAAATGTTTGTTCAGATGGTTGTTCAATTTATTGGCTCACTTACTGACTACCATATAATCAATTCAGGTGGCAGAACTACATGAAAATATGCACTGTTAAAAGCTTTCATTGAACACCTCTGGAAACATATTTCTTGTTGTTCCCTAAACACTAACTTTGTTTCACACAAGCTGCTCAGCAATGAGAGCTATCCCATGCTTGGCTGCCTGATGCTGCTGCTGATGTAGAGCCTGTTTCCCTGCATGGATGGAAATTGGTGGCCATTGGAGTGGCACAGGGCAGCAACATATAAGTATATATGTTCCTATATATATAATATATATATATAATATATATATATTATGCTGCTTCCTCTGTCTATGCCATGGATGATGTTGGAGGCTTGGAAGTCATCACTTTCACAGAAAGGATCCTCTGTGAGGAAACTGTGTCTGGAGCACTGCAGGGTTTCTGGAACACCTCCTGCATCTGTTGCCTGGGTGGGAAGGAGATAGATAGAAAAGAGATTAGTGCATGTTATCAGAATCAATCTTTTTATAGATTACCTTTAAGGGATGCTTTTCACCACACAATTAATCTGAACTTTAGATTTAAATCCTTGTTTTAGACATTTTTAAGCCTGAGTTAGCTGAAAAGCAGACATTTGTGTGCAGGTCAGTGCACACAAACAGTCTGTAGTCCATGCTCATCTGGTGCTGCTGGTGCACTGACAAGTCTTCCTGTGACTAGCAGATGTATCTTTTGTCCCAGCATGAAAAGTCATCTTGAACAGCCATGGGCAAGTAAAACAGTGTGTCTTTGCTGAGAAAATGCTACTTCTGGACTAAAGGAGTGGTCAAGCTACATATTTTATATAACATTTTGCTAAAAGCTTTGGACGCAAGGCTAGGTTGTCGACCCTTAAAAATCCTCAGCAAGTGCCAAGACACATCTCATTCACTCAGCTCTGTAAGGAGAAACAAAGCCTCTATGTGAAGGGGAATAAGCAGGTCTAAAGCCTCTCTCCCTTTGTAAGTTACGTGCTAAGAGCAGGACACTCAGGCATCTGGCACACAGGATCATTGATGCAGCCCCAGTTGCTGTCTTCCAAGCTGTGAAGGAAATCAGGCAAAAAGGACACCCTGGGCATGGCTGGTCATGGGGAAGTTATTAACCCTCCCACCACCACCAGGCTGCGGTGTCCGCACCACCTGGAGAGGTGATTTGAGCTGAGAGGTTCAATGAGCTGAGCTTTGGGGATTGTTAAAGAGGAAGTTTATATCCTTTTCTCTCTTCCTCTCTATTGTTGTTGCACCTGACATCAGACTAGGATGTCTAGAGGATGCACCAGTACTTAGCTGGACGTCACATTTTACATTGCACCTTCTCTGTGGGTAAAACATTTAGATAGCTGCTACATATTTACTCCTGGTTAAACTTCACAAAACATTAACCTTATTAATAATTAATAGCTGTATGCAAATTATAGTCAGCCAATTAGTTTTCTCTGCAGCTTCAGTACTGTTTCCCAAGAGACTGATGCTTAAGTACCTTAATTTGTCTTTGTGACAAAGGTAAAAGTGTTAAAATAAGCTTTAATTTGTTGTTTAGTTGTCCTTTCATTTTTTTTTTAAGAATCACTTGAAATATGATCAGATGAAATTTGCTTTCTTTCCTTTTATTTACTGCAAAAGGCGAATGAAATGTTGACACTGAAGCAAAAAGAAAGCTTAGTAATGTAGTCTCACTTTATTGGCATACTTCCCAAACCCACTCCCCTTGCACCCACTAAGAAAGTTTCCTCTTTCTGTACCTTTGAATTATCTATAGTCTGTATTAATACATTGGTTTAGCATGCATAATTGCCTGCTACCCATACAGATCCAAAAATCAGCAATTTAATAATGACTAATAAATTTTTTTGCCTTAGCTAAAAAGTCAGGCTTTTGATTTTTAATTTTATTATGGTCATTTTCTCCCTCATCAGCTTTGGAACAGAGACAAAGCATGATAGCATAGGACAAAGTGTGTAGCAAAATGATCCTGTGACCACATAGTTAGAACTAAAAGTTTATTGATTTGATCCTGAAATCAGATAGATGACTCAAAAAAGCAACAACCCAAGGGAAGTGTCTGTTTTAAAATATTTCTCCTCTAGTGAAAAAAGGTATTTGACACAAACCACACTTAGATGTCTCAGTTTGCTGCTGGGTTCTCAAGTATCTGACAGTGGGAAAATGGGACTTTTTTTTTTTTTTTTCAATACTTCATTGCCATTAACACTACAAAGCAGTATACTGATTTCCATGCTTTCCATGCAGTCTAACATGGTTAATACACTTTTGAGTGCTGCTGAAAGCAGGGAGAGACTGCTACTCTGTTCTAGCCAGCATGTTCATGTAGTTGTTACCAAGTTCAAGCAGTGCTTTGAGGACTGTGTTAAAACGCTGTGCTGATGACATCTTTCTAATGAGCCCGGTCTTCGTTAAAGTACCTCTGAACTTATCTTCAATTTGCTGCCACCTCATCTTCCCTTAGTCTCTGCTAAGCACCTATCAACTGGTCACCGAAGTGACACATTTCAGAATGACAATTCCCTCCTCCACTTGTTTTTAAGGACAGTAAATGTTTTGGTTAAGCAGGTGGCACTTTTATCTGTTGGGATGTTTTTTAACCAAGTGTTTTGAATACACAACACAAGCTGTGCCAGCTAAGGTGCAGTGATTTCTCTACAGACTCAGTGCTCTGTCCTGGTACACAAAAACGTGCAATAAAATATCTCCTCATGGACAGGCAAGTGACCCTTCCTGAATAAAGGCATGGCAGCTCCTACATACTGATAATCTCTATATAGTACAGGGGGAAAGAACCATCACTGATATACTTTTTTTTTTTTTTTTTTTGATAGGAGTAAGTAAATTAATGTCAAGACTGGGAAGAAGATAATTCATTTTTAGTTGCTAAGCCATTTCATAGCATTTTTGATAGCATTTTTGATTTTTCAAGTCATTCTCAGGTTGGTAGTTTACGTCCTGTTATCACCTATAATTTCTCCCTTGTCTTTAAGGCATGCTGTTACTTTTTAGTGTTACACTTGGACTTGCTTGAAATATTATCAGTCCCAGTTTGAATTCAACCTGACATCCAAGTGCAATAAGGTTAGTGGTTTCATCGTAGCCTCAAGTGCATAGTAGAATGCTGAATAAACCCGCACATATAATTCTGCTAAATTTGGACTGTAAGGGGGCTCTAGCACTGAGTTACTATGGAAACAGAATTCTTCTTTTCTTTAGAAAGAAATTCCCTCTAGGTTTAGTAGCATGAAAAATTCCCAGTATTAGAGCTTAGTGATGTTTCCCTCCATTATTCTTTTGTGCCCACATATTCTTAATAAGAGTTTAAAGATGACTTTTTTGACTTGTCCACTTAATATTCAATTTGATCACTAAGTTTTTGTGATGTTTTATAAAAAGGAAAAAAAGCAGTGTTCGTCCCTGAAGCTGTTTGGATAGTTGTATGTGCAAGTGCTGATGATTTACAGACTGTGTAGAGTCACAGTGCTGAGCATAACACAGACGGTATTTGCTCTTCGTACATTATGTAGACATAGGAGAAATCTCTATCTAGCAGGCTATCTCATAAAGATAAAGGCTCAAATCCTGGCTCTGCTGATGCCATTTGCCATTTCACCCTTGTCAGACAAAGAATTTATGACACAACCCTGATAAAAGATGGGAAACCTGAGTGCTTGGACAGGGTGACAGTGAGTAGAGAATCATGTCCTACACAGATTGGACAGAAACTTGGACAGGACCGTACCTTTTCCTGAGACTACATTTACAAGAAATACTCCTTGAGAAGCATGTTTAGGGGTACTGTGGGAAAGCTGCATAGCAAGAGAGACAAGTTCACCTAGACTTCAGCAAAGCCTTTGACATGGTCGCCCATAGCATTTTCTTGGAGAAGCTGACAGCCCATGGTTTGGACAGGTACACTCTTTGCTGGGTTAAAAACTGGCTGGGTGGCTGGGCCCAGAGAGTGGTGGTGAATGGAGTGAAATCCAGCTGGTGACTGGTCACCAGTGGTGTTCCCCAGGGGTTGGTGTTGGGGCCCATACTCTTTAATATCTTTATTGATGATTTGGACGAGGGAAATGAGCGCACCCTCAGTAAGGTTGCAGATGACATCAACTTGGGGGGAAGTGTCGATCTGCTGGAGGGTAGAGAGGCCCTGAAGAGGGACCTGGACAGGCTGGATCAGTGGGCTGAGACCAACAGTATGACTTTCAACATGGTTAGGTGCTGGATCCTGCACTTTGGCCTCAAGAACCCCATGCAGTGCTAGAGGCTTGGGGCAGAGTGGCTCAAATGCTGTGCAGAGGAAAAGGATCTGGGGTTGCTGATTGATGCTTGCCTGAACATGAGCTGGCAGTGTGCCCAGGTGGCCAAGAAGGCTAGTGGCATCCTGGCTTGTATCAGAAATAGTGCAGCCAGCAGGACCAGGGAGGTGATCGTCCCCGTGTGCTCTGCTCTGGTGAGGCCACACCTTGAGTACTGGGTTCAGCTTTGGGCCCCTCACTACAAGAAGGACATTGAGGCCCTGGAGCATGTCCAGAGAAGGACTACAAAGCTGGTGAAGGGCCTGGAATACAAGTCCTATGAGGAGCAGCTGAGGGAACTGGGGGTGTTTAGTCTGGAGAAGAGGAGGCTCAGAAGAGACCTTATTGCTCTCTGCAACTGCCTGAAAGGAAGGTGTGGGGAGTTGGGAGTTGACCTCTTCTCACAGATTACTAATGATAGGACTAGAGGAAATAGCCTCCAGTTGCGCCAGGTGAGGTTTAGGTTGAAAATTAGTAGAAATTTCTTCTCAGAAAGAGTAGTAAAGCAATGGAACAGGTTGCCCAGGGAGGTGGTAGAGTCACTGTCCTTGGGGGTGTTCAAGGAAAGGTTGGATATGGTGCTTAGGAACATGGTTTACTGGGTCATAGTGGTGATAGGGGGACAATTGGACCAGATGATCTTGGAGGTCTTTTCCTACCTTAATGATTCTAGGATTCTATGAATGAAAGGTGCCATGGTACAGAGAGGTAGAAGGAAACCAAGCAGACTGTGTGTAGAGAAAGAAACTGTGAAAGAGCAAATAGCATGAGGGAGTAGCTGAGAGGACTTGAGAAGAGAGGAGAATTAGCAGACTGTTGAAGGAGAAGCTGTGAAGTTAGATTTAATGTAAGGAATAACAGTACAAGGAAGTGCAATTGTGTTTGAAATGCACAGCTCGCTAATGGATGGACTGAGCTGTTAGGGAACACTCTTCACTTATATGCCTGACAATTTTATCTAAGTGAGAGGAGTAAAAAAAGTGAGATTTTCTCTCTTCAGAATTACCACTTTAATTACAGGTTGAACTGGCCAGTCCTTTGTAAAACGTTACTTGGTTAAGTATAACTTTATATTCAAGTGGAAATCTGTTAGTTTTTTTTCATTGTTTGTCAAGCTCATGTCTCCTGTAAAGATCACTCCTTTCTGTAAGCAGTGAAAAAATGCCAGTAAGTAGTATTTAAACTCTCTTAACATATTTCAACTACTCTTCAACAAAAAATCATTACTGTTGTCTTGAAAAGCCAGGTTTATAAGGTCATACAAAGAAAAAGGAAATGAGATAATTATAGGCTTATACTCCACGAATAATTTCATTCCAGTGAATACAAAGCAAATTTAGCATCCCTTTACAATAATTCTGTAAGTCACAGGTGGCTCAGAGCAGCAGTGTAGCCTTGAACATCAGCATATACGCTTTTTAATGTGGAGAACATAGACAATCCTTTGTTTCCATATACTATGGGACTCTAGGGCCTGTGGCCAAGTTCTGTGTGCTGCTGAGGGTATTTGTAATGGCCAAAGATGTCTGGAGGAGAATTGTTCTTACAGATTTCCTGAGTGACAGAAAGCTGGTGAAAGTAGTCCTGCCTCCAGCAACGGACACTACCTTATCAGTAGGGACCTGGTTGCAGTATATCTGTTACAAGGCATGAGACAAGTACTTTATGTTAGAGGAAGGTCCCCTTCTTTTGTTTCTTTAATGTATTGTAAAGGACCAGTAGTGGGGACTATAATAAACTCTCCTACTTCCCTAATGCTTGTCCAAGGCTGAATTCCTAGACACAAATCCATGCACTACTCTCCTCTGTCATGGCAAAACATCAGACAAAATGGAGAATGGGAATCAGAGCTTCATACATAGGATTTCGGTTATGTAACCAAATACTGTGTCCAGCTGAGGCCTCACTCTTTATCTTTTTCAAGGACTCCGCCTAGTGCTAGTTTTGACAACTAGAGGTAGATTATTGCACTTCTCCTAGCTTTGGCAAATAAATTACTGTGAAAATCACCTCTTCCACCCTGACCCAGAATTTGTTGAAGTCAAATCCATCAAGTAGAGATATTTTGAGAGATTTTTAAAGGTGCAACTGGCATGTAGGTGTTGATTTCTCATTTACTGATCATAGTGAAAGACACCTTCTTGTTGTTTGTGCTGTTGGTTTAATAACAGCAACAAGGTCTAGGGCTTTGCAGCCTTTCTGACTCCACTTTCAAAATAGTTTCAAACATTATTTGGAGAGAATAAATCTACCCAGTGACACATAGACAGTTACTGTTCCCTGACAATATCTCTATTACTCCCTTTCTTTTACTGATCAAAGCCAGAGAACTCTGCATTAGAGGGGCTGTACTGTAACCCTGGAGAAAATGATAGATGTAAGAAATCTAATTATTGTAAAAAATGAACATGGTAGTGCTTAAATGGTACACTACAGATCACAGACAGACATCTTCTTGTCCATGGCAGATCTCAGTGATATTTTGAAAAAAAGAACAGACATCCGTTACAGGTTTCCATGTTGCCAATTTATCAGACAACTGCAAGGGAGTACAAACTTTAATAAAATAATTATACCTCTTTTGGGTTTAACACTGGGCATACTGGCTGAATAGTCATGATTGTGGTTCTATTAAACAGAAACTGAAAAAAAAAAAAAAAAAAACACACATTGCAAACATAGATTTGTGGTGTGTTTTTGTTTGTTTGTTTGTTTGTTTTTATTATTTCATTTATTTTTTATTATTTTTTTTTTATTTGTGTGTGTGTTGTGTTGTGGTGTTTTTATTTTGTTGTTGTTTGTGTTTTAATCAATGATACTGCTATGCTTGTTTGAAACACCATGTATACTAAATTGGCTTTTGGAATTGATTTCAGGGATATTAAATTCCAGTAAATACTGTTTTTAATTTTAATTTGAAAGAGTATTGATCTCACCAAGAAATACCTGAGAAAAGGTTTATAACATAGATTTTTTGGGCTGCATGAAGTTTATCAAAGCTCATAGAAGAATCCACATGCATACTCACACATTGCCATACTTAGTTACTTGCAAAACTTCCAGTGACACTGTTGCATTAGTAGTAATCCAAGTATTTTGTTCCCTATGACTTACATGTATTTTAATATGTAAAATACATATTCAAAAAACCCTCTTTCTATGGAAAAATCAGGGCTTTCTCCTGCAAGGTTTTGTGGGACAGAGAACCTTATTGAAGCATATAGATACACCATCAGCAAGAGCAGTGCATGAATAAGGAATGCTGTCAAGCAGAATTCACTCAGAACTAGGCTAAAATCTTGATTCAGAATCCGTTTTTACATTTTCCACTGAATATTTTCTACCAGGTGCTAGAAAGGCACCGTTACTTCAGCAATATGCATTTCTGTGTTAGTTGTAAGTTGTTGAGCTAGGCAGACGTGCAAAAGCGATGGTCACTATAAAACCCCACAAGTCACATCAGGTAGAACATACAGTGACTGCTAGAACAAGTAGTCGTGTTCCCTGAAGCATGACAGAAATGTAGGAACATTTCTGACTTTTTTGCTGCCAGATAGTGAGTAACTTGCTCGTGGTCAGAGAAGATCTGTGACAAAGGAGAAAAACAACCCAAAGCTTAAACATTGTTTGGATTAATTTCTGAATCCTGTCCAGTGCCTTCACCACATCATCACTCTTGTTTCCACTGACTATGATTTACGCATGTTTTCTGTTTATTTGGCAACAGTTCTTGGTACTTTGTAAAGACAAAGCTTTGGACTAGACATGCTGAAATCAAGTATAATGAGCTTAAAAACTTCCAGCATAGTGAAATGATTGGTAATGTATCACCATAGGTACCTCATTCCGTCCTGCATTGTGCCAGCTGTGAAAGTGCATCTGGAAGCCTTGGAAAAAGTAGGACTTCCCCAGAAAGTGGCCATAAGAAGGAAGGGAAAGGTTCAAGCTCTTTCTGTAAACTTTCATGTGTCCGATGCCTTGTTCTTTAGTTAATTCAGTTCCACACTGAATATCTGTGGGCTTATAAAAGGAGAACACAGCTGGGGACTATTCCTGCATTTCTCAGCTCTCACTTTTTTCCCTTGTTCTTCTTCTGTGATGCTTAAACCAAGTTGTCATTTGGTACTTTACCGCTCATATTGCCATAGCACCCAGGGAGCCTGACATACGAATCAGAAGAGCACAGTACAAGCACAGATCAGAAAGCTGTCTCAGCTCCAAAGACCTTACAATCTAGGTGAAAAAAATGGCATAACAAAGGGAGACAAACTGCTAGATGGGGAACAAAAGGAAACAAGGAGCTGAGGTTGGCTAGATGGTTAAACCATTTATTATAGAATAAATAAATAAATAAATAAATAAATAAATAAATAAATAAAATCACTTTGTTTTGTACAGTGGAGAAAGCAAGTCATTTTAGAGAAGAACAAAAACATAAAAGTGAGCTAGTCTGCAGGTGCCACGGAAACTTTATCCCCAGCACTAGATACAGTATGAGAAAAGGCATAAACGGGTTATCTAAATATTTAGCATTGACCACTTGAAAGGAGAATCTCCCTCTCATCACTGAATTGGAGATAATAACCAAGGACAGCATGTGAGGAGTGTTGGCAGTGAAGACAAGTCTCTATTAGACACAGCAGGGAAGTGAAAACCCATGCTGGGATATCAAGAGAAGGGTGATATGGTCAAACTGATGAGCTGGAAAAATGATCTTATGACAGCATCTGGAATGGATCTGAACACGCCAACATAGGATCCATCATGGCCAAAGAGAATATTGGATTTAAAGAGATGATGAGTTTGGAAAAATGATTATCAGTGTTGACGGCTAGCACAGACTTCATCTTTGAGATATTATGTACGAGGCTAACAAGACAGGGGCAGGGAAGGAAAAGAGATTTAAGAGAGAAAGCAACTCTCCTAAAGTCATTCAAATAATCAGTAGCATATTCAAGAACAGGATTCAGGACTGCTGAATTCCAGCACAGAGCTGTGCTCACTGGATCAACCACTGCTCAGGAAATGGCTTATTTTTGTAGCTCTGTGAACTCAGTGTGAACTTTGCATGTTTTTACAATACCATAATTTGCAGAGCTCCAGACTAAGAGCAGATGAGTCACATTATTTAGGCAGAGGAGGATGTGCTACAGAGCCACTTCTGTACCATAGAAAATCTCCTTTCCCTGAGGACGAAATCCTCTCTCCTCCCACAAAGCAGCTAGCACATTTCAGAATTCTACATCAACTGGCAAATACATTGCTTATTTTGGCATCTAATTTCAGCGTGACTGCTTAAAGATAATACAAAGCATTAAAGCTGTCCATATTTCTGAGTGACAAAGACAGAACTGAAACTGTTACTCTCTTTTTCCTTTTCAAGTGACAAGCATAGTTTGTATTATGTGTTGAGTATAACTTACTGCACTGCAACTAGAAACCTTTCCAGTTTGTTTTAGCCATATGTCTGTGCAGACACAGGCTGTGTCTCTAGATGTGTTTGTGCAGCACCAGGCACCAGGAGACCCTAATCCTCTAACAAGACTCTTCTACACTCATTATTTTGAGTGATATTTTGAAAAGTAATAGGGGAGGATGACATATTTAACAAACCCTTTAAACTCAGTGCAACACAGCAATTCAGGCTGGTGCATTCCTTTCATCTGTTCCTGCTGCTTCCCTACAGCATTCTCCAATCAAAGAGAAGCAGGAATTTTCCAAGGAATTCAACTTTGTAAAGTAGGTTTACCTTTGTTTGAAAAGGGGTGGGTCAGATTCAGAGCAGAGCAGGTGGTTCAGCTTGTGAGCAATTTCACTCTGTCCTTTGTGTCTGGTCAGCTTTTACCTCCACTTCAGGCACTGCCCACATCTACTCACTGAACAACACAACCTGAATCAATCAGAACACTTCATCAGAAACCCAGCCACTATGCTACACATAGGTACAAAGGATCTGATCTGCATGTGAAACAGATTCAGTGCTCCAAATTCAAGTTCAGGAAGAGAAAAAAAGCAGCAGTTTGCTTCTCGGGGTAGGTGAAATTATGGTTGGATTGGTGTATTTAAAGCAAGAATAGAGGCCAATGAGGAACATTAAATGGTGGTCTCTAGTCTTTAAATACACCTACATCTCTAAACGAAAAATACCAATGGTTAGCTTTCTCCCTGCCCCTGTTCAGACCACTTCAGTTAGTTTTATTCCAAGAGCAACCTATCCAGGAAGGGACTGTACTGGGTCTGGCTGGAATGTCAACTTTCCCGGCAGCAGCCCATTCAGTGCCGTACTCTGTACTTGTAGCTGGAACAGCAGTGTTATCACACCAGTGTTGTGTCTCCTGCTGAGCAGCAGTGGCACAGCATTGGGCCTTTCTCTAACCCTCCTAGGGGGTGGGCAAAAAAGTGAGGAGAGAAACATCACTAGGGCAGCTGACCTAAACCAATCAAAGGGATATTCCATACCATGTGGTGTCACACTCAGCAATAAAAGGTGGAAACAGGAAGAAGAGGGGAGGGGTGGGCTCTTGTTGAGAAGACGTCGGTCCTCCTCTCGAACACCGGCTGCGTGCGTTGAGGCCTTGCTTCAAGGACGTGGTCAATCATCGCTCATTTGTGGGAAGTAGAGAGTAATTTCTTTCCTCTGCACTTCCATATCGCTTTCATTTATTTTGTTTGTTTGTTTTCCTCCCTTTTTCCCCTTTCCCTTTTATTTCCCCTTAGTTAAATTGTTTAGTTCATGGTAGTCTTTACTTAATTATTATAATTATTTCCCTTTAATTAAATTATCCTTATCTCAACCCGTGAGTTGTTCTTTGCTTTACTTCTCCCCCTCCTTATCTAAAGGAGGGGGAGTGAGAGAGCGGTTGTGGGGTTTAGCTGCCCAGCACGGTAAAACCACCACAGGGACTAAACCTAAACATGAACACTAGCCAGTTTGGACCACTTGGCCTCAGGATCAGTGTGTCTGCCTTCCTTTATTTTATCAATATAGACATAAATACAATTCCCATATCATTATTTAGAAAATTGTGTCAAATTCCATCCTGTTGTCAGTTTAGTTTCTTTCTCCCATCCTCCAGGTGAAAGGTTCATTCTGCTTTTACAGTTAGAAATCTGATTTCCAGAATGAATGATTCATGGTCAGATTATACCCTGTCTTTTTTCAACTTTTACTTTCTCTGTAACTATTCAGTTTGAAACACAATTGAAAAGGGATGAAAACCATAGTAGTCTTTTCAATGAGGTCTTGCCAGTGGCATTAGTATTTCTGTCTTCTCTAGAACTGCCTTGCTCCATGTTTTGTAGGACTGTGATTACCTACTCACAAGACATCATGTCAGAGGCTCACAGTCAGTCTATAATTGACTAATATTCCATTTCTCCTCCTCTCTCATTTTAATCAATCATCCTGTGACTTACAGACTTACAGAAGCCATTCTTTTTATTAGTCCCTGAAGTCTTGTTTTCCTCTCGGTCTTTTTTTTTTTATTTTATTTTTTTTTTTTATTTGGCTCAGTTTTGATCTTTTTATAGTAAGAATTAAATCAGAGGTTTGTTTCATATTTTAAAGTATAATGTTAGTTATACTGGTTATACTGTTGGAAGCAGTATCAAGTGTTAAAAAAAAAAAAAAGAGTTGAATGAATAAGAATAGAAAACAAACAAACAAACAAAAAAAGCAAAACACAGTTAATTGCCTTACTAGTTTATGATTTCCTGGGCTATTATTAATAAAGCAAGAACCTGTTGCCAAAACACTAGTATAAAGTAATTTAAACAACCTTTCAGGTGACTATGGGTGTGTTCCTCGGATGGCTGAAGTCTTTTCTCCAAACACTCACAGTCTCACTATTGCTGTATCGGGTTATCTACTCTATCCTGCTGCCAGAGAAGTGTTGCTGAGGGTTTATGTTGCTTTGCATCTGTTGTGTGACATGTCCCAGGGGCATAAGGAGTATCAGGAAAGCTTTGGGGCAGGGTGAATGTTATTAATACCCACAGGCATGTCTTGGAGGATTAAGTGCTGAACAGACCTAGAGGGGCAGAAGATCAGTGGAGTGACACAGTGGGGAAAGTAGTTCTCCCAGTGGATGGCAGTGTTTGTGGACTCAAATACATTAGGAAGAACATGAAATGGACAAAAAGGCTATCAGCAATGACAGCTGACTCTATTTATACGAGTTTCTCAAGAATGAGTTTATTTTCAGAGATCTGTGAAAGGCAAGGGAGTGCACGCTAAACATGCACTTAGCAGCACACCATACAAAGCAACATACACGACAAAGAAAGAACAGGGAGCTACACAGAGCAGGAGATCAAATGAGCAAAATTACAATTTTGTACTAAACAGATTGCTTTTTATTAGGAATTTTGTAAGAATGAATCAAGTTCTCCTGACGGTTCTGTTTGTCTGGTTTTAACCATGTTTTCTCAAAAACAAACAAAAAAAATTACTCAAAATGGTTTGTTTTCAAATAATCTTGTCATAAAACACACATCAAGAGAGAGGTGGCTGTGACCTTGTTATATAACACCAATTGCCACCACTTTGTGCTCCTATAGTACCTGACGTTTTTGTCCAGTTCTTGGTCCATACATATATTACAGGACACTGAAGACAAGTGGCGGTCCATTGCGTAGGACACTGGTTTAGGAAGAGTGATGGGTTTAGCAGGTGCTACCTGCGTGTGGTTTGGCCTTGGATAAGTTAACTGTCTTCTTGGTACCTGTCTCCTGCCTTGTAAAACAGAAACACCAGTAGCTCCCAACTTCACCCAGCATCATGAGTATCAGTGTATTCACATGTTACAGTGGTAAGATCAAAATGGTTGTTACATAGATGTGATCCTAGTGGATTTGCTGTTACTGCTGCACAGCCAGTAAGCATCTGCCAGAATCTGCATTGTTTTCTTCATCATTAACCATTCTATAGTTAACAGAACCTGTTATAGACTTTTTATTGCTGAGTTAAAGCAATTTGTTTGCTTTAAGCTCAAGGAATTCATGAATTTCTATTTCCTGGTTTAGTTTTCAAAACTGACAGTTGGGGGAAAACAAAACATTTTTTTTTCCTTTGGCTTTAAACTATGAAAGTCTAGGAAGAAAATTACTAAGAGATGGGAAAATTAGGATCTTCCAAAGTCACACTCCGTTTCAGACTACAGCTATGTTTCAAAATGCAGAGTGCAGAGGAGTAAATAAATGCAGTAAAAGACATTACCAAATACTAATTTACCAGTGGAACAAAAATGTGCAAGTTATTTGTAAGAGACTTGCTGTTAATAGTTTTACCATTTTAGAGAAAAGATGGTGGGTGGAAGAGAAGTAAGAGGATAAATGCCAGATTGCTTGTAATCTAATATTTATTACAGTTCACTGACTACTTCAAATTATTTTGAGTTCTCTGTACATTTCTCATATTCAGTTTTTTTCTTTAAATGAGAGAAGGCATTTAGCCAAGGATATTCAATGAATTCTTTGCATGATAAGATCAGGACACGTCAATATTTTAATTTTGAACATGCTAGTGTGTGTTATAATTTGGTTTCATAAGCTGGATCTTATCTATTAAAATAAACACATTAATAAAATGTGGCAAGAAGGATATGAATATATGAATATAAAGCCATGATAGACATTTTTCTATGGCAAGCTATTTATTTCTGGAGATCAAGTCTTCAAGAAGATTAAACAATGCCGAAGAGATGATTAAGCTGAAAAACTAATAGGCACAGGCTTAAAGAGATGCTGGAACGATAGAGGAATATTAGCATTGCAGCAAACTATCACATGGAGCCAGATCGTCCTTGGTCCTTGTGCGGTTATGCAGTGTATGCAGCAGCAGTACTGCAGGGAGCATCCTCTTGGAGCTGATGTGTGTACTCCATGGAGGTAGCACCAGGTGACTGCTTTGTGTTGGCATGGGAAGTGCCAGAGAACTGGTGGCTTTGCAGGGTATTGTCCTTCTCAGGGCTCTGCCTTGCTGCAGCTCCTCACAGCTGATGGCATAGGCCTTTGGTGGAATCCCTCAATCTGGTCCCCAGGGAAATAGGAGCTAAGGGGAGTGGAGACCATGCTAAGGGGATCTGCAGGGCCTGTTCCTGTGCTGTAGGTAAGCCAGGTCTTTGCACAAAAGGAGTCCCTGGAAGTCTTTAAAAGACGTTTAGACGTAGAGCTTAGGGATATGGTTTAGTGGGGATTGTTAGCGTTAGGTAGAGGTTGGACTCGATGATCTTGAGGTCTCTTCCAACCTAGAAATTCTGTGATTCTGTGATTCTGTGAGTCATGTTCACCTGGCATGGCATCAATAATATTTTGCCTTTTGTATCCCCTTCTCCCTCAGAAACATATTGTGCTGATTTATTTGTGAAGGTGTACAACAGAGTGTCTTTTTGCCTGTCCATCAGTGCACGAGGAGCACTTGGTGGTGTTTATTCACCAGAACATCTAAGGATTTCTTTCCTGATTCAGCCAGTGCCAGGGTGAGAGCCAGCACTCATATGTCTTTTCATAAATTCATTGTCAAGTGAAGAAGTCAACCTGAAAATTTTCATGTAGATACAAAGCTGTACCTACTGCTTTAATCACCTATGTTTATTAAAAACTAAGAAAAAAAAATCATTAATTAAATGTGTTTATTTGGTCCATTGGGAATTCTTTGTGTATTGTCACTTTTGCAGTACTTAGTTTGCAATCTTTCTGATCACAAGCAATCAAAATCATACATCTACCCTCAGAATCAAAACAAGCAACTTTTGAAACATTAGACTTTTAGATTATTACATTTGCATACTAGTTAAGAGTTGTTAGGGTGCTTTCATGTCAAATTTTCAGGCTTTTCCCTTTAATCAGAAGCTCTAGAAAAGTTGTCCTTTGCTGGGTGAAAGCTGATATGTCTCTAAAAATCAGGCATTACAGGAGCCAGAATTATAACAAAAGTATTGTATGTTACTAAAGCCATATAATATTACAGGTGTCAGAAAATATGATGCAATGTTAGACTCCGGAAGAGCTTGGGGGCATCAGTGCAAAGCTGAGAGTCAATCTTTTTTCTTTATTAGCAAGTAATTCAGAGGCACTACAAACAGATTGGAAGATCAAACTGCTGGTAGAGAAGCCCCTAAATATGTGCAATAATTGTCTCAGGGATTTTACTTCAGACTAGGGTTAGACTGAACAACTCCACTGACCACTCAATAAACTGACCACTCTAAATCTTTACGTCCTCATTCAGGGTTGGAGTTCATTTAGTTGTGACCTGTACTGAAAATATGCTGGATGTACATACATACATACTGGAGAGAGTCCAGTGGAGGGCCACCGGATGATCAAGGAAGTGGAGAACCTCTGCTGTAAGGAGAAGCTGAGGCTGGGGCTGTTCAGCCTGGAGAAGGCAGGGGGAGGAGGGGGGGGAGGTCTCATCAATGCCTGTAAAATACCTGAAGAGAGAATGCAATGAGGATGGAGACAGGCTCTGTTCAGTGGACTGGAACACGGGAGCCTCTGTCTGGACATCAGGAAGCACTTCTGTGCTGGATAGATGATGGAGCATGGGAACAGGTTGCCAAAAGAGGCTTTGGAGTGTCCTCCTTGGATGTGGTCCTGGCCCCCCCTGCTCTGGGTGTCCCTGCTTGAGCAGGGGTTGGACCAGGTAGACCGAGAGGTGCCTTCCAACATCAACCATTCTGTGATTCTGTGATTTTTTGACTGCAGCATTTGATTTTGTTATCTCCTAAAGAAATTACTTCACATGCATGAAAACTGCTCTGCAAACCAAATCAATGTAAGGTGAGAGTGGTCAGAGGATTTGCTTCGCAACTGTGCCAAAGCAAAATTATTGCTAATGGAGATGCAGCCAGCATGCTCTATATTTTCCTTCCAGCTGCTGGAAGGACACAGGATGCTGCCATCATTGGTACAGAAGAGGGACCACAGCTCTCAGCCTGAGAGGATATGAATGGATATAGAAAGGCTGAGGAAGAAGGAGGAAAGGGAGCTGGGTAGTGACACATGCTAAAAAGGTCTAGGAGGTATGCAGACAATTCTTTTGCTTTTTTACTTTTGAATAAAAAAAAATCAATCCGTGTGCTCAATATATCAGTCAAAACCTTCTCTGTGTGAATACAGTAACTCAGGGGACAGTTGTCTTTCCCTGGAACTTGCTCACTGACAACATGTGACAGATATAGGACTTTTCTGTAATAATTTATGAGTGCCATATGTTGCCCTGGTTATATTAGTTATCATGTTTACAGTATAAATATATCGCATTACCCAACAAGGTGTTGTCCAGATACAAATGGGAAAAGAATGGGTTGAGATGGCACTCACACTACTCTGCCCTGTCCAGAACAATTGGTTAGGGGGATGCTGGTTGGGTTTGTATGGCATCTGGGGAGCCCTCAAACTAAGAAGTCAGAAATAGTCCAGATTCAGTAGACAAAGGAGAAAGAAATGAAGTGCAATTGTAAAAGATTTTTTATGGTGAAGGAAACAGCATCAGACAAACACAGAAGGTAGGCTTGGTAGGTACCTAAAGAAGACAGTCTGGTTTAGGTCACTACTATCACAATCAATTCACATAAAATAAATGAGATCAGGATTGAAGCAGTTTAATAGCTACACTGGTGTGTTATTAATTGTGAAGCTGTGAATTATATGTTCAGGATCACTATCAGCAGTATACAAATACGCTATAATATTAAAAACTAATGAAATGTTAATATAAACCTAGAAATGTTATAGTTTTATAATTATTACTAAAAGGTCCTGAACACACATTTAGATGGAGGTTGCAAAGCCGATGAGACAACTTGTGGCTGCATCAAAAATGGTTAACTGCTGCCCTGTCCTCCTGACAAAACATCTACCCACTGATACAGTTTTTCATGCTTCTTTTAAATGTCATTTCAAGATAACTCACTATTTATTTCAAAGGCTTTGTAATTCCCTGGTTACTCTTTTATCCAGCTGGAGATTGTCTTCCTCCCTCACGCGATCACTGTCAGGCAAACACCCGCTGTGGTTTTGGGTGCTTTTGAGTTTTGTTTTGGACTGTTTGTGAGCACCCACACACACCATGGTGGGTAACACATGGTGATCTCGTGGAAAGGCAGCAAAACACAGTTAGAGACATGTTTCTGTTAAGTCACTGAAAAATCTTTTTTTTTTTTTTTTTTTAAAGCTTATTCATCCAGCTAAAAATGTATGTGTGTATAGAAACTATTATTATAAATTATCTTATTATCATTACATATTATTAAAATATTTATATATATGTTTATAGATATATATACACAAAGGAATCTGGGAACTATTAATTCTGTTGGCTTAGTACTTCTGGGAGGAAAATGTAAAGTGAGAGACAACAGTTGGGTCAGGAATATGAAATGAACTGATACACTGCTGATACCTCAAGTTAGAGTTTAAAAGGCCAGAGGCCACAGGTCAACATATTTATATCTCATAGGAGATAATATGAGACATTAGAAAGGGAATAGATGTGGCTAACCCTAGAGCCACAGCATAACAACTCTATCTAATGTAAAGCATGATATGAAGGCCTCCTCGCACACTGATTAGTATATGCCATAAACTAAGGCAATAATCTGTTTTGGTCACAAAATGTAGAAGAAGAAGAAGCAAAAACCTGGGAATTTAATGTCAAATAACTCCACTTCATGGAGTCAGTAGCAGAGCCATTCATGTCTTGATCTTCAGCCTTGTATCCTGCTTGAGGATCCACAGATCTTAGAAAGTAGGACCTGTGAGGGTGGTGAAGTGGAGAGCTGTAGGCAAGAAGCACAGAATGACCAACGCTAGTGTCAGTTGGTTAATGCAAAACCAATAGTAAGGAGGATATTGTGTCCCAGTGGAAAATTCTGCCATGTGACTGTGTGAGTGCTCATTACAGCTGTACTTCATTATAAAGTTTGCCTGATTATTGCAATCATTCTCAAGATCTCTTGAATGGCTGAGGTGACTCCCTCATTTTCTGGCTGGTGCTAAGAGCAGGTTTGAAGTTTCTAGAACAAACAGGAAGGAAATTATTTTTATTTTAGGACTGTGACTCAGCAATGGGTCAGCAAGACCAAAAACACATTGATTTTCCTAGCTATCAGTGTAGTGACAATATGGGGGGAAAAAGAGGGGGAGCGTGCACTGAAAACTTAATTTATATCCTGGTCTTTTTCCTCTTTCTCAGATATTGTCCCTATGTTGATATTTTAGCTGAAATAATGTCTAAAACCAATGTAAATAATGCAGTAGGAAGGTAGCATCCAAATCTCAAGATTTGCAATACTGTTACTTAAAACACTATTTACTTTGGTTCTAAAAACTATCTATTTCCTCCACATTTTATTTTATGCAGCCTTTAAGATGTGAATGGAAAAAACATACAAGGATCTTATTAACTTCTTTAAGAATTCAAAAGACTTTAATCTACCTTATATATTATATATACTTCTAAAGATAAACAAGCGAAACTTGTCCAAACTGTGTTATAGGATTTACGTAGTTAGAAAACACTTTCCCAATTATCCACTAAATAAGATCATAAAAATGGCATGAAAATAGAAATACCATCTAGATGATAATGTTTCTATTTTATTTTGTAAGCTCATGCTTTGCATCAGAGGCCAAGTTGCATACAGTGTGAAGTCTTGCCCTATTTGATCTCCAGCAGCCCGTGATTTGTAGCATTACATGATCATGTGAGGGTGATACATTGAATTGTTTAGAATCATCTTTAATTTTAATTTAATCTTGTGTCATAATCATATAATATTCCTTTCCTTTCCTTTCCTTTCCTTTCCTTTCCTTTCCTTTCCTTTCCTTTCCTTTCCTTTCCTTTCCTTTCCTTTCCTTTCCTTTCCTTTCCTTTCCTTTCCTTTCCTTTCCTTTCCTTTCCTTTCCTTTCCTTTCCTTTCCTTTCCTTTCCTTTCCTTTCCTTTCCTTTCCTTTCCTTTCCTTTCCTTTCCTTTCCTCTCCTCTCCTCTCCTCTCCTCTCCTCTCCTCTCCTCTCCTCTCCTCTCCTCTCCTCTCCTCTCCTCTCCTCTCCTCTCCTCTCCTCTCCTCTCCTCTCCTCTCCTCTCCTCTCCTCTCCTCTCCTCTCTCCCTCTCTCTCCTCTCCTCTCCTCTCCTCCCTCTCCTCTCCTCTCCTCTCCTCTCCTCTCCTCTCCTCTCCTCTCCTCTCCTCTCCTCTCCTCTCCTCTCCTCTCCTCTCCTCTCCTCTCCTCCTCTCCTCTCTCCTCTCCAACTGCTTTCTCTGAACAGCAACTGTCTTTTGTTTCCCCAAAAAAATCTATTAGTGTATATTGGGAGATTGGAAGGGGATACAAACATGCACATATCAGCTGATCTCTGTCTTTTAGATAGACAGGATTCTCTGTGTGTGTGCTGTTCATTGCCAAATATACACAACATGGAAATTAATAAAAGTAAAACCCTTTTAATCAACATTTTTGAGAAACATTGAGAAATTATTTCTATAAGATGAATTTTGTTATTCTTAAGTTGCACATTACTGTCTAGGGACACTGTATACTAGGTAAAATATGAACTGCAGTTATGTTGTTGCAATATGACTGAATGCACTTGTATGAACAATTTTATTGAAACTCTTCTCACTTTTAGGCTATGACAATAAAACAGTAGGATATTAAGTTGACAATAACTCATAGTCAAAGTTTTAATTACCGAAGTTTAACTCCCAGTTATTTTTAAAAGTTTGTATCCTTTCTGTGGATGATCCTTTACTATTGCTAGGATTTTGTGAAACCCATTATTGCAGCATGATCATTTGTTACCTGAAATAATTTCTTACCTGAAGCTAACACTAAGTGTTTTGCATTTGTATACTGGATATTTGGCAAATATGAATATTGGAATTATCAGTAGATTGTCAATCAACCAGACTCTTTTTTTTAGTCTGAGAACTATTCCATTGTGTCATCCCACAGCAGTTGGTTCAATCTCTTTGTTGAAAACATAGATCTAGTTAGAGATTCCGCAATTATTAATTGATCGTCACCTATAAACAGATACTCTTGATATGGTTAAGAATTGTATGAAATATCCTTGAAATCTTCATTTTAGTCTTCCCTATTAAAATAGCACTCTTGTTTTAATACTTTTATAGAATGTGTTGTAATAGTAGAAAGGCACACTGCATTTCTCACAGCTGTGCTGGAATCATGTTCTACAATAACAAAACCATCTCCCGTTCTTTATTAGAGGAATAATCAAGAAGGCAAGATTAGCAAAGTTGGATTTAGTGCTTTCTTTGTCCATTCCAGTTATGAGAAATCTTCATTTGTATCCTCCACCAATCCTATCATTATCTAGAGAATTTATTATTGTTTTTCTCTGTCAAACGGAAAAGAAATGAAGGTGAAGGCAATCACCTTGCATCAGCCCTCTGCACCAGTTTCAGATGGCGTGTTTTTTTTTGTGTTTGCATATTGAGTAACTCCATTTCTCCTTTCCCAGCAGAAATGGTTGTTTTGCACTGTTGCAAAGACTCACCCTAATTTGATTACTCTTGAATCTGCATTCGGCAGTCACAGCCTGACTGTTTTAGCACTCAGAATGGGGCTTGGCAACTTTTGCACATTACCTCTCTGTGTCTAACATCCATGCTAAGCTCACAATTAGGATGGCATAGGCCATCTATGAAATTTTAAGTGCTACTTGGCAGCAAGATGACCAAAATTTGGCTCATGGTTCTAATCTTTGACACATAGAATAATGGAGTGATTATAGAAAATCAGTTTTATATGTAAAGAAGGAAGGAGGGCTTATCTCTGTGTCTGAACCCTCAAAATCATAAGAGCAGGTTGTATCCCAGTGGAAGAGCAGTCTCAGAATAGATGGACTATAGCCATGGAGAGTAAGTGGAAAAGATTTCAAAGATGCAAAGACAAGACCAACTAAAAAGGTTTTTGAGCTATGATGATAAAAATGGTGGTGACATTCACAGGGAAAAATGTTTATTACTTACATATTTTGGACTTTGTGTTTATGGAGAAGTTCTACAGTTCTATTCTGCCTACATTCTATCCTTCTTACAGAGAAGTTCCTAAAGACAAAATAATAAAAATAAAAACTAAGCAACTTTGTTTACAGTTCTACAGAAAAAGTTATTTATTCATTATAGGAATGTGAGGGAATCCATGCTTCAGAGTAACCTGAAAATGCTTTAGTACTATATCATCCTCATCAATATCACAGCAATTTCTGTCCAGGGGATCATTGTGAATGACAAGAAAATAGTATGTATGATAAAATCCACTAAAAATGTCATTGTTACATGATGAACTGTCCATGTCAGACAGAATCTTTCTAAGAAATTTGTTTTTTCCTACGTTTTGGTTTTATGATTAAAAAAATACTCTTTTGTAGTTAGTGGAACAAATGTTCTATTTCTATGGAAGTATGAAAGGGTGTGGGATGGATTTTATAGCTTTCTTTGTACATTCTATGCACAGAAGAAAAGATTCAAATGGAAATATTTGCTCTCCATTAAAGACACATGAGCCTTGATGCCATTTGAGGACAAATCCAAATAAAATGTTCAAATCCCTCTCAGCCCTAACATATATTAAATGCTTTATTGATAACGGACTTTAGTAAGGTTCACATTAGGACCTTTTTTGGTCTATTTGTTTGTTTGTTTTTTATTCTTGGGTCATTTCTTCTGCATGCAAAGGTAATTTGGAACTTCCACAAGAACCACGTACACTCTGGAGTCAATGTCATAACACATCTGAAGGGAGTGCTGCTACATTCTAGCTGCTAAAGTGGATTGTCCACCTGCGTCTCTGACAGATTAGTGTGAGTTTGCACAAGGATTAACATGTTTATGAGAAGAATTTCCATTGACTCTAAGATAGAGCATTAAAGAGTGGTCTTGAATAAAAACAAATTCCTCCACTTTACTGATTATAACTGACTTTTAGATACATTCCAGTGCTGAGTACTGTCTATACCTCAGTTTGCAGATCCCATTTTCTAAAACTATGAATATGTTGTTAATATGTGCCATCTAAAGTTTAATACGTCATTCCTTTTTCAATTTTCTTGGTTCTTATTCACTCATTTCTACCAATCTTCCAGTTTAAGAAGAGATAAAGAAACCTAGTCATACAATAGGTAAAAGAATGTCACTGACTCACAAATATTTTAGGAAATGTTAGATCAGAGAGAATGTGGCAGACTAAATTTTGCCTGATCCTATGCTTGCTTCGGTTTTCATGACTGTGAAACAACTATTGTGTACTTCAGACATGGCCTGCACCTCTGGTAATATGTCTGACTCGATGAATATTCTATGCTTGAAGCATGGTGTTAGCTATTGATTTCACTTGTGATGAGAAACAGTATAACAGGACATGCAATATTAGGTGATACAACACAGAGCATGGTCAGATCTCTTAGTTTCCCAGACACTTTGCTTCTGCCTTTCTGCAAACCTTCTTGGTTCACGTGTCTTCATGTTACCTCCAAAATTTAGGGAACAACAAATATTTGTCTTTGCTTTTTGGCTTTGGAAGACAGTGGGTTGCTGTTAGAGCTGAAGGTAGGTGGTGCATCCCGGACTACCATAAATATTTACAGAAATAAATTTATGCCTAAATTGAGTAACCCAACCTGGAGGAATTAAGGTCCTGCTGACTCTTCATTCCTCCAGGCACTGGGATGTCTTCCCTGGTCCCTTTATTCTCATTACCCGTACTTTGAAGGATCCTTCCTCCCACACCTTTCTGGTCCAATTTCCTCCTAAGGACATCTGCCAGACATGAACCAAGTGGATACTGCTACGAGTTTCGCTTAAATAAAGCAAAATCCTTTGAAACAGAAGCTCTCAGGAGTAATCCATCAAATTCATCTCAGCTGAAGGCTGAGTCACTCAGTGAAGTAGAAGAAAATATCCCATGGCCACAAAAGTCTTAGGGAAAATGCCATGCTAAGGAAAGCTAAGACCTGCCTTCAGTAACCCATCTCAGCCTGCTCACCAGGTGATGGATTTGAAGGACCAAATGATGGAGGAATTGACCTGCAGCTTCTCCTTGTATAAGTCTCCACAACAGTATTTAAAGTATCACCTGACCTCTGAATTCTGTCCTGTCACTCTCCCGTGAAGCTAATGAGATCATTAAATTATGGCTTACCATTAATCATTTTATTGCCCAGCTATTGAAATTACCTGAAACTCAAGCTCAAGTATCCCATGAATTCCTAAATGCCAAAGCCTGCCTAATTATTGGTGCCTCTGGCATCCGCCAAACAAGTTCTGTAATTATGTTATGTATTTTAATTGAAAAAAATCTTTACCCTCTGGAAATATAAAAAATGTAAAGAGTAGTAACCCAAAACAAACTTAATATTAAATTAAATAATACAGAGGTACTTTACAGACTGTATTGTTTATATTTAACGAAAAGGAACACATTTCCTTAATTTATCTGAAGCCAACACAATTGCCTGTCTACTACACTGGAGTGTTGCAAAATTTAGGTCAAGTACACCAAGCAGGAAGCAGGGCTTTGTAAATAATCATATGGAATAATAATTATATGGCTCATGAGAAATAGCCTATAGTAGTTGCATTAATCAACTAAGTCATTCTTTGGCTTCCACTGCAGTGCCGTTGATCCCAAGGAGCCTGATGTTTGTGGGTAATGTTGGTGGGTGGGGGTCGGTTGAACCAGATAAATTTGGAGGTCTTTTCCAACCTTAAAGAGTCTGTGATACACCAGGTGCTGTGTGGAGGCGCAAGAAAAAGGACATCCCCAGGCCAGGAGGTTCAGAGTTAACGTTATGGCCAAAATCAAAGGGGTGATTGAGCAACTTATCCAAGAGGCATAAGGTAGAAAGTTTTCCAAAGAACAAAAGAAAAAAAAAAAAAAAGAAGAAAAAAAAAAGGTTCTTTCACTGCGAACTGGGAGCAGCTAGAATGTCACCAGCTCAGGTTACATATTCCCCTGTGTTAAAATTCACATCCATGCAGTGGGTTTTGGGGACCCACCTCTATGGGTGATGGAGCCAGACATAAGTGGCACTGCATGCTGTCCTGTAGGTGTTTATAGATCAAGCTGCCCTTCCTCAGCTCGGTGTCTTTATTCACCAAGAAGCAGGATGCCCCAGCTGCTTGCAGCTGCAGAATTCCTGGACCAAAGCTGGTTTGGATCAGGCATATCAACGGGAGGTCAGATCTGTCTGCCCTCGTCTGTGTAAACATATTCTCTGGTAGAATAAAAATGCAAACTGGCCATCTCTCATGTCTGATTGCTGTAAGTGCCACTAAAAGCATCTTAGCAGCATAGGCAAAATAGGCGTCTCAGCAGCACAAGCAAAATTGAACTTTATCTCCCCTTGGCTCAAGGATGAGAAGCTGAAATCTTGTTCGCTTGCCTCAGGGAGGCCAGCAGGGCTGAGACAGAGAGGGAAAAAAGCTGCAAGATAAGGAGTTTCTGCTCCTGCTGCCTGTCAGTCAAGTTAAACAACAGCCACGGCCCAAATACCCAGCATTTTTCTCTTCAGAGCACCAGTGTTTGCCAACCTGGTCTTTTAGAGCTTTGGCATGGTCAAAATAAGCAGTGGAGTCAGTTATTTTTCTACCTTTTGGCATTGTGTTGCCTTGTGCAGCTGCTTAGATGGTCTGTGTCTGGAGCTGGCCCCAGTCTGCCTATTATGAACAAGAACAGGATGTGTTGGTTTGTTGTTGTTGTTGTTGTTGTTTTGTTTGTTTGTTTGTTTGTTTTAAAGAGAAAAACAAAACAATACAAACAAACAAAAACAAGAAAAAAAGAACCAGTAATTGATGTATTTCAACAGCTGAATTTACAACCTCGCAACAACTTGCTGTGAACCCCAGCACATCTGTGTTTACAAAACCAGGTTTATTATCATTTGTGGTGCAGTTGTTTAAAACCTTGAGTAATAGCTGTAAAATAACCAACTGTCTGTCAGGGTGTAAAGTAGATGTCATGTTAAAATACTCTTCTGGGTCAAATGATTTGGTATTTGGAAATTTATTCTAATAAAAAGCATTATTCTTTACTCCCCTTACAGAGAGGTGTTCTGATACAGTCAGATTTTATAACTACTTCTTTTACAACCACTTTATCTAAACTGCAGATTGGTAAGGAATGCAAAGCTCTTCTCTCAGTTAGTTTCTGATCCCATTTTAAGGATTTTGTTCTGACTAAATTAATTAATGAAGTAGGAAAATAACAAAATATAAAATACCCAAATGAGAAAAAGTGCCCAGAGCACATTTCTTATCACTGAAATAGAGATGTGCCAGCCATAAAATCCATCACAAACATTAAAATCACTATCAGTGCTATGTGACAGGAGTTCTGATATGACTTGATGGGTAACAATATAAAACAAAATGGGTTATTATGGTCAAGGCAAATGGTGGTAATTTTTAATGCTGGCGCAGATGTTACTGACAAGGTTATAATCCCAAACTAAATTCTCAGACAGGACTACTCATATCCTTTGCTCCCCCTGCTACTTTCTTCCCTGTTTACCTCTCTTCTGCTTCTGCTAAGTGTTTGGATTCACTGAAGGTCTTTTTTCCAGACTTTGGCTCTTTTAGAAAGACATGTCTAACTCTGAAGAGACCTTCTCACATCATCTGTGTTAACACACGGTGGCGGTGGCCTGCAGAAGTGTCTGCCAAGTCTTCCCCACGGCCACACTATTATCTCCATGTACCTTGTAAGACAACAGAGACTGTTTCAAAGCCAGACGAGTCACTCCATTTCCTAATCAGTGGAGTGTGGACTCCCTCTAGCCTCTCTCTTGTTCTCTGCAGCAGAAACGGTTTGATTCAGCTTCTCCGAATTTTCAGATCTTGCTTGCTTCGTTTTCCAGCCTGCACCATGCTGACCCTTCTGCTAGCTTTAGGCAGCCTCCTGTGAGAAGTGGGTTTCCAGGTCAACACACAGCTCTTGCTGGCAATCAAAGGGAGGAGACTTTCTAGAGAAATGGCATCTTTTGCAGCATTATGCTTTTTTGGAGTTACTCCCTCAAGGCCTGGATCTGGCCAACTTGAGCGCACTCACCGTGGCACATTAACAGGATGGGCAGCTCAGCGTTTCATCCTTTGTGAATGCTGAAGGCATTACTCACAGATGAATGTCTCTAAACAGCTGAGCCTTTTGGTGAGGAGAGATGTGCCACACTAGCTCAATTCTAAGCTCAATTAGCTTGTAAAAATACAAGAATAGCTCCCATGACTGCCTGGGGGGCAAAGGCTCTTGGCTTGGACAGAGTGCTGAGCAGGGGAAGAGAGAGTGGATGTGACTCTCATCTCCATCTCCCTGGACAGGAATAGGTTAGCAGAAGCAGCTCGTGGGGCTCTGTGGAAAAAGGTACAGCCCTTCAGGGAGGAATTGTGCCGGAGGACAAGCGATGACATGGTTTACCTCCCCAGCACCTCTCAGTAATCACAGTATGCTGATGTGCACTGTGCTAAATTGTCATCTCTGCTTACACAACGTTAGTGCCTGAGACAAGTGAAGCATCAAGCTTGGCACCAGGAACACGTCACAACTACACCGAAACATGGGCTATTCTCCAGGAAGATTCAACCCCAAGTGCTGTCGTGTTCTCACAACTGAGCAAACACAAGAGGTTCCCTGGAACTCTGAGGAGTACACTTGGCTTTGTCTAGAAGAGCATCATGTATGGATACTGCCCATTAACATTCAGTTTTGGCACTGCAGATGCATCCAGACAGAAATTAAAATGCAGTTTTGGAAGGGGAAGCCCAGCAATCTGAGTCTGGTTGAAATATGGGGGTATCCAATTTTAGTCCTTTAAAGTGGCTGGGTTTGCAGGGAGTCTCATCCCTTGGAGTAAATGGATGAGTAGGAGAGATACTTTCTGTGCTTGACACTTATAACTAGGCCACTTATGTACTTGCTTAAATTTGAATTGAGGCATTTAATTTTAGGAACTCAAACCTGAACATTTTGTGCAGAATGTCCAAACCCAGCTGCTAACTGTGGTTTTAGAACACATCTTTTCTTTTTCTTTCTTTCTTTCCTTCTCTCTTTTTCCTTCCTTCCTTCCTTCCTTCCTTCCTTCCTTCCTTCCTTCCTTCCTTCCTTCCTTCCTTCCTTCCTTCCTTCCTTCCTTCCTTCCTTCCTTCCTTCCTTCCTTCCTCCTTCCTTCCTTCCTTCCTTCCTTCCTTCCTTCCTTCCTTCCTTCCTTCCTTCCTTCCTTCCCTCCTTCCTTCCCTCCTTCCTTCCCTCCTTCCTTCCTTCCTTCCTTCCTTCCTTCCTTCCTTCCTTCCTTCCTTCCTTCCTTCCTTCCTTCCTTCCTTCCTTCCTTCCTTCCTTCCTTCCTTCCTTCCCTCCTTCCTTCCTTCCTTCCTTCCTTCCTTCCTTCCTTCCTTCCTTCCTTCCTTCCTTCCTTCCTTCCTTCCTTCCTTCCTTCCTTCCTTCCTTCCTTCTTTCTTTCTTTCTTTCTTTCTTTCTTTCTTTCTTTCTTTCTTTCTTTCTTTCTTTCTTTCTTTCTTTCTTTCTTTCTTTCTTTCTTTCTTTCTTTCTTTCTTTCTTTCTTTCTTTCTTTCTTTCTTTCTTTCTTTCCTTTTCAGATGTTCAGTTTTAAAGCAAATATTCAGGCATTTGGCTTTGAAACTGTTGTGTGAGCAAATTTAAAAATACAGACCTCGTCAGGTTGCTTATGCAACATCTGATGCCCATGTTGCTATGGTTAGTACATGCTTTGGGTGAGGACTGTGGTAACTAGTCACATATGGTATTCTCACAGAGCTGTGTGTGAGAATTGCGTATTATTACGAATCTAAGTGAATATATCCTTTAACTAATGGTTGTACCAGGAGCTGAATATGCAACTGCTTAGACTGAATTGCATCTATTGCAGGGTAAATTCCCAATTAGTTCATTAAAAATTTAACTATGTAGCACTGCCTCCTGCTCCTAGCATTAACAACAGCAAAGCTAAATGACAAATGCTCTGTGAAAAAGAAAACAGACATCCTGTGGTGGTGCAGAGATATTGTAGCATAGCATATGTATTTTACAAGGTGATACACTAGAAAGTCACTGTAGTCATCTTTATTTTTGGAGTTGTGTAAAAATTAATGGTGTGGTAAAGAAACTATATGGTTCAGAAAGCACAGCAAGATATTTATAGAACAGATGTATGCTATTTCTATGGGCGTTGCTTATTTATGTTTCTTAAGCTTTCTTTGTTCTACACAAAAGTCTGATGGGTGTAAACTGAATTAAAGTATGCCAGTTCTGATTTTTTACTGAAGAATGGGTGCTTAAACATTGACTCACTTGAATACCCTTTCCTCTAAGCAGTGCATGTACATCATTTCTTTAAAGAATATGTATTTTTCCACTGTGAAATAAATAAATAAAATTAAAAAAAAAAAAATAGAATTATGGTTCAGTTTTGAAAAATACCTTCCAAGAAGAAGGTAATGAATCACTGTCTTTCTGAACTAGCACACCACAACTGTGGGGGGGGGAAAAAAAAAAGTATTAATGAAAATATAAATTTCACTTTTTCTGAAAAAGCTATAGAAGGACAACTACTGAATAATATGCCTTGTATGATTTAAACTATGGCTTGAGTTACAAAAGACTCCATGGGGCAATGGTTGGGAAACTATGCTCTGCGTGAAATTTTAAGTACAATTAAAATCACATTAGACTTGAAAAATGTCACCAATAGTAATTTTGCATACTAATTTCAGAAACAGTGTAAAATGTGGCATAAATGTTCATTGTGAAAATTCAATCCATACTGTGGATATGAGACATATGACTCATTCCCATGTTAGAAATGTGTCAGAAACACCATCTCTACTAGAAACTTTCTTTTAGTTAATAAAAGTATCATTAGCTCTGGGAGAAATGAAAGCACTAGAAAAAATGCAATGCTTTAAAATAGTCAAAGTCATTTCCATACATCCTGTAGCTCACAACACTACAACACACAACTAGAGTAAACTAAGGTGCAGTGATTTTTTTTTGACTGTGAACTGGGGGTGTCTAAAGAGAGATCTCCAGTATAACTGTGTTTGCACAGTAATGGGCAAAATGAGAAGAGACTGTCCTACTCAAACCGTAACAGATTAAAAATGGGAAATTCTTGTCCTGCTGAAAATCAAAAGATGTTTCAAGAAATGAAGCCATAGGATATGTGTCTAAATGGTTGTAACCTTGGCTTAGGATGAGCAAAAGTTTTTCAAGAATGGTTGAGATTTTCTTACTGTCCCAGTCAGAACTGTGGCTGATGTTGCCACATCAGGTGTTGCCACATCAGGTGTTGCCACAGCCTAAGGCAGCTGCTCCTGCAGCACACTTTTTCTGAATGCCCATAAACACATCAGTTTTGATAAAAGAGGCATTGCTGGAAAGGTCTTCAATCTACTAACAAAGGTTTTATGTAGAACAGCCTTCCCTAGTATCCATTGTGCATGCTAATAAATTACATGTACTATAATAGCGATCATAAAAAAGTTATGGTAGGAGCAAGTTAGGAAATAAATGAATGTCCAGAGTTCATAGAGAATCAGCAGGAGAATTTTGAGCAACAATATATTTAAATTTTCTTCTTTTAATGTATTCAACATAAAATGTATTTTAATGTTTGGTCCCTCTGTGAGTGTTAAAAACAGTAAATGGAAATGTGACAATAAGTTTGCAGAATTTTATATTGCTATGTCATATTTCTTAAACTGTGTTAAAGGCATTGACCTGTGTTTTAAATTTATGGCAGACCTGATGTTGAAACAGAAACTAGAAATACTGTCTGAGAGCATGAAATTGAAACACAGAAGTGGAATTCCAAATAACTAAAAATCCCATACAAAATTTTGCCAAACTTTGGCAGATTTTAACTTTGGCTGGGAAGTCTCTTTGCAATCTGTGCACCAGGTGAGGTGTTCATGTGGCATTGTACCCCTAATGCTCACAGTGAAGTCTGATGTGTGACAACAGTGCTTTTAATCAAGATGCGATCCAATTTTAGTTATCTATTTGAGCACTGCAGAATTTTCAAGTTAATTTAGTGGTGAACATGTGAAATGTATGCAGCAGTGCTGTAATGAAGACTGTTTACTTAGATGACAGCAATATACTAATTATAGAAAATTGACCTAATTCTGTTAGATGAGACATTCTTTTGTTCCCATTAGGTTACGGGGAGATATTGTGCCGTAGATGTACATAAATTACTGCTTATATGTTCTTCCATTCATGTGTGAGCTAGATTCTATTTCCAAATGCAAATAAGGAACCTACACATGAAGGACAAAATTGTTATGCAAATTTTATCTACCATGACAGGTATTTTTCCTTTTCTATGAGTGAGGTAATCCAGAAGTGAACAAAGTTACCTCTATTTCAATCTGGCGACCTCTCCTTCAGCTTAATTTTACAGCATAAACTTATGGACAGGATCCATTTTATGTGGTAAAAGACAGGTGCTTTGTACGCAGCAAAGTATAAAGAGAATGCACTTGCTGAGAAACAATATGTATTAGCCTAGGTGGAGCGCAGCATTAATCTGATAGTTTGCTTTGTAGACATGTTGTGTATATGTGGAACAGCCAGAAATATGAATTGAAAGTGGGGGTGTGCAGCAGAGGGGGATCAGTCTGCCATTGAAATGCTTCTGGTGCCAAGAGGTGCAGAACAAGAGCTGTTCTGCAGGAGCGAGTGGGAGGAGGAGGTAGGGTACAGCAGGCTGGGAACAATCAGACCACAGCTGAAACACTTGGTAATTAACAAACAGGCTGGAGAAAACTTTGAGAAATCTGTTTTTCTTTTCATCTGCTTTTGATTTTTAAAATCAGTTTAAACTGAAAGTGTGTTTGAGCAAATGCTTCTTAAGGGATTGTCTGTAAATAGCTGGAAGAATGTGCAGTTGCCCTTTGCTTCTCATGGTTACAGGGGCTAAAATATACAAAATTAGCTAGTTTAGGCTATCATCATTGTACACAGAATATGCTGACCTAGTTTATTTTCTTATCACAAACTTATTAAGTTGCTTATTAAATTTAAGCCTGGGTTTCATAGTTTTTGCTCCGTTGGGTGCATTTTTTTCCTTTTTCTAAGCTGACTTTAACTTTATTGTTAGTTTATTCGGGCCTCTTTTTATTACATCTTTGAATAAGAATATTTATAGCAGCTCCCAAACATTAATTTTATTTATGTGCCTTAAATGCCACTTCCAGGTATAATTAATAGAGGGACTTAGTCATACTGAACTCAATACCAGTCCGGTTTTACTTCACTAACTTTCTGCCAAAATCCGGCAGATTGTCCCTTATCTTTGCATTAGGTATGAAATGAAAGGGCCTATTTAGGTTATACACTATGGTGTGCATATTGCAATGTAAGTTCACATGCAACTCTGTATGAACCTATTAAACCCAACTCTTAGAGCCACCTTCAGCCTGATTCTGACACATGATGGCTACATGAACATGTGGCTAATGTCACTCCCGTAGTCCATAAAATTAAAATGAAATGAAATTAAAATAAAATAAAATAAAATAAAATAAAATAAAATAAAATAAAATAAAATAAAATAAAATAAAATATCCCGGTCCCTTATGGAAATCCTAAATTAATCAATAGGAATATAGATAGCCCAATAACAAGATCCAATCATGCCAATATGCAAGTGTAGTGAAAGAGCTGGAATTACAAAGAAGTAGATTAGGGAAGTTTGGAAGGTGGAAATGAGAACAGAAGAGAGGAATAGACAGGGGAGACACTGAAAAATGCTGAGCAGCAGTAGTAAATGTAGCAAGGAGAAAAAACTGTGCCTCCTCATAAAAAGCTCTATAGCAACATGCTGGACTACAATAAACTGGAATTTACTACTCTTTTAAAAATGACGTGCTCCCACTGGGAACTGCACAGAAAAGCCCCAGACAGTTTATTCCAGGAGCATAAACCTGTTGTATCAATGGACAGCAGTGGGAAAGACCAAGCTGTGAGCAGGAGAGATGGTGCTTTGTATAGACCATCACACTGTGCATGTATTGTGGCATCCCTCCCCTGAGTGATAATATCCAAGTCACAGACTTAGGTTGTCTAAATTTGGTTCCCTACATTCCCTGAGGCAGTCCAAGGTATTATTTATTATTTTTATTTATGTGTTTTTCTTCTTGTATTGCTTCCTTCTTGCCTTCCCTTGTTTTTCTCTGTGCTTTTCACTGATGGCAGAGGTGGATAGCTCACTGAAGCAAGTGGGACCTCTCACCACGTGTTTCCTCTGTGAGGCCATAAACTCCTGCCTGCCTGGTGTTCAGTGTTCTCACTGAAACAGCCAGTGCCAGAGGTGGCTTTTTTAAGGCCAGAAGGAAGACACTGAAAATTAACCTCTGGAACTGGAATTTGATGCAATATTCTGCAGGAGTCCAGGGTCTGTAGCACAACACTAGGGGGATGAACTCTTTACCACTGAGGGTGTTAAGTTCAAAACTCTTTCAGATGACACACAGTATTTTGTGTTAGATGAAAAAGGTGGAGAGGAAAAAGCAATCAAACTAAGCAAGCAAACAAACAAAAACCCACAACTTTGGGAGTGAGGAATGAAGGCAAAAGACAGGACTAGCTGGGCAGCTAGCAGAAGAATTCAAGTCTTTGGGTACCTATCATTTAAGCAAAATTTTTCTGGGTTCCCATTAGTGCAGGATAAGTACTTTGTAAATCTGCAGTGTATTTTTCTTTTTGTACCCAAATCACCCTACTTTTCCGAATGCAGAAGAGACTGGCCTTAGACTCTCTTGATGCTGACCCTTTCATGGGGAACAATTGACTGTGATGCTTTGGCAATAGCAGACCACTATGGAATAATTCTCTCTTTGTAAACTGCCACTTATTTCTCTCAGCCATGTTAGAAGTTAACAGACTTCCTCTTAATAGTCATTTAATTTTCATAGACGTAAACTGGCTGGATACTTATTGCAGAACCACAGAACACTGTTTTTTGTTTTGTTTTGTTTTGTTTTTTTCTTTCTTTTTTTTTTTTTTTTTCCCTTTCACCTTCTCTTAATTCATTTTGGAAACATCAGCAAATGAAAGAGAAATATTTGTATCAGAATATATTCAAATAAAACATTCTTAAGCATAATAATAATGCATTAGAAAACAAACATAATGATTATTGCAGTGACTGAAATGAAATACTGTTCAGTGGCTTATTTTGTACATTTGTCAGAGCTTTTATAAAGTCTTATTTCAATGTGTTAACTGCTTATTACACCCTTTCTTTCTTTCATTCCAATTGAGATCCCAGGTTTTCTTGTGGAACATTTGTGAATAATTGACTTTCTAATTTTACTGGCCAATGAAAACTAGATAAATAATGATTTACGGAGAAAGAATAGTTTGTGTGAACTTAAACATATCAAATCTCTCTGGTGTTGCTTTACATTTCAATTTTGCAGCTAAAATACATAAATTTTGAGACAAAAAGCTTTTGTTGTTGTTGTTATTGTTCAGTCTTTTAAAATAAAACCTTTTTATCTTTTCTAAATTTCTTTAGATTTTCTTGGCATGAAGTTTGACATAAAATTCTACCTTAAACTCTTATCTGTCTCTGCTTACAGATTTGAGATACAAAAACAAAACTAGAGGATATCTGGAAGTGGCATTCAAGTTACCTATAAAAGTGTGCAACTGGGGTACAATATTCCTCAGTAGTAAACAGGGCCATAGACTGATTTTATTACTCATTTACTCATTTCCCATTTGGCAAAGTTACTGTTGTTCCCAGATATTCTCTACTTGTTACTCTGACCCTGACAGCTAGAGGAGGTGGAGATGAAAAGGGAGAAAAAAAAAAAACACACCCTAGTTCCTCGAAATATCTAAGTCAGGGGGATGCAGCCCCTGCCTCTCTCTTGTCAAGGCAAATTAACCCACACAAAGCTTCAAGCTGTCAGTTTGTTTTTGGTTTCCAAGTTACCATGTCTAAACTGCTACCTACCATTTAGACATAACCTTAATTTTTGAAAATCGACCCATAGGTTCCTAAGCTACTTCAGCGTTTTTGAAAATTTTGCTTAACGTCTAAAGAAAACCTGGAAAACAAAGCAGACTGTGGTAGTACTAGTTCAGTTGCACTGGCTGGCAAAGCCAATATAGCAAATGTGCAAGGTTCTTTTTTATTACTGAACGTGACGCTTGTACACGATACATCATCTTTCACCTATTTGGTGGAAAAAAAAAAAGAAAAAAAAAAAGTTAGTGTTTCTAAAGTTTATCTTTCCTTTTTAACTATGTGCATTTTATGACTCATGGGCAGAAATCTTGTCACTTTGGCCAAGTTATTACTCATGTAAATGCTATTGGAGGTGCAAGAAATGTCAGTCCAAATTAAGAAACTTTTGACAATCCAACCAGAAGTGTATTAACTCCAAAAACATTTAAATGAAATTTATGTGGTAGTTACCTCAGCCACTAGTGTCTATTTTTTCATGAAACCTCAGGGATTCCTATTTTGATGGTGCTGTAAGACTTCATCGCTCTTTCCACATTCACTGTTTCTTGGGGCGGGTTGCATGTCTCAGCTATATACTGTTTGTGGTGTCAATATGTTTTTTTCATTGCTTTAGAAAGCACTCTGATTTTTAGTGTCCTTTCCCCATTCCTGTGGTTATGTTTCAAGTCCGTCCTTCCTTCCTTCCTTCCTTCCTTCCTTCCTTCCTTCCTTCCTTCCTTCCTTCCTTCCTTCCTTCCTTCCTTCCTTCCTTCCTTCCTTCCTTCCTTCCTTCCTTCCTTCCTTCCTTCCTTCCTTTTTCTCTCTTTCTTTCTCTCTCTCTCTTTCTTTCTTTCTTTGATATTTGTTTGTTTGTTTTTTGGATGAGCAGTTGTCTTTTTTCTTTTTTCTTCTACTTCTTTCCATCCAAATGGTCTATGCCACATCTGAGTTTAAAGATAAATACAGCAACACAACATCCACGTGTAATCATTACAAAATCACCAAGTGTATCTCTTCTTAAAACAGTCAAAAGGTGTCCACTTGTACTTCATGGATGAGTTAATCCAATGTGAAGACTCAGGACAGATAAAACTGCATGTCACCACTTCTAATTTATGATCTTCTCAAGGGTGAAGGCAAGATCAGTGAGTTCACTGTCACAGGCAACCATTTTGTGTAACCCTTGCCATAAATTTGCCTAATCTCCTTGTCCTCACAGGAGAGATGCTTCTACCCAGGAGTTGAAACACTATCATTGCCAGCAGCTTCTTCTTGGATGGGTGCTTTTAATTCCACAATAGGAAAAATAGTTCTTAAGAAATAAGTCTAACTAGTAGTTCAAGGGGGACTGATACAGGTAACAAACTTCTAGGTTCCTAATACCAGTGTTGCAAAAGTGAGCTTCTTTTTGCAGACAGAAAATACTGCAGGGCACAGGGAGAGGAATTCCACACCAGAAGCGAGATTTTAAAACCTGAAAAATTTAGTTCACCACTCCCATGAATTTCAGATAGTATGGAATGGTAGGTCCCTACGTGACATAAGAAAACTGCAACTAAATCCTTCGTGATCCTTCGTTGAATTAATGAGCATTATAAAGATTGCAGAGAAGGTTGAGGAGGGTAGTGGAGAGGGAGGAAGAACGATCATATCATAGGTGGCCTGATTGACTGACAGAGATACAAAGCCAGGAAAATAAAGGTATTTAAAACTGCCATGCAGAAAGAGATGGGATTTTTTTTTTTCCTTTCTTGTGGGAAAAAGGTGTGTAAAGAAGAAATATTTTTTTCATCATTTAGTGAAAGGGTGAGAGTCTTCCTTAAGTATCAAGGAAGAAATCTGAAAGAACAGCTAAAGGAGTTTGCTGAGGAACTTTAGAGGAAAAATTGTCACTTGCCCTCAACAGGTTTGAGGACAACACCAAGCTGTGTGGTGCAATTGACATGCTGGAGGGAAGGGATGACATCCAGAGGGACCTGCACAAGCCTGACAGGTGGGGCTGTGCAAACCTTATAGGGTTCAGCAAGGTCAAGTGTAAATTCCAGCATCTGGGCCAGGGCAATCCCAAGCACCAATACAGGCTGGGCAGAGAATGGATTGAGAGCAGCCCTGAGGAGAGGGACCTGGGGATGTTGGTGAATGAGAAGCTCGACATGAACTGACAATATGTACTTGCAGCCCAGAAAGCCAATCATATCTTGGGCTGCATCAAAAAAAACATGACATGAAGGGCAAGGGAGGGGATTGTCCCACTCTGCTCTGCTCTTGTGAGATCCCACCTGAAACCCTGCATTCAGCTCTGGGGCCCCAGCACAAGAAGGACATGGAGGTATTAGAGTGAGTCCAGAGGAGGGCCACAAAGATCATCAAGGGGCTGGAGTACCTCTCCTTTGGAGACAGGCCAAGAGAGCTGGGGATGTTCAGCCTTGGGAACAGAAAACTCTGGGGAGACCTTACAGTGGCCTTCCAGTAACCTAAAGGGGGCTACAGGAAAACTGGGGAGGGACTCTTTGTCAGGGGGTGCAATGATAGGACAAGGGGGAATGGCTTTAAACTACAAGCGGGTAGGTTTAGATTAGATATGAGGAAGAAATTCTTTATAATTTCTTTAGGTGGTGAGGCCCTGGCGCAGGTTGTCCAGAGAAGCTGTGGTTGCCCCATCCCTGGAGATGTTCAAGGCCAGGCTGGATGGGGCTTTGGGCAACCTGGTCTGGTGGAAGGTGTCCCTGCAGTAGGGTTGGAGTTAGAAGGTCCTTTCCAACCCAAACTATTCTATGATTCTATGGTAATTGAGGCCATAATCAAAGGCAAACTTTCTAGTATGGATCTTACATGTTTTAGAAGTATATCCACAGTTTTGGTATAAAATCTAATTCTGGCAAAGCTTTTCAGCATACACTCAATGTCAGTAAAGCAAGTACTGGATATTATATTTTTCTCATGAAAAGAAAAACAACAAACAAACAAACAAACAAACCCTCTGTTAGACCCTGTCAAATCGTCAGTAAAAAAAGAGGGGAAAAAAAAAAAAAAAAGATAAAAAGGATCTCTCTTCCAATTCTTCCTTGTGAGTTAAAATTCCACAGAGTAAGAAAGATTATAGATAAATTTGAGTGCTATTATTTGTCTGAAAATAATGTACTTGATTCTAATATAATTTATATCAGTTTGAGTCAAATAATACCAACAGACTTATTCTAGATAATACTAGTGGGACAAAAAGTAGAAGCAGGCTCCCTTGTCTAGTAGGCACTTTTTATAGAGAGAGAGCACGTGGGAGGAGGTCTCAGGATGTGCCTTGGCTTTCCAACTAAGCAATGCTTTTCTTGGGCTGTATAGATGTGTTTATTTTTATAAAGATCATTTTTTTTTACTGAAATAATTTTCAGAAAGTCTGTGAATGTGAGTTGCACACAAATCCCACTTAAATTCAGTGAATTATTTCAAACAAACAGGGAAATCATTGAGAATGGAAACACTTTGTTCTGAGGCTGTCAATGTTATTGAGGTCTTTGTATTATGAGAAACTGTGAACTGCTCCATATTTATTACCTCTGCAGAGCTAATGGAATGAAATATGAAACTGCTGTCAGTTTATTGATTGCAGCCTCTACCCCAGTGCTAGGCTATGAGATTGAAAAGTTTAGAAACCACGGTCTGATTTATTTAATGGGAGATTTCCTTTCTTTCTACCTTTAAGTTTCATTTTCTGTTTTAACATGTGTATCTCATGATTATTTTTTTTTTTCAGTAATTGAACTAATGAGCAAGTAATCTTCAAGTACCTGAAAAAAAAGAAAAAAAAAATATTATGAAACGGTATGCAATCAGTCTGTCTGAAGAAGGTGCTCAGCTGATGCTTTACACATTTTCTCCAGTGCTATGGGAAAGTTAAGCAGTTGCCATCTAGTGGCAAATGCACTCAAGACGCGGAACTTTTCAGCAGCTGCTGTTCCTTCTCTAGCATGGGAAAGCTGGAGAAAAGAAACTGTAAAAAATAAATAAAATAAAATAAAATAAAATAAAATAAAATAAAATAAAATAAAATAAAATAAAATAAAATAAAATAAATAATAAAATAAAAAAAATTGTGCTATATTCGGAGAACAACTGGATCAGAATATGAAATGTGAACTGCTGAGACCATCCATAAATAGGACATGGGTTTCATGAACATATAAACTGTATTCCATTTTCATGTGTCTCCAGTATTTCCCACTTTGATTTATAGAATCACAGAATCATCTAGGTTGGAAGAGACCTCCAAGATAAACCGAGTCCAACCTCTGACCTAACACTAACAAGTCCTCCACTAAACCATGTCACTAAGCTCTACATCTAAATGTCTTTTAAAGACCTCCAGAGGTGGTGACTCAACCACTTCCCTGAGCAGCCTGTTCCAATGCCTAACAACCCTTCCAGTAAAGAAATTCGTCCTAATATCCAACCTAAACCTCCCCTAGTGCAACTTTAGCCCATTCCCCCTCATCCTGTCATCAGGCACATGGGAGAATAGACCAACCCCCACCTCGCTACAGCCTCCTTTAATGTACCTGTAGAGTGCGATAAAGTCACCCCTCTTTTCAATCTCTATTATTTTCATATACTGCAAGTATACTGCAAGTAAAGAAATATGCTATGGCCGTGATTTTTTACACACCATAAGATAAAAGAAGTTTAGTGCCTTTAAAAGGTGCCCATTCATTGTACACTGCATTTGTCAACTGGCTCCTGTTTTTGACTTCCCTGTCCCACCTTATCTCTGCAGGATGGCACCCAAACTGGCATATCACTAGCAGTGTCAGTGCTCACTCTAAGAATACAATTTACATTTAGCAGATGCATAGTTCTTTTTCTAGGGGTTTGGCTTTGTTAACAAAACAAAAAAAAAAGAGCTAATACAGAAGGAGCATCCCCTCTGGGCTTGGCTGTTCCTCGATTTCTTTCCTGTGGACCTCTGCCAGCCGACTCTGTCTGTAAACTCCCTTATGTCCAGTGAGGCAATGGATCATGGTGAATTACTAAATCCATATTACCCTCTTCTAATAGGATCAACACCTGCTACAGAAATGGAGTGGCATGGGCCAGTTTCACAGATACATCCTCTTTTCCTGCTTTCTTTCTCCCACGCTGAACCTCAATCCAAGATGAGCTATAATTTTACATGTCCACAAGGACCAGCTTAAATAAACTCAGTTTAAAACCTTTTCTGGGGTGGGTGAATGTGGGCATCATACATCTTGAGGTCTAAAAGAGACACCTTCTCCTTGCAGTTCCTTGTGTTTGAGGGTTGACTTCTCACTGTATACTGGCTGATGTGTAGCCTAAAACTGAACCTTCATTTTTCCAGCTGTAGTATTTTTAGAATTTAAGACCCTATCCTGTGGTAATATGCACTGCATGGTGCAATGGATCCCCAGCTCCATCAGAAGTCAAGAAATGCTGTGGAAGATATCTTAGAATCATAGAAATCATAGAATGCTTTGGGTTGGAAGACACCTTAAAGATGATTGAGTTCCCACTCCCTGCCATGGCCTGGGACACCTCCCACCAGATGAGCCTGCTCAAAGCCCCATCCAACCTGGCCTTGAACACTTACAGGGGTGGGGCATCTACATCTTCTCTGGGCAGCCTGTTCCAGTGCCTCACCACCCTCTGCGGGAAGAATTTCCTCCTAATCTCTAATCTAAATCTCCTCTCCTTTAGTTTAAAACTGTTCACCTTTGTCTTATCACTACCTTCGCAAGTAACAAGTTGTGCTCCATCTTTTCTATAATCCCCCTTTAAATATTGAAAAGCTGAAATGAGGTCTCCCCAGAGCCTTCTTTTCTTCAGGCTGAACATCCCCAGCTCTCTCAGCTTCTCTTCATACGAGAGGTGCTCCAGCCCCTTGGTCATCTTTGTGGCCCTCCCTTGGGCCCTCTCTAACAGATCCACATTCTTCTTGTGCTGAGGGCCCCAGACCTGGATGCAGCACTCCAAGTGGGGCCTCACAAGGGCAGAGTAGAGGGGGATAATTATCTCTCTCCACCTGCTGGCCACTCCTCTGTTGATGTAACCCAGGCTGCAGTTAGCCTTTATGCATGCTCTGCTGCCTCATGTCAAGCTTTTTGTCCACCAGAACCCCCAGTTCCTTCTCTGCGGGTCTGCTCTCAATGAGTTTTTCTCTCAGACTGTACTCATGTCTGGGATTGCCCTCACCCAGGTGCAGCACCTTGCACTTGGCTTTGTTGAACCTCATTAGATTCACATGGTCCCATTTCTCAAGCTTGCCTAGGTCCCTTTGGATGGCATCCCTTCCTTCTGTTATATCACCTGCACCACTCAGCTTGGCATTGTCTGCAGATTTGCTGAGGGACCTGGACCAGGAAGTTATCCTAAAGGAACACTCCAGGAGTCTACTGTATTACTTACGGCCTGCTGTGTAGCTTTTCCAGCAGACATCCCTGTGGTTGAAGTCCCCCATCAAGATGGGGGACTTCTTCTTGTAGTTGAAGCAAGAAGACCTCATCAACAGGCTTCCCTTGATCAGGTGGCGTGTAGTAGACCCCGACCACAATGTGTCCTTTACTAGTCCGGTCCTTAACTTTTCCCCACAAGTTCTCAACCTGTCTGTTGCTGTTTCTGTATAATTTGAAAAACAGTAACATCACAAGTCTTTGTCTTACAAGTCTGTCCCAATTACTTCAGTTAGGCCACAGATCTACACAGAAGAGTGTCCAGATGGTATTCCCCATAAGACTTTTTAATCACTGTTTTTTAAGGTGGGGGTTGTGTTATCTGTCTACACGGTAAATGTCTAATTCCCTCTGTACTTAGTGAATATATAGAGAGATAAGAAAGGGCATCTCAGAAGGGTACTTACACCTCAAACTGGTGACCTAGCTAGGTGGAAAAATTGTCCTTTGGAGGTGCCTCTCTGTCTTCATTGATTTTAGAGGAGCTGAGGGTAAGCACAAGTAAAGAAGCAGCCAGAGTTGTTCTTTGGCCTGGAGCTCCACAGGCATTACAGCCACACCATTAAGCTCTCCTGCTCCCCAAAACATTAAAGATGCATCTAAATTGACTATTGGGAATGGGTCTTGGCCTGTGCTAGCTACCGAACCATGCCCAGGGATTGTCTAGGTCTAGTTTCCTACAAGCTTTCTTGATGCAATAGTAAAGTGAACTGATTTCTAGCACCCAGCAAAATTTTATAGTACTGTTAAATTTATTTGTATAGGTGTATCCAACATGATGAATTTAGAGCAAACACTGACATTTTAAACAGTTCAACTTAAACAAGGTTAATTTTACTATTAACAATTATCATATACAATACTCCTGGTCTGTAAGTAGGAGCGCTACTCCATGAACACAAATGTAAAATATTCAGCATATATCCTCAGAAAGAAACTAAGCTCTTATTCTCAAATAATCAGTGGTTGCAATAGCTGCCCAGAGCAAAGATTTGTTTCATCCATGCTTTCTTTGCTTCCAGCAAGGTTGTACAAAAGAATACGGTGAGATTTTGATGACGGTGTAAAATAAGGAGTATGATGTAGAAGGGATGACAGGGTAATACCAGTAATACCACTAAATAATGACTAACCCAGTATCTTTGTAGAAATAAACCTACCTCTGGTCATTTCTCAGTATTTCTTTAAATTGTTTAGTTTGTCATGTTCTGTTTCTAGAGGTGAATGTTTCCTCATTAGTGTGCAAGGAAGGATTCACTAACATTCGTTTTTTGGCTTTATATAACTGAAACATCTGGACAAATTTTTCCATGTCATGCCTGGAGGGATGGAGTAGCTTGGGAGGTGGAGCTGCCCGCTACTTCAGTAACCCTGGTCCTGTGTGACTCAGTATCTCACCTCTATTGGACTTTAAATCCTCTGATTCCTGCTCAGAGGTAAGATTTTATAAAACTAAATTGTTCGATTTGTTCTCAGCTTGATTCTTCCTCATTAAAAGTGTGATAATGCAAGCAATGACTTTGGTATTTAGGATGAAATGTGAGCATGCTTTTCTAGGACTTGGATGTCTTTGGGAGCCTGAGAAAGTCATTGCCAGAAACATTGTAGATGGACCAGCAAGGAAGCAAATAAAGTACTGGAGACCCACAAAGATCTAAGTTATAAATCCTGCTACTACAACTCCTCTATCCAAATTCATACCTTACTAAAGAAAGTTCACTTTAAAAGTTTTGTTTCATTCAGCAAGTGTAGAGCAAGTCTGTTCTTATAAATTTACCAGTGGGTGTTTTTTTTTTTGTTATTATTATGAAATGTGGTGGCACAAAAATGGAATCTATTCTTCTTTCATGTCATTCAGGTTGCCAGCATCTAGGGGTTGTTCCTGGCTGCAGAACATATGTACATTATATTTCCTTGTTATAAGAAAAAATATGTTGTGAATGTTTACAGATATTCTCCATTTGGCCTAACAGAGCTTAGTCGAGTGGATAAGTGTCTAGATTATAGTTTAGACACTGAAAATTCAGTAATGCTGCTTTGTTTTTACCATTCACGTTTTTAAGTTGAGAAATACATTTTCACATTTTCATTCTTTTAGGGAACACTTTTTTATTACCTAAAAACAAAACAAAACAAACAACAACAACAAACTTTCAGTGGAAAAAAAATGAAACAAGTTGAAATGTTTTTTGTTTGTTTGTTTGTTTGTTTGTTTTACTGCAGCTTCTGAGTATAGACTATAAGAGTTCAGCAAAAAATAGTGGCTGCTGTTTACTTTAGACAAACCATGAGGTTAATCTGTGGATAGTCTTGAACAAAAGCAAGCACACTTACACATATCGGTGCATTTATGTTTCTCCCAGTGGACCAATTAGCTTCTGCCAAGCACTGATGACTTCCTGCGAAGACAGAAGTATCCTACACTCTTTCTGACTCTAATGGAAGTTGAGGGCACTAAAACGCACTATCAGCATCTGGCCCTTAGAAATTAATGGCACTATGCAAAGAGTATTGCTAAACAATATACAGCACAGAAGGCATTTTTGGAACACTGCAAAAATAGAGTCCCATTTTAAGACTCTCATTACTGTCATATAAAACAGATGGGAAAGATATGAAAGTTTAAGATTATAGTAAAAAAAAAATTCTGTGCCAAATGCAACTTCTGAGAAAGTTTGTAATAGATTGATGGGAACTAGATTTAAAAAAAAAAATAAAATTTGGCAAGTATTGCAAAAGAGAAGACTGTATCAAAAGAGATAGCCAGAATAATGATCTAAGAAACAGTACACTCTGGAAATGTCAGAAAAATGGAAAAATATGTTTTACCTATGCTTTCATAGACAGAAGGATTATAATTTACATTCAAAATAAGGAACAGAAATAGAAAGATAAACATTTGCTATTAGTAAACCACAATACTTTGTTCATTGCGTAACTGGTATCATTGAGGACTTACATGAAGAAATCTTGTCATTGTTTATATTGACTGTTTTACAGTATTGGGGTCCAGGGGGTGCAGAGAGAGAGAAAAAAAAAAAAAAAAAAATAGTCCTTAACTAAATCGTGCCTTATGGAAATTTTGCTGTATGATTTTAAACTTTGAGTTTCCTCTCATTGTCTGCCTGAATGCACAGCAATAATGATAAAATAGAGACAAATATTCAAATGTCTATGCATAAGATTATGTGACTAAGTCTTTTAACATGAATACATTTAGTACATATCTTTTGTCACTTACCTCAGCAGATAAACCAGCATTAATTACTGAAATCCAAATAGCTAGGTTTAAAATGTGGGTTTTTATTTGCCATTTTAATTAATGGACTGAAATTCTGAATTGCAAGAATTTCTGTTTCTTGACAGATCTTATAACAGTGATGAGTCCCTTTCTGTGTTTGAGTACCATTGCCTGGTACATCAGTGTCTGATCACACATCTTTCAGTCTCATTTGGGATTCAAAACTCATTTGTAATTAGAGCTTTGGAGAACTTGTACACATGTACTAGTACAATAAAACAGATAGTTCAGAAAAATTCACCCAGACTGAAAGGCTGAGTCCAGTTTTGCAACTTGAGTGACACAGAAAATAAAACCCTTTGAACATTTTAAAGTTATTATAACAAACTCTACTGCTTTTGATGGTCGAAAATGCCAGCCTGCTTCCCCAGAACTGCTGCCCCTTAGGAGCTATGCTTGCTCCATTTGATATTTAATCTTGACAACAGTGGAGACAAATGACAGCAGATGATACCAGAGTCGGCAGCAGTCGAGTCATTTTGTCAAACATTCTTCTTTTTGCAGCTCTTAATGCAGATTGAACTGGTTTACCAGGGCAGATGGAAAAAGAAGTGAAGGAGGAATAGATGGAAGAGGAGGGTAAGGGTCAGCACTCTGAGAAGAAAGGGTTTTTTTAGTAGATTGCTCAAGGAATCAGAAAGCATAACTTAACAACTTTCATCCTTTTAGTCATTCTGCCTATGAGGCCTTTTTATTTATTTATTTATTTTCTCTCTGCTTTTTCTAACTCATTATACATTGGGACGTCTTAAGGAGCTCCAAAACAGACCCTATTGTATACAGAGTTTAGCAAGCAAAAATGTGTCTAAAAAGGTAAGATGTACTAAGACATTAATGGAAGGGCTATTGTACACTTCCCACAAAGCTTGCTAGAAATGTGGAAGAAACTTGAGACAGAAATGGAAGCTGCTCAAGCAAAGGGCTCTCTCTTAATTCAGGTTTGAAAAATCTACAGATAGCTTTTGTTCAGGAAAAAGCCTCTTGCAAGGATCAGGGTGTGTGTTAGTTTTTTTATGTGCTCAGATGGAGGGAAATTCAGAGAAACTGCTTCATCATGAATTTACAGGTGATAAGCTATGCCAGTTTTTTATTTAGAGCTTGGCAGCTAATATATGAATTGTTTTATAATTCTTTCAAAGTTATTGATGTTTTTGGCAATATAATTATAACAATCAGTGTTAGTAAGTGCTTTATAAGCTCTGAATTAGTCATGTTTAGAATTTTTGATTTTCACTTAGCTCCTGGGCTATATTGAGATGCTGCTGTAGCTCAGGAAGGCCTCAGCAATCCCAAAAAATCAGCTTCAGTGGTTTGCTGTTCAAGCGGTCAGATGTGTTTTCCATTGAGACTTCTCGTGAATTTCAGAAGTGATTAAGTTAAATCAACATTTAACCAAGATGACTGTGAGTGAGTTGCTACTGTCATCATATTAAATAAAATCAGGGAGTTCCCTTTTGTCATTTAGAAGGTTTACTTTCTCCATGTGTTTTCCTTCTGCAGTTAAATCCAGATAAGTCTATAGCTTAGTGGGCACATTTGTAATTAATACTTCTGCACTCTTCGTAACCAAAAACTAAGTCCCTCTTTACTCCGTTATTGGATGTCAGAGCATAGGATACAGAAGCAACTATGTCTGCAGTCCTAAACGATGTATGTTCTGTATAAGGTGGAAAAAATCAAACACATGGAAGGGCTGGGTGTCATTAGTGTGGGAGTATCTACTGAGCTTAGTGGCATTTTCAGCCTTGACAGTCTCACAACAGCAAATGCTACAAACATAGGGAAGGAGTACAAAACCCCGTATTTAGCACCACACTGAGACTGAAGAATTGACTTCTGAATTTGACTTGAAAACCTCATGTTCATAAATATTTATTCATAAATCCTTGTATGAATTAAGTCACTTTTGCCCCTTTCATCCAGCATTGCCAAAATTTCAGTGAAGAAGTTGACCCACTGGAATATTGCCATTGATTTCCCTGGAAGCATGACTTCAGCTGGGAGCAAGATTTACAGGCTACAAATTAGGCATCTATGCCTATTTGTGGTAAAAGAAAAGAAAGTAAAACACACAGCCCCATCTCAGCCACCAAGCTCTGTGTGACTTTGGTGGTAAAGTGTCCTTGACTCCTTTCACTTGCTTAGACTTTATTTATTGAGTGTGTTTCTAGTAACTTCTACCCTCAAGACTGCTTTTTAAAAGTCTTTTGTCCCACTTCTCTATTGTAATTTAAATGCTAACTTTCCTGATTCTTAACTATCTTCATTTTCCTGGTGGCAATCTTTTCCTTTTATTACCTTTTCTTGGGGTACATTTGCTTTTCCCATTATCTATAGCCTGTCCTTAAATCAATGAATAGGCTGTAGAAATGGTGTCAGTGACATTTCCTCCTGCAAAAGTGAGCAGACAAAAGGACCCTTTATGCTACTGACACCTTGATTATGAAGGAACAAAAGCAGATCCCTGCAGGCACCGCACACTGGGCACTGCTCCACCACAGCAAATCCAAAAATGCTAACAGAATGGGTACTGATGATACTGCTTTTTCCATAATCACAAACATTGTGTGGGGAAATATTTTGGATTCTCTACCACAAGTAGTGTTTTTAGTATTTTTAGATATATTATTTTTCTTCTTCATTTTCCTGTGTTTTGGAATGATGGTGCAATCAGATAGTACTTCCCCAGAAATTACAATAAACTGCAGAATTTGGCACTAGTGTTTTGTGGAAATTAGGAGGCATTGTTGCATGGCATGTTAGTCCAGTATGGTGCCTGGATTCCTGTATATAAATTCTGGCTGCATTGTTTCTGGCTGCATTGCAGAAAATGATGGCCCCCAAAGCTTTGAGATTTGTTAAATGAGAAGATCCTCAATGCTAGATTCTCAGTAACTCAACATGGGATGTTCCTGTGACAGACCAATGGTTAATTGCTGAACCAAAAAATAGCAGTTGCCTAGCAATAATCATGATCAGATTATATTTATACAAACAGAATGCAACATCAACCAATAATTATTTTTAATGCATTATTTTTCAAAGATTAAAATAACTCTTGGCATGTCTGAGAAAAGGTAATATCTTTAAAATTGGAACTGCTAGCATAACTTGGAAGTATTGAGTATCCTCAAAGCCATGTCTCAGAAAACACAGTTTCCCTGATAAAAAAAAAAAAAAAAAAAAAAAAAAAAAAAAAAAAGACTAAAGGGAACATGGGAACATTTAAAACAACAGACTAAAGGGAAATGCAAAGCAACACTAAAATATAATTTATATATATATAAAAAAATGTGGAATAATAAATGGCAAGAAATTTGCAGAAGATACAAAGCTATTGTTGCTAACCAAAGCTAAAGACAGAAACACAATGCCTATGGCTATTGAAATTAGAGGCAACGAGAGGTAAAATGTGCACTTGCATTCTGGGAAGCGCAACAAGGAAAAATCCTAGTGCAGATATTCAGATGCAAGTGTCAGAGAATGACTCAAGTAACGCTGTAAACAATTTTTCAAAAATGCTGTTTTGTGAGCAATACTGTAAGTAGAAAATTTGGTGTGACCCTTGGATGAATAATAATAGTAATAAAGAAATAAAAAGGGATAGAAATAAGGTCTAACATTTGTATGTAGGACTAATAAGATACCTGATAGAATTTTATCTAGGTCCCTATTTTAATACAGGTGTGGAAGCAGTGGAGAGAATTAAAAAGAAAATGGGAATATAGTCCTTCAGGCTAAAAAATCTTAATCTTTTCCCTTCATTTAAAGTTTGGAGCTGATTTGGTCATTGGACTTGTGTTCCTGCACCAAGAATAAACAGGAAAGGCCTTTCAAGCTCACTGGGAAAGGTTTAAAACAACCCAAATTGATGAAAGCAGAAATCAAATAAGACAGTATCTCTTAGAAGTTATGGTAAACATTAGAGCACCCTATCAGTTCTTAAAATGGAATTAGATAACCCACTTTAAAGATCGGTGTTAAGTCTAGTTTCTCAGAGACATTTCATGCCCTGTGCTCCCAGGGGGCTTGGCTGCCTCATTCCTCCTGACCTTGATGTCCAGGAAATACAAGTCCCCTTACTCATTCTATGGTTGTAGCCAGAATACAGGAAGATCAACCTTGCTTTCAACATGTTCCTAATACTTCCTGGTCAATATTAAGACAATGACTGTGATCATCATAGTCAATAGCTTTAATACAATCTTCCCTCTTAAAGTTTGGGGTTATAGACCATATTAAATGGTCTAGAAAAGATGGAAAGGCATCAGACATTTGCTATTTCTCACAGCACAAAATTTAGCATCTACCTTACAAAAATGTTAGGTAGCAGATTTAAAATTAAGAATCCCTGCTTCCTGACACAGTGCATAATTGTACTGCATAAATGTATAATTATAAATATCATGCATTTATGGAGGATAAATCCATCAATGAATACTAAATACAATGGTGAAAATAATGTATTTAACTCAAGAAAATAGTAATTGTTGAAAATTGGGACAGTTTACCAAAGAGAAAGATCGCATAAAGGCAGGCTAGGTGGTTCTTTAGTCCAGCATGGTACACCTTCTGTCCTTAATTGTCATGTTTTAAGATTATCCAGATGCTTACAAATTTCAGGAAGGACTATTTTCCTTCATGATCCAAGTTGAATATGTATGCTCTGAAATGAGTATTTTTTTTCCTTTCCTTAAAGCACCAAACTTGGATGCAACTGGAAAAGACATGCCAGACTGAGTAGGCCAGTGCTTTGAGGGGGTATTGAAAATCCTCTGCTTTAAATGCTTGGCAGGTACATCTCATACAGCTAGTCAGGATTAAATTTATCATGAGACTTGGGGACAGGGATGAATTTTCCGCTAGTCAGATTAGAAGGAACCTTGGGATTTATTTTTTTTTTCCATCTTTTTTTATAGCTTGGAGCAAGGATCATTTCTCACCTAATCAATTCCCTGTTATTGTTGAAGCCCAGTGTAGCACCTTGTTCTTTTCTATTCCCTGCCTATGGCACTTAATAATTTATTTTTTCATGGTCTGAAATGATGTAATTTAGCTCAAATTACTGGGCTCAGAACAAGGTACATGGAAGAAAATTAATGCCTGTGCTACAGAGCTCAGTCTGAGTCTTCTAATCATTCCTTCTGGTATTAAGCATAAAACTTTGCCTAGGCAAATTAATTTGGCCTGAGATGTCAAGAGTGAAAGGAATTTCAGAAAGGCTGTGGGGAGTTTCCCTGTAAACTTTCAAAGCCGTGTCCAATTTTATGTTGTTATTGTGTAACTCAGGTCAAAATCAAAAGTTTTATTTAATGTTTCCTGTATATTTTTCTTTCAAATTTTCCATGTAGTTATGTGTCCTCAAAACTGTTAGATGGGAATATGTAATGCAATAATAATAATATTGTTATGGAGTTCATTTTCAGGATAATTTAGGTCTAGACTTGCTAATACTGATTTAGGGAGAATTACTGAGCTACTCATGGGACAATTAGTGTAAATTTGACCACTGCATACAGTAGGACCAGGATAAGTTTCCTCATTGACGTCTTTCTCTGCCATGGCAGTATACAGTGATCAAATACTCACTTTTTGGTGACAATTTAGGTTTATTCTGGGTAAGGAAGCCCTTGGATGGCATGGTATTAACCTTGCTGACTAAACCTACCCAAAAGGGAAACCTGCCAAGAAGGGACCATTGGTTTCCCACATCTGGTGGTACATAGTGCCTGGCTCCTCAGGAGGAGGTATGCCATGCCCATATGACAGAAGCTTACACCAAATCTCTTCTGGACATGATGTATCTTCTCTGAGAATCCAGAATTACTTATCTTTTGATGTGTTTTATATACAAAGTGCTAGAACATAGAGTGGTACATGTTTTTTTTTGTGTTTCTTGCTTCCTCCCCCACCCAGAGGCAGGGGACAGGCAGCTGGAAAAAGAGCAACATTTCAGTGGCCTTTCTTGGGTCATGCTCTGGGTTTCATTTTTCTTTCCCAGATCAGAAGCTAAATGTCACATGGGAAACTTGGTGGCAGGCAAGAGATCTTCAGCCTCACAAAGAACAGTGACCATCACTCAGTTCGTGAATATTATCTAGCTCCCATTTCAAAGTGGCCTAAAGCCTCCCTCCTGCCCTTGTTCCCTTTTTCCACCATGAAAGCAAGCCCACTATGGGATGTCAGTCCATTCTCTATATGTTGCCTTATTGTGAATAAAATAACTAGCTCTGATATAGGGGATCATGTTTTGGAAGGGGAAGACTGGAGTTTAAGCACTGCTGTATTGTTTAATGAGAAAATTACAATGGCTTTGCATACCAGTTAGTAAAAGCAGTTCAATTTTAAGATTGAATGCAGCTCGTCATTTTGTACAGCACAGTTGTATTGTGATAAATAGAAATCACAGAATTTGTTCCTGATAGAGATCATTTAAGCTAAATGAGAATAAAATTCAGCTTTTCAATATTACCAAATTTATGAACTCCACCACCAGAGCATATATGTAAGAGGTATTCAAACAGTATAATGAAAGTTAATTAAATTTAATCTTCTTATGACAGCTTGATCTGCTCCAACAAGGAGAAGTGGGCTGAAATGTAGCTGAGGAAGGAACTAATATCTTCTTCAAGGGACTTAGAAAGCAATAAGAAATATGGGAGTGCATGTGCTCCTATGAAGGTTGTATAGCAAAAATGGTTATACAGAGTAAAAGTCTTAGGGAAGAATCATTCTATGTTAATTGCAAAATATGTGTTTGAATTAAATAATAATTTCCTGAGGAAATGGCTTGAAACAGATTTGGGCAAAGTTAAATCTGCAGTAGATTTTTTAAGCACCCAAGTGTAAAACTGAATTCTCAAAACAACCTCTCCAGCTCCCTAACCCTGCATACACAGAGACTGCAGAGACCTGGGGTGTTGCCCATAATGTGGGTGGTTTTGGTTGAAGGACTTTGGTGTTGCTTTGCCATTTTTTCCATCCCAGTGTCATCATTTCTCCTGGAACAGGTGTTTGGTCTGACTGGCTTTTGAATGAGAAGAATCAGATAGTAGAAAGTTTCTATTAGATAGTAGAAAGTCACGAGATGCTGTGTTTTGCTTTTTGAGCTGGGCAGTAGAAAATTCTGAGCAGGGAAACTTTAAAATTTCTCATTTCTGCAGTGCATTGCACACAGTTTCTGCTGCTGTCTTGGAACCGGGCTTCATCTTGGGCAGTCCTGGACCTCAGGAGCAGGCAGCAAATTCCATGGCTCCTTTTCATTAAACACCTGTGTTACCAGAGCTCTCCCCAGAAGCCATAAGATGGCTTCTGAAGCCATAAGATGGGCATTAAAAGATGTCTTCTCTGTCAAAAGAGAATAAAAGTGGACAAAAAGACATTAAGCCACATTCAGTATGACAAAGTGAATATTTCTTTGTATATAGCTGTTTATAAGAATTTAACTCATAATCACTAACCGTATACTTTACTAACAAGTCATAGCAGACTGGGCTTTTTGCTATCACACGGTCCAACAGCAAAGACAAAATAAGATTGAAAGAGGCAGATTGTCTCTGCTCATGCGCCCCATGTCTTGCTAAGATAGCTCAGATAGCTGAAGGAGTTGGAGTACAGGGCTCTGTCTCAGGCAGGGTAGCAGTACGAGGAATAAGCAGGTGGGCTTAGTGCAGCATCTAGTGGACAAATGTCCACATCACAAAAGAAAAAAAAAATAATAAATCCTTGTGTTTCTGGATTACTTTATAGCAGGAATAATCAACATAAGACCAAAGGACAGCAGAAAAGGGCAAGATACACTTTTGTTGTGAGAGGCATAACTCTTCCTAATGCGGCACACTGGCAAAAGGAAGAAACTCATTCTGTTATTATTCATTTTGTAAACGTGAAGGAGATAAATAGGTAACCAGAGGCAACATAGATTGATTTAAATGAAAGTGAATTAAATCCCTGGTTATAATCATGAATTAAATCAGAGGCAGGAAACCTTTAACCTTTTTTTTTTTTTTTTTTTTTTTAATTTATTTCATTTGAATTTTATGTCCTAAGGAATCTTTCTCTTTGCCTGGTCCAATGGCTTAAATGTGGTGATGTGCAGACATATATTATTTTTACACAAACCTTGATTTTCCTAGTGAGAAGAATGCATTGAGAAGGGTGAACTATACCTACACATTCACGGAATAAATTACATGGTTTCTAAGATATTTTTTTCTGTCTTAATTTTTGAATATTTATATTGCATTTAATTTAACTGATTGCTAAGTTAATTAGAGAGATGGTGGACTGAAAAACTGGCATGCTGATGTCTAACAGAACAAATAGGTTCTCAGTGGGATTTTCAAAACTAATAAATAGCCACCATGTAAAACACCATACTCATCAACATATCTGTAACTGAACTAAATCAGAATTAGGTTCTTCATTTTGGTAGATGCCTTTGAAAAGCTCATATTTTCAGATACTTCAAAAAACTGGCCATGTGTGTTTCAAATTTTAGTTATTCTCCTATTCTAAAATTTAGTTATTCTCCTATATCTCATATTCTCCTATCTGGATTTTATTTATAGATTGGAATAGGAGAGCAGCATGTCTGCTAATTCATTTCTGAATCATTTTCTCAGATTTCAATGGATTAGTTCACAGGAGGAAAATATTCCTGCTGCATCTGATAATAAATAGAAACTAAAAGAATTGGAGGCAAATGCTTATTTACACAACAAAAGCAGAAAGTACTGGCCTTTGCAAAACATGTAAATATTTGCATTCCATCTTTTGTATAAACTACAAAACATAGTAATGTGACATATTTACAAAGTTTGGGCTATTATAAAAAATAGCAATTTCTCAGTTTCAGCTATTTCATTATGCAAAAAGGTAGCATTCCTTAACTCTAAAAATTGGAGATGAATCATTGATGTAATGCACTTTGTTATTTCTTTAATTGGTTGCAATTTCAGTAAGTCTAGGCTTAGTTGTCCTGATTCAGAATTTTAAATTTTAATCAATATATATATACACATTACATTTAAAATCTAGCTGAATCTGATTTTTAGAAGTTGATTTATTATTATTTTTTTAAATTTTAGTGGCCCATTATGAACAAATGCCTTATTTTCCCCCTATCCTGTTCCTGGATGTGAATTCTCTGTGCATCAGGAGCCCAAGAACCCATGGGTCATAGTCACTAATGTCTCCCAGCTTTAGGCTTTCAGGGAATTAAGAGGTAAATTGATAGTGGGGACCCTGCTGAGCATAAGCCCTTTCTTCTTTCCCTCATCCTCTCACCTCTCTGGGAAGAGCCCCAAGGAGTGATGTCCCCTGGCTCATGGGGTACCTCAAGGGAGCAGATTGCTGTTGCAAGTACTTTGTTTGGGTCAACCTACTCACTTAATTTTGATTCTGTAGACTTTTTACCCTGTTTCTTTTTTTTTTCTGTTGTGCCTTCAACATGCCCTGATCAGTTAATTTCTTCTCCTTTTATCTTTTCTATCCTTGGAAGGACTTTATGGGTTCAGTTGTAAAGTAAAGTTGTAAAGTAAGAGAGGTTGTTTTGTGGAGAGTGTGCGACCATGTGTACTTTCTATGATCTCTCTGAAGTCTGCAGAAGCATCCTGGATTCCATCCTCTTTTTAGCACGGCCTCCTCTAGGTCGTTAAAACTATTGTCAAAATGCAGTGGTGACCACATGATTATTTTTATAACATCACATATAGTCATAAGTGCCATAAATCTATGATACAAGGAACAGAGTTGTGAGAGAGGTATCTAAGGATACCTTTTACTTTGTAGAAAGACTTCTGACATGTGACTAAACGACCACACGGACACCAGGGTTCTTTTAGGATCAGTAACTTCTACTTCTTTATTGAGGAAATAACTTCAACTCTTTCTTACTGAGGGCATAATTTCATCTCTCATATTGAGGACATAACTTCATTATTCTTTATCGAGGACAGGCTCCCTTCTTATACCATTCACCCCACAGCAGTACTTTTCCACTAACTATTCATTGGTCAACAACTTTGCCCAGCAACAGCAAACACCCAGCAACTTCCATGCCTTAATGGCTGGAGAATAAGCAACACCAGATGGGAAAGGCATCTCCTGAGTCACCCTTCTTTGTTCCCACTAAACTCTTTACATTCCTGATGGTCTCATCCTTAAGAGTCCGATGTTATCACTGACCATGGGGCTTGTTGACCCCCATGGCCACACTCCCACACTGACATTGCTTCCTCTTGTATCCAAGTTGGGACATTATTGTTTGGATGGCTGGACAACTTAGTTTAGTAACACATGGGCTGAATGATCAGGCTTAGAGAGTAGTGGGTGACTAACCCAGAAACTAGTGATGAGTAGACGATCACAGGCAGTCTATCAGAGGACCTCTCCTCTTTATCAGCTGATCTTCATTTGTGACCTGGAGATGAGGAGCATATGTTTGTCAAGTCAACAGACACCACATTGAGACCAGTAGTTCCACTCAAGGGCAGGACTGCCATCCACATGGATGTGAACAGTCTGGAGGAAAGGGCCAACAGAAACCTCCTGAAATTAAACATCTATGACCAGGAGAAAAACTGTGAGATCCAGTTATTGTTTCTCTCTTCTCAGAGCTTGTTATACAGCATGTACCTTTCAACACAAGATGTTGATAAATTCAAGCATCTTTAGCAGAGGGTCACCAAGATGGTCAATGCAGCAGAACAATTACCCTCTGAGGGGAGTCTGAAAGATCCAAGCTTGTTCAGTCTTTGAAAGGATGTCTTCAAGGGAGACCTTACTACAGAGCCCAGTGTCCAGAAGGATGCTTTCAAGGAGACAGAACCAGGCTCTGCACAGTGGCACATGGCAGAAGGACACGAGACAATGAGTGTATATTGAAACAAGAGGGACTGGGGCTAGATTTAAGGGGAAACTTTTACCACTGGAACAGTGAATCAGGAGAACAGGTTTCCCAGAGAGGCTATGCAGTCTCCATCCTTGGAGGCTGTCAAGACTCAGCTGGATCAACCCCTGAGAAACCTCATCTGAATTCTTAGTTGACCCTGCTTTGAGCAGGAGTTTGGACCAGATACCTCCTGAGGCATCTAGCAACCTGAATTATCCTGTAATTCTGTGATATAAATTTCTTCACACTAAATAATGCATGGCATAGTATATTCCTTTCTCCTAGTAAAAACACTCCAGTCCGCTTTCTGCTTTCTTAAAAACAAAACAAAACAAAACAAAACAAAACAAAACAAAACAAAACAAAAAAACTGTCAGATTTTCTCATGGTATGAGAACTGTGTTTGCACTGAATATATAATGACAATATATTCCATTGTGCAAGATAGCTCTAAGAATCCTCTACAGAAGCATCTAGTATCAGGAACAGTCAGTTTATGAGAACTATGCTTCATTGTCTTGAGATATTTCTCAGTTTACCCTTTAGAGCAGAGTAGCAGAAGTTAAAATTAACCTTCTCTTGGTTGTAGAATATTTCTAATCCATATGCATGCAGAGAAAGGCTTTAAAATATGACCTGCACACACCCTGATGTCTCAAATAAGAGGAACACAGGATGGGTACAGTTTCCATTTCTGCTTAACTCCTCGATAGGGTCAGATTTCAACTGGTTGATATCACTGCATCAAGGTCTGCTCAAGAGCAGCTGGTAGGAGATTCCATATGGGAGCTTCTGGCTGTGATGTTCATCATGGATCAGCAGCCACAGTGGTAGATATAATGATCCCACAGCTACTGAATCTTGTTCAGCTCCTCCACTTCATGTTCTGATGCCAAGAAGTGACATAAGCTTCATGATATTCTGGCAGAGATGGGATGTGCCAGCAGGGAGGGAAGAGCAGACTGCCTGGGACATGGAGGGAAGGGTACAGGTGGCAGAAGAGAACATTTGATGGAACCTCAGTATGTCAGCCTACGTTCATGTGGCTGCAACGTCACTTGCACTTGCAGCAGCTCTGGAAAGAGCTCTCTTAAACTAAAGGTAGCTCAGGTTTACTGGCAAAAAGCTCTCCCAGATTGCTACCCAGATACGGCGAATGGGTGTTTCATCTTAGGGGTAATCATTTCACCCCTGGAAAGCCAGTTTTACCAGTATTCAGAAATCCCATGTGTATATCAGGAAGCTCAGCTGTGCCTTTTTGTTTCTGCATTTGGTTGTAAGTCAGTTTCCCATCTTGTGATTCTTTTCTGCTTTCCAGCACACACCTGGCTCAGCCTGACTACTCCATTTTACTGACTAGCATCTTTTAAAGCTAGGTAGTATTTAGTTTCAATCTGACATTGATACATGGAATATTAACACAGGTAATTCCCCTCGAAGGCAAGAGCAGCTCTACATGTCCCTGGTGCATTGATGGAGGATTTGACTGCAAGAGCATCCTAAAACTCCGCGAGAATGAATGCATGCATTTTGTTGATGTTTATTCTCATGTACTAAATTGTTTATATCTATTGTTACACATTAAGATGCAGTGAGTGGAGTAGAAGGCATTTATTGGTTTTATCACTAGCAATATTCTGCAAAAGATATATAATCATCTTCTTGTGAGGTACATACAAAACTGTATGAATTGTGTACTAACATTTCAACAATTTATTTATTAATTCTTTGCCACAGCTATAAAATAAATTGTATTTCACATTGACACAAGAAATGAGCATAATTTCCAGGTAAACAGCTGTCTAAGAACTCCTTTAGCAAATTTATATAACTTTAGCTCCTTCCTATGGCTGAAAATGCAACAGCCTAAAACAGACACCACCGTTACTTATCCTTCGTAAAGAGGTATAATTATTGGTTGTGGCTGACAGTTTATCTCATTCAGAAAAATGGTTTCATATTGAAAGAACAGAATTCCAGCAGTTCTGTTAACCACCCAGAGTAAAACAAGCTGCTATATATATTTGCAACTGAATGAATCTAAATTTCTTCAAACATCGTACATTTCAATTATACCTGAGAGTTATTTAATTTTAATTATATATATATATATATATAAAATCTCCAGAATAATTTTCATAATTATTTTCATTGGTCTAACTTTGATTGCTAGGTCTTTGGGGAGGTGCTGTCCTCTTTCGTATTGTACAGTACAAAACATGTTATTAGTAATCACTAAAGAGCACACAAAAATAGTATATTTGAGAGTAGGAACACAGTCTGGATGCACACTGATACTCACCTTTGAGAAAAGTTGGAAAATTAATATGTTAAGGGTGGCAGAAATAATCTAAAACATGTTTAACAGAGGACAAAGATCTTTATAGCAATAATAGTTAAACAGAAGCACAGGTAAGAACAACAAAAGCTAAAGCCCATAGTCCTGAACATTCATCTGCAAATCTGTAAAGATTTGAATTCATGGCCAGGTTACCACAGATTAACATGATGTCAGGTGTTTGTTGAGTATGTGTTTGACTGTGTCTGTGCTCTTTCCCTGCAACAAATATGAGGTAATTGAATTTAGCTTCATTTCCAGTAAAAGAGGAGCTAGCCACTAATTAAGAGTAAACATATGGACTGTTACTGCAGCTCATCTGAAGCAAAATCAATTGGTAAATTAAGGTAATTTGGCAATTGATCTGAATGTTAAATGTTTGCAGAGTTAAAAGGTTAAAGTAATCACAAAATAATATTGTTTGGCAATCCACTGATAAATGGTCATCAATGGTGCCACAGGTGGCATTTGTGTAGATTCTGAATGTTGCAGACCAAGACAGGAGCCATGATCTTTTGAGCAAAAGATTGGTGAGAAGCAGCAGTTTCCAAACCTGAAGATCCCGAGTGCCACCTCTCAGGTGGCTCTCTGAGACCTGGGTCCTGCTGAGCAGAAGGACACATTTTGATAAAAACCCCCTGCTAGTCTCACCGCACGCATCTTTAGTTCCCAGCTCATTGCAGAACCTGAATTCTCTGGCCATATACATTGCAGTAATGTTAGTTCACTCCGTGACTGATTTTTGAAGTCAACCAAAGATGCTGGGGCAGGTTCCTAGAAGTGCTAGCCAAGAAAGTGCTCAGTCTGCAGACTACACAGTCCTCCTGCGCAGTTGCAGTTATGTTTTATATCCTTAGACACAGGTATAACAGGAATGCAACATAGTTCTCCAGTGTCATGAAAAAAAAAAAAAAGTGTTGTGTTGTGTGGAGGTGACCTGTCTGTGTTATCGGGATTATGTGAGGTATCACGCCTGAAGAGTTTCAATGTGAGGTATGTTGCATTTCTTAGCCTGACGTGGATGCAATTTTTTATCTATATAATATATATCAAACAAATTGTATAAAAATACACGTATATAATTTTTATAGAGTCTGAATTGTGTCTAGGAATCATAAATTTATTCCAGTCTGAACCTCCAGTACAAGACATACCTGGACATACTGAAAAGAGCTCAATGTAGGACCACCAACATGATCAAGGGGTTGGAGCATCTCTTGTATGAGGAAAGGCTGAGAGCTGCTCAGCATGGAGAGACGGAGGCTCAAGGGGGAATCTTTTCATTATCTACAAATATCTGAAGAGGGATTGCAAAGAGAATGAAGTGAGGCTTTTTTCAGTGGTGCTCAGTACCAGGACAAGAGGCAATGGACACAGATCAGAACACAGGGAGTTCTGTCTGGACATCAGGAAGCACTTCTGTACTGTGCAGGTGACTGAGTACTGGAAGAGAGGCTGTGGAGTCTCCCTTCTTGATCTTCAAAAACCACCTAGATATGCTGTTGGGCAGCCTGCTCTGGGTTCTTGAGCAGGGGTTGGACCAGGTGACCTCCAAAGGTCCCTTCCAACTTAAAGCATTCTGTGATTCACGATTCCGTGATTCCATCATCCAGACACCAAGAGAGATTTAACTATTTAAAATTTAATCTGAGTTCTTAGAACCAGTGTTTAGGTCAGTACCTGATAGCAGTAGTGTGGTGACATTCACACCTACAATACACAAATGTCTAAATAATCTTCTGGGTGACCAAAAGTCCATCAGTTCTTTTGGTGAATCTTTTCTGAATTGTGGAGTGTTTCATTTACAATCATTTCATGATTTCATGACTTTCATGACAGAATTTATGGCATAACAATACATTAGAAAGAAGAAAAGAGAACATAAAATTCTTGCAATACTCCCATAAAGGAATAATTTACTTAAATGGAAAAAATGTAGTTGAGACTTGTTCTGTAGAATCATCCCCAATCTCCACCATGAAGACATAAATGAGCGCTAAAGGCTAAGTAGATTATCATAGGAAAGTCTCCTTGAAAGTCATTTAACAGCTAATTGTACATTAAGGTCAAATACAACCTGTTTCTCATGGGAAAATCCAGCCTGATTTTCCTCTTGTGGAACATATTTATGAGTATGTCCAGATCCAAGTATTATTTGAATGTACTCTGAGAAACACTCCTTCCCTGACACTTGTCATGATTTTGAACTTAACTCAGTTTGGTTTGGCCAGTATCTATCCCAAGAACAACATCAGCGTCACGCATTTGGGAGAAATTTGGTACAATGCCTTCTTTTGGTTTTACTCGCATAAAAGTTCGGCTATGGGAAAAACATCTCCACTGCCCATGAACAATCTTGCAATGTGGTTAATGGGTCTTGGAGCTCGTGGATGCAAGGGCACACAAGTAGAATCTGATCTCTTTGCATTCCCTCTCCAATTCAGTCCATCTCCATTTCTTCAGGCTCTTTAAGGTCTGTGTTAAGGATCATCTGACAATACTTACCTATTGCTCTTCAGTGTGAAGGCTACTTAGGAGTACTGTCCTGCAATTTTTAAGCAGCTTTTTGTGAGAAGTCCACTGTTAGGAGAAATGATTTGGGCATTCATAGAAGCTCAGCTGGCACAACCTGTTTTCCATCTTAACTCGCTTTTCTACACTCTAAGTTATAGTCATGCCTTAGAGGAATCAAATTTCATAACAAGGAGATGAGCAGTATAAGAGGGTGGGATTGTATCATGATACTGCTTGAAACCTATTTTTTTCTTCTCATGAATGAAAGCGCTTCCTTCCAGAGTGGAAAAGAACATATGAATGTAGGCAAGATGATGACTCACAGCTGTAAAACTGCTCACATGCATAACATTCATGAGGATGAAAGTCTGACTGCAGTCAGTATGTGCTTGCAATTCCGTGTCCAAAAAAACACCAAACCAAACACATGTCCAAGCCAGCCATCCAAGGCATGTAAAACTCTCCAGCCATGACAGCCCAGAGATTAAACCCACTCAGCATGAGGACTGGTGTGGCCAGTCCTCACCAAGAGATGGCTCCGATGCCTATGTTGCTTTCTGTACTTGGCTTAGGTAGCTTATCTCCCCAAGCCACACTTTTTTTTTTTTTTTTTTTTTCTTCCCCACTGCAACCTGATTGTTAAAACTATTTTCTGAGTTTTTGTTAAAAGATAAGTTTGAGAAGTATTTTGGACCAGACAATATGCAAGTAAGAAGCAAATGAGAGATCATGGCTTTGCAGAGCTATGAGGTGTGGTAGATGGACAAGGGGGAACAGGGTAGGGATGGGGGAAGAATGAGGGTGCAACTTAATCACTTTTAACAGAAAATGACAAAATTCTTCACCCATTTTTCCAGATGAAGGAAGGGAATAGACAGTTTTCACTTTATAAAAAGCTTTTAAAATGACATATTTAATAAACTAACTGACCGTAGAAATCCAGAAAGGGAGAGTGCCATTCTCTGTCTTTGCTGAGTTGGAGGAAGAAGCTGGAAGAGCCTGCCAGGGCCAATGACAATCAAACAAGCCATTCCAGCCAGCGAAATTGTTGTGTAGAAACCACATTAAACCACACAGAATTTTCTGTCACACCATGAGCTGGTTGAGGGAACAATGTTTGCTTATTTATTTGTTTATTTATTCAATTTACAAGAGGCTCTGGTCAGCGCAGTCCCTTAGGGCACACATAATAAAAACAGTACATCAATTAAATAGTGATGTTTACAGCATTGACAGAGTGCCTAACGAAGGACTTTGAATTACTTCAGGCCTGTCCCTTTGGAGAATACTTAGCTTGTAACTCTCACACATCTGGAAGATTTGTAGGATAAAAAGGCTGCATTAATACGTGGATGTACCTTGAAGCATGATTTGAAGGACATCAGGATCTTCAGCTGTTGTCTTAAGGCTGTAAGGAAAGTGAGTTCTCCTGTCTGGAGCACTGAATGAGATAAACCTGAGATGTGAAAAGCTATTTATGTACTTACAATCACAATGAGGCACTGATGGGTGTTCTTACTTGCCCTGTTTTTAATTTCAAATCCAAACTTGTTCAGCCTACAAGTGAAAATCCCACAAGGTACCAGGCCACATCCATCCAACTGAAAATCTGGGCCTTGGTAGACTACTGCTACAGCAGGAGAAAGACTCTACAAGTCAGGAGAAAGGCAGCCTTGAAGGTCTCTTTTATAGCTATTTGGTCAAGCATACTTAGAGGTGAAAGTTTTCTTTTTATTAAGGATCTGCCATATAACTAAAATATGCCCTGAGGATAATAAAGAGTAAATTAAGCAAACATCACATACCACTCTGTCAACATCAGCTCCCAGTCATGCAGTATGTCCCACTTGTCCCCCTATTTACTATGCGTTGTCTATTTTCTTCCCTTTGTAAAGCCAATGCAGAGCTACAGTGAAAGGATAAATGCCACTCTCCGAACCCAGCGCTACTCCCCGATGACATTTTTTGTAGGGTGATGGTGAATCCAACTTTGGTGTCCCATCTTCTAGTCCTTCAGTTCCTGTAGTTTAAACAGGAAATTTGCAGAGAAAAATGGACAAGAAAAGCTTTATTTTCCTTCTCAAACACCAACCTTTATCAACAGCTCCACAGATATCTGTGGGGAGCCCTTGGGAAGGAGACCTGTCCAGATGCATAAAGAGAAAGCAGGGAGACAAAACGCTGACTCTAGACTTTTCTCCTTAGATATGTTTAGACACAAAAGCCAGAATTATCCTAATGGCTTAGTGATCTGGGGTGCCTCCTTTTTTTCTATTTCCAGCTTGAAATACTCCAGGGATTGGCTTTTAAAAACAACTGTACACTCTTGGCTGCAAGTGGAGTTATGGATGCTCTGTGCTCTCAAAGTCAGTCAGGCCTACAGGATGGTTTGCACCTACAAAATCAGACCGAAAGCCTTTCAGCTCACACACCCTAAAATCACAGGCTGCTTCTGCACAAGTTCAGCCCTGCTCAGTTTCATACCTGCAAAACTGTAGTGATGATGTTTAATTGCCTAGCTCAAAAAGGTTATGCAAAGATCAGTTAGCTAATGTCTGTAAAGTGCTTTGCACATACCCAATGCAACCACTGGTGTAGTGTAGCACTACCCTTCCTCACCATGCTCAGTAGGAGCACTGTTGCTTTAAAAAGGGAGCATGTCCAAGCTCTCCTCCTCCACTGGATCTAAGATGGATGCTCCTGCTGCAGCACAGCCTGTAAGCAGACTTTGCCCAGCCTGCTTTTTTTGTTTTTCCTGGAAGCTTGCTCCAGACAAGTCAGCTGCACTGCAGACTGAGCAGAAGCAGGAGGGCAGCTCTCCCCAGGTAAGCTACCACTGCCACAAAGCTGCTCGCTCACACACCTGGACAGGGCAGCACCAAGGATACTGCTGCCCTGAGAATTATGGTCCTCTCTGTCTGTGCCTCTAGCTGGCTCACAACAGCTCTCAGCCAGGCAAGAGTCAAACAGCCCCAGGCCTCTGCTCTTTTAAACTCCTCTCCTGGCTGGCTGGTGTTAATTTAGCTACAAGGAGGATAGGGAGACTCCTGTTCCTGCACCCCAAGCTGATCTCGCGCACATTGCTTTGCATTAGCATCACTTCTGTGGAGGTGCTCCTGAGTGAATAGGAGCTGCCTGCGGCACGGGGGTCCTGAGGCCATGCTGGGGTCTGGCAGCAGTCCTTTCACTCCATGGCAAGGAGGTGGTCTTTGGTCACCAGATTAGTTCAAAATGGTTCTTCAGGGTCTCGGAGTTTTGCCACCACTAGATGCAGTTTAAGCTGTGTTGGCTCCTTTCCGTCAGAAATGCATTGATTTCCCACTAAGCTTCTCTTCTTTGAGGCACTAAAATTGTCGTTACAGAAGTGGCAACCAGGCTCTCCAACAACTCTCCAGAGTACAGCTTTATTTCATTTTATTACTCCCATGGATACCTTAGAGGAGACACTCCCTCTGTGTAACATTCATTTTAGGTCGTTCCTTTCCTCCTGGGTACTGGAACACTGGAGGTAGGAGATGTTCGTGACTGACACAGAGCTGGAGTCAATGTGCTTTTCCTTAACAGCTTTGATTTCCAGAACTGTTTCACATCAGTGTAAAGCAGCAGAACTTGCTAGTACTCCCACAGCCCTGGGGACAGAAAATGCTCGTGCAGTTCTAGCAGGGTCAATAAATCACTGCCTGGACTTTTAGTACAATTTTAGAAATAGAAAAGCGCTGTAAAGGGCCAGTGGTCAATTCTGACCATGAAGGAGCAAAAAAGAATGGTTGTAATCAGCCCTGTGTTTCTCCTTGAGCACACTGCATTGGAAGGTCAAGTGAGGACTGTGATCTCCAGGGGAGAGCCTGTGCTGTGAGAGCGCCCAGCAGAAAAACTCCCGTGAGTGAGAGGATTGATAGGATTCCCAGGCAACGACGAAATTCCCTACCCCTCCATCAGGTTTCTTGTGACCCTCAAGGCTTTGGGCGAGGAGCTGTTATCTATGCCACAACATTAAAAAAAAAGCGACCCCTTCCCAGCTTTCACTGGGTAGCCTTTACGTTTTCCACTGCAAAAAACTTGTCATGCTTCAGAGTTTTATCTAAAACCAGGACACACACATGGACACGCAGACACAGACACACACACACACAGAGACACACACACACACACACACACACACACACACACACACACACACACACAAGAAAGATATTTCAGAGGCATTTTTCTCCAATGGCCCTTTCCTGCTATAGTGGCTCCACTGGTTGGCGTCTCTGTGTGGTTTGGAGCCAAGCACAGACCCTTTTCAGAAAAAAAAACAAAACAAAACACAAGAGGGGCATTTATGTCTCTCTGTCATTAGCAGTGGTTGTTTCCTAGATGTGTAGAGGATACATTTAACAGATGTATCCAAATTTTCCGTCCCCCCAAAAACAGGGTCATGTAATGGGATACTGCGCACCTGCTGTGTCCAGGGCCAGTGTCCACCACCAGTCCTGAGCACAGGGGAGTTAGAAGAGCCAAAAAACAGTACAGAAGCAGATGTTGTCATACAGAGGTCTCTGTTATACTTTTGTGGGAGTTTTGTTGAAAAACTTTTTGTAAAGTTTAGATATGACCATGATCACATCTTTTATTTGATTTCTGCTGACATTGGAGTGAAATTTAAGGTTTGAGTATGTCTTTTGTTTGTTTGTTTGTTTGGTTTGTTTTGCACATTGTTGTTTGTTTGTTTGTTTTTAATGGAATGAGAATTTCATAACTGAAAAGCTATTAAATACTAAAAAATGTGTCATTTGCTAGAAATGAAGGCAGAATTTCCTTTTCAGGAAAATCCACAGAACATCAGCAACAATATTCCTAACAGCTGGGAACCACTAGACCACACTCATTCTGAACGGGAGCTGGCAAAAAAGGATGCATCTATCCACTAATAAATAAATAAATTTAAAAAGTCAAACATCTGGTTAATCAGAACTTCTTTCTCATCAGGGAGAATTTATGAGTAAAATAAAATGTGCATCAAGGAATCAAAGGTTATTTTCCTGTTTCTAGCACACACGGTGACAGCCCAAGTTGATCTCTGACATGAAATGTGTCTGATTAGCACCCTACTCCTTAGTAAGGGTTAAATGTAATAATGTGGAGTTCAGTAATGTAAGACTTTGCATTAAATAGGATTGTTTCAGGCTTGGTCCATTTATATATTTATTTATTTATTTATTCTGCCTGCCTGAAATTATCACTTTGTTTGGTGACATTTTGCAATCAAGATATCAGTTTCTCGCAAAAAAAAAAACAGTAATGTTGTGAAAAATTCATTTCTCCAAAGTGCCGAAAAGCTCGACCTTCTCTGTTTCTTGTGAATTGTGATGCATCATCAGTTTTATTTTTACTTCAGATTTCAAGTACTTTTCCTTTAGGCTTATCATTTCTCTCTAAATAGTAGTACCATATGACACAAGAAATGAAGGCTGGTTTCCGGTGGTTCCTCTCTGTAGCTGCCATCAGTAGTCTGAACTGCTCAGTACTAGAGAAGGTAGTATAGGCACTGGCTTGCCAATAAAAGCAAATTATGGGAGTTGTGTGTGAGAGTTAAAGGTCTTATGAAATGCTTTCAGGAAATGGTCAAGGTGATAATGATTTTTACTTTTTTTATTTTGTATTATTTGCTTCTTTTGTTTCCAAACTTTTATTTAGATCACAACAGCATTTCAGACATGACTCTTAAACGAGATGGAGTTCTTAATTTCTGTTAGCCAGGTATAGCCCCTGTTGAATTCCTACCTATAAGGGTCATTTATGAGCACCAACATTTGAATCCTGTATGATCCAAAGTCAGTGAGATCTAGGCAGTGTATGGAACTTCTCTGTGACCTGACACGCATTCTTGAAAGTGAACTTCCCCTTTGAAACTCTTTCTGGGGATGTAGCACTCTGCACTCCGGCTAGTCCAAATCCCAGGAAGAATTGCTTCCAAGTATTTTTCATAAAAGTCCATTTCCTGAGCCTCCTGGAATTTGCCAGGGGACTGGCATATGTAAAGTTCAGTATAAATATATGGCCTCAAAGCAATAGGATGAAATGCTAGTGTGAAGTATTGCATGTGGGAAGGGATATCCAATTGCACAAGTACCAAATGCATATTGATTAATCAGTAGGCAGAGAAGTATGGGATGGCGTAGAAATGAATTTCAAAATGAGTCTCAGTGAAGAATGTGAGGCTATTGCAAAGCTAATCTAAAAAACTTGGGATATATTTAGAGAATTACTGGAAGTGAGAGATGGAAGGAATTATTCTGCTTGGCAATGTCATGGTTTGGATATACACTTTGAGAGGGATGCAGAGATTTGAGGAAACAACTGAAGACATTAAGGATTTTATGAGCTATGTTGAAGTTTAAAAGAATTAAAGAGAACAAGTTGAGTTAAAAATACCCATCTTCAAATATATAAAAACTGTTTTTATGACATAAATTGAGATCTATTAGGCTACAACTTTTCATTATGGAAAAGAGACGAGTTAGAAAGGATACAGCAATGGTTTACAAAAGCATGAGTGACACAGAGAGATGAACAGGAGTTGCTTGTTTCTTCCACTGCAACATTTTGGGACAGCTGATAAAGATATCAGGAGATAGATTCAGAATAAACAAAGACAGATTGTCATAGGAGAAGTGAAAAACCTGAAGAATATTCACCAAAGGATGTTACAGAAGTAGAAATTTATATTGATTCAGGGGCAGACTGAAAAATTGCTGGAAAATTACTGCTATTTTGTCTCTTACCTCGGGGAGACCTATGTTCACACAGCAGAAAGGACGTGCTTGCAGGGCTGGTGACCATGTGTAAGACTTTGGCAAGACTTACACCTCTATTTAATGCATATAAATAAATATATATATATATATATGTAGCGATGACTTCAGCTCATATTGACATAACTGAGCTAGCCAGTTTAATCCTAGTAAGAGTGTAGTCCTCATAACACAAAATTTAGTCTAGGCTAACTCCTCTTCTGCCCCAGCATCCTGGACAAACACTGCACCTGGTCCATTGTGCATGCAAGCATGTGGTGTCTAAACTGATCATTTTAAGCTCATTTAGGTATATTTGTTCTACAGTATAATCACTTGAACAAATCAGAGTGTCTATAAAATGACATTAAGGAGGGGCATGTATATTTTGAATATGTTGTATGTGAGTTTTCACTCTTTGTTGGTAGGACTGAGTCTTTATTTCTGTTTGTCACAGAAAAATTCTAACAGAACATATAACTAGGAATCATCAGAAAAGCAGAACAGTTTTGTAGCTATTGAGGAGTAATTTCATTTTGCTTGCTTGTTGTTGTTTTTTGTTTGTTTTTCTTTTTTTTTTTCCCTTCAAATATTTAATTCAAGTATTTTTTGCTTTTCATTTTTCTTTTAAATTTATACATGCCTAAAAAAATTATAAAAACAACAACAACAACAACAGAAAAAACCCACACATATACAACTAGTGGCTTTGTAAGTGATTTAACAGATAAAAATTAGTTTCTGGAAAGATCTGTGTCTTTCTCTCGGGGCATCTTAGGTTTTCATATTGTTTCTTGTGAAACAATTTTAGATATAGTTAACACTTCAGATAAAACTGCTAATGTTATAAGTTACATCCTCAACCAGTTTTCCACTGGTTAAAAATGCAAAACTGTGCTGATAATGTGGCAGTTTAAAATGTGTGAACACTTATGAGCATGAGTACTTTTTGTAAGAGTATTCCCATTAACTTAAAAATCATTGTTTATATGACTGTGTACTTGGAGATATGGGCATTTAATTGGAAGGCATTATCTCCACCTTCAGGTGGAGAGAGATTGAGTCATATAGTGCTTTCCAAGCTGCCTACCACATCTGAATTCTTAATGCATAGGTGTTTTTTCAGAGCATCCTAGCTGTTCTCTGCCCATCTTCCTCCATGGTCATGAATCTCCAGGAGAACTTTATATCTGTATTAGTTGTCCACACCCTTTCTAGTCAAGGTGATGAAGACAACTGTAGAGAACCAGCATGAGACAAGTGTTCTCTGTCTATATACAGAGATTTCAGAAATCCAAACCAGCTGCCATGAAGGACTGTATAATGCAGTAGCAGCTGCAGGTGATGGTGGAAAAGGTGGGTCGCAGCAACAGCAATTGCATCTCGTAGAAGCAGCAAACCTGTTGCTACATGGCTATCCTTGGGGCTCTCTCTCTCATCTCGACCCTATTCATTTGCTCTTACAGCAGAATAAATCCAGAGTCCTTAAGCCTCTGGATGCATAAAACCAGCCCCCTTCTAACACTGGGGCTGAAAATTCAATCACTTATTACCCCTTAGCATGGGTTCAAACCCAGCTTTACATGAGCTATGGCTATCTTCCAGCAATCTTAGCTGCTCTTGCACTGATATCTGGTGTCTGCATGGTCTTTCCTTGATGAGCTTCAATGTTAGTTATTCCAAAGGTGGATGGATTTTCAGGCAAACTAAGTCTCAGCTTCTGATTCACGCCAGCAGACAAATATCAGTAAAATAGATAACAGTCAGATCTATTAGACAAAATGGGTAACAGTTCATTCCCCAAAATGACCACCTCACATAAAAGGTAGGCACAGTTAAAGTCTTTGAAATGCCCCAAATCCTTGCAAATGACAGGACATCTGTGAAAACGTGGTTTAGACCAGGGGAGATTTGGGACAATTTTGTTCTTAAGAAACAAGGCTGTGTGTAGTCATTTCTATTTCTGATGGGGGATCTTTCAAGTTTGTTTTATATTTATATTCTCTGGTTTCTTTTGTACATGCTGCCTGTGGTGTAACAAGCCTTTTCCTCTTCTCTTTCATCTAATATGATTCTTTGAGAAGACAACTCTTTAATCACTGTCAGAGACAGATTTAGTTTTCACGAGGCTTGATTAGAGTACAGGGAATTCAGAGAAGAACAACAGAGATGGTGATTTTGAATTTTTACAGAAGATTAGAAGGAGGTAACAATGCATATAGCTTGGCCAAGGGCCTATCAATTATATTGATCTGGTATCTGATGGGTATGGTGAGCATTAGAGGAAATTTTCATGGTAGAGCATTGGAATGAAAAGTTGAGTAGTGAAAATATGGAAGGGGAAATACACAAATGTATACTATAATATCAAATCTTAAGCAATTTATTCAATAGAAGAAGCAGAGAATTAAAAAACAACAACACACAAAATCAAATATCTTTAATATTCTGGTCAAGGCTGAATATCTAGAAATTCATTGTGACTCTCCAGTTAAATAACTTAACTCATTTTTACCTATATCAGCCTTCTTGGTTCTCATGTGATATGTCAGGTCTCAGGAGTGCTATTTGAGCTAACTCTGTTGCAGAGCAAGGTATGTATGCATTAGGGGAGGAAGTATCATCAAACATGACCGTAATATTTACAGTAAAGCAACTCCATCATTGCAGGTTAATTTGTGTATTTTCACATAGTGGAGCACTGTGAAAGGTAGATGTCGTTGAAGAACCTGGAAAGGTTGGCTGAAGGCAATTGACGGAGAGACTGGTACAGTGGGGGAAATTTTACCAGCTGAACAGACCAGTGAAGAAGATAAATGGGGCAAGAGTTTTTGTAGCAAGTGTGAGAAAGAGCAACTTTTGCGAACATGCAGTTCAGACAATAGCAGGTGACTAATTCACTGGTGGGGTCACTTTTACTCAAAGTAACAGACAGTATCTTGACACCAAGATTTGCTGGGAGTCTCCCCTTTTTCTAGCAGCAAAAGAGGTGTGATTCATTGTGGCAGCACAGTTGTTGTGAGCAAGTAGTCTGGATCAGTGCACTGAACTCTCAACAAAGCTGACAGCTTCACCAAGCGCAGAACATCTCTGCTCCCTCTTTTTCATATGACAACCCCTGCATTGTATGGTCCTCTGCATATTCTGTCAGAGAGAGAGGAAACGTGGACATTGATTTTCCAAGAAACCTTGCTCCTGCAGTCTGACTATGATTTAAATGACTTTTCTAGCAATTATCAGTTTGCTTCTGCATCTGTGATGAGTGCTATTGGTAGAAAAGGTAAAAGAGGATATCTGAACAAATGTTTTCTTATAGCAGTTTTCTATATGTGGTTGTCACATAATTGAAATAAATGTCTTGGCCAATTGTGATATGAGTTATTGTTCCAATCTGTCATTGGAATGAGTCTTTCTTTTCTGATCTCTTCCCAAATGACTGTACGTCAGGTAACTGTTTTTCACTTGAAGGCAACAACTAGTTTAAGTGTGAAGAGATGTATTTCATGCCTTCCACAATACTCAGGTGACTGGGGCTTGATGCTTCTTAGTACTTGAAACAAAATCACAAGCGAAACCTGCTCTAGTTGAAAGTCTGCAATAGTATCATGTTAAAAATCAGGGACTAAGAAAGAGCTGAGAATTCTAATAAAGAGATATGTCCTCCCTTTTGAGAGCAGGAGCCAGCTGAATGTAGAGAGATCCAAAGGATCCAAGAGGTTAACTGGCTGTTTTTCCTTCCCTTCTTTGAGATCTGAATTGGAAATTAAATGCAGGTGATTTTAATTGCCCCATGAACATTAATCGGAAATCACATTTGTGTGATTATCGGTCCAGTTTTAAATCAGGACATCATGTTTAAAACATCGAAAAGTGCAGATGCAATTTATTCTCATATTAGAAATGCTAATGATGAGAACAGAATGAGACTGTTACTGATCACCTAAAGGTCTAAGATGGGTGGATATTAGAACTGCTAAAACTGTTAAATAGCACAGTTTTGTGGCATTTTGTAGTAGAGTCTACCAAAAATATTGTCATGCCACCCCCTTCCCAAATTAACGCTTATAAGGCCAATGATGTAGCATGCTCACACCTTAAGGTAGCACTGTGATTCATGTTTTAATGATAGTGGCTGCTGGCTGTAACTATGGAATGTATTGTCATGGAAACTACACTTTTCTATATTTACACCAGTGCTGGTTATGCGAGAGACAGTACTTGAAAGAAAATCTGTATAATATATAGCTTAATAATGAGACAGGCAAGCTAGGAATAAACAGATCAAAGATCCAGCTATGTTACAGCTGCTGTTTGTCACCACAGTACATTTCTAAATGGGCTCACTCATTGTTTCAGGCGATAACTGGCACAGCAAGGTGGAATTAAGTGCTGCTGCGATGTCTCTTTGGACTAACAGGTCAGACAAACTTAGATTATTGATAGCCAATTGATTGGCATCTGCATAGTCTTCTCCCATGGTATAACAAAACACATATAGCACTTGTGTCCAGGTTGGTAGATTAAAAGTATGAGCTGAGTGAATTGAGGACACTGGATTGTAATTTGCAAGAAATAAATCTTCAGAAATGAAACTGGGTTGTAACTTTTAACTGCAGAACAATCCTGTCTGGTGCTCTGAACTAGAAGCTATTGCTGTTTTACTGAGCTTAGGTTCTTGCAGGTTCTAACTTTAAAAAGTCAAAGAGTGAAAAACAATCATCAGAAAATATTAAATCAAGTAGAGATTTAGCTACACACAAAAAATGGGTAAAAATAAAGTTATTGTATAAAGCAAAAGAAAGTGTCAAATCTAAGCTGTCTAATAAAATATTTCTTTTATGTTTTGGAACTTTGCAAAGAGAGATTAAGTTATACCAAGTAAATGCTACTTAAAGTATAGATACATGTATATATATTATGTATCTGTATATATAAATACATACATGCACAATATATATATTAAATATAAATATAAAATATTAATAGAATAGATCTTATACATTACTGTCTGAAGTCTCAGACCTTTTTAGAAATTCTGTAGCATTTACTCTCTATCCTGTTTGACCTAACTGCATACAGAGCCCTCCATTTGCCATGTTCTCCATTCTGTTGTATAACAAATTTTCAGTTCGAGTTTATTACAGAAAATTGTTTCAGTTGTGCCTTGAGAACGCACTCACAATTGCCAGGGAGACAAGCTGCTCTCATTTCTTTTGAAAGAGTTTCTAATTGATGGGCAGAGCTTAGTGAGGTACAAAAAGCAGGGTCAAGTCACTGTGGAACAACTCCTGGGTTTGCTTTGCTATCAGCTGTGAAATTGGTGAAGACATTGCTTTACTTCCTATATCATAGCCTTTTCATTTTATATATGTGTGTGTGCTGAACCTAGAAGTGGAGGATATATTCATCCAACTTCTGATATAAATAATCCTCTTAAAAAGCACAGCTAGCAGTTTGCTCATCCAAATGCTTTATTATGCATTTTCAGCTGGTGTTGCTTTAACTGAAGAAACAGCGACAGCTGTAACTGAATCCAAACCAGCATTATGCTCCCAAACTTCTTTAATTATTGCATTTTTGGAATAGAGAAAGCCGTCTGGAGGTTATAGGATAACAGTACTAGCTGGAGATTCAGTTGTTACATCACATCAAAAGCGGTTTAAAGAGGGTTGCATTTTAAGCTTCATGCTGGTGCATTTTCCGTGTAACTTCATATCTTTATTCAGTGTCTCCTGCAATCCTTCAACCTGTCTATTTGTAAATTTGTGCCCGGAGAAAGCTCCCATGTGGCAAGCCAGGATTGGATAAATGTTACTTGTATCTCCCTGATTGCAAACTCCCAGCATCTGGGGTTTTCAGTTTTTAGTACAGTTTGTTTCATGCTGAGATTCATCTTTTTGGGGAAAGCAAAGGTCATCGCTTCTCCGGAGTTGCGACTGATTTGATTCTTTTTCTCGGGGAGGAGCTGGGAAGGGAATCCTTGCTGGAATGCATATTGATAAAGGCTGAGGATTCTGGCTTCTTAGATAAGTAATTTTTTTTCTCTTCTCTCCCCACAATGACTATGTATTGCAGCAACTCACTGGCTTTTTACCAAATCAGGAGCTGCAGTATTTTTCTTCCGATGGAATAATTTCAGCCCACTTCAGCTAGCATGACAATCTTATGTGATTGTTATGAGTAGGCGTTTACATCCTTTTACATGCTAATACTGCCACACCTGCTAGTCCCCCTCATTTCCATTTCTCTCTTCTTTTTTTTTTTTTCCTTTTTTTTTTTTTTTTTTTTTTTCCAATGTAAAAACTAATTTCCCAGAGGAAGGGAAATCCTGAGATTCGTGATCAATGCTGCGTCGTTGATTCATCAACAAAGAAGGGGATGGCTGAATGGGACACAGGTAGAGATTCAAGCAGGCTGCTTCTGACCAGCAAGAGAAAAGCTAGCTGTTGAACAGCATATGTTGCTACTCCATGTGCTGTATTAGCTACTTGTTTTTAGCCTTCAGTAGGCTGCCACTACTGCAGCACTAAAGGAATGTGCCCTATTGTTAAAAATCCTGACTGCTTTACACCAATGATTTGCCACTGCAAAGTTGCATGCACCAACAACACTTTGTCGTTGATGTTTGGATGCAAGGTAGGATGTGGTTAATATATTTAAATGCATGCTGTAACTCCTTTGAATATCTGTGCTATTTAATTTCATGTCTGACTAGATATTTCAGTGCAAATTGCGATACGTTGGCTATAAATTAGGGCTTACAGCTGATACATTTTAAATGTTAGAAAAAATCAGTAGAAGTAAAGGTTTCTTATTTCCCAGGATTGTACGAGTATAGATTTACATAGGAGAAACGAATGGATTATGAAGCATTTGTTTTTGACTTGATTGCATACTTAGCTAACAGTGCTAAGATTATTAAACCACCACGCTGCCATTTGCCCGGCTTTATTGATTTTGATGTGTATACTGTTATTACAGAAACACAACCAGCAAGAATGGATATATTTTTTCTATTTCTATTGCTGACATGGCTTTTAACTGTAATAGCAATACTAAAGTATGCAGCCCTGCACTTCTCTGTAGGAAATAAATAAAGTAAACTCCTGAACCTGTTTCTAAGTGTATGGGCATATATTTAAATAAGTGTTTTCTTTTAGGAACTGGACACTCATTTAATTTCTCTTTTAAATTTAAATCAAAAGGTGGCGCAGTTAGCCAGAGGAGTTTCATTTTTGGCTGTGTAATGTCATCCCACCCCAAATTTTTTTCCAAATGTGTTGGGCTGGGCTGTATTTCTCCCCATATAAATTCTGATTTGACATTAGGGTATAGCCAATGTTGTTCGTTATTTTACTGAAATAATTCTAAAGTGATAGCATGTTTTAAAAAGTTGTTATATTTGAGTAAACAAGTTTGCTTCTTGGATCGCTGGGTCAATCATGATGAATTTACAAGAGGGTTAAAGAATCTTGTCCCATTAATATTATATAGTTTAAGGATAGCAAGGAAAAGTAATTTTTTTCCCATATGTTTAAAATAGGGTAAGAAAAAATGAACAATTATATTAAAAAATGATAGTGGTAGGAATTATTTTAAAATTATCTATGTAAGTTTTTTTTAATCCTCAAAAATGCTACAAATGTCAAGGTTTAGTTGAATAGTCCACAAACTAGGGAACACAGTATAGTTTTTTGAGTTCCTATGTGACAGACCAGCCTGAATAAAATGAAGTAACTTTATGAAAAGGGTTATAGATAACCCAATGCTCCCTAAACATAATTCAGCTAGAGGTTAATGACGGATCATCTACTGCTTCCTATAACACACTTAAACACAAACTAGGTTACAGTCAAACGCTTACAATTGTCTGCTTTCTCCTTTTCCCCAAACTATAGCCTGCCTACATCTCTGGTTACCTGAGACTTTCCTGAACTAAAGTGTCTTGTTTCTTCCCTTCCATTTTAAATAGGCAAAATTACAGTCTTTTATTGAAAGGGTTATAATTTAATTGCTGTGTCATGATGCCACTAGCGGTATAAATAGCATTGAGAGTTTAATAGTTTAAAAGCCTTTTTAATTTTGCAGCATTTTCATAAGAACAATTCATATTTCTTTTTAATTTTTACTTAAAAACTTAACCCCCCATGTTTTCAAGTGTTAAATTCTAATTAGTAAAGGTGAATTGTTAGTCAGGGGAAATTAAATGCAAGCTACCCTTCTACAAAGGTAGGCCAGTGGCCTGGGGACTGGTATCCAATTTGTATTCCTGCCTGTAAGCATGATTTTCAAGGGATGTTCTTTGATGCACTTAAGCTCTTTCATGATTTTCAGATCCTGTTAGAAAGAAGCAGGAGAATAAAAATAATAAATTTCAAACTTCTTTTCCACCTCTTTCTTTGGAGCTTCAGGCTCATTAAGTTAGTCACAGCCAATATTTTATCTTCTTGTAGTGGTATATGAACTGCTTCTCAAAGGAAAAGAGGTGGTGCTGGATAGCGATCATTTTCAGAAGGATGCGAAGGAGCACAAGTGAGCTGAGTTATCCTGGGATAGCTCAACACATGTCAGATTAGTACACTTTGATACGACCTGCAAGCACGCATGAGATACTCTGTATACATACCAGTGTGTCATCTGCTGCACTTCAAGCTTCCCTGTCTTATCCCCTTTTGCTCTGCATCCCCTATTATAGAGTTATATAAATATATAACTCTTTGCTTTGGTCTCATAGGATTATATTTCTTGATTTATGGATATAGATCCATTACCCACAAGCAGACAAATTTGGAAAGAAGGAAGGATGTTTCTTTTAAGAAATATTTTAGTTACATGGCATGAAATCATGGACCTAAGCATGCTCATAATATTGTGACTTCTACAGTCACGTGGTTCTTGAACTTGGCAAGGAGTTTATATAGCAATGACACTTTGTATTCTGTGTGGCAGAGGAGAAAATAGGTCCTCAGAATAGAAAGACAGCTTTAAAATGTAGGTAGTGGAATAGACAACAAAGGAATTCAGATTTCAGACAAATATCTCCAAGTCATAAAATAATCAGGTCAGGTTATTAACTAGATCATTTCTAGAGGACAGTGCAAGTTACAGGAATGAAATATTGCTCACAGTCTTGATTTACAGTTTTTAATTTTAATTTTGTGCCAAATACAATATTCTTTTCCTATAGGTACAGAAGTGAGTGAGAGAAATGCACTACATCAAAACCATCACGCCCATTTTTATCTGTCCCCAATGCAATTATTTTCCAGTCTGCTCGCTCCTAACAGGTGGTGCCAGGGAGTTAATTTGGGGGCGCAGGAAGAGGGTGTGCAACTCTTACTACACCATATGTTGCAAAGCAGGCAGTGGAGGAGTCTTAACTGTGCCTGCGGGAAGCTTTCCTTTTCAGCTTGATTTCCTGGACTTTGACCATTGGCCCTGTCCTGGGCCTTTACTTTCAATGATCCTAGTTTCATGAGACTTGACCTTCAAATTGCAAAGAATTCAGAGCACTTTAATCTTAAAGTCAGGGTAGCTTCTATCTGAAGCATCACTTTTGTACCCTGTGATAACTTTAAGCACTTCTCCTCTTTCTGGTAGGGAAGTACCAATGTTTCCTTCACAGCAGTACAGAGCTGAAGCAGAGAAAGAATGAGCAGGTTCTAAAACATGGCCCTTGTGTGCCAGCAGGTGTATTGAAATTTTTTTTTGTTTGTGATCTTGCAGAGCTGGGGCTTGAAAGTGTAGCCTCCAAGTCCTAGAGTTGTTCCTCTAGAGACTGGGCTGCTTTGTGTCTGTGGATTAAAGTAAGGCTTGTGTGTAAGAGAGACCTCCACTCACAGGTCTCCACTGAGAGGAGTGCTGAGGCGTATATCAGACTCTCTGAGGATGATGAGACGTAAATGCACACTTAAATGTCTGTATATGCTTACTCACTTTGCTGAATCGGGCCATGTAATAGTTCATTCAGTATTGCAGAAGAGTTATCTCCTGACTCTTAATATCCTGTTCATTTTGCTTTTATTAGGAGTGCCAGGAAGGTATTTCATATTGACTAAGATGTTTCTTAAATTATGTTTTGGTCACAACTCTGACACTCACATGAAAGTGTTTTTTTTCTATCTTATCTCTTTTACCTCTCTATATTGGAAATAGTTGTTGAAGAGATTCCTTTGAAAGATGTATGTCCTCACTGTTTTTTGACCTTGACTAGGTATTTTGATAGATCTTATTTTCCTTCTGTTTAGGTTTATTTTTTCATTTGTCCTAGCATAATTGAAAAGTTTAAAATATACCTCCCTCTCTTCCCTGCCTTCCTTCTTTCCTCCTACATTTATCACAACCAGTTCTCTGGCACAATAGCTGCTTTTGGCATTTTTCTTCCTACTCTTTCTCTGTTTTAGCTGAAATAACCAAATAATGATCTATTCCACTATCCAAGGTGAGGGTGGAAGTCAAACCACTTGTTTCTTCATCTTCCAGAATTTCCATGTTTTGCAAAGCTGTTGCAAAACTCCAGGTTTCATTTAAACAAATAGTAGGGGATATTATTGATGTCTGGACTTTCATATTTATTTAGCTTACTATTTTTATTGTGATCAACTAGCTTGTATTGTGATCAACTAGATTTCTCGTACTAATTTTCTGTACCAGCATTATTAGTCTCTTGCACAAACTGTGATCTGTCACTTTGTCCTTAATAGAGAATAGTCTCTACTTTGTCATAGTCTAGACCTTGTTATTGAAAGAAGCAGTCATTTGAGATGACAAGAAAATACTTTCCTGACTAGGAATGATAAGCAGTAGACCATGCTCAAAGCTGCACATGCTTTAGGCACTTGATGCATCTCTGTGAACTCAAGTGGGTTTTTACATTTTGTGGGACACTCTGAGGTGGTTTCTGGATGCATCTAGATTAGCATTTTCATTTGAATTATAGATAAGCTTTTGAAGTGATTCTCCCAGTCCTGCACATGTATCTTGTTTTGTTTTGCATTACAGAGTAGGCTTGGAGTGTACAAATGGGATTGCTTTTTGATGAAACTCAGTTTATATAACCAGATTAGAACTATTTCAAAATAAAACACATGAAGAAAGGTGTAATATGACTGCTGAATCCTTCTCACCGCACCAGCTCTTCATTCCGTGCATCTGTGCCTGTTGCTTTTGCTTGCTAATGTGGACGTAATAATTAATTCTACTCTTATTTCTGGACATAGTTCAGATTTTGGGGGGCATGTAAATGCCCCCAAAATTGATGCATGTAAAAATACAATGTATTTATAGTCATATTGACTGCTGTGATCCATCTATAGAGACTGTGATATTGTATAGGGTTCCAGTACCCTCTGAAAGAGTTTACTGCCTATTCATAGACAATCAGCAGAGTAAGTCAGTTGGAACAGTGCTGCCACTTGCTATGCATAATGTTTGACAGGGGCACTGAGAAACCTACTTCCACACACTATTCTTGTTAGGCCACAACAGTGTTAAAATAAAAATGCTCAGCAATAGAAGGAGTTGCAGAAGAGATGCAGGATTGCCATTGGCAAGAGGCTCTGAGTAAGATCAGTTGTGTCACAGAGGATTTGTGCATTAGTGTGCAGAGCTCAAGGCAGGGAGAGTGTTCTTCTCTGGAATAGCATCTATGCAAGCTAGATAAGGGGTGTAAGCCGAAGGATTTCATATGGTTGTATTTTATTTTATTTTCCTATTAAGAATTGCTTAACACCCTCCAAGTTAATGTTTTAGGAATGTTTTTAGGAATATTCCTAATGTTTTACCTTAGGAAGAGGTATACCTCCCCCTGTACATTGAACTGTACATTGAATTGAAAGGTTAACAGACTGAAATTTTCTGAGTCCAAAGTAGCAAATTACTTGGCCCTGCCAGGAAGTCCTCCCAGTGTTAATTTCATAGAGTGGATCCTCCTTTTCAGTACTCTTCCCAGCTGCTGAGCAGCATCTCACTGCTGAAGTACTCTGATATCAGAGGTGAGGAGACCATGACTTTGTACGTGCTCCTGAGTTTGTCTTGAACTCGGTAGATGCAGAAGTCAATATTACAGAAGACACAAGGATGTTGCAGAGGCCTAAGGAGAGGCAGGAGGTGGCACTGTGAAGATCCAGGTGGGGGAAATGAAGAAAAGGCATGAGGACAGATGGGGCAGAGAGATCAGCTTAGGGTCAGGAGGATAAAGCAGTGGGATAAGATTAAGGCAAGGGTTCTCAGGGCACAAACAGAAGAGAAAGCAACTCCAGTGAGGTCTGGCTAGATTGAAAATTGGAAGGAGAAAAAAAAGTTTGATTACGAATCCTCTGAAATGAAAGGCCCATCTCCTCAATCAAGTAGGAGTTAACTCACAGGAAGGCAAACAAGTGATACTGTTTCATCACTTGCTAGCTGTCACTTGTTGGCACTGGCCAACGTCTGGGCGGGCAATGCCCAGGCATTTTCTAAAAGCATCAGGATCAGATGTTATAAATAGTTCTGCTTGTGTGAAAATACTGTATCTCATCTTTTGCCACTGTCCTGCCCACGAGCTCCCTATACATCGTGAAGGAGATGGGTGGCTGATAGGAGATTCCCTGAGAATGACTATGACTACTCCATAACAAATGTGAGGGTAGTAGAAATTAAGATGTGAACACTAAAAGTGCTGTTTTTAAATATTTGCTTTTTTTGAAAAGTGTATAAACTGAAAGAATCTCCTGTTGCAGGTGGGATCTTCAGTCCCTACTCCATTTAAATCGATGAGATTTTTTCTATGTTTTGCCAGAATATCTGCTTCAAGCAGCTGTCAGGGGCTGGACACCGGACAGGATGGCCCACAGTGCTTGCTGTGCATGCTCACATCATGCATGTGTGCATGCATCACAACAGAAATATTTGCTGGTAGCACAGCAATGGAGACTGACTTTCATCACTCCAGGTTACTTAAAAATTCACCTAAAACTAACGGGCACTATGAATACCCTCTGTATTGTGCCTTTGAACATGTAGCCATGCTGAGAATTTGATTTCTTTTTTAAGCTCATAAATATGACAATAAAGTATACCTATGGAAAAAGTAGGGCAGGAGGTACGTAGCTAAAGGTTACTGAACATTTGGAAGGGGAAGTTCAGAATATGCTCAGACACTCAATTTTTTAATATGTTTTTGCTTTAAATTGTACTTCAGTTATATAAAATGTGATCTTCAAATAGAAATATATAAATATTGAAATAACTTGATGCACAGTTATGTGAACTGTTTAATTTTACAAATTAACTGTTGACTGAAAGAAGGCTAAATGTAGACATTTGTCTTAACCATAAAAGACATCTTAGAAGAGAATGGTGGTAAAGTGTTGTGTAAATATATTTAAGTGATAACAGCAGTAAAACTGAAAATTGTCACTGAACAGTGTTCTCCTGATATTTGAAAACTAGCTTTTATGTTTCCAATGTAGCTGTCAGAAATATTTCCACTATTACAATACAGGAATTTATCATTTTCATTTTTCTGATTATATTCCCTTCATCTTTAAGCATTTGATGTAATATCAGTAATCATTAGGGATGGGATATTTAAAGAGAGCCACCTGGGTGTTGCATTGAATGCAATGGAAACCTGAATGGGAAGGAAAATTCCTGATGAGGATTCCTGTGACTCCCTGTACAAGTTAATGATTTATAATCCCAGGAGAGATTGCATAGAATGATCTCATGAAGTATTAGGGCATTTGGAGCTATTCTTTTGAGTTGCTTGGCTCTTATGTGCAGAGTATCATTATGAATCCTGAGGGGGAAAAATGGCACTCCTCACCCCACTTTAATGAGGAATCACACCCCTCAGACTGCAGCTACTCAACTGAACCCCAACAAGCTGTATGTGGCCAGAAAGCAGACTTCCTAGTTTTGGGAAAATGTCTGAGTCTTAAACTGAAACTTTTGTTTTTCAATTTTCCATCAAACTGATATTTTGGAAACCCGGATTCTGAGAATTCTGACACATCATTTTAGGGAGATTTCCTTTAGGAGATGCTCACAGCTGTTGAGTGTAATTAAGATGGAATGTGATAAATATGAATTTTCAGAAAGATGTAAGCTGGTGTCAGCACTGAAGTCCATGTGATGAATCACCTGGAGGCTCTGTAGCTGTGGTAAGTGTGGTACACAGCCTGAGTCAATAATTAGCAGCCTGCAGAAGACAATGTAGACACATATAAAGTCACTTGCTTTGCGAGACGGGAGCTCATCCCCTATGGAAACAGACCGGTAACTACAGACCCTGGACCAGCTGCCAGATTTGAGGGATGCTAACTAAAAAATAAAGCAGTAAGTTTCATTGCTTGGTTGTGTTTTGGGATGCTGACAGTTCTCAGGCATGGTTCAGCAAAGGGACCCTTTTCAAGAGAACAAGGATGAGACTACAGCAGGGTAGGTTACTGATATTCTATACTTCCAAACACCCCCTACCCTTGCCCCTTGCCTTTACATGATATTTGAAAATCTGCAATGCATCTCCTCAATTTCATTTAATGATGCCACTTTAGTAGCAACATGAGCACAAGTCTCTCTGAACCACTGGGCCAGGAACTAAGGAGCATGCTGAGAAATTGATGTATTTAGTGGACTAGATGCGGTATAAAAGTCATGATCCCACAATGGATGGAGCTTGGAAAATCTGACAAAGAGGACAGAGGCCATAATAGCTGTGGCAGGCTTGGTTCTTCTGGACCTACCACAAGCACACTGGTGACACTGTGCATCACCAGTGACAGGAAGCAGCTACTCCAAGCCCAGATCTATAAGATCAAAGAAGTTTGAATTCAGTGATTTAGATGTATTTAAATAAGACACTATTGTCTGTCACTTTAAACCTGGTACATAACTTAAAACAACCACCTGTTAAGGTAAGTTGCAAGTTTACTGTTAGTCCTGGCACTTACACAGATTCTGTGAGGTGTTGTCAGCTGGCAGTGGGATACCTTGAAATTCTTAGGGAGGGATATCCCAGTCTGTATTAAACATCAGACAAGAAGGGCCGGAGGGCAGACCCGGGAAACTACAGGCCTGTCAGTTTGACCTCAGTGCCAGGAAAGCTCATGGAGCAGATCCTCCTGAGAGTCATCATGCAGCAATTGCAGGGGAAGCAGGCGATCAGGCCCAGTCAGCATGGCTTTATGAAAGGCAGGTCATGCCTGACGAACCTGATCTCCTTCTATGACAGAGTGACGCGCTGGGTGGATGAGGGAAAGGCTGTGGATGTGGTCTACCTTGACTTCAGCAAGGCTTTTGACACCGTCTCCCACAGCATTCTCCTCAAGAAACTGTCTGCTCTTGGCTTGGACTGGCGCACGCTTCGCTGGGTTAGAAACTGGCTGGATAGCCGGGCCCAAAGAGTCGTGGTGAATGGAGCCAAGTCCAGTTGGAGGCCAGTCACTAGTGGCGTCCCCCAGGGCTCGGTGCTGGGGCCGGTCCTCTTTAATATCTTCATCGATGATCTGGACGAGGGCATCGAGTGCACCCTCAGTAAGTTCGCAGATGACACCAAGTTAGGTGCGTGTGTCGATCTGCTCGAGGGTAGGAAAGCCCTGCAGGAGGATCTGGATAGGCTGCACCGATGGGCTGAGGTCAACTGCATGAAGTTCAACAAGGCCAAGTGCCGGGTCCTGCACCTGGGGCGCAATAACCCCAAGCAGAGCTACAGACTGGGAGAGGAATGGTTGGAGAGCTGCCAGGCAGAGAAGGACCTGGGAGTGATGGTGGATAGTCAGCTGAATATGAGCCAGCAGTGTGCTCAGGTGGCCAAGAAGGCCAACGGCATCCTGGCTTGTATCAGGAACAGCGTGACCAGCAGGGCGAGGGAGGTGATCGTCCCCCTGTACTCAGCTCTGGTGAGGCCGCACCTCGAGTACTGTGTTCAGTTTTGGGCCCCTCGCTACAAGAAGGACATCGAGGTGCTTGAGCGGGTGCAGAGAAGGGCGACGAAGCTGGTGAGGGGCCTGGAGAACAAGTCCTACGAGGAGCGGCTGAGGGAGCTGGGCTTGTTCAGCCTGGAGAAGAGGAGGCTCAGGGGTGACCTTATCGCTCTTTTTAGGTACCTCAAGGGAGGCTGTAGCGAGGTGGGGGTTGGCCTGTTCTCCCACGTGCCTGGTGACAGGACGAGGGGGAATGGGCTTAAGTTGAGCCAGGGGAGTTTTAGGTTAGATGTTAGGAAGAATTTCTTCACTGAAAGGGTTGTTAGACATTGGAACAGGCTGCCCAGGGAAGTGGTGGAGTCACCATCCCTGGAAGTCTTCAAAAGACGTTTAGATGTAGAGCTTAGGGATATGGTTTAGTGGAGGGCTGTTAGCGTTAGGTTGGAGGTTGGACTCGATGACCTTGAGGTCTCTTCCAACCTAGAAATTCTGTGATTCTGTGATCACATCCATCAGGGAAAAATCACCTTCAATAAAACCTTGAGAAAACTGTCGCTGCCGGAAAGAGGTCTGTGGCCTTGATTTAAGACAGGGAACTTGGAACTCCTTATTTCTATTTCTGACTCTCACATAGAACTCCTGCTGTGGCCTGAGGCAAATTGTGTCTCCTAGAAAATCGAGTTGGTATTTGTGAATCAGTAATTATTGCATGTATGCAGCACTGAAATGGAATGGAACAGTGTAAGTACAATGCACCATTGGTTTTAAGGACCAACCTAAAGCTGTGGTGGGGTTAAGCCAGGCAAGGTTGCTTAGGATAATATAAGTGAAAAATCAAAGCATTTCCTCCTCCTTGTTTGCTGTTCAGTCCCATCCCCACAGTATTTATTTTATAAAGTTCTTCCTCCAGGTCTAAGCTTTCACATCCCAATTTTTGCCCATAGTAAATTGTCATGGTTGAAATGCAAGCCCCTGGAAAACAGGGTTTGAAATGAAAGTGCTGACAAGCTCTTATCTCCACCCATCCAAGTGGTCCTACAATCATTTAATTTATTATGTAAAGTTGCTGTAGGGAAGAAGCACATTCTGGAGCTCTGATTCTTTGAGTTTGCATTTTGTGAAGCTTGTTTAAAAATAGTCTTAGGATGATATGTAAGGCAGAAAGAAGGCAAAGAGATGGGTATAGACCTGTTGCAAGGATGCAAACAGTAACTGCATTGTACGCATTCTGTGACTGTTGAGGAACTGTTGGTTAGGCTGATAGTTTGGAGAGGCATTCAGCCCAGTTCAGGGGGCCATATGGCTATCTTAAACTGTTCATTAAATCCCACATTCTGAAAGCTACAGTAAATCCAGCAAAACACTATATATAGAGTCCCATCAAACCCAGAACAAAGCAGTCAGCAGAAGTTTGAGTGAAGGTTTTTTTCAGTGCTGTTAGTAGCAGTGTTTTGCACAGTACCTATAAAATAAATAAAATTAATTCATTTTCTACTAATTGCATTCACTTGTCTGTGTTGCTCTTTGCATTTGGATTTCTGGTCATTGGCTTAAGTAAGATTGTAAATTAGCTGGGTGGGAAAAAAACACTTGACAGTATAGGAAAACATAGTACATTTTTGCACTGGCAAAGTTAACTGATGACTAATGTTCCATACACGGTAGTTTGGGATATAAAATAACCAGGACAATATGTTTTCATAAGACAGAGTTTGGTGATACATTTCGAAATATGTATTCCCTCCCAGAACAATTAAGAAAGCTCAGGGGAGGAGGGGGAGAGCAGAGAAGGGAGAAAAGATGACCTAGAAAATACGCTTGAGGATCTAATTTTGTGTGTCTATACGCATTACAGACGTGCCTGTTGCACCTTCTCCCTTAAAGCCCTGGTGTTTTGTACTCTTTAATATGTGCACCAACCCCCACATGAATTTCAGGCACACAGCTCTTTAATTTCACAGCATTAAGGGCACGTCTTACCACTGTCTTGAAGTTTGTAGCCTTTAAAGATGTTGAAAGCTAGCTGAGACTGAGGGAAGTGAGACTTTATGAGACCAATCTTTAGGTGATTGCAAGATCTGGTTATGAAGAAAGAGCTTTTGTATTAAGTGTCGTTGTCATAAGGCCCCTGAGCTTCACGCTTGCTTCTTCAGGTCAGGTACAACTGTTGGCACAGAGCAGTGCTGTCTCCATCACAGAGCTGGGAGTTGAACCTCAGGCTGTTGAACCTCATTCTGTAGCTGGCTTCCTAAAACAGAGTGTTAATTTGCTGTCTGCAATTGCCTAATGTGTAGAGATCTGATGCATAAATCTCTTATTGCTGCTGGAGTGTGGCACTTTTTCACACAGCATTAAAAACTGCTACTTTCCAGTGTGATTGGAATAAATATGTTCAGTGTGCAATGGAGCTTCTTCTCAAACTAATCCACTTTCTGTGTGCAGATATTTCCTGGCTATTTGTATTTACCAGGAGGGACAGCACAGGGCTCCAAGGGTTAATAAAGTTTCTGTTAGTAAATAAGAATTAGTTGTTCCATAGTCTGACGATATTTCTTCTACTATCTTCAGTTTCTTCATAAAAGAGAGAAGCTCAGATAGGATAGGGTCAGCTCACATTATGAGAATGTGTACAAAGTAATCACAGAATCATAAAAATGATGATTGGAAAGGACCTCTATAAGTCACCTCATCAAAATTTCACTGAAAGCGGGAGAAATGCAGAGTGATTTAACATGCAGCCATACACCTCATTTTGCAGAAGAAATGGTATGCTTTTTAGCAGTTCCAGGTGAAATATTTCTTCAGCTAAAACAGAAAGATTTTTGGGAAGTGTGATCCAGGGTTTAAAACAAGGGAAAATGGGTTAAATATTCTGAGTTTTACTCTCTCTCTTCTATTGATTCCACAAAAGATGTGCAGAGAATCAATGTAACCCCTTTTGATAAAATTGGGAGTGTTGCCAGGGGCTAAGATTGAAGGGGCTGCTGTTGCAGGGGTGAGGATTTCACCTTTTATGGGTTAGTTGATCTATTTGTAAAACAGAAAGAAAAGCTCTAGCGGAGTTTGTGAGCCTTTAAGGTCAATGTTGTCAAAAGAATTTGGGCACCATCTCCTATTGCTTTTGATGAAAATTAAGTATCTTCTAAGGATCTGTCCATGCAGTACTTCTCTTCCCCCAGTGCTTCCTTTGTTCATCCCTACATCTTATCTCACTACTTCGTGTTACTTCTCAAATATGTATATGTGCTTTCTGTGCTGTTACTGGATTTCACTTAAAATTCACTGTTAGACCCCAGGTCAGTGGATGTGGTTGGGAAAGAGAATGAAGTTTACAGAGAATTTCTGGAGTAAATGGTGGACAGGAATAGAAAAATGTGTGCATACCTTCTCACATACATGTACATACATATATAACAGGGCACTAAGCTCTGCACTTTACACTTACCTGCTACATTAGAAATACTCCCACTCTTATATTCTCAAAATTTGGTGACTGTAGGCCTTGGATGAGGTAGTGGGTGGAAGAAGAAGAATGTCTGTTTAAGGCTGTAAAGCTGAATTTGAAAGTGTAAAAAAGTTTGTGATACAGAGGTCTATTTGCCTTATATAGAACATGCTAGTTGACAAGTCCCTGAGGTTTCTTATGCAAGAGAAGTCAAACAGGACTTTGAATGGTGCAGTAAAGAGCAAGATTTTTTTTTTTTTTTTTTGGTCAAAAACTCTAATGAGTAACATCCTGCCAATTTATATACATATCTCCTTCTTAAGAAGATGGGACCATCACTACAAGAAGGACATCAAAGCCCTGGAGCGTGTCCAGAGAAGGGCTACGAAGCTGGTGAGGGGCCTGAAACACAAGTCCTATGAGGAACGGCTGAGGGAACTAGGGTTGTTTAGTCTGTAGAAGAGGAGGCTCAGGGCAGACCTCATTGCTCTCTAAAAGTTCCTGAAAGGAAGTTGTGGGGAGCTGGGTGTCAGCCTTTTCTCATGGATAACTAGCTATAGAACTAGAGGCAATGGCCTCAAGTTGTGCCAGGGGAGGTTCACGTTGGAAATTAGGAGACATTTCTGCTCAGAAAGAGCAGTCAGGCATTGGAACAGGTTGCCCAGGGAGGTGGTGGGGTCACCTGGGGATGTTTAAGGAAAGGTTGGATGTGGTGTTTAGGGACATAGTTTAGTGGGTGACATTGGTGGTGTGATGGTAGGACCAGATGATTTTGGAGGTCTTTTCCTACCTTAATGATTCTATGATTCTGTGAAGAAGAGTTTCCTTCAACTCCTCCTCCTCCTATGAAGATTTTCTTTAACTCCTTCAACTAAGAGCTAGTAAAATTAAAATAGCCCAAGAAAGGAAAAAGGTGCAGATTTCACTTTGAATTTCCCACATAATTTATTCCCCTGGTTAGATTATGAGAAACATATTGTAGTGAAACACCTCCACATTAGTGGTTCTAAATTTGAGTAATACACATAAATGGCTAATGTAAAGATAAAGACATTTTATGAGATGCCTATCCTTTGGTGTGTTTTAGCTTTAAGATTTAGGGTCAGGGATTTCTACTGAGGTGTTTGTGTACAAAATTTAGTCAGACTTCAGTCAGAGTTGGCACCTAAAGAACCATGGCATTTCACACCAAGATGGATACTTAGTGTGAATATATTGCTGCCATTTAAAAGTGTGCAAGACCTCAGATCACCTTCTCTTGCTTTTCCTACCATGCTTAGATTAGTTAGGAAGACAAACAAACAAAAACCAAACAACCCCAGAAATCATCCAAGAATTATAGTTTGTGGACCACTAAATATGGTCCATCAGTTTCTCTTGGACTTCAGTTGGATTTAGGGCCAACAAATTTTGGCACAAAATTTACCAAGGAGGACTAAAGTAGACATGAATTAGATGGCTTTTTTGAGTTTCATATAAAGCGTGCAAAAGTGATAGAGTAAATAGAACATTTGTTTGGTATTCTTTAGCTATTATATTGTTATTTTCTACATGTGAATAAAAGTCTTGATAATTTTCATTCACCAGCTTCAAGATAAAATTAATTTTCTTGACATGATGAATATGGAATTGTTTTTGTTTTTCATCCAAAAAGATTAGTGTGTCTAATGTAGCTGTAGCAAAACAAAAGAGAAGGTGCTGAAAACCAGAAAGAACTGAATAGTTTTTGAACTTGTTACTCTATAAGTTACATTTTCTGTGTGTACAGCTTTGAAAATGAAGTGAATTTGTCCCGTACTTACTGGTTAGGAGGTGAGATCCCAAAAGAAAAGAAAAGCACTTTATTGAGGAGTGCAGACTGCATGCAGACATGACAACTTGTTGGTATTCCCAGCTCCCAGACGTGCTGTTGTGTTCAGCTGATGTCCACAGAGATCAGTTTCAGGTACAATCCCACGACAGAAAGCACATTTTAGAACAAATGCACCTTGAAAAAATGACAAGTGAAAAAAGCCCTGAATTCTTAAAGGAGTTCTGTAACTGCTGCCTTTTTTTTGTTTGTTTGTTTTGTCTGAATATTTTCCCTCTATTTTTTAATTAAGAGATTTGACTCCATTCAACAGCACAGGCTGCCCAGAGTGGTTGTGGAGTCTCCCTTCTTGGAGACCTTCAGAAACTGCCTGGACATGGTCCTGGGCAGCCTGCTCTGGGTGTCCTTGCTTGAGCAGGGGCTGGACCAGATGAACCCAGAGGTGCCTTCCAACTTCAGCAATATTGTAGTTCTGTAAAAATTTCCAGTCACAAGCCTTGGAACAAAATTCACTAAAGCAGACTGATAATTGCATTGGGAATGCCTCTGGAAAAGGGCTTTGTCTCTCTTGCTCATATACATGGTGTGGGTAAAAGAAAGGGAAGACAAGAAACTTTGAAACTTTGTCTTGGGGACTGTTTTTTGCTTTTCTTTCCTCTCATACAGGTGAGCCTTGAGGAGGGAGCTCTGTTTAGGCCACCCAGCTCTTTTCAATCCACAATACTTGATCTGTTGAGACTTTTAGGATACAGCCAAAAAGTAGCTTTTTTTTCCCCTGCATTTATCAAGAGAGGCTTTGACTCACCTAGAAAGAAAGTATCTGTACTGTTCTCAAACTCCTCACAAAGCTTCACATTGTAAAGATAGGGTGGTCTTTGATGTGCACTGTATGGAGGGAGAAATAAGAAATTAGGGAGCCATTTGTAGTTCAAATTAAACTTCTGTTGATTTGAGTAGAAATTTTTATTTGGATCTGGAGATTCCGAAGTTTGGTACAAATTTCTTAATGAGAAGCCTCAGGTCTGGGTTCTTCTCCTGGAGTGTCTTCAATAGCATATTTTTTCTTTTATTTGAAAAGACAAAAATAGGTTGGATAATGGTGATGAAATTAGAAAATACTACATGTAGGTAAAGCTTTTGAACATGTGATTTCCCTCTCCTCACCCTGCCCCCCACCCCAGCTTGAAGAACTGTACTTTCCTTTTATCTTAAGAAAAATGAAACAAAATAAAATTGACAACAGCCTTCACCTGTGTTCTGTTGCTTCACTTTCTAGAGATGCAGTATATCCTTTTCAAACTTAATAGGTCCTCTTCTGTAGAAATCTTTGCAATATAATTGAAAACCCAAGAAGTCAGTGACATTTCTCTATCCACATCCTGTGTTGGAGTATTAACCTACCATCCTGCACATCCACTTGACTTTTCAAGGACTTCAATTGGATACTCAAAAGCTGTAGAGACATTGATTGTCATTTGACTTATTGTGAGTAAAATCATATTTGTTTTTATTGTATACTTAGATTGACGGAGCTAAGCAGTGATGTGTGGCTGTTTATTCTTTTCTGTATAAAATGTTAACCCGTGCCTCAAGGAGGCATTAAAGCTCTGTTTTCTTCTATTTCTGGCCCTACCACAGACTTTTGTGGCTTCAGTGTATGACCTGTTACTACATATACATGCAAACTATTGTATTATTTAATGCTACTATCTAGTCCTATTTTCAGACCATGATTGATGCTTACTGACAATTCAGTTTTATGCTGATTTCACCAAAAGCAGTAGCAGTGTTGCCATTGTGTGGGCACCCAGCTGGGGTTGTGTTAATCAGGCAATCTACTGCAAAAATATTTTTACAGTCCAGTCAGTGACAGAGTTAGGAACAAAGCAAACACAGGGCTAAACTCGGAGTTCCAAACAGCACCTTTTTTCCACCTCAAGTTTTTAGGCTTCAGCATTCCCAACATTTTTTTTTTTTTAAAAAAAAGCTGAATATCCCTTTAAGGAAAAAACGTTAATATACAAGATCTAATTACCTCTGTCTAAGCTGATACGCCTACAGCACCTTTTACATAACCCAAACACTTGAGTTTCAATTATACAATTATATTTTAACATGTATTAAGTGCTATTCCTTTAGGGAGGAGACTTATACTGAATATTTTAAGTAAACTCGTTCCTCAGCACAGACCTATATGGTAGGGTCTCATTTCACTACAGTGCCAAAGACTTGGTTTTCTTCTCAGTTCCTTTCCCCTTGAGTACACCAGCTGGCTCTTCAGAAAGCACATTTTCCATGTCTGCAGTAGTGACAGACATATCTTTATATGTATCACAACTGCAGGCTATAAAGCTAATTTTCTTGGGGTCAGTAACTGCACTGTTGCTGCAGTTAGATCAATAATGATTGCACAGTGCTAGAATCCTTTTTTTTGGGTACAATATGTGGCAAGGTCCAAGTCTCTAGAGGAAGCAACATATTCAAAAGTGGAGGAAAGTCTGTTGTTTGCTTGTTTTGTTTTCTAGTATGCCTTATTCTGGAGATAGCACAAAAAAACCTGCAGTTCCCTTTAGAATCATATAATCACACAAGTTGGAAAAGACCTCCAAGATTCACCTGAGAAAAGAGACCAACACTCTCCTTGCTGCAGCCTCCTTTCAGGCAGATGTAGAGAGTGATGATGTCTCCCCTCAGCATCCTCTTCTCTGGACTTTTCACTTTAGTGACCATTCTTGTTTTCTGGTACCTTCACGCAACTTCTCTAAGATCCAAGAGCCCTGGTCTGCAGGGAAAACGTGCTGAGGAAAGCTACTTGCTGCATACTTTCAACTGCTAACATCAATGAAGTTTGTAGGCCAGCACCTCTGAAAACCCAAAGGCTAAGTTTAGACTAAGTTTATAATGTATTCCTACATTCACAGCTAGCTTGAAGAAGAAAGAGTGAATGGAGGACAACCGTGGCAAGCAAGGCTGGGCATTGCAGGTGCTCCTTGTGTGGATTAAAGGTGTGTGTGGCAATGGCTGCTGGTGAAGGGGAGGTAGCAGGGCCTGTTCTGCTTCTTCACATCCCTCAGCATCAACCCATGTCAAAAACTAGCATAATCTAGGTTGCAACCACACAGCTTGTGCTGAGTTCAGTGCTGCTGTAGAGGTTACCTTATCAGCAGCTGAACCACATGGTGTAGCACTGAGATGGCTATTTCTATACTGTACTGGAGTCATTCCTGCACAGTGACTTCTGTGTAAATTATCTTCTGCTTAGAAAACCAAGTTTTGAAAATATTGAATAAAGTTATTGCGTGGGGCAGTACTATTCACCCACCAGATAAACTGAGCTTCTGCTTAAAGACAATGTGGACACGGTTAATTACAAGTTAAAGCTAAGTTATTGAAACATTAGATATGTGTTATTCTACTCACACAAAACCAAAAAAATCTGGAGGTAAAGTTCCCATGGCAACCTTAGCTCTGTCTCCTGTGTGCAGTTGATGTGTGTGTATGTTTGTATAAAATAGGATCACTCGTTATCATGGACATGGTCAGAGTGATTTAGGACTTGCTGATCAGCAACCTCTTAATAAGACCAGAAATCTCATCTTTAAAAGTGGTTTATTTCTGATATTTCTTTAGCGAAGTGTTGCAATGTAGAGGAGATTATAAATTTCTGTCCATTCTGATAAGTACTCATTCTAAAGCATAATGCCTGAACAATTCATATCTTGTCATAAATCTGATCTATGACTTTTCAAATTTAGCTACAGTTTGTGACAGACACCCTGTAGTCATGTATCCCATGAGCTAGTAAGATGAAATCGGCACCCATTTTTTTTTGGATGAGCTCATTGGTATCAAGCACTTGATTACACATCACACTTTGATGATACCGCTTAATACTGCAGAGATAATTTCACCCACAAAGTTTTTTGAAAAGGGCTGGGCACCATTTGCCTATCTGTCAGGGATTACGGTAGCTGCAGTCATCTGGTGATGTAGCTGAATTGTCTACAGTCCTCCCATATCACGCGAACCAATGACATTTTCAGTGCACATTCTCATGCAATGCTCCCTTAATCTCTTCATCTCCATCTCCCACCTCTCCCATATTCAGTTTTTCCAAAAGGTGCACATCAGCCATGAGAAACTGTCTCTCAGGAATGCAGGTGTTAGCAGAGTGAGAGGACTGATGAGCAGGGTTAGGGAGGTGTTTAGTGCTCATGTAGGGAGAGACTGGCAGCTGTAAGAAATTTGAGCTACTTTGTGTAGGCAGAATGAATAAGGGGAAGTTATGTGAAAAAAACACATAGTATACTCTTGTGAAAAGTGATGGTAAAGGTATTAAAGGGCACTGTTCATTTTATTGCTGTCATGAAATTCAGTGAATGGCATGTGCATGGTAGTGAGCTTTACAAGTACGATGTACAACTACTTGTGTGTTTGTGGTTGCCCTGTAATTCTCTGTTTTCAGTGACATCATTCTTCAGGGCAGTAGCTCAGAAAGAGGATTAATATTTTAGAGGACAAACTGTGGATGTATCTTTTTTCTTATACAAATAAATACACATCCCTTCATCTTCTGAAGATAGGCAGATTCTTGCTGAGCTGTTGCATGAAATCAATACAGAAAACATTATATAGAGAGATAAAATAAGCATAATCTATGTATAAATATATTCTCAGTAGACTCACAAAGTAATATGAAGATTTGCAGGCTTTCAAAATCCCAAAGATACCAACCTAAAGACAGAAGAAAGAAGAGTTCATTTTATTTAAGAGCTATGAGTATTTAAAGGAGATACAGATATTAACTCACCAAGAATTCATCTGAAGAGAATTGAGAAATATTCAGAAAGAAACTTCATAAAAATTCTATTCTGTTGTCATTTGGGGGATTAAATGTTATAACAATTAAATTTGGCGAAGTCTTTAAAGAGTGTATCTCCTTTAAATCTAGGAAGGTTGGACCTCCTGATGTAAAACAATTATTTCTATTCTTTAATTTTTTTTTTTTCCCCTGAGTCATGAGGTCAAATTCTAATGCTTAGCATCCTGCTAAAATTAAACAGCACAAAGATTTCCTGTCAATGTATTTCTGACTTAGTGTATTTTATTTATATAGATATAGCACAAATTCTCAAATGCGTATTTATGCCCCTGAAGGCACTAAAAATAGAGCAGTTATATTCCCCAAATGTTTTTTCATTGTAATTATTTTTCTTTTGTCTGTAGTAACATTTGCTTTATTTTCTTATAAAGAAATACTTTAAATTTAATGTTAAAACAGGTAGGATGCATTTTAAATGAGTCTCATGACAGACCTCTTTTCAATTAGTCCTCTCTGAGGCAGCCAGCGAATGCCTCTGTGTTTACATTAGTAAGACAGTCTCTGGGTCATGGGAGGTGACATCAGATTTCTCTGACTATTTCCAGCTTGCTGAAACCAGACATAGTCTAAAGATGACCTATTGCAAGTGTTGTTGAACCAAGGGATTGCTGAGCACAATTTGTAGAAGGAGTTAAAAGGAACAGAGAAAATACACAGAGGAGGAGAGTGAAACAGTTCAAAGCCAGCCTCACTGGGAATGAAATTCTCCAGGAAGGTGGAGGACAATGAAAACAACACCACTATAGTTGTGCAGGCAGTGAATACCAGCAAAGGGCAGCTTCTTTTCTTATCATACCTGGTTTTGAAATACTTGATAGGGAAGGTCTCCTCACAGACGATGACATAGGCAAAGCAGAGACGCTTAACGCCTTCTTTGCCTCTGTCTTCAATGCCGATGATGGGCTTCGGGACCCAGGGTGCCCTGAGCTGGAGGGCCGGGACGGTGGGGATGACAAACTCCCAGCTGACCCTGAACGTGTGCGGGATTTGCTACTCCACCTGGATCCCTATAAGTCCATGGGTCCGGATGGGATTCATCCCCGGGTGCTGAAAGAGCTGGCGGATGTCATCGCGGAACCTCTTTCAATTATTTTTCAACGATCCTGGGAATTTGGAGAGGTCCCGGTAGACTGGAAGCTGGCAAATGTTGTGCCGATTTTCAAGAAGGGTCAGAAAGAAGACCCTAGCAATTACAGGCCTGTCAGTCTCACGTCAGTGCCTGGTAAAATCATGGAGAAGTTGGTTCTCGGACTTATTGAGGCGCACCTGGGGGACAGAGCAGTCATTGGTCCCAGCCAGCATGGGTTTGTGAAGGGTAGGTCCTGCCTAACTAACCTGATTTCCTTTTATGATAAGATCACCCGTATGGTGGACCAAGGGAAACCAGCTGATGTGATTTTTTTGGACTTCAGCAAGGCTTTTGACACGGTTTCCCATAGGATCCTACTGGACAAAATGTCCACCATACAGCTAAATAAAAACATCATACGATGGGTGAGCAATTGGCTAACGGGCAGGGCCCAAAGGGTTATGGTAAATGGGGCTGCGTCAGGCTGGCGGGCGGTCACCAGTGGGGTCCCTCAAGGCTCCATTTTAGGGCCGGTACTTTTCAATATTTTTATAAACGATCTGGATGTAGGAATAGAGGGTATTTTGAGCAAGTTTGCTGATGACACCAAACTTGGAGGAGTTGTGGACTCAAATGAGGGCGTAAAGGCCTTACAGAGGGATCTGGACAGGTTGGAGAGCCGGGCGATCACCAACCGCATGAAGTTCAATAAGAGCAAGTGCCGGGTCCTGCACCTGGGACGGGGAAACCCTGGCTGCATGTACAGACTGGGCGATGAGACGCTGGAGAGCAGCCTGGAAGAGAGGGATCTGGGGGTCATGGTAGACAGCAAGTTGAATATGAGCCAGCAGTGTGCCCTGGCAGCCAGGAGGGCCAACCGTGTCCTGGGGTGCATCAAGCACGGCATCGCTAGTAGGTCAAGGGAGGTGATTGTCCCGCTCTACTCTGTGCTGGTGCGGCCTCACCTCGAGTACTGTGTGCAGTTCTGGGCACCACAGTATAAAAAGGACATGAAACTGTTGGAAAGTGTCCAGAGGAGGGCTACGAAGATGGTGAAAGGCCTGGAGGGGAAGACGTACGAGGAACGGCTGAGGTCACTGGGCCTGTTCAGCCTGGAGAAGAGGAGGCTGAGGGGAGACCTCATCACAGTCTACAACTTCCTCGTAAGGGGGTGTCGAGAGGCAGGAGACCTTTTCTCCATTAACACTAGTGACAGGACCCGCGGGAACGGGGTTAAGCTGAGGCAGGGGAAATTTAGGCTGGACGTCAGGAGGGGGTTCTTCACAGAGAGGGTGGTTGCACACTGGAACAGGCTCCCCAGGGAAGTGGTCACTGCACCGAGCCTGGCTGAATTTAAGAAGAGATTGGACTGTGCACTTAGTCACATGGTCTGAACTTTTGGGTAGACCTGTGCGGTGTCAAGAGTTGGACTTGATGATCCTTAAGGGTCCCTTCCAACTCAGGATATTCTATGATTCTATGATATGTTTGATAGGTTTTGTTGCCTCAGGCAAAGAGACCATAAAACTGAAGTAAAGAAGCTCAAGGAGTGTTTAATACCCTATAAGCATGAAATATCAATAGTAGTTTTAATCAGAGATACAAAAAGTTGAGGAAACTGAGTGAAGATCTACTTGGCACTGCTGGAAGGTTGAGTCTGTGTTAAGAGATCATGTTGGAACATATGCATTGAGATGTAAGCATAGTCTGCTGTGCTCCCCACGCTGATGATCCTTGGTGTGCACCATGGACACACAACAAGTCTATATTCTGTATTACACCCCGTGTTTGTTTTCTCCCAGTCATCTAACTGGAGTTCTTCCAAGAGCACGTCAAAACCCCTTAGCTGTCTATAGCAGAAAATAGTGGGGAAGGGATTCTTATCCCAACACAGCTCATGCAATTGGGAGTGTAAACAAAGGTAAGGAATCCTAGAAAGAAAGATGTAAGAATTTGACAAATAAAAGAAGACCAGGCTCAGAGTAATAGATGAATATCTATTATCCTAAATGAGAATCCCAGTAGTGTAAGAGAAGAGAACTAAGTGTACGGCATCACAACTCCAACCGTAGCAAAAATGCATGTGGAGTTGCAAAAGCATTAGTTAACAGAAGCCAATGATCCGGGTGCCACAAAAGATAACATGTGGGAAGAAGGATTGATTAAAGCACTTTGCAAAAGCTGGCAAGAGCAAACAGTGTGTTTTATTCACACAAATCCTCATAGGAACATGAGCAGCAGTTTGTTAGGAGATAAATGCAATGTTGAACTGAAAGTAAATGGGACATTTATGAAGTTGGACACGGTGTACACTTCATTATATTGTAAGAAACAGATGTTTTTATTGTCAGAAAAGCACAGGTTTGGATACTAGATAGTAAATTTACTATTAATAGTAAAAGAGATCAGTGCTGCACATATCCCATTAAAGAAGTGCTTTCCAGATCTTGGGGCTCTTGAGGGAGGGAGGGAAAGTATGAGGTGTTGTCTCCACTGAACAGCATGGTCCAAAGTGTGCAAAGGCTGACCAGAGAGGGAGGACTCCAAAGAGCAGAGTTTACTCAGGAAACCTTAATGTTAAAGGAGTATTGAACTAACTGGATGGATGAACAGCATAGCATGTTTGAGGACTCTCCACTTGTAATGGTACCAAGGAAATCATATGTATTATTAGCTTAAAGAAAAAAAAAAAAAAAGTTTCTTTCCTCATCAAGAAACTGTGTTCCTAGAAATGAAGGATGCAGAGTGGAAGTTGAAAAAATACTCTCCAAGAGTAATAAAACTGCCAAACCACAGACATTTAGCAGTATTTTATGTGTCATAGGGCATTTGAGGCATCTACAAATGTGTCTGTGGTAGATATGACACCACAGCCATAGGAAACCTTTGCCTTTCAGCAGTGACAGATGAAGGCTAGACAGGTCTCTTTGGCACTGAAATGGCAGAAACACACTCATCTCAGTGGCTGAGCATGATTCTAGCCTCCAGAAGCATCAGAGGATGATGGACACCAACTAATCTCCAATTTGTACAGTTAGGTAAATGACCCTTACCTTAAGGATAAGCAGAGCAAGCACACTTATTAGCTTTGCTAAGAAAAAAAGGAATGATGTTTCAGAGAAAATTTATGCCAGGTGTTTTTATGAGCTTGGTGAATCAGCAGATGTCTTAGAGAAACAGTACAAATGAGTCTGCTCATTCAAACCCTGGAAAACACTTCTTTCCTTATATTGTCATTTGAGTTGTGCTGGACAACTAAAATGTTCCAGTGGGAAGCACATCTATGATATCCTCACAAGCAGTAGGACCTAGAAAGGTTAAAAAGTCACGACCAGATTCTCTCTGGAAAAAAATGGGGTGCTCAGTCAAAGCTGAATGAACTCCTTTTACGTATTACATTATTTGCTTTTTGGGAGTACTGGTAGGTCATCACACTGATCCAAGTTAACATCTGTAACCTCAACACACATGGCTATCTTTGAAGGGACAGCAACACAGGGAAATTAATCTTACCAACGAATTTGGGAAGGTGAAAGAATTACAGGATCTTTATGATCTTCATAGATGAAATACTAAATTGCTTTCAATCCTCTTATTCCACTCTGCAAAGCCTGGAAATAGCTTCTGCATTACAGGTAATAAAAACTAAACATAAGTTTCCTATATGTACAGCGACTTCAAATGGTTGGGTGTAAATATCTGATATTACTATTCATGGGAAATGAATAGAAGCTAATACTGACCACAAACCAATTGCCAAAATGGCTTGGTAAATTCCCACTTTTTCTCAGATAAAAAACATTTTTTTTGTTTTTGTTTTTGTTTTGTTTTGCTTTGTTAAACTCTATGATTCACAAACTGCATATAAACCTGTAAGAGAGTCGCTGGTTGTAGAAAAAGTCTCTTATGCATTTGATAAAAAGTTAGGAGAAAAAAAAAAAAACAGCCTAAATTTTGTTCCAAATAACCATATTTTAATAACCAGTGGTCTCAGAGGAGATATGCTGCCAATGCCGATTCAAGGTAAGAAACTGGATAACAACTACAATTGGCTGTGGCATGTATTTAACTCTTATTACTAATTCAGTGAAGAACTCCTGAAGCTGAAACAAGTTGGGCAGATGATCTCCAAAATGTTATAGAAAAAAAAAAAATTAAAAAATGAAGGTCATTTAGAGTGAACAACCCATGAGAAAATATGTAAAACATTTTGTATTGGCTTCAGCTGGAAAGCAAAATTGCTGATCTGAAGCAGGATATGCCAGAAATACAGCCTATATAATGCAAAAGAGGCTCATGTTGGTTGTTTGGGAAAAAAAAAGTAAATAGTGTTTACACTTTCAGGGGAAAAATCTGACAAACCTATGTATTTGTGCTTGACTATTATCCTTACTTTATTAGGAGGTGAAAGAGGAGCTCATGCATATCAAATCAATTTTTGATGTACCTAGTGCAACTGGCTGAGAAATATCTGAGAAGAGACCACAGTTTACCGAGCATGAGCTTAAGTAGTTTTCACTAAACATTAGGTTTAATCATGTAGTCTCTTATTCTCACAATTCCCTGTCTAAATGGCTGGTGAAAAGGATGTTAAAAACAAACAAGCAAAAGAACGAAGAAAAAAACACTGTTGCAGAATCAATCAGACTGTATCATTGCTGATAGCCCTGATTAACAGAAATCTGAAAACAAGCATATTTGCATTTCTAGAAACTACCCTTAAAGTCATTGGTGACTGCTAAATGGAGGAAAAAACAACAACAAAAACACAACATATGACATAGTAAACTCTACGATTAGAAGTGCTGGGTGATTTTACTTCAGGTAGTACATTATGCACCTCTGGTAGTGGAATGTGGCTGGGTCTGCACTGCTGTAAAGGAAGTGAGTTTGCATGATCTGGCTCCTGGTCCCTTCTAGAGCAGTTTTGGCCTGGAAGAGACCAGCTGGATTGATCCAAACCAGAGCCAGGGCTTCAGCCAACAACTGAAATTGAGGCTAGTGAGGGTCCAGGCTTGAGCCTGCTGCTCAGCTGCCTTTTTTTGGAGGTACAGCCATTTCCAGGAGGAGTTGCAATATTACACAGGTTAAGCTAGCCAGCAGTACCAGCAGCAATATCAACAGGGAACAACAAAAACAAGCAGTTTCACAGCTGTTTGACAGCAGCAGTAAGGCTGTTTCAGGTGAGACCTTCTGGTCTGAAGCAACAGCTCTGGAAATCTCCGAAGTAATTATACTCTGCTAGTAAGCTTATTTATTAGATTGACCAAAAATATATGAGCCTATACGGTGGTTTATTAACCATTAATTTGGGGGCTGGGAATGAAAGGCATGCTGGCTGTGTTTTCCAAGCAGTAGAGTGAGCTCTTGCTATGCCTCACTAAGTGCACACAAGGGATGGAGAAGATCTCTTGAAAGACTCCTGCACACTGACAGATCTCTGAATGCCACACAAGCATCAGTAGCCTGTATTCTTTTTTCCCATTTCATGAACGGTGTCCAAGGATAGGACTGAAGAGCTGTGTTTTTGCAACAGTTATTTCAGTATTTGTTTTACAGAGACAATTAAGTGGGAAAAAAAAAAAAAAAAAAAAAAAAAAAAAAAAAAAAGAGGTGTTTATGGAATCCCAGTATAGAAACACGATTTTTCTAGGCTAACAGTAAAAAGTAATAGGCTGGCAACAGAACAAGCATGTACCCTGCATCCCCTGTGAAGCTGTGACATCCCTGCTCTTGTCTGATACAGTTCTTTCACTTGACTCCTCACCTTTCTTTTCTTGCACTTGTTCCCATACTAATCCCATTCCCTCCAGCTCATCCAAGATAGTATTCAGCAGGTACTGATACTATACACTGACTAACCAAGATCCCTGCTGCCTCTCTACAGGCAGATTCATACATTAAAGCACAGGTCTGACTGAATTCCAGAGGCTTCTTTGGACCCAGCACTGTTCTTCTCCACAGTTCCTCCCAAACCTTTTGTTTTTACAGAAGCAATTGGCTTAACTGAAGAGAAAAGGCGTGATTATTTATTTCTTTATTTGTTTTTCTGGGCTTTAGTCCCAAAATAGATTTCTGCTCTCTCTCAATTTCTCTCATTCTTTTGAACCCTTCCTTGACTATGTCTTTGTTCAATGCTGGATGGCTTTATAAGTTCCAGTTTTATTCTGTGTCACAAATATTTGTGTCAGTCAAATATAATGATACTGGGTAACAAGTGCAGCTTTGACTTAGTTACAGCTGCCACTTGACAAAACCATTTTCTGGTGGTTTGGGAGATGAAGCCAGAACTGTTTTAAGTGCACATGGAAAAGCTGCTGCCTGCTTTGCTGGGCCTTTGGGACTTCACTTTTGCTTTAAACCAACAGAGCATGAGACATGGAGGCAGTCAGATCCTCGCTGCAGAAATCCTGGATGTAGCATGCCATCCCAATTCCTGCATCCAGATCAAGAATTAGAAGGGAAGGCAATTCATAACATGGTTATTATGTAAAACATATGCACAAATTGAGGCATTGTGTACACTAGCATAATTATCCGTTGCTGACAATGAATATGCTGGTGCTGAATGTGATTAACCTGTGAGCGCAGCCAAGAACTATTCTTGTTTCAGAGAGCCCATGTTAAACCTGCCTGCTTGTAAAACTGCTCGGCACAGCTTTAATTGCACCCATTGCTGACACCCGTTGTCAATAACAAGCATTTTTTGCTGCTGTAGACAAGGGTGAAAATGTAAGGATGTTGCAGTGAGCCAAATCTTGAAAGCCCTCACTTAGCTCGTATGCTCAGGATTTAAACTACTGGGGAAACTTTATGTCTCCGGCTATTTATTATTACATACACCATGTTCTTGGAAACCACTCCACATTTAACAGCAGTTAAACCCATCTGCTGCTCCTGAATTTTCATTTCATTCACAAGCCTGCCTGTTTTAAAAGTATTTTTGGACTCATCACTGATGTGCTATCAAGCTTTTATTATTCTGCTGTAAGTTGGCAAGAAGAAAGACTCAAATTTTAAAAGGAAATTGTAGCCTCCTATATATTTCTAAGCTTTTACTTGAAACTTCTCTTCCCCTCATTGACATAATTGAAGTTTTTAGCTTAAATGCAGTTATTTGCCACAAAAGTTCAACATCCCATTGCTAAATGCTGATTTTAGTGTTGCTTGTAATTGTGAGTGTGTAAATTCTGCATAAATACATCATTGGTGTAAGGAACGTATTTGAATTTAACAATGTTGTTTGCAGATACCGTTCAGTATACTGAAGTTCCTGTAAGGGCAGATTTTCTTGCCTTATTTACACATAGTATCACAATTTTCCTTACACATCTCTTCTCCCTTTGTCTTTACACATCTCTCCTCCCTTTGTTTTATTACTGTTACTTGGCATAGCAATACTTCAGTGCCCTCCGTGTAAGCTTGTCAGGGATTTTATAGTTCCTTGAGATTTTCACATGATCTTCTTCAATTTCTGAAGATTTTTTTCAAGCAGAAAACATTATTTTCCTCAGTTTTCTTTGGGTGGCTGACTTGTAGGATACTGTCTGATGTTCTTGTAAATTTTGTTGGACTTCCCAGTATTGAATATGTGCCATTCCTTTTCCATGGCAATAAATACATCCTGCTTTAATCCAAAGATTCACACGGCTTTCCAGACAGTGGTCCAGTTTAGGTGGATACAAGCCATTCAGAAGAAGAATACTTGAACACTGAAAACAGTTTGTCTTTAGGTCTTGTGTAAAAGTTTGACTGTTTTTTGTTTTTATTTTAGAGTGAGCTGTTCTGAGGGATCATAGGTATCATAGTTGTTCATAACATTTAAGGTAGCTGAAACACTTTTTGTTTGTTTGTTTTTTAATCAAAGAACAGGAGATTTAAATTTTCTATACAATAAAACTCCAAAACTTTATATTTAAAGTATATATTTATAACATATATCATTAGTATCAATGTCACTGTCTATTATTAAATAAAAGATCTTAAAAATAATAAAATGAAGACTCTTTGTGGTGAGGTTCAGTTGTCTAAGATAGGCATGAGGTGCTATTTTAGATGTCCTGCAAGATCTAAAATGTTCCTGTAGCTGTCAGAAATGGCAGATGGGAACCCACACCCTTCTGAAGCAACAGCTGGAGACAAAGTGATACCTTACTGCATTTAATGACACTAGAAAACTGTTTGGGAAACTCATGCTAGCTCACCTTTAAGGTTGTCATACTTATAACATACTATATCGTGCCTAAGACTAATGTTGTTTTATAAGCACTCCCTCACTGCTGTTTGAGTAGAATTTATTCAAGAGCCTATTTTTACAAAGGGGATTGCATTTCTATACCATAGATCCACTCAGTGCAATTTGTACAATCATGATTTGAAAGCAGGTGTATATATATATACATATATTAAATTAGCACAAAGGAAATATGCCTTTTGGCAGGCAGCAATTCATCTGATTCTGAATTAAAATTGCTGAAATTACTAGGAAATAAATTTCTGATGGAGAAAAGCTATGGAGGGCTTGAAAGGGTTTGTTTCAAGGTTTCAGCTTCCTAGCAGTTAGGGACATTTTCCACAGTGTCCTGTTTAGGACGGTATGTTTGGTTTCTGGCCTCAGTGGAGGCAACTGATCACTATCCCCATGTAATATCCTGTCTTTGGTCTTTCCTAGGCTGTGATTTCTGAACACTTCATCACTCTTTTTCCTCTTCTGTATATTTTCTTCATTTTTGTTCAGTATCTACCTTAAAACACAGTGTCCCCAAAATGATACAGTTCTGCTGGTGCCTTATTATCAATGACTACAGCACACTAGTTATAACCTTATACTCAGATATTATTAATATTTTGAAGGAAAGCTGTTTTTCAACAGAACCTCATTCTTGGTTCCTCTTTAATTAATGATCTCCATAAATACATTCCTTACTTGTATTTTTGCACTTAATATTTCCTTCCTCAGAGCAGTTCTTAGTGCTCCATGAGCATTTCTCCTGTGTTTATGAATCTCTACATTTCTTTTTGTCTTCAGAATCCATTCTACAAACTAAACTAAACTAAACTAAACATATGCCATGGTTGAAGAGCACCAGCCCTGGTGGGCTTGTCCATTTAGTGGACAAGCCTACCACTGGTAGGCTTGGTCGTGTGTGGGAATCCATAGCCACTCATTACACTGTATATTCCAGATTTTGTCATGTGAAAAATATCCTGTCTATATGAGTTTAATTGAATATTCAGGTCTAAATCCATCCTACTTATACAAGGCATGGTAGGAATGCGTCCTCCAAAGGGCAATTTCATGCATTTAAGCTTTGAACCATACTCAGGAGTTTCCCATGTCTCAAAGGACTCTGCTCCCAGCTGGTATATCCAAATGCCTGAAGTTTGACAGCATCAGTAAAATGCTCGGTTCTTAATAATACTGTTTTATGACAGCAGTAATCCTTTCAAGCAGAGCTAGAAGTCCCTTTTCTTTAGACTATACTTAACATTTAAAATGTTATACTTTATTTATTTATTTATTTATTTATTTATTTATTTATTTATTACAATTAGTAGCCATTCTTTTTACTGACAGTGTTTCAAGATTTCTCTGAATACCTTGTTAGCCTAGTGGTCTTACGCTTACAGGTAAAAAGACATAATCTTGCAGGTGAGAATGAAAAAATACTAATGTTTGTCCTTTTGCATTAAAAAAGTAGTATCTTTTAAAAGTACATTATTAAGAGTATCTTTTAAAAGTGTCTTTAAAAAAAAAAGTCTGTAAAGTAGTATACTACAAGGTGAGGATAAACATTACATAAACGTCATAAAGAATACAGGCTTAGTAAAAATGCTTTTCAGTGCTTCAGGTATTAAACATTATAAACATATATATAAGTAATGATAATAATAAAAAAAAAAAAATGGATGCATAGCTACAGACATTATAGCTTTGCTGTTAACAAACTCTGTGATCCTTGTAACATATCTCTCTCTTTTACTTACAGAGCTCTCTTGTATTGTTGTTTGGTAGGAACTCATGTTTTCTGCAATGGCATTGACTCATGCCTAGTGAGGGGCCTGAATTCATTGCGGAACTTCCATTTCATACACACACACACACAAAAAGAAGCCTGATATTCATTAAAAACAAACATATAATTTCCTACTGTTAAAACTTCACAAATTCATAGTGATAATTAGAGTAGGTTTTAAGATATGGAAGCAACAGGGTTATTTCTAATTTTAGCTAGAAAAGGATGGACTTTCAAGAAAATGTTTATTTATTCCTTATAGCATTTTTGCTTGATTTGCTAATAATTACTTGAGATTGGTAGATGTTTCATACTAAAAATATACTGAAGTACAGTAATGCAGCATTAATTCTTGTAAAATATATCTCTCTTGATTTTTCTTCCTTGAAGGAAAAACAGCTATTTAATAGATACCTATAAGCAATAGTATTTACTTGCCTTTTTGAATATTGTATAATATTATTTCATTTATATTAAAAAGCCTCTGGAAACTTCATCCGGTAATAACACTAATTTACAGCTTGAAGGGAATAAATGGCATGCCAAATATATTCCCAGAGCAATTATAGCAGGAAAGACCCCTAACCCCTGAAAAGCAACCTGGGAAGCAAAACCACACAACTAAGCACCGTATGCAAACACAATGAAAAATCTGAGTTTGGAACATGTCCTGAGTAGATGTCTCTATGTACTTCCAGAAAGGCCAAGAGGAAGAGAATCCCACAGGTAGAGGCCTTCAGCTGGGACCTTTTCCTGAAATGGAATGGACTAATGCACAGGTGAGAGTAGTGCACTGAGCTGTGGGAGAAAAAAAAAAAAAAAAAAAAAGTGAGGAAAGGAAATAGTTTCTGGACTGCTACTTCAGAATTTTGACATTTATTTTTATTTATTTATTGAATGCCTCAGTAACTGACAAAATGCTGTACCATATAAGAGGTTCTGCCTCAGTGATCAAACTGCAAAAAATTTGGACTTTTTGAAAAACAACTGGCTTCACCTCGCTTATGACATCTGAACAAGTGATAGCCAATCGAGAGACTCTTCCTGAATGCAGTCCTTCCAACTGGTTTTGGATGTCTCCTATCGATTGAGATGGATCATAACAGAAAAATGTTTGTCTCTCTCCATTGTCTATACTTTCTTTACGGTCAAATAACATGTCAATGCCTAGATTTTAGATATCTCATGTGATCAGGAAAATTTCACCTTTTTCTTAATGTCTTTATTCTCTTTTGGACTTGCAGTGATACAATCAATCTCTTAGTTGTAACAGGCAAGACCAACCTGAGACACAGGAAAGGAAAACTAAGTATATTTGTGCTGAATGGTGCTGCTATCATGGACCTGAGAAGCCTGACAGACAACAGCATTGACGAAGATGTTTTATTTGTTTTATTTACTTATTTTTATTTTATATATATATATACATATATATATTTATCAAAGAACTCTTTCAGTAAAGGAGTTGTCACTGAAGCTACTAGTATAAAAAAAGAAAAAAAGAAAAAAAGATCTAATTCAAACAAACAAGCAAACAGAAAAGCCAATGACTTTGTTGCATGATGTTACTAACCTCCATAAATATCTGTTATCAAAATATTCAGTTTATTTTACACTGCATTTGTGTTCTCGGTTTTCAGTGTATGACCTCCTGCCATTATGGTAATAGACAAGAGAGAAACTTGATATTTTGGTTGCTTGCCAGCTAGGTCCTTTGGAATCTCATGAGAAAAAGGAGACAGGTTAAGATTTCAGGATAATGCTCACTAATGGGATATTTCTGGTAAAAGTATTCTAAAGGGATATATTGTTGATTTTCAAAATGCTATCCTTTGATTTCAGAGTTCACAAGACACAGGGATAAATAGGGCAGGTGATAATTCTGAGTGACCCTACATCTGGCAGAGCTCTCTGCCAGATGGACATCAATTTATAACAGCTTATGATGTCTAAGTAATTTTCATAAACGTAAGGGCCAAAACTATGTGGCACTTAAGGTGGCAACCCAGGATGAATTCAATGGTACATATAATGGATAAGAACTCTTGCAGTATGTATCTGAACACTCATTTTCTGCCTCCTAGGATTTTGTAAAAGGTCTAATGAAGCTTATTTTTTGGTTTATTTTGGATGCACATAACTAATTTTACTGTTTTTTTTTTTTTTTTTTTTTAACACCTTCAAAGAAGAGAAATGAAGCTAGTCAGTCACTGTTTAATTAATTGTGTCATTTATTCATATAGTAATGAACAAAAACTCTAATACCTCTTCAATACTGAGTGGCACACAGTAGGAGGAAAGTGCCATTTGCTCCTTAACAGGCCCATATGGTAGTAGGAGATCCAGTGTCCCTACTATGCAAACGGCACTGAATCTTTAAAAGCATGTTAAACAACATCTGCCAGTGATAAAATAAGTAAATCAGAAGGCTCATTACTTGATAACTTTCACCCAAGAGACATAAAAAAAGAGATTGAAGAGATTTGTTAGAATATTTTTGAAATTCCGGAGTATGAGTATCATACTATTTATTTTTCTTTTTTAAATAATGCTACAGAACAGGTTAGCTAGATGTCATCCCTGGATAAATACAGGAATGATTAATGAGGATTTAGCTAAGAAAGCAAGTGTAAGAATAAATTTATGGTAAGAATAAATTAATGATAGCCAGCATAGTTTTAAAGCAAAGCAATTATGTTAGATAAACTTCATTTTAGAATGTGAATTTGCTTGATGAATGGCCCTGAATGTGGTTTAGGCTTTTGTAAAGCATTTGATTTAATATTACATTGTATCTTGTTTAGATAAATAACAGTATACTTTATCAAAATAGTATTCATTAAGGACTGCTTAGCTGATGTCTCAAAGTGCTAGTCAATGAGAAATGACCATTGCGTGGAAATACTGAGAGATAGTCTCCCACGATTTAGAACTGGCTGTGGACAACATATTTCAATATTTTCTCAAATTACTTGGAAAGTGACATTAATTCATGGATGGTAAAATCTGCAGATCTTGCAGAGATTGAAAAAGTAGAAAAAGAGGAGGACTGCACAGCAGTCAAACAGAGCAGTCCAGTTACAGTCTGGCATGGTAAAACGGAATCCACTGAAACCAAATGATTATTACTTGGAAGAGAAAGATTACACAGCCAGAGGGAAGCAATGCCACCCACACATACACAGAGGGGACCCCTATGCTGGAAATGAGTGATTCTAAGATGGTTTCAGATGAAAGAAACAGCTCAGCTTATACAATGAACTTTTAATGTAAAAGAAAGGACCAAGAGTTAAGAATAAGGAGGTGGCTTCATTTGTTTATGTAACAACAGTAAGATAATGCAAAATATCATGCCAAGTTTTGGAGTCTATACTTTTAAAATATATTGAATATATATTTATAGAGAGAGAACAGAGAAAAAGTCCTCCAGAGAGAGACATAACTTTACGACAGTGTATTCCTGTGGGGAGACTGGAAATAAGGGGATTCTTCAGTGTAGCAGAGAAAAGCAGAAACAAATGCTGAACAGGCTTTTTCTAGCAGTGAGAACATTGGACAAATTATCGAGGGAAGTGGTAGATCTCCACTGCGTTACGTTTCAGGATTAGATGCTTTTCTGAAATAGATGCACACACTTTAGTTTAAGGTAAGTTACTGTTGTCAGTGTTATGAGATGCTGTACGTTAGGCTAAGCTCAGTGATGCCTTGAACTGTAAATATTTCAGGTATGTATTCACTGCTCCAGCACACTCAGCAAATTCTTCTTCAGTGCAGGAATATGGGATTAGATGATAGAGATGAGTGAGATTCCACTTATGTAACTAAGGCAGTTTATCACCTTCTTCCCCAGCTACTAGCTCAAATGAAAATATGTGAAGTTGTATTAATTGGTCTAATGAGAACATTTACTTCCTTTCACCTTTCTTCTCGTGGGTGGATGGAGGCCAGCAATGTTTTTCTCACTCTGTGTTTTGCTTGGCCTGAGATTTTCAACTTGCATTTTATGCAAGCATGAATCAATCACACATTACCTGTGTCTACCCTTTGAAAGTTCAGTAGAAATAATTGCTGTCAATCTCTTAGCTAAAGAGGCTTCTCTCATAAAATACACCTGTATTTTATGTCATCCACGCTTCTATTATTAATAACCCAGAGGGAAAAAAAAAAAAAAAAAAAAAAAGTCAGTGTCATCGTCACAGATTCACTTTTTTGCTCTTTTGTTGATTTTTTTTTTTAACTCCATACACCAGATAGATAAAGAGCTCAGTACAGCCATCTCCTGACCAAAATGTGTGGAGAATGAAGGCTAAATCCTGACAAAATCACTGATTTTTGAGTTAGTGTTCCTTCATTGATTTGTTCCTTCATTGATCTGCAGTTGGTAAATTTTGATTAAAGCCAGAAGATCTGTTTGACAGGGTTTGATATCGTATCTGTGTTGTGTGACTGTTTGCCATCTACATCTCTGTGATATTTTGTGTGGTCTTTAAAATGGAATTCTAGACTTTCTAGACTTGAGACACATTGGTTCTATTCCTGGCTTTGTAACCAGTCTCTTGGCTCATTTTGTGAGCTTGCTTCATTTTCTTTGCCTTTGTTTTCCATCTATAAATGGGAAATAACATTTTCCTTTCTTTTGAAATGTGCTTTTTGATTATGAAAGCCAAGCATCATACTGACTGAAGAGCCAATAGATTTTTTCTATCTGTTTTACATATAAGTAATTCATTACTATAGACTATTACATATACTCTCAGTGCAGTGAATGATCTGTTCTCATACAATAACATTTTAGCACATTTAGAGGTAAGGGGAAACTGAGACCCCTTGTCTGCAAGTCTATAGGTGTACTGTTCAATCCCTAGAAAAAGTATAATTAAAATGAGCTTTAATTTGCCCTCCCCAGCCCCTTATGTCCTATTTTAGCACTTCTTTTATGGCACCCTGCTTGATTTGGATTGCATATAAACTACCTTCTATAAGTTTGAGGTATCACAAAAGTAGATTCTATTCTACTTGCCCTATATCATTCATTGGGATAAAGTGACTCTTATCTCCAGTTGGGCAAGAATGGAAAGGTCCATTCAGCTCAGCTGTGAAATTTTCAAAAACAAACAAACAACCAAATCACGTTTCCATGCTTTTTGTTCCATTCACCAGCAAAATCTATCTTTGTCTTAATGTCTAAAAACATTCAATGGCTACATAAATAGTTGTCAAGGTCTTTGGTCAAGTGCTAATGAAAAGTGTTGAACAGTTGTGGTTTTGGGGTCCATCTCTTTCTGTTGTTTCTTGTTTTACTCTCAGACTGGAAACTATTTGAAGTTTAGCCACTTCATTTTGACTTCTGAATTTGCTGAAGGCCTCCAACATTGGAGTTCCAGTCCTTAACACTGATAACAAGATGTAGTGATGGATATAGGGCTAATGAAAAGTTAACGTTCTTTGCATTTCTACTGGGAAAAGGGGAACAGGACTCCTATACTCCTTATTGCCATTTGAAAAACCCGCTAGAGAAAATAGGCAGAATCTGAGTCTCAAAAGCTGTCTGTGTTAAATAGAATTTATCAGATGTATAGATTCACTTCCTTTCTATATTTGGGGTCATACTTATTAACTAACATAGCTGTTTAGATTTTTCCCCTGCTAACTTTTTAGAAATGAGTCTTTGGTCTTTTCTATAAACCAATATAGAATTGTCAATGAGTAATCATTTGTTTATGAAGAATTTTTGTGCAGAAAACATCACATGGGTATCACGTCTAATTTTACCTGTGTTACCTTTTTATTATTTATGATTACTCAAGAGTAGTAGAGGAAGTGGAGGTATATTTTATCTTTTTTTTTTTTTTTTTTTCCCCTTTCTCTTATGGTGTCAGCCAGTGTTCCCTTGTGGTCTCTCTGATGGACTTTGGCAGATCATTTGCCCAGGCCGTCTGGCTTACCCTGTTAATGTCGTTGACCTTTCAACCTCACCAGCTGAGCAGAAGCATTTGCTTCCCTTCCTATTGAAGCAAATGATAAAACTTAAAATGACAAAAATGAATACAAGATATCATCTACTATCTCTAGATGAAAACTAACAAAACAAGTAATGTTTGAGGGGTTTTGTTATTGAATGTCTGTCTTCCAGCTTTCCAGCTTGAATACTACTGAAAATTGTTGTTTTTCAGAAACAGGTAGTTAGTGTTATTAAAAAAGGGTATTTGGGGGGGGCAATAGTTTCAAGGTGAAAGTCTTTAAATTGTGGGGTAGCTTCTATTAACAGACATCACTGATATTTCTAGTGCTATTAGAAATATATATCAATAAACTATTAGTAGTGGTCCCTGCAGAAACTCACATTTTCTCTGAAATTATTTGGTTATATTTTCGACTCCTCTGCATAGAATTGTGTTTGTTAGACCTTTCTGTTACTGCAACCAAACCCTAGAGTCTTATACAATTGTATATCTCCTTTGCAATCAACAGCAAAGGTAACTGCTGTTTTTAATCCTCAATTAAGTAATTCTCACACACTTTCCTGGAGAGGTCTAATATGAATATGGTGTTAGTGTCAAAGAAAACTGAATATACAGTTGGTACTTTTGCTCAATAAAACTGAGGAAGATACTGGTGATATCAGTATTTTGTCTTACTTGCCCATGTTATATGGGGTAAAGTGAATGGTGGAGATTGAAGTAAGTTTTTGTACTAGTTATTCAGGAAGTTTTTCATTCCTGTGATGTCATGCAGTGTAGGTTGTTTAATTTACAACAACCAAATGATCTGGGGTTAAGTGTTACAGTGGCAATGAAGAGGTTGTTCTGCTTTTAATTGATGCTGTGACCTACATTTTTCCCCAAGGCACCACAGCCCTTTTTCAGAAAAATCCTGTTAATTGTAATTGTGCTGTGCAGTGCTGGGTCAGTTGTAATTTCCATTATATAAACTTTAAAAACTAGGGGGTTTTAGTTCAGGTATTTTAAATCACATTAGGTAGGTATTTGCCAGCTACCAACCTAATCTCATATTAGGTTGAGATTAGGTTGGTAGTTTGGATACAACTGTTTTCTGGGACAACGATGGCTTCAGTCTCACAGTCACTTCTGTACAAAACTCTAAATTTGGACTGGCCCAAGAGTTACCTGCATAGGCTGTGTTGTTGCTGAAGGCACATTCTGCATTTTTGAGAAACAAAGCCAAAAGTGATGAATATTTGTGTCAGCTTGAATTCCCATGGCCTCCTGGAGAACATATATGAGGGCCTGACCATCCGCTAACCCTGGTTTCTGGAGTAAACCCTAACCTCACTGTGCTGTTAAACATACACCATATTTCCTCCCAGAGGAGAGCACGTCCATGTATCTGTCCTATGGTCCCTATACCACCTGCCTCATGGAAACAGTGATATGTATTTTGTAAGCTTGGATGAAAGATGGTTTACATTAGTGTAAAAAAAATCATCCCTTCTTAAGGAAGAGGAAATTTATTTCTCACCCCTGGCCAGTGAAACTTCAGAGTCACCAGACTGCAATTAAACCCTCTGCATTCCCATTCTTTCGTACAGAAGGTTATAAGTCAACATATATTATCAGACTGTTTACTTCCTTGATTTTTTTCCCTTATAACAGACTTAATATGTTTGATTTTTATTTATTTTTTAATATAAATTTATCAAAATGGGGCTAAAGAACACTTCTATAATTATGTGATTACTTGAAACATCTGGGATTTCTTGATTACTTAGGTATGAAGTTAACTTAGGTTGGCTAAACAGCTCACTATCACGAGAGCTACAAATGTTTCTCAACACTGAAAGATAGACCCAAAGCTTTCCAGGCTAAATAATAATAATAATAATAATAATAATAATAATAATAATAATAATAATAATAATAATAATAATAATAATAATAATAATAAAAAAACACCAACACAATCTTTGGATTATTACATAAAGCTATTATTACAGAGCAGTAAGGAGCTCAGAAATAGCTTTTGCAAACTTCAGCAGCCTGAAGTTAACAGTCTAAATTCACTACTTTTTTTTCAGATCTTTTCCGTATTTTGCAGATAAGGATAATATCCTTAAGAAACATAAGTAAGTACTTTTATAGCTTCTGGAGACAATATCCTGATTAAATATTTTTTAAATGTTGCTATTTATTAAAGTTAGAAAGTTGGGGTATCACTGACAATTGAGAATGATTGATGTAATTCCCTTAGCTTTGAGTATAAATTTAAAAATTAGTCATCATTCAGTTTGTAGTTTAAGGTAGAGTAGTTATTCCTTTGGAAAATCCTTCTGAAAAAGAAGTGTGTTATATCTTAAGGTGAACTCTTAAATGCCTTTACTTTGATTTCTGATGCCTCGGTAAATATCCAACTTTTTTTTTTTTTTTTTAATTTATTCAGTCTCCACATATGGGATTGAAATTATTTTTGTATTTTTTTCATACTTGCAAATCTTCACCAATTCATAAAAGCATGGATAATGTGAAATATGAGAAATCTAAGCATTATCTTTAATTTTATTGGCAATATATACTCTTTATATACACTCTGTAGGTAGCCCAAGGCCTTTCAATTGTTTACATAAACTGTTTGTAGGAGGCTTACAGCTACAAATGGAATTATTTTTGTATGTTATTTTAAGGAGAATTTCCCAGGGCAAAAGTAATCATGATAAAATGTGATTGTTACAGTACAGAGTTGTGTTTCAGGGACAAATTTCAATTGTGTTTTACTTTACTGTTGTCACAACAGAGGAATGTAGAGCTTGTCAATGATTTAACATCAAGTGCCTATGCATCTGAAAAGAAAATGTTTGGTTTAAAGTTTTACTCCATGTTGGATTCTAGTTAGAGCCATATATTTAGTCAGACCTTCTAATCATTGAATAACTTAAAAGATATGGGAAGTAGTAGACAATTTGGAGAATTTTACAGAACAAAAAAAAAAAAAAAAAAAAAAAAAAAAACAGTTTAAAATAAAGACCAAAGTAATTAACTGTCATGCCCTTGGCTTCTACAATGGGAGAATCTTTTCTACAATGCCATTTGCACCCAAACCTCAACAACAGGAAAACAGCACCTCTGTTTATTGGGAAACAAAATGAGTGTTCTTGCTTACAGAAAACATTATTAGCGATTTCATTACAAATGAGGAATGGCTGAGTTTTGTTTAATCTGTAGCTAAATACTGTAGAAATTTTCAACATCTAGAAACTCTTAAACCCTGTAAAGAACAGGTGATTAAGATACATTGTCATATTCAGCATCCTGAACATGAGCCAAACATGTTCTTTATATCAACTCCATGATTAAATAGAAAGTTGTTAAATTGTCTATTTCAAACAGAGAAAACCCAGAGAATCAAGAATATGATAGTTCTGCAATACTGTGGTTATATACGAGGCAGAGGATATTGTGAAGAGAGTGAGAATGTGTACATTACTATGTAAGGTTTCAGTAATGTTGCAGGTTTTAATTATCATTGAATGAATTGACTTAGAGCTTCCCCCACACACAAGTACATAAGTAATGTATTCTCATCTGAGAACAGATATAGATTTCTTTGAATATAGGAATTTGAAGTTGCAGCTTTTGTTTTGACTTATAAAACCACTCATAGTTACATCACAGAATTTCACACAGAATTTCTAGGTTGGAAGAGACCTCAAGGTCATCGAGTCCAACCTCCAACCTAACGCTAACAGCCCTCCACTAAACCATATCCCTAAGCTCTACATCTAAACGTCTTTTGAAGACTTCCAGGGATGGTGACTCCACCACTTCCCTGGGCAGCCTGTTCCAATGTCTAACAACCCTTTCAGTGAAGAAATTCTTCCTAACATCTAACCTAAAACTCCCCTGACTCAACTTAAGCCCATTCCCCCTCGTCCTGTCACCAGGCACGTGGGAGAACAGGCCAACCCCCACCTCGCTACAGCCTCCCTTGAGGTACCTATAGAGAGCGATAAGGTCACCCCTGAGCCTCCTCTTCTCCAGGCTGAACAAGCCCAGCTCCCTCAGCCGCTCCTCGTAGGACTTGTTCTCCAGGCCCCTCACCAGCTTCGTCGCCCTTCTCTGCACCCGCTCAAGCACCTCGATGTCCTTCTTGTAGCGAGGGGCCCAAAACTGAACACAGTACTCGAGGTGCGGCCTCACCAGAGCTGAGTACAGGGGGACGATCACCTCCCTCGCCCTGCTGGTCACGCTGTTCCTGATACAAGCCAGGATGCCGTTGGCCTTCTTGGCCACCTGAGCACACTGCTGGCTCATATTCAGCTGACTATCCACCATCACTCCCAGGTCCTTCTCTGCCTGGCAGCTCTCCAACCATTCCTCTCCCAGTCTGTAGCTCTGCTTGGGGTTATTGCGCCCCAGGTGCAGGACCCGGCACTTGGCCTTGTTGAACTTCATGCAGTTGACCTCAGCCCATCGGTGCAGCCTATCCAGATCCTCCTGCAGGGCTTTCCTACCCTCGAGCAGATCGACACACGCACCTAACTTGGTGTCATCTGCGAACTTACTGAGGGTGCACTCGATGCCCTCGTCCAGATCATCGATGAAGATATTAAAGAGGACCGGCCCCAGCACCGAGCCCTGGGGGACGCCACTAGTGACTGGCCTCCAACTGGACTTGGCTCCATTCACCACGACTCTTTGGGCCCGGCTATCCAGCCAGTTTCTAACCCAGCGAAGCGTGCGCCAGTCCAAGCCAAGAGCAGACAGTTTCTTGAGGAGAATGCTGTGGGAGACGGTGTCAAAAGCCTTGCTGAAGTCAAGGTAGACCACATCCACAGCCTTTCCCTCATCCACCCAGCGCGTCACTCTGTCATAGAAGGAGATCAGGTTCGTCAGGCATGACCTGCCTTTCATAAAGCCATGCTGACTGGGCCTGATCGCCTGCTTCCCCTGCAATTGCTGCATGATGACTCTCAGGAGGATCTGCTCCATGAGCTTTCCTGGCACTGAGGTCAAACTGACAGGCCTGTAGTTTCCCGGGTCTGCCCTCCGGCCCTTCTTGTAGATGGGCGTCACGTTTGCTAGCCGCCAGTCGATTGGAACCTCCCCTGATAGCCAGGACTGTTGATAAATGATGGAAAGCGGCTTGGCCAGCTCCTCTGCCAGTTCCCTCAGTACCCTTGGGTGGATCCCATCCGGCCCCATCGACTTGTGCACATCCAAGTGCCGTAGCAGGTCACCAACCAGTTCTTCATGGATAATGAGGGCCACATCCTGCATAATGAGGGCCACATGTCTATAGTCTTACAGATGTATTCTGTCATCTTTGCCCATATTCAAAGGGTTTCTGTCCCTTCTGACCTCTGAAGTCCTTTTAGAAATATGCAGTTCTTACTGCATAAATTTCAGTTCTTACTAGCCAAATTTCAAGTGGCCAGATTCTTTGATTTTGTTTAGAAGTTCCACCAAAAGAACTGTACTTCTCTTAGCTTAAATTCTTCTTCATCTTAAACTCCACAGATGTTCTGGATCTCATATTTTCAAAGCTCCTTTTGAAGGCTTCTAAAACAATAAAGGGAGAGGCCCTGAACAATTGAAGTTTGAAGTTGGCTTTGCTTTGAGCAGCACTTGGACCGCATGGCATAAGTCACTTGCAGCCCGAATTGCAACTCTATAATTCTGTGATTTCACTGAATTTAACTGGAGATTGAGTTTGAAAAGCAAAATTAGAGATTATTCATAATCTCTTTTTTTTTTTTTAGAGATTATGTGTTCCCCCCCCCCCCCCCCACCCGTTTCTTAACCACACCTCTGTCATTCTTAATGTTCAGTACAACTTCTGCTTTTCCCTGTTTCATTTCCAGTCCTACAGTGCTAAGATACTTCCCCCTACCTGGAAACTTCAAAGCCCTTGGTCATTTCATTGTGGTTTTGCCTTCTCTTCCCCCTGATCCTGCCAAGTCCCTGTTGGCAGAATCATGTTACAAACTTTTTGTATCACAGTAATGTGATACAGTAATGTGATGGTGCAACTTTCTGATACTATTTATGCAATAAAATACATTTGCAGAATTAGAGTAAACAACTGAGATGAATTTTCTGATATAATCTGCATCTAAAATTGGTGCATCTAAGCAAACCCTCTGCTGGCAGTTTTCAGTTAATTGTTATATAAAAGAAAGAGGAGCTTGTGGGATGTTTCAATGCCAGTTTTCAAGTATCATACCTGGGAGCCTTGTGGGAATCTGAACTTGCACAAAGTTTTTTTGGGGAATGCTCTGAGACATGGTAACAGATGCAAAAGGTATTCACTTACAGAAAGTGTCCAAATGTACATTCTGGAAGTGGCCACAAGGGCATTTTCATATAACCTTAGTATACCAGATGCTTTGTAACAAAAGGGATAAAACTCTTCTCCTGTCCATTCTGAAGCACTTTACCCATTATTTAACACTAGTACCAAGAATTAACACAATTTTTGCCTCTACAACACAATGTTTTGGGGGGATCTTTTTTTTTTTTTTTTTCCACTGTGGTGGATGTAGGCTGTGCTTCTTAGGCCATGAGATCATGGGTTAAATGCTAGCCACACATTTTCTGGATTTTCCTCCTGACTCTTCTGGCTATAACTATTTTTAATTTTGTCTGCAAATGAATTAATGGAGCTTTCGCTAGGCCATTTCAAGCAACAATGAAGGAGAAAAAGCTAGATCTATAAGAAATGACTAAACCTTACTCACTCTTCCCCAGTGTTACAGAAGGAAGGGAGAACTGTAATTTGGAGATGATTGGAGTCTGGAATCAGCAGGTAGAAATTTTACCTATGTTTATAGAGTATAAAACCCTTCCCATGACTTTTGAAAAAACTGCATGATTTCTTGAGCTCTGAGTCAAGACATTTTTAAAAATCTTTTGAGGGTTTACTATTTGCTGTTTTTTTTCCTAGTAATTCAGCAATTTAAATTAGATAATTGCTGAGCAAATTCCAAAGTTCTCCTATGAATGTCAGCACTCGCCTTTTTTGGCTGCTGGGAGAGAGGTAGCTTTTGAATGAATAGTTGATCTTAATGAGTAAAAGCTGTCTTCTTATTTTAGCTTCCTAATGACATCCCTATTTTTTTCCACAGGTTTGTGTACCTATTGCTAAAGAGGATGACTTGAGGGTAATAGTGGGTATATCTGAGCAGAAGATAAGAAGGAGATACTGATGACAAATTAGAGAAACACAAGTTAAAAGACCAAGATAGAGAGGCATTATATGGGGAAGAGTGAGTTTCAACAACACAAAAAAAAGAACGGGAATGGAAAGATTGAAAGAGTAGAGAGACTGTTGATAAATTGGTTATGGAATAGGTGCTGTTTCCTGAATAGAGGGTATATAATGTTAACTGCTTAAAGTTCCTTCCCTCTTGCTTTCTTAGTTTTCTGTTGACTGTATAACACAGAAATGCAATAATAATCTGCAGCAAGGCTAAGGCTGAACCATATCTCAAGCCATCAATTAGCTTTCCTTCTTTAATATGGGAAAACCTCTAGAGAAAGAATTGGATATATCAGACATTTTCACTGGTTTTACAGTGAACTTTCAGATCTTATAAGACAATTGCCTTCTAACTATAAACATGACTAAGCATCTCATATTCATATATGATAAATAATTCATTATCCAAGAAGCTGTCTGTGGTTCTTCATTAGCAGTGGGTTGAAGAACCCCAAACAGACCTAAGTTCTCATCTTCACAGTACAGGATAACTCATGCCCTTGACATCAACTTTTCTTTTCAGTGGGACTGGTTTTAGTGCACAGGCTATCCCAATGTAATAAAATGGGCTTTTTTTTTTTTGTTTGTTTGTTTGTTTGTTTGTTTAATATGCTCCTTGATTGCTACAACTAAAAATGTAAGGTATTCACAAACCAACTGAATTATTTGCTCAGAATGATTTTCAGACTTCTCAGCTATTCCCTCCCCTCCTGTATTAAATAAAGGTGCATGTGACTTTCCCAGTGCGAGTCAGACCAAAGTTCTGTCAGAACTTCCATAGGCTTACAGAATGTAGTGCAGAGATGCTCTCCAGTGAGGCTGTCTCTTTGAGTTGAGTACTTGGAGTTTGGGTGTTATAAGAAAAATCAGTATAAACCCTTTTGCTGGTAAAGGAGTAAAGGAGTTGCTTAGGTCTGCATATTTACTCTGCTGGAAGAGGGCAAACTGGGGTTCAGTCCTCTATTGTCTGTTCTTAAGACAGTCATCTGATGAAAGGAGCAATAATACAAAACAATCCAGGGGGGGAGGTGAGGAAATGTGTCTGTTTTGAAAACTGTGACACTATAGCCTGGACTTTATCTAATAAATAGTTTTGTGCATTTGAAATTGGAAGACTAAGCGATTAAGGATTTGATCTTATTAGATCTTAACTAATGTAAATTATCTAATCTGAAGCCTGAAACAATTGTCTTGAGCTTGCTGTACATCCTTATTACAAGCTTATAATGCAGAAATTTTCTACCACTGTAGGCACTTCATTTACAGAGTCTGAGAAGCTGAAATCAAGTGAAGAGCTAAATAGAAGTGGAAACGATGGGTAAAGATATGACAGTCTAGATTACTTGAGCTGCCAGTCTTAGATAAAGGCTAAACAAAGCTCACGTTCCACTTCCAGGTAGAATTAAAAATGACCTTTCTTGAAATATGCTTCACTAAACATAGTTGTTGACCAACAGTCCTAATCATAGTGAAATCTCTTCTTCTTTCCAGGATTTTTGTGAACTGCTGAGCACAAAATGACATTGCATGCACACAAACCAGCTGTTTATTGTGATTAAGTACCATAAATATGCAGGATACTATATATGCCTAACATGCCTAGGCTGCCTGTAGATCTAATGGCACAAAGCAGTACATAATTCAGAGGAGGGAGATTGAGAAGTAACTTTGGAAAAGAGTGTCTTGGCTTCATTAAGAAGGCATAGATTTTCTATTTGTTCGTCTTTGTGCTTTTGTAACTCTCTCTCTCTCTTAAAGCAAGGGAATTTGGATGCTTTTCTTAACACAGCAAGAAATGTGAAGAGAGAGAATTAAAAGGGAGGTACTTATTGTGCTGTGATATTTAAGTTTTTATGTGCCTATAGCTTTATTGGATGCTAGGGTACCAGGAATGTCAAATCAGCTCTCTCTTTGGGAAATAAAGTATGACAATTACTGATTAAATATGAAATACTCTTTGCAGGAGACACATTGCAAAGGCTGTGTGCCAATACTCTTGCAATTCATCGTGATGAAAAGTAGAGAATCTCATGCTTTGGACATGCGGTGTCTCATTCTCTTAAAAGGGAATCCAATTTTAATTCGATTTAATTTTTTGAACCTTTGGTGTTAAATCCAGACTTACCAGGTGGAAAGTGTATGTTGATGTGTAGGACAGTCCCACAGATTAAAAGCCAATTTTTATGGGTCCTTACGTGTTTAATGTGAAGGAAGTAAAAATAGTTTTGTAGGATAAGCACAAATTTTACAAGGTGCACTAAACTAGGTTCAGCAGAGTGTTGCTGAATGCTGCTGTTTTGCTAGTTTAGCTGTAACTGTTCACTTAAAATAAGTCATTGCTGTCATGAAGCTTAATATTCTCATACTGTGCTATGTAGGGAGAGATTAAGGCCTTCCAATTGATGGCTAATTCTTGTCTGGTCATTTGTTTTCATCTTGTATTAATATGCTGACATTGGTCGTTCCAAGAGAGAATTGGCCTGACTTCAGAGTATTTTGCTAGGGAATGCTGGACCTCAACATCTCTACACATTGCCTTGCTAGTTTTTTGTTTGTTTGTTTGTTTTTGTTTCTTTTTTTTTAAGATTTTTTTTTTAAGATTTTTTTCTAAAAAAAAAAAAAAAAAAAAGAGCCTTACTTGTCTTTAAAAAGCACATCCAGAAAGCGGCATGTTCGTGTCCCATTCCTAGCTGAGCCTCCTGGAGGAAGCCAAAGGCAGCATACAGCACAGATATCTAACAGGTTTGCACTGTTCCTAGGCTAAGGGAGCCCTCTCCCACCACTAATTGAGACACATGGACTGTCCACAGCTTTCTCTTGCCTGCCTGTGTATCTCATTCCTGGAGACACAACAGTTGGAACACAACAGGACTGTTAAGTTCTTATAACATTGCCAATGTTCAGCATGGTAAACAAAACATTTATTTCACTGTGGTGATGTGATCAAGCAAACCTGAGTGGAAGCATATTGTGAAAGTGGTAAAAATCCCCTACTACTACTATTGCTGACATCAGATTACATACTGACACAAAATGAACTGCAGTAAACCATTTCTTGCACTCAGAAGCATGCAGGTATTTGGACTAATAATGAAAATTGGTCTAATAATTTAAAATACATGGGTATCAAGGACACAAATCCCATGTCCTAGCCACTAAAACATTTTGAGTAAATGGAACTTTTATTAGAAATTGTAATCAATGTCTTGTTAAAGGCTTTACTTTTCCAATCATTTGCACATTATTTAATCTTTTGCACTGCTTCACTGGTGGAGAACAGTTGAGGTTTTCATCTTTCTCATAAATTATACTCCAGATTTTGATAAAAGTTATATCTTCCCAAATTAAACATGTTGGCTGGCGTTCTTGTCATGAGAGCAAACTGTTTTTTATTTTATTGCATTTGGGTATTGCTATAATTGCTTGGTTTCAAATGCCATAATTAAAATAACAATGGACATTGATTACGACAGACCTATCACTAAAGCGTAGATAAAATCTTACTAATTGCTTTTTTTCGCTGACTTGGGGAAATCACATTTACAAATTCTGGTCAGCTAAATAACAATTTTTACACTGGTTATAGCTGAACTGATATCCAACAGACTGAGTTTGTTTTCTTTTTTTCAGTATATTCTCACATTTTTACATTCTCTAGTGTCTCTGCATATTTTATAAAAAATCAGGTTTGTATATGATGGTGTCCAAATTTGTCACAGAATGCACATTAATATCCATTAAAATGTTCAAAGAGCAATACTCATCCTCTACATTGACAAGATATGAAAGCATCTCTGCAGTGTCTCATATGGAGCTAATTGGAAATTTCAACTTGTTGTTTGTGTCATTCTGTCCTTTGAGTGAGATTTTGATCAACTACAAAATCTCATCCAGACTTGCTTTTTCTTTTTAATTCTGAAAAGGAGCTCCAAACACATCATGTCAGTTTGTGAATGCTGCCTGCTCGTAGTGAAAACCACATGCTAGCAATTGCTCAAAGGATCAGTCAGTTAAAATATAGCTAATTTACTGATGTATGTATTGGTTGAGCTTATGACGGAAAATGATTTAATATTCATCTTAGTGAGGATTCAAGATTATATTAATGATACAGCTCCTCAGCCTAGTGGCTAGACAAATTTATATAATATATCTAAAACTATGTAGTTCCCTGTTCCAAGCCATGGGAATAAAGTGTTCCTGCTTTTGAGATTACTTTAACAATCTTGAAATTTTCTGACAACAGCCTCCATCCAGCTTTCAGCCTTTCTATGCCATTGGTCATATCATGATACAACCCCAATTCTCCTTTCAGTGTCACTGCCACAAAAACTGGGACTGCTATTTTAACATTGGTATCTCAAGTACATATGAGTGAGAAATAACCGTAGTAATTAATAAAAACCAAACTATGATATTTTAGTAAAGGTTATACATAATTATTACATGGGCCAAAAGAAATTGAAGTACATAGTCTGATATGCTGACAATCTTTGTGGGACTAGATAAAATTTATTCTCATTTGCTATAAGGTCTTTACTCCAGTGTTACTTCTGAAATCATCTTTCATCTATATGAAAAACTATCAGGAGACATTAAAGGGAGAAACTTTCTTAATCTACAAGACAGAGAGATAGGACATGGTGCTGCCAAAAGAAAAAAAAAAAAAAAGTTAGAAGCTGCTGGAAAAGTGGGAAATAACATGGTTATTAGAAAACAACCTCAACTACAGAAGTCTTCCTATACTGGCTACATTATGTATAGTTACAACTGAGAATATGTATTCCTTCAGACTCTTGTTTGCTTTTGCTGATGTCAAACACTATCCATATGGTAGAGTGCATTTTCTCTGTTCACCTCCTTTTTGTCTCATGCTTTTCGTGATCTGTATTCCTTACAAAGCCTATTTTAATTTTTCTTTTTCTTTATAAAAGATATTACAATGTCCTTCATTGCTGGTCCTATTGCCATATGTTTCTCTCCTTTGGAACCATTTCTTAGCTCATAAACATAATTTGTCATTTTTTCTTCATTTTTCTTAAATTTTCTTAAATGCTTGTTTTCTGTTTGGTGACTCCAGTCTTAATGACCTGAGTGCTTTAGAAACAAATACTACTCGTAAAGAATATTGCTGGTAATCAGTATCATTTTTAGATCCTGTAACAGTAAGCCTTATTTTTTTCATATATATGTATATATATATATTCTGAGATGTGACGGTATAAACCAATACACGTTTATTATACCAGCCCAAGAAGCACAATGCTATCTGCAGACAGTCCAAAGGAGGTTTTTTTGTTTGGTTGTTGTTTGTTTGTTTGTTTTTTAAGAAACAGAGGAAAGAAAAAGTCCTCTTAATGAGACCTAAAAATTTACAAAGGAAGAAACTGGTTCCTCTCATCTCAGCGAATGCCTTGGGCAGTCGGTGCAGAGATGCTCAGGAAGAGAGTGAACAGTGGCATGAGCCCAAGTGGCTTATCCTTGGAAGCATAGACTGGAGAGCTGTGAACTCAGAGTATATATTCTCTGTCTCTTGTCTTTACAGAACTTGTTAGTATCTACAAAATAAACAAACTCTGCATTACTGTCTCGGGATTCTCATTAGTCAATCCCTGTAATGAATGCACGATAGAAAAGAATTAAAATAGAAAGAAATGCAGCACATGGTTAATCTATGCATTATTTTTTGTTGTCGTTTCCATTAAAATTAAGAATTTTAATATCCTTGTGGAATTTAAATCATACCTTTATTTGCCAGGCTATCTCCCAGCACACGGCAATATAACCTAAATCTCCCTCTGCTTCTGTGAGTTAATACATACTAACATGTGATGTCATCAACATAAGAACTTAGAGAGACATAAGAAAGTATACACAGAAAACTTTTCCAACCACTGAAATAAGCTGACAGCTCTCTGAGGAGGAATCAATCAGCTATTTGAGCAGTGCATATAACTCATAACAAGAAGTAAAATAAGTGAAACTGCCAGGAAAAATCAAGTGATGAAATTTAAATTTTAAATCAGCATTACCCAGGACACGGGATTGAAACTCCTAACCTTCCAGCAAATACTATTGATTTCTTTTTTCCAGCAATGCTTGTACAGAATTATGATGCTAACCTTTACTGATCAGGGGAATACTTTTACCTACTGAATAGTGATCACCGCCTTCCATATTTCCATGGCTGTTCTTGCAAATCTTCTTGGTCTCATGATCCAGCCTTCTCAGATGCAAACTCAGGGTTTTCTCCACTTGCCATTGTTCCAGGTGCTCCTTTGTGCTTGTGTAGGTGAAGACATAACCTAATACTTCCTGTGTACCAGTCAATATTTTTCAGTGCAGGTCTTTACATGCTTTTGTTCTCCACATTTTGGCACGTGCTGCTATAGCTCTAGTTCATCAGAAAACAATTTTGGAAAGAAATGTTTTCCTCTATAAATTCAGAGATTTGGTGTCATTAGATCTTGTGGCAGAAGTGAAACACAGGCACTACCCATGCACTTGCCTGATCTTTGTTCCCCACCCATCAATACACAAGCTTAAGGATCTATACCAGCAGGCTGCCCAAGGAGCCATAAGATTTGGTCACATTTCATTAATCAAGCAATTTACACTGGATTAAAGTATACACCTATTTCATGGACGGACATTCCATGGCATTCCATGCTGAAAAGTATCAGGTGATAGAGAAACCATCACTTCCTTGGGCAGTTTGTTATGATGGCTGCTTGCCCCCTCTAGTAGCATGCACCATCTTTCTAGTGCAAAGCTGGCTCACTGCAGCCACTGGCTCTTGTTATATTACTTATTTACTTATTTATTTTTGTTGTTGTTTTGTTTTGTTTGTTTGGTTTTTACTATATTAATCACTGCATTCAAATCACTTCTTAGTCATCCGATGGAAAGTTAAACAGCTTGAACATTCTAGCCTTTTATTAAAATATTTTTTTCTCACCCTTTGAATCTTCTTTGTTCAGGTCCCCTGTTTTAAAAAGCCCTTATTTAAACGTAGATACTTGATTTTTATGCAATATCCTTGCATTTGGTGTTATGGTGTTCTATACTGAAGTAAAATAGCTTCTGTACCTTGGATTGCTCCTGATTGGGTCTATTGCTCTTCAAAGTTATATCTAGGGACTAAATTAACTTTTCTTCCAAAACAAATATCATAGGAGTTTCTTTGCTTGTCTACCACAACCCTTAATTCTACTCTATCACTGTTCCAATATTCAACGCCTCTTTCTGTAGGCTTTATCTATTTTCTTTATTCCTAAATATATTTATTATAAAAATACTGAATGGGAATAGTTTCAACTACTTTCAAATATTCACATCATTAGTTAGAGTTAGCCTGTGTTTCTTTTATTATCAGTGTAGAGATACAGCCACTTCTAAGGTGTTGCAAATCTGATCTCTTATAAGCATATAAATGCCTATTTCTTTGACTATCGAAAGTTGGTAGCTCTTCTAATGAGGTGACTAGCTCAGATATCCATGAAGTAGGCAGTTTAATTTGGCCAGATGAATCCCATCTCTTCTGGGGGAATGGACCTCTGCAATCCTGCCTTCAGTGTTCTCAACTGTGCCAATTTTTATGTTGTCCAAATTTTTCATCAGAAGCATTTTTATGCATTTCAAACCATTTAATGAAATGGTTCAGTAGTGCAAGACTTGCTGCTATAGATACAAATCTACATTAGAGATATTTCCATTCAAATCATGTTACTCCACTGTTGACTACTTTTTATATTTATCGTCTAGCCAGTTCTTTGTCTGTTAAATCTATGCTTTAATGCCATTTAATATTGTTAATTTTCAGTGTAGTTCTCACATAATGGTCTTTCAGAAATCTGAATATTTTACATTTGACAGCTTTCTTTGTCAACCAAAGTGGTATGCTTGTAAGAGGAGGAAATCAGGTTTAGAAAGACCTGTTTTCCATAAAATCTAGGGCACACAATTAGCAACATTTTTCTTTCATTTCTGTTAAACTGAAAATCTCTGTTTTATATGCCTTTTCTAGATTTCTGAAGAAGGACCGCTTCATTTCTCATGAGCACTATATTTCTTATGACACTTGTTATGGTTGTGCTGCAGTTTTGTATATATGCCACTCTGTAATACCTAAGAGATTAACCTAAACACCAGCTACAACCATAATACCTTAGAATTTAAAATCAACAAGAAACTATTTCGTTTATCACTTTGTATAAATTAGAAACTTTCAATTTAACTGGAAAGTGTGTATGTATGATTTTTAATGGATATAACTATCCATATATGTTTAACAGTATTAATTTAGGTTTAAAGGTAAACATTTTTTTTTCAATTTGAAAGACTGACATATAACTATCATCAACTATAATCAACTGTACTTCTCTATTAAAACAATGAACCAGCTCAGCTTTCAGATCAGCTTTTTGACCAGCTGTACAAGGTTTCTTTTGCTTTCTTGAAAACATGAAATTTGAAACAAAAATACAAATCTTACCCATTACTATTAGGTCTTCTGGTAGATTGGATTTTAACATTCAAAATGTTTTGTGTGGACTATATTAAGATGTACATCTGCTGCTGTAGAAAGTAGTGTTCTTGCTCTCTGCTCTCAGAGTTCTTTATAGAAGATTTTGAAACCATGGTATATAAAAACATATTTTGTCCTTTTTCTCAGAACTGCCTGGGACAACAAGGCGTCTTCACTTTTTCTGTCCTAATAGTTAGGTGACATCGGAGTCAAAGCAGAGAATGGTAATAACTGAGTGAAGCCATCCAAAATAGCCATCTCTTCACTTGATTCATCCAGATTTCTGACTTACTCCATTAAATTTTGTGTTCTGAAAACATCAAACTGTAGTGATTCATTGGTTTGCATAGTTTGTGAGCAATACCCTTTATGTTTTGTGACATCAGTTTTGTAATTTTGACCTCCCCATACGATAATTTCATGTTTAGGACAAAACTGCTGTTCTTCATTTGCCAGTATAGGTACATCCTGTTACCTAAAATAGTTGAGCCATGTACCTGGGAGAGATCATTTAATATGTGAAAGATCATGGAATCATAGAATGACTTGGGTTGAAAAGGGCCTTAAAGATCATCAGATCCAACCCCCTGCCAAGAGCAGGGACACCTCCCACAAGACCAAGTTGCCCAAAGCCCCATCCAGCCTGGCCTTGAACACCTCCAGGGATGGGGCATCCACAGCTTCTCTGGGAAACCTGTTCCAGTGCCTTACCACTCTCTGAGTGAAGAATTTCCTCCTAATACCTAATCTAAATCTCCCCTCCTTGACTTTAAAGCTATTCCCTCTTGTCCGGTTGTCTGTCCAAACAGAAAGCAAACTTGCTGGATATGTTTAAGTATTCTTCAAAAGTTACAGAAACAAGATTTTGTGTATAATTTCATCCCGAATTTGTGAATAGGCTTTGAGTTGGAAAGCTATCCAGACTTAAATTTACCTCTATTTTGCTTCTGAAAAAGAAAATCAACAACAACAGCATATTTAATCTCTTACAGCTCAGTAGTTTCATGCTTTCTCCTGCTGTATAAAATTTTATTGGCTATTATAGATTTTTTTAGAGTCAATAAAAATGATACTGTTCTATTATGAATATATGGGAATTAATTTGCCTTAAAGCTCACTCCTTGATCTGCCTCAGATAAGAGCTGTTGGCTTTTATTCCTCCTTTCAGGAATGGAGTTTATTCACCATTTCTGAGAAGTGATTTATAAGTTGTGACTGTAAACAGCACTAGTGTTCCCATTTTCAAGACAGACATATAGTATATATCTGTTTTCTTTCACAGCTGAAACTTCAGTTTAGCATGTATCATAGAACTGGAGAGCCTATATGTATCATAGAACTGGAGAAATGTTGACCTTGCTGCTCAAAGCAGGGTTAACACTGAAATTGGACCAGGTTGCTCAGGGCTATCCAGTTACGTCCTGAAAACCCACAAGGACTAAAATCCCACAGCCTCTCTGGACCCCTGTTCTAGTTTGTAATTATCTTCATAATATATTTTTATTTCCTTATATCCAGCTGGAACCTCCCCTGATTCAAATTATGACTGGTGTCTATTGTTCTTCCACCGAGCACTTGAGTAAGGAGCTCTGTTCCGTCTTCTTGGTTGCCTCCTTGTAGGTATTGAAACGCTGCCCATAAAAGTCCCCTTTAATCCTTCTCTTTCTATTTAGAGGCAGACATATATCATTTTTTCTACTTTATGGAACATTTTTTTCAAGCTTCTTCCATGCTAATTTGCATGAGTTTCACACACTTTTCCCCCAAGTTATGCTACAGAATGCAGTCATTTCTATTACTTTTGATTTTATTAAGTGAAATGATGTTCTCTTGGAACCAACAATATTCTAAATGAGCCAAATTTTTCAGGTCCTAGATTTTATTACTCATCCTTTAATACAGAATCTAGTTATCATGCTCTGTTATTCAGATCTTCATTCTGCCCGAATAGCTTAACAACTTTTGGCAGTCATATGTTAATTATGCTTGCAATAATTGACCTTTGCACCTATAAAGTGCAAGTAGGTGCATATACGTAAATTAAGACTTATAAATGTGACATAATGCCAGTAGCATTTGACACCAACTATATACCTCCTGTCTTTCTCTTATGTGTTTTGAGCTAACAAAGCTGAGGCTCGCTGGTGGTACAATATTCAAACTGCAATTCCTTATTTATTTATTTATTTATTTATTTATTTATTTATTTATTTATTTATTTATGTTCAATTAGGATGAATACATTAAAGCAGAAAACTCAAATAGATCTCTTTTGCCACATTCCTTACCATTCTGCTTTGAATCTGGAAACTTCCTCCCTCTTCCATTGCAATGATACCTTTTGTACTTTTTTTGCATATCCCAAACTAATTTCTAATGTTTTTTGTTTTGTTTTCTTTTGTCTTGTTTTCTGACTGCCCCAGCTAATGGAAATGTGTACTGCTTTGTGAATCTTTATTTTCAATTTAAAGCGGAATTTCTACTTGTCATTATTACAAAAAAGGCATGAAACAAAGTATCAATAAATGCTGTTTCATTGTTGTGACTGTTTCTGGAAATTTCTGCCTTATTAAAACATTTATAAAAGAGTTTTTTTCTTCTAATTTTAACACAATTTAAACAGAAATAAGGATGTCTGCACCATTTAACCCTTAACCCTTTATAAGATAAAATATATCAGGTAATAAAAATGGCACTGGCTGTAAAGATGGGACTCTGGGCACTAAGTATCTTTCATTTTTATGTTATTTGAAACAATGAATGGACCAGATACAGATTATATTCTTCTGTTTGGCATGGGAAATACTGGCTTCTGGAGATATGAAAACAATTTTTGTAGTCTAATGGGCTTCTCCTTCCCACGTGGCAGAACTCCAGGCTTTGCACTGACAGCAGGCTGGGTTCATGAGAGCTCAATCTAAGAGCTTTGTGGCTGATGGAGCTAAATTTTATCACCTCAGGCATGGATTTAGCCAGTGCTGGGTGAGGATGAAGGTAGCCTGGGGGTGCCAGGACCACAATCACCCTTTTCCTCCTCCGCAGCCTGAGTTTGTGCAGTGGTCATTCCTGCATTGCATGGTGCAGTCATCTGCACGGCCCTGTTGCAGGTGCTCCATAAAGATCTCCAGCATTAATGTCATGCCAAGTTCGGTGTCTGGATAGCTTTTGGTTTTCTTCCACCATCAGGCAGGTTAGCATGGTGAAGAGAGGAATCCATAAATTCGTTATGACATCTCAGCCAAAACCTGAGGCTTTATCCCAAATCAGTCCAGTAGCTGTTGGCAATGAAATGTCTGAGCCAAGGAGAGCAGCCTTTGTAACCTGGAAAAGAGAAGATTTGGCTGCAGTTTAGGAAATGCTAATTATTTGTACCATTGGTCACTAATGAGATTTCTGTAGCTCAGCTCAGCTCTCTAGCTCCAGAACAAAAGAGACCACATGGTTGACTAATGTCAGACTGCAACTCTGTGAATACATATTAAGGCACTTCTTTTCTTCATTCCTGTTAGTTTGTTGTTGTTGTTGTTGTTGTTGTTGTTGTTGTTGTTGCTGTTGTTGTTTTTTCCTGTTGTTGATTTCTATTTGTAGCTTAGGTTTTCCTATGTATCAATAAGACCCGACTGTCACACAGGGCACTGAACTCCACACTTTTGCATGGCTCATCAGAATCAGCACAGCCTGAGCCCCTGTTTGTGTAGAAAGGGCTCTAACACACCTATAGGCTGTGCTGGTTAAACACAGAAAGCATACAATATATGCTGGCCAATAGGTGACATAAGCATCTGTAGGTCATGGTAATGGTTATCCTTCTACACCACTTCTGGAGGCCAAATTCTGGTCATCTGGGAGTTATGGGAAATGCTGCTTTGGCTTTTCAAATATTTGACGAGACATTGCTTCTCTGAGGAGATTTTGGCTTGCTGGAAAAGCAGTGGCACAAAATCTCCTTGGTCAGTAATTTGCTCTTGTGTTTAGGTATGGTATTCAGTAACTGTTTTGCAAAACTTTATTCATAAAAGCAACTCAGTCTGCAGGAGCCTGTTTCTTGGTTTTACTTTTGATGTTAAACCTAGCAGGATATAATTTATGCAAATAATCTTTCATAGTTTCCTCACTTTGGCAGGACTGTTGGAAAATTTGAATGCCACCATCTATGGTGACTCAGAACATTATCTTAGGGGATGAGATTTACATTTTTTTCTCTGTAATTTTCTTTTACCATAAAATTTTGCAGTTATTATGAATATTTTTCTATGCTATGAAGATATTATTACCTGTGATGCTATTGTAGAAATCTATCTTTAAGAGACATAGACTCAATGAATTAAAGTTGAATATGTTTTTGTATTCTAAATTTTCACTGACAAAGAATTTTTCTAAACTGATGAGGTGATTTTAGAACATTTCTCAGATAAAGTAAATAAATAAATACCAAGTTACCAAGTCTAATCCTTCAAGGTAAAAAGACAAATTAAAATTCCTTCTTTTCCAAAAACCATGGCATTATATAATAATTTATGTTGAAATGACCTCTGGAGGTCATCTGGTCCAATGCCCCTGTCCAAGTAGGACCAACTTTTGATTTTGAAGTCAAAAGGAGCTTCAGAGTTAGATCAAGTTTCCCAGGGGTGTGTCCAGTCAAGTTTTGAATATCTCCATGGAAGAAGAGTCCACAACCTCTATGGGTTCCCAGGGAAGTGGTCATGGCTCTGCAGGGAAGTGGTCATAGCCACAAGCCTGTCACTGTTCAAGAGGCATTTGGACAATGCTCTAAGATGGTTTAACTCTCAGGTTGCCCTGTGTTTCATGGTTCTATGATTCTATGGGTAACCTGTTCCATTGTTTGATCCCCCTCACTGTGATTTTTTTTTCCTAGTTTATGACTGAAATTTCCTTTGCTGTACTTCTTCCCTATTGAACTTTGTATTTTTGCTCTGTAGTCCTGAGAGGAGTCTGAGTCTTCTGAGTCTTCTCTATAATCTTCTCTCAGGGAGCTGAAGGGCAAGTTTCCACTCTTACCTTTCTTTTCTCTGGGTTGTATGAAACCCTCTCTCAATCTCTATTTGTGTTTCATGTGCTCCATGGCCCTAATAATCTTTATGGCCTTCCACTGAACTTGTACCAACACATCAGTCTTTCTTGTTCTGGGGCACACAAAACTGGGACATAACCAGATGACTCTCCCAGCTACCAGGTGGGGAAAATGATCCCCCCAAAATGGTATAAAATCTGCTGAAATGAAAGTAAAAACCTCTTAGGTACTGCTTCAGTTGAGAGAATTACATTATTATTAAAATACAACAACCTTTGCATATTGTAATTCTCCATTGGTGAAATAAAAGTAGGAAATCTTATGGCTGTGGGAAACTTCTGATTGTTTATCTGATGATAATAGATAACATTGATGTCAGTTGTTATACCTGAATTTTGTATAGTTTTCTTTAATTATCACATAAGCTCATACATTTACTGTTGTTTTACAGACAAATATTTACTCCACAATCTAATTTTATTATTTGTTCTTCAAAATAATATTTTTAAAATTATTATTTGAAGAGGTTTTCCTGAACTCATTGAGTTTAAAAAAGGGTAGATACAAATTAGCTTTATGATATTTTATTTTTAAAAAGGAGGTTTTCCCCAAAAAAAGAAATGGTATTCTAGATTTTCTGTGAATGTTTGTCTTGCTAAGCCCTAGGGAAAAAAAATCATAAATGTCCTTGAACATTTACATAACATCCCTACTACTTTTTGATACTATACTTTCATCAGTTAATTAGCAAGCAATTAACTGAAAACAAATGAGATCTACAACTTCCATGAATTTACCCTTAAATTTATCATGGCAAGTACAGATTTTAGGAAGTATTTACAACACATTGACAGTTGGGTGCTGCTTTACAGCAATTGTAGCTAAGTGTTAATTTGCAACAAATTGGGTCCAGACAAAATCATTCCAAGTAGAGAGCTTACAGTTTTCCTTTTTACCCCTTCCAACTGTTTTAATGTAAATTATTCTGAGTAAGTTCTGACTGTGTGTACCCAATCTATAAAACAAAAAGAGCAGAATCAGCACTGCAATAAACAAGCAGTTCTAGAAAAGAAGGATGTGTTGCACTTTGTATGTTAGACTGAAATTACTATGAGTATAGATGTCAACTCAATAGGGAAGCAATGAGCGTTGTTTCTAAATACTAAACTAACCAGACTAGCTTTGTGCAACTGGTGATTGTAATGAGAGTTTCCATTCTTTCACACTTTTCAAAGATCCTCCCAAACAAAGATATGATCAGACCTTTCTTGTTAAAAAATATTTTTCTCCAGAAACATTTTGGTGAATTTGTCATCTCATTAATTCTGGATGTAGAGTTCCTGTGAATGACAAAGGAGACTTGAAAAGATTCCAGCCTGGGAAGTGAGGCTCTGGGGCAAAGCTCAGGAGTAATCATACCAAGCAGCATTCCTGTAATCTCAACACTGCCTAAAATTATAAAAACATAACACATTATAAAAACCTGCACTGAGTAAAAGTTGAAGTCTCAGAAGTTGCATCCTGGTGTTTACACTCCAACTACACTTTCCTGAAGTGCAGTTAATGATTCATTCTGCTAAAAGTTAACTTAAAAAGTAACTAAAAATAATTATTTTATTTCTTCACCAGTTTTGCAAATTGTAGTTAAAGGACCAGGTACTTTTTTTCATCTGTATTATTATGAGAACATTCTCTAAGAGTCTAGGAGATTTCTTGTGTGTGAGGTGGAGAGATGCCAAGGAGATTGCAGCTCATTTTGCATTTCATTGTACCTAGCTTCCTGCTCCATAAAATCAAGAGTTATGCTCTGTAGCCTGCAGGGATGCTTCTCAGCATGCTTTCTTGCTACTGAAGACTACCAGACTCCTCTCAGGCATACCCTAAGGTGGTTTATACAAGATAGTCTTGCCACTTTTACAAGTATTTAACAAGTACCAGATATTTTCTACCTGCAATCTCCTCTAAGTCTGTAGAAAACCACGTTTTTTTAAGCCTTAGGGTAAATTTGGGTATCACAAGACCAGAGTGATCTTTGGCTCAAGTACAGGACTAGCCACTATGAAAGCAAAACGTAAGTCAGGAACCCAGTGAATTGTATCTCTTGGCTGCTGAGTCACCTCTCTCCCAAAACTGAGGATGAGACTGCTAAAAAAAAGTCCAGGAAAATATATATATAAGGTTATTATGGTCACAGACCCATTAAACTGTGAAAGTTGGAGCAATCAGAAGTCAATGTACAAGTAACTAAATTGTTAGAAGACTTCCTAAGACTTTACCTAATTTTTTAAAGCAGGATTAAGAATGAAATATTCCTGAGTATATTCTCCAGCAGTGACAATGTCTGTCAGAAAGCACTTGAGAATACTTGCATTGAGAAAAATTTGAGTATCACGTTATCCATTAAGATAGCTCAGAAGTCACTTTTTCCCATAAGTATAAAAATTCAGTTGTCCCAGCTGGAGCTATCTTTTTCAGCTTATCATCTGTGTCTTCCTTCCATAACACAGGAATATTTTAATTTCCAAACACTTTATTGTTGGAAGCTTTCTATATTCTTTATTGTATCTCCAAGATAATGATTAGTATTTGCAAAAAGAAAACATCAGCTTTCTCACACCAAGAAATCAAGGCAATATTTCCACCCACTGGAAAAGCATCTAACATTTTTAAAGTTGCTGAAATAGGTAATTTTAGTTTATTTGCTGCATGTGGAGAAGCTGGAGCTGAACAGTTTTCTAACTGCAACCTAATTACTTCTGCTATCTGGCTTAGTTGCCATTGATGAGTAATGTTCTTACTGAAAAAAAAATACTTCTAACTGATCCCAAAGTGCAAATCATTAATTACTAATAAAGCTATTTAGCAGTATAAGGATCTGTATTACGTGGTTTTCTTAGGAAGGTGTAAATGTAATCACCAAAGTGACTAGTAACTATCCTCATAGTATTTTGTATCTAAACTGATAATGAAGTTTATATCCATTTATATGCTACATGTTACATTGAAAACCAATCTAACTAGCTAATGAAAGTCCTCCCCTCCCCTCCCCTCTCCTCTCCTCCCCTCTCCTCTCCTCCCCTCCCCTCTCCTCTCCTCCCCTCTCCTCCCCTCCCCTCTCCTCCCCTCCCCTCTCCTCCCCTCTCCTCTCCTCTCCTCTCCTCTCCTCTCCTCTCCTCTCCTCTCCTCTCCTCTCCTCTCCTCTCCTCTCCTCTCCTCTCCTCTCCTCTCCTCTCCTCTCCTCTCCTCTCCTCTCCTCTCCTCTCCTCTCCTCTCCTCTCCTCTCCTCTCCTCTCCTCTCCTCTCCTCTCCTCTCCTCTCCTCTCCTCTCCTCTCCTCTCCTCTCCTCTCCTCTCCTCTCCTCTCCTCTCCTCTCCTCTCCTCTCCTCTCCTCTCCTCTCCTCTCCTCTCCTCTCCTTTCCTCTCCTCTCCTCTCCTCTCCTCTCCTCTCCTCTCCTCTCCTCTCCTCTCCTCCCCTTTTTCTTTTTTTCATTCATAGAACAGTTTGGGTTGGAAGGGACTATAAAGACCCTCTGGTTCCAACCCCCCTGTGACAGGGACACCTCCCACCAGACCAAGTTACCCAAAGCTCTATCCAATCTGGCTTGAACACCTCCAGAGCCTCTTCTCCAGGTTGAACATCCTCAGCCTTTCTTCAAAGGAGAGGTGCTCCAGCCCTCTGATCATCTTTGTGGCCCTCCTCTGGACTCGCTCTAACAGCCCCACATCCTTCTTGTGCTGGGGGCCCTAGGCCTGGATGCATTACTCCAGGTGGGGCCTCACAAGGGCAGAGCAGAAGGGGACAATCACCTCCCTCCACCTGCTGGCCACCCCTCTGTTGATGCAGCCCAGGATGAAGCTGGCCTTCTGGGCTGCAAGCACACACTGCTGGCTTATGTCGAGCTTTTTGTCCACCAGAACCCCCAAGTCTTTCTCTGCATGGCTCCTCTCAGTGAGTTCCTCTCTCAGGCTGTACTCATGTCTGGGGTTGCCCTGACCCAGGTGCAGCACCTTGTACTTGGCCTTGTTGAGCCTTACTAGGTTCACATCCCACCTCTCAAGCTTTTCCGTGTCCCTTTGGATGGCATCCCTTCCATCTGTTGTATCAACTGCACAGCTCAGCTTGGTGTCCCTTGCAAATTTTCTGAGGGTGCACTCAATCCCACTGTCTATGTCATTGATAAAGATACTAAACAGCCCAGAACAGATCCCCTGAGAGATACTGCTTGTCACTAGCCTCCAGATGGACGTAGAGCCATTGACCACCACTCTCTGGGTGTGCCCTTCAAGCCAATTCCTTATCCACTAATGATCTACCCTTTAAATCCATATTTATCCAATTTGGATATCAGACATTTTGACAATGGCAGACCTTGTAGGTTTTTGTTTGTTTGCTTGTTTTTGTTTTTTCTTTTGTATTGTTGAAAATATTTGGCTTCCAAATATTTCAATTGGAACAATTATAAGGAAAAGTGCTTATCTAGAAAATTTCATATGTCAGAAACAAAAACCTTTATTTTGGAAGTTAGAAATATTTCATTCAAGCTATTCCAACCTAAATTGGAGATCAAAATCAAGAGGGATATTTGTGAAGAATAACTTTCTTAACCAGACAGACCTGCAGAATCTAAGCAGATTTCTTGGGGAGTTTTGTTAAGAAATAAAATAGTTAAACATTTAAGTTACCTTGGAAGTAGGCCATCCTGTTTGTGGGGCTACATGCCTTGACCTACCAACTATCATGTGCGGATTTATCTTTCATATGACAGTTTTCTGTCCTTTGATGGTACTGAGAAAAGAGGGAAACAAGTGAGGGGCTGTGAACATTGAATCTTTCTAACATCCTTCATTTGGTCCATGTATCATAGGCTGGCCATCGTTGTATTTGGTGGCCATACTTGTCTGACTGTACACCTTGTGTAATTGTCAAGTCCTGCTTCACTTGTGCTTAATAGGCATGTAGGATGTTTGAAGGTTTTTATATATGCACTAATATAGGTTATATATATATATAATATGTATATAATATATATATATGCACTGATATAGGTGAGTACGTTATGGGAAAAAAACAAAACAAAACAAAATAAGCACCTTTTTGAGAGAAAATGATCTATGCAATACAAGGCACCACTCAGGGGTATAAGGTGATAAACTCATTTCAGTTTTAATAGTATTTAACAGTGGACATTGCAATGATGAGGCTGACAAATACCATTTAATCTAAAATGCCAACATTCTTACTGCAAAGATGCTTTTGGAAGACACTGATTCAGCCAGCCTGAATTCACCTCTAGCACTCCTGAAAACTTCCTACATTAATTAGAATAGGTTGTTTAGATCATCTGAGAAACCAGGACAGCTCATTTCTCGTGTGTGTTTCTTGCTGTATTTTGTATCTTTATTTTCTGTATAACTGTTGTTCTGCTTTCTGAGTCCAGTGCTGTTCCAGGTCTCTGTTGCAAAAGTTTGATTCCTAGGCAGATAATTTAGGTAAAACATGAAAGAAAGCAAAGAACTCCTAGTCACCTGCAAGCTGGTAATTGCACTGAGGTATTGGGCTATACATCCAGGCCTTTAAAAGCACAGGGCACAATGTGACAATTTGTCTCATGTATTTAAATCCAGTTCTCCAGGAGCAACGATTCTGCTTTGTTCTTTTCTCTCTCTTGCTCTCTCTTTCACACAATCCTACCTTAATTTGCTTGGGCCCTATGGGTGGTATCTCCAAGGTGAGAAAGAAAAGACTGTGGCTGTTCACCCATTATTGTGGAAGATTTTTAAAATACTTCAGAATAAAAACTTATTCAGACTAGCTTGTTTAATATTTTAAAAATATTTTAGAATGCCCAACAGCAATTAAACTTGATAGTGAAACAACAGAAAAACTGGTAAGAAAAATGAAAACAAGAGGAGAAGTGACAGGTTATACATTATTTCAATAAAATCTTTCAGGAAGTAAAAGTGCATATCTATGTGCCAAAGGGAGATGAATAGGTAGCACAGTCATGGAAATTATAAAGGCTGTCTGTAATCTAAGAAACAGTTCTCCTGCTAAAATATCTGTGTGAATGCAAGCTCAGAGCACCAGGAAATTTAAACAAACAAATAAATAAATAAAATATATAAAAAAAAATAAATAACAGTGTGACCAGCAGGGCTAGGGAGGTGATCGTCCCCCTGTACTCAGCTCTGGTGAGGCCGCACCTCGAGTACTGTGTTTAGTTTTGGGCCCCTCGCTACAAGAAGGACATCGAGGTGCTTGAGCGGGTACAGAGAAGGGCAACGAAGCTGGTGAGGGGCCTGGAGAACAAGTCCTACGAGGAGCAGCTGAGGGAGCTGGGCTTGTTCAGCCTGGAGAAGAGGAGGCTCAGAGGCGACCTTATTGCTCTCTATAGGTACCTTAAAGGAGGCTGTAGCGAGGTGGGGGTTGGTCTGTTCTCCCACGTGCCTGGTGACAGGACGAGGGGGAATGGGCTAAAGTTGAGCCAGGGGAGTTTTAGGTTAGATGTTAGGAAGAACTTCTTCACTGAAAGGGTTGTGAGGCACTGGAACAGGCTGCCCAGGGAAGTGGTGGAGTCACCATCCCTGGAAGTCTTCAAAAGACGTTTAGATGTAGAGCTTAGGGAAATGGTTTAGTGGGGACTGTTAGCATTAGGTCAGAGGTTGGACTCGATGATCTTGAGGTCTCTTCCAACCTAGAAAATTCTGTGATTCTGTGATTCTGTGATTCTGTAACAGAGTATACTTCTACAAACTCAGTCTCTTCATCAGGGACACAACTGGTTTAATATGGACAAACAATTTCCTCTGAAAATTAACAATAAAATTTAGTACTTAGATTCTACAGTTTATTACAATGAAGGAGATATATTTCTTAATTCTATCTTATCATTTAAAAAAAAAAAAAAAAAAAAAAGACAAATTGTCATGGTTTTACCCAGCTGGGCAGATAAACTGCACCACAAACACTCTCCCACTCTCTCTTCTCAATGGAAAAGGTAGAGAAAATGCAATGGAAAGAGCTCAAGGGCTGAGATAAAGACAGGGAGATTACTCAACAATTATCATCATGAGCAAAACAGATTCAACACAGAGAGATTAATGTAATTTATTTCCTACTGATAACAGACTAACAGTGAGAACTAAAAGCAAACTAAAAGCACTATCTCCCCCCTTTCACCTCCTCCCCACTTAGTGGCACAGGGGAATGGGGAATAGGGGCTGCGGTCAGTCCCTGACACTTTATTTCCACAACTCCTTCATGGTCATTCTCTGCCCCTGCTCCACGTGGGGTCCCTCCCACAGGATACCGTCCTCCCTGAACTGATCCTACGGGGGCTGCCGACAGGCTGCAGCTCTTCAGGAACTGCTCCCACATGGCTCCATACCACGGGGTCCATCCCGCAGGAGCAAACTGCTCCAGCACGGGTCCCCCATGGGCAGCTCCCCCCAGGGCCTCTGCTCCTGCATGGGCTCCTCTCCATGGGCTGCAGTTCCAGCGTGGGGTCTGCTCCTGTGGGGGCTCTCCATGGGCCACAGCCTCCTCCAGGCCACATCCACCTGCTCCACCAGGGGCCTCTCCACGGGCCGCAGGGGAACTTGTGCTGCGTGCCTGGAGCACCTCCTGCCCTCCTGCTGCACTCACCTTGGGGGCTGCAGGGCTGCTTCTCTCTCAGTTCTCACCCCTCTCTCCCAGCTTCTGTAGTACAGCAGATTTTCTGTTCCTTGACTCTGCTCTCCCAGAGAACCAACTCTCATTGCTCATGGCTCAGCTCTGGCCAGCAGTGGGTCTTTTTTGGAGCCATCTGGAGCTGGCTCTGATCTGACATGGGGCAGCTGCTGGGCTTTGCTCACAGAGACCACCCCTGCAGCCCCCACTACCAAAACCTTGCCACACAAACCCAATACGCAATTCAACAAACCATATACTATCAAAAATCATTAAAGAATTAAGGTAAGACATTTCCATGATGGACTCTGGGACAGTGTCTTGTTTCCTACTTTTCATTTAATTTGAAAGATTCACTTGCAACTTCAAAATGACCAAAGAATAGCAAGAGTCAATAAATTTTTAAATCTGAAAGGCAAACCAAGATTCCTGAATCTTACCATTCTTCTTATTTTATTAAATGTCTCTAAGCTTAAGTGTCAGTGTCTCATGCAACAGTAGTGCTGATTCACGTAGAGAATACCAATCTTCTAATTCTCTCAGATATTCTATTAATTCTAGAAACAAAAGTCTAACAAGCTTTCAGTGTTGAAAAAAAAAACTTCAAAATGTTTTTTGTTGTTGTTTTTAAATATAATGATAGCTCATTTCTCTTTGGTATATTTTTGCATTGTCAAATATACTCATGTAAAGGCTTGCCAAGCAAAATCCTTACATACTTCTAGAAAGACAGTTTATTTATTTATTTATTTATTTTAATGCCTTGTTCCTCTTTTTATTATGGTCAATTGAAGAATGATGATTCTATAGCACACTCAGTTTTCCTGTCTGTCTCGCTCATTTTACTGGAAGAAAACCACCTAAATTTCTTACATAAATCTAATAAGATATATTCTAAGACATTTCATAGATTGCCCCAGTGAGTTTGGAGAAACTGAATGTGCATCACGGCATGACAGTTATTACTGACTATTAGTAACATCTCCCTATTAGAGAATTAGTATTAGAGTAAGATAACGCCTTGCTTGCCTTTAAATTAGTTTCACAACCTCTCTCTCTTTGGAGACTGTGATTAAAAGGGGACATAAACTCTGTTGATTTATCATTCCATACACTTGCTCTTTTTTGTACATTTTGGGTTTTAGAACTACCAAAGCTCAAAAGCCTTAAAGTAAAAAGATGGAGGGAGGAAAAAAAAAACCCTTCAGGGTACAGTTAGCAGTTCCAAGCACAATTACACTCTTAAGTTTCAGTACGAGATAAAATTTAATCAAATTTACAGATGTTTAAGTGTAGTGGGTCAGGCTTGGCAAGTCAGTGACATTTCCAGGGATTTTAGCAGTAACAAGCAAATTTCAGTTTTTATTTGAACTATAATGCATCCTGTCCAACAGGAACAACAGCTCCTTGGGCACCCAGCTATGGTGTCAGTTAATTTGGCAGGAAAATCAGGAATAGGAGCTGTACAGTCTTGCCTTGATTTTTCTCAGACAAAATGAGATGCATGATCCTGGCAACACAAGAGAAGCAGTGGGGTTCCAGCAAAAGTGGCCATGAGCAGTGGGAGGCAGTTGAGGAAGGAAACTTCAGATGGTGGAGAAGGGAGAGAAACAGTAACCCTTGCAAAGGAGCTATCATAGCAGAATGCCAGCTATCATTTGCAAAAATGAACTTGCCTTAATGAAGATCAGGTATTGCTGGCTATTTCTATGCTTCTGTATGGGTATAACCTTGATCATTGCCTGGTTGACCTATTGCCTGTTAATTTTGTATGCTATGGCTGAAATTCAGACCTTGCTGAATTCATTAAGGGGTTCCTGTTGACTCTAATCAGCTCAATCAGCCCCAGTGAGGGGGCCCAGAATTACTCTGAATGAAATCGGCAGAGTTACGCTGTATTTCCACATTGTAACTGACAGAATAATTGGCCCTCTTTCTAAAAGATATGTAATATGAAACAGTTTTGCCTGTAACTGTTCTCCTTGAAATGTCATATACTTTTCAGACATTTAGGAACTTATTGGCAAATCTTGATCTTTTGATTTAATAGTTGATTTAAGATAGAACATTTTTAGAGGGTGGATGGTATTACAACATTCTTGGAGGTCCTTTAATTCTCCTACTGCACTGTGAAAAGGTAATTAGTCTAGATATACTTTAAATATTTTACAAAAAGAAAAATCTCCTGTACAAGACATTTAAGGGACACTCAAGTAATTCAGATTGTATTTGACCAAATTTGAATAGAAAGAAGTTGGGAATAGAAAGAAGTTGGGAATGTAATGTTAAAATGGATGTTTAAGAATGTCCAAGTAAAGGTACTGTTCTCTGGAACAGAAGTCAGCCTGAAATACTTGTAGAGTTACAGTATGTATAACAGTCAAGAGAGCTAAGTTTTTCAGGACCTTTCTCCATCAGTGATGTTTTTGAAGTTATGATATTTGTGACCAATCTGCGTAACAGTGAGAAGCGTGTCAAAATGTTACATGGCTGAGAGCCTTATGAACCTGTCATATGGGCAGCCATGGGGCATGAGGGCTCCAAGAGAGGTTACAGGGCAGGAGGTGGTGATTGCAGGGTGAGTCTGGGATGGGTGGTCAGAGGGTGCCAGGTCAAACCACTGGTGTCACCTATCACTACAGAAGAATATGTCTTGTATCAGTACAGTTTCTTGACTGTGACACATCCCCACCACATTTTCAAAGCAGAAAGATCAAAAGCCCAGCGTACCTTAGACCAAAGTGTGTCCTCAGTTTTACACTGTGCCCACAACAGTCCCTATCTGTGAAACTAGAAAAGTCCTAATGTCTACACTTCCATTTCTTCAATAATTTAATTTCAAGAATGTTTCTTTTCACCCTCCTGATGACCAAGGAATGGACCTGGAACACAAATATATCCATACATGTCTGTCCATGTCTCTGTTGACACACATATGCGTGTCCGAAATTCCACATTCCCGAGAGAATTAATGATCTGCAATTTTTCTTACCTACAACTCTAGTAATGCTCCTGCTTCTTCAAGTCTTTCTTCTTCCCACATAATGCTATTTTTATAGGATGGTGTGATGACTAGACAGATTAAAAAAAAAATCAAAAAATCTAGGCAAGCCATCTTTATCTTTTCAGACTTGACATATACTTCTTATTAAAACAATCCAAATACTATGGCAGTCCATTTTTTCTAGGAAGTCTGATAGGGGTATAAATAATTCCAGTGTTAGCAATCACACTAGTTAGCAGTCTTTACAGCACTTTAAAGCTTTTCTAGACAAGAAATCGGTTGCTTTTCTTCACGTATGGCTAGGATAACAGTCAATCTCTTTACTGAAATTTGCATATCTTGTTCTTCTTGAATTACTGTTACTATTTTTCCCCATGTGACTTTCTTTCTTTGTTCTTAACAACGGTGCAATCAAATCAGAACTAGTTTTCATTCTATTTGATAACCTCTAACTAATACACAATAGTTTTCTGTTGAAAAAGAAAACGGCGAAATCTGTGTAACAACTGAAAAAAATATTGTAACTCTTTGCTATAAGCTGCAGAATAATTTCTGTAAAATACCACACACCTCTATTGATTGAACATCAATGTGATGGAGGCTACAGTTATTCTTTCCTATCTCAGAATGTTTACAATAGAGTTATTTTCATAGTTAAATCACTATGTTCTATAAAAATCTTATTTTTCAAGGCCAAGTTGTAAATGGTAAACGATGGCAGTTGAAACCCTTTTACTGCACGGTATTCATTTTTAAAAATCTAAAATTATGTCACTAATGCATAACTTTTGTAAAAGTACTTTATCTTTTATGACTTTTCATAGTAGATAAGGAATAGAGTCAGAATCATGTATTTCATGACAATCAGACCTGTCCTTTCACCCTTTCAGAATGACAGTAGTGAAAGAATTGAACAAGTGAAGTGACACATGAAGTGTCACTTCAGGTCCGCTTAGAGCACTTATTGCAATAAGGCTTAGCAGCACTCAAACACAGTAGCTGGAAAGGTGAGATTTATTTTTATTTTTTGCAAAGGCAAATCAACAGTATTGTTTGCACTTGTTAAGTTAATACTCATGACTCTTAAGAGCGACTACCCTCAACAAAACTGACTCATATAGGATAAAGTTAGTACAACTGAAATCAGGATCTGAATCAGAGACTCCGGGCATCCGATGGTGCCAGTATCATTAGGAACTGACAGCCTGTCACCACCCCTGTTAACAGTTTGGCACTGTAAAGATAAACCACTACTATGCTTTTATAAAATTCATGATTTGTACAGAGTGTGAAGCAATACCCTGAATTTTAAAGAGTAAATTGCTGCAAAGGATTTTTGAAGATCCATTCGTGAAAGGATTATATATTGCATACTCCAAAGAGCACAAATAAAGGGATATCCACTGTACTTGATTTAAATATTTCTGAGTCAACAAAATTCCACATTTTGGCTCTAAATGTATGTTTTGGTATATAATCCATTAAGAATGGAAAAGCTTGAGCTAATTTTATCTGTACAGTAAGTGCATTTTTAACACGTACATTATCTGGCAAAGCTTCATATTAATTTGTTTTCTGATAATCGTTGAGAGATAAAATTTAATTAATTTATTTTTTTTTTTTCATCAGGGGATGCCTGGTTTGCCTGGTCCCTAAGGCCATTTACCTGAGGCTTTTCTAATACAGCTTATTACTTTAGAAGTTTCCTGATGCTAACATATCAGATTTTAGACTCTTTTCTGGGATCTGAAAAACCTTGCTCTTGCTCTTAACGCTGCCTGCATACATGTTTATTTTATGATTAGTTTAAACATGATTCTGGGAAGCAATACCTATTTCCAAAAGGAAATTTTAAATGTGTTTGCATTTACATTGTCCTCCAACTTCGACTGTTTTTTCTTTCATTGTTTTTCCTTACTTTGTTACTGTAATTGAAGAGGTGATAACAGATCTACAATATTCCACTTACATAGTAGGGACATGCCATTCAGAACAGTAGAGAAACAAAAAGCCTAATTTAAACATTTAAAACCTAACTGTGATTATTAAAACATAAGTAATATGTAAGCTACTACTGAGTTTCTGCATTGAAATAAAATTATTCTTTGCAGACTACTACCCTAAATTTTTCTTTATAAAGAGAAAATTACAGTGCTACAGGTAAAACTTTGACTGTGTTGTGTGCAGTACATTCAGCTTTGAAGTTCAAATCCTGACATAAGCAATAAGAAAAAACAAATAACCACTAATGAATTATAAAAAAATTTGGTATTATAAAAAATTTCGAGCAATACATGATTCTAGCAGCTAGTTTGGACTTTTTAAAAAATTATTATTATTATTTTTTATTCTGTCTGATTCAGTCTGTGAATCTGTAGATTGGAATGCAGTCCCAGTGATTCCTATTCTCATTATGTTTTATGCATTAGTCTTATCAGTGCTGTTTATGCACTTGATTTAAAATTTAATCTACTATGGAATAACCATTCAGACTTCTCACTGCGCTTTACAGATTGGTAAGTAAAGTGAAACAAATTTTATGTTTTGTATTCTACCCCTTACAATTCGTACTGTATAAACATTATGCTCACATCAAATTTCCATAGTAGCTGACTTGCCTTGTATAACCTTGAAAGAAACACACTACTGGATGTGTACTTTAGTATAGTAAAATACGGTTTTCTCTGAATCAGACTTTATAAAAAAGCAACACTTAACAAGGTTTTATTTGCTTAGATACCTAAAACTTTTGCCCTGTGGCAATCTTTTATCCTGTGTGAATAAAATGTTTTAGAATATTTTATTCACTTTGTAGACTAGACTATGCATCCTGACTTCTTAACAGAAAGGAATGTAGATACCTTCCACTGCAATTTATGTATTTTAATGTCTGTAATTTACGATGTGCTTGATTTGTTTTGTTGGTTTTTAAAATCAATCACCATGTTTTCTATTTTAGGCCTTTAATTGGAATGGTTTTAAAAATAGCTTGCAGTGCATGCTTGCTTGCTTACTTGAAAGGCAGAATTTCTTCGCGGTTCCCTGCCATGGTGGAGACAAAGGACTCAAGGACCCTGGGGCAGGATGCTGCCGGTGGGAGGTGCACACCTACTCTTAGAGCTGTTTTTCCATGAAGCAGGTGATAGAGGGCTTAGGACAGGCCTGAGCTGGTGAATGAATGGAAAAGTGTTTTGAAAGCAGATTCTAAAAGGCATCACTTTCTTCACTATTTCGGATTCAAATATAGCATCAAGATATGATTCAAATAGGCTCTTCACAATGTATTACTTTCCCTGCTGGTCTTTTGCTCTCTGTCTTTGACGTCTCTCACATAACATGCCTATTTTGCTCGTGATTTTGTGTGAACATGCTGTAACCATTAGTGATAATCCCTGGAAAACATTTTTTAATTTATGTGTGTTTTTTTGTTTGTTTGTTTGTTTTTCATTGCAAGATTGATGATCATTGATGATCATTGTATTACACTTGAAGTGTAACGCATTTATTATTTCTCTTACAAATCTGTACATACACTTACAGCTTCCATTACTGTTAACTTAATTTGGAAAGAATTAGAGGGTGATTGGCAGAGCTCAAAAGAATGTGCACGTCTGTTGAGAAGCGACTGTAGACAAATGGAAATTGTTTACCAGCTCTCTGCTGAGAGGAGTTTTATTAGCAAGAAATAAAAGCACCAGCTAAGGCAGATGGGCATTTAATTTCATTTTACTGCCAAGGAATTGTGGCTCATAGGTACATAATTTCACACAGATCTGAACAGAACCCAAACAACAAGCTCAAAGAACTTGTTTAACCTTGGGTAACTTTGGATCTTCTAACTTTTTTGTTACCTCTTTATATTCTATGGAAATAGTGGGTGGCTAGTTTATTCTTATACAACTTGGCTAAGGTCTTTTTGAGGTTCTCTCTGATTATATTATGTGAGGATCTGTGTACTGGTTTCAGCTTACTAGAGAAGTAAAGCCAGGGAGTCTACCAGAGTGATGAGTAAGGCTGTAACTAGTTAGCCATTGAGTACAGTCATGTCACATTTGGAGAAAAAGTGGGATAGATGGTAGCTGGCAGCCCCAGATAACCTTGAAAAACTTCACATTTAGTAGATGAACAGACTGGTTAAACTCATCAATTTACTAATCATTTCATCTATCACAAATTGTTTTGCTATAAACCTGCTCATTTTCAAAGTTTAGTTGGCTAATAAACCTGCTCATTTTCAAAGTTTTCCTCATAACTCGTCATTTATTATTTATACTGAACATAGTGCCTGTATGTCCTGAATTATGGCAGACTCCATGCTAGATGCAAGCCTTGAGATCAGCATTCAGTCCTTGCTGCTGCTGTTGTCTAGAACACAAACCTGACCCAGGCACCACATCTCTGTGCTACAGCTTTTATTGTATCCTACCCTTCTATCCTAAACTTCTTTACTGAAAGGGTTGTGAGGCATTGGAACAGGCTGCCCAGGGAAGTGGTGGAGTCACCATCCCTGGAAGTCTTCAAAAGACGTTTAGATGTAGAGCTTAGGGATATGGTTTAGTGGGGACTGTTAGCGTTAGGTCAGATGTTGGACTCGATGATCTTGAGGTCTCTTCCAACCTAGAAATTCTGTGATTCTGTGATTCTGTGATTCTACCCACTCTAATATTAACTCTGTGGATAACAAATATGCTGTTATTATATCTCCAGGTCCATAGCATCCCACACTTCAGTGCACATGGATTGTCCTTGAACGCATGCCAAAAAGCTGCACAGTACTCTATGAGCACTAGTGTAACACTTCTTTAAAGAGGGTCAGTGCATATCTGAGTCTACAGAGCCAGGGGAGCGTGATATGAAACTCCCACAGTCTACTTCTTGGAAATGGGCTGGAGAACTGGCGGTTGTTGAGGTGGTGGTATCCCCAAGGTACCAGTGGGTTATCCGGAGTGTTTTGTCCTTATCATTCCAAGTACTCCATAAATCACACACCTTGCATCACAAGGTCAACAGGAATGGTGTCCAGCAAAACACTTCAGTGCTCTTACACGGGAGTGGAGAGAGATGATAGGTACAAATGAGTGTAAGTGAGGTAATGTTACAATGTCATGCTTTCTTCTATTAAGAAATTCCAGTATTGAAAATGTCTGGCAAAATTTTATGCTGATAATCCTTCTGTAGCTCGTGTTACAGTCCTGCACTGCTATTACCACCATGTGGTAATAACCCTTTGGCAATGCACTGTTATTACTCACACGTGTAATAACACATTGTTGTAATAACACATTGAGTTGTGTCCCTGCAGTTGCTGAGAAGATAGAAATAGCTATGTTTTGTGCTGTCATGATGACTCTTTAGCACTAAATTGGCAAGGATTTGTCACAATAATTATGTTAGGAAACTTGTGTGTCTAATTCACTCAAGTTCCTTTGAACTGTTTAGCCTTGGTTACTGCTGAAGACCTCATCACCATACAGTAATTGTGAAGATAAAATTCTGTAAATAAAAACACTATTTTGAATCTCTTGAGAAATATCTGTACATAAAATTTGCATTATTTGGAAATGAAAACATTTTTAAATATAGACTTCTAGTATTAAAAATGCATATGTATATATGTATAAAACTATAATAGACCAAAAGAATATCCTAAGCTACAGAATCAATTGGTCTTTTGAATATTATCACTTATACATCTTAACTAATTGCTTTTTTTATGAGTTATCAAAATAAAGAAGTGTGCATCATTGATACAGAAGTTTAAAAACAATGGAAGTGTAAAGACAATAAACTTAAAAAAAAAAAAATCTGTTCCATTTTTATGAGCTAGGGTACACAGAAATTATCAATTTTTTATCATTGTCTCCCTTGAAAAATCCCAATATTTAGTCTGTAAAGAGATCAAATGTGTGTAGCAAATACCAAGATTAGGTCTAAAAAACAAAACAAAACAAAAACAAACAAAAAACACAAACGGAACTGAGTCTAGCATACACTTCTGAAACAAAAATTTGTTTCATGTTATTTACTGTGGTAACACTTCAATGCAGAATACTAACATCAAATAATTACATATTTTCTTAACTTGGAAATAAGAGAATTTTATATCAATGTTGCAGTCATGGACATTTTTAAGTTTTCATTAAATTGGATTCTATCATAACTTAATAAAAGGTATCTGTGTTTGAATTTATGGTCATCTCTCAGGAAGGAAATAAATAAAGAACAATCATAGAATCATAGAACCGTTTGGGTTGGAAGGGACCTTAAAAGCCATCCAGTTCCAACCTCCCTGACATGGGCAGGGACACCTCCCACCAGACCAAGCTGCTCAAAGCCCCATCCAGCCTGGCCTTGAACACCTCCAGGGATGGGTCATCCACAGTTTCTCTGGGCAGCCTGGGCCAGGGCCTCACCACCTCTGAGTGAAGAATTTCCTCCTAACATCTAATCTAGATCTTCCCTCTTTTAGTTTAAAAACATTACCTCTTGTCCTATTATTTATTAATTGCCTAAGTAAAAAGTTTACTCCATCTTTTTTATAAGCCCCCTTTAAGTACTAAAAGGCTGCAATTAGGTCTCCCTGGACCTTCTCTTCTCCAAGCAGAATAACCCCAGATCCTGTCTTCATTGGAGAGGTGCTCCAGCCCTCATCCTCATGGCCCTCTTCTGGACTCGCTCTAATACTTCCTTCTTGTGCTGGGGCCCCACAACTGAACTGGTGGGGTCTCATGAAAGCAGAGTAGAGCAGGACAATTCCCTTCCTCTCCCTGCTGGCAACACTGCTTTTGGTGCAGTCCATGGTACAGCTGGCTTTCTGGGCTGAAAGTGTGCTGGCATGTACCATTGCCAGCTCATGTTGAGCTTCTCATCCACCAACAACCCCAGGTCCTTCTCCTCGGGGCGTCTCTCAATCCATTCTCTGCCCAGCCTGGATTTGTGCTTGGGATTGCCCAAGGTGCAGGACCTTGCACTTGGACAATTAAAGTGAAAATGCCTTTGATCACCATGGTATATAATATGAAGGGAGGTGGAAGCACTAAGTAAAACACAATTTACTTGCAGACTTTTTTTCTAAGATAACTTTTTGATCTAATGAAAATAAAATCAAATCATCATTTGACTTTTTTTATAGCTACCAATTTTTATATACTCTTCCACACCTGACACAATGGTAACGATGTAGGAAGGTTTCCAATCCTAGTCCAATTATGTTACTCATAAATTATTCTCTTTTACAACCTCTCTAGTCTTCTGAAGTCCATAGAAAATGGTATTCATCTACTCTTGTCACACTTGAATTTCATGAGTCAGTGCTTCAACAGATGAAGTGTGTGTGGTGAACCAGAACAAAAGTAGTGGTTTCAAGATATAACTTTCAAGGTCACAAAAATATAATATGAAAAACATTTTTAAATTATCAACCACTGAATAAGTAAGAAATCTATAGTCGTTGTTATTACTTCTATTTCCTCCTTCAGACATAAATGTTAATTTTAGATCCCCAAACCCTTGAAAATGAATGAAATAAAACCCAGTTACCTTGAGAACAGTCAGTTCCTGCACATAATCCCACACCTAAAGTTAGTGGAAAATTTAGGATGTTTAATGAAAGAACAGTGTACAGATCATTCTGTAACTAGCAGAAAATTCTGCTGTTGTTGAGCCCTAACAAATAATAATAATAATAATGAAGCAACATGCAGTAAAAGTATTTAATACATAAAACACGTTTTTTATTTTCTTGTAGACTCCTCTTTGTGTTTATATAATACTGAAGTCATAACTGTTCTGGAAATTATGAATAAATGTCTACAAATATCACTTTGTATTTAATAAAAAGAAAATTAAGGACAAATGCCAATGAAGAAAGCCTTCCACTGTATGGAAATGCTTATGGACTGGGATCACTGAATAAGCCAATGTTAATGAAACATATTTAACTTTTTAGAAAATTAAGCATTGTACAAATATAAGCAAAAATGATAAAAAATAGTAACATGTTTTACAGAAAACTCTTAAATATTATAACAGTGACTACATGGTTCTGCTGAAGAAAACATTTAAACAATTTAGGTAAACTTCTACACTTCAATTACATGTAAAATTTAATGAAACTTTCCAATATTCCCTATATTTTAAAAATAGTCATACTCACTCTAGACTTAAACATGAGAAATTACTTATTTTTCATTAGATCCACATCCATTTACATCTTTTAATTGTTACAGTCCACACAACAAATACAACTGTCTCAATCTATTTGTGGTGGAAGAAGAATATATATCTGGCATTTAGATATTTTTATTTTATGACCAATTCCTTCTACTTTTAGAAACAGTTTTAAGGAAAAGTTAGAAATATTGTATTCTTTATTGTATTACATTTTACTCATACCACATTGCATTCAGGACCCCAAATGCATAAGGTCAGTTTGTAACATAGACTATTAAAAAGTGAATAACATTAAAAAAAGTCATGGTGAAGGTTAAAGGATAGCATATATTCATATTTACTTTGTTGTTGTTGTTGAAGCACATCAGCATTATTTTGAACTAGGAGAATCTTAATTTATCACAGAATCACAGAATCACAGAATTTCTAGGTTGGAAGAGACCTCAAGATCATCGAGTCCAACCTCTGACCTAATACTAACAGTCCCCACTAAATCATATCCCTAAGCTCTTCGTCTAAACGTCTTTTAAAGACTTCCAGGGATGGTGACCACCACTTCCCTGGGCAGCCCGTTCCAATGTCTAACAACCCTTTCGGTAAAGAAGTTCTTCCTAACATCTAACCTAAAACTCCCCTGGCTCAACTTTAGCCCATTCCCCCTCGTCCTGTCACCAGGCACGTGGGAGAACAGGCCAACCCCCACCTCGCTACAGCCTCCTTTAAGGTACCTATAGAGAGCGATAAGGTTGCCCCTGAGCCTCCTTTTCTCCAGGCTGAACAAGCCCAGCTCCCTCAGCTGCTCCTCGTAGGACTTGTTCTCCAGACCCCTCACCAGCTTCATTGCCCTTCTCTGGACTCACTCAAGCACCTCGATGTCTTTCTTGTAGCGAGGGGCCCAAAACTGAACACAGTACTCGAGGTGCGGCCTCACCAGAGCCGAGTACAGGGGGACGATCACCTCTCTAGCCCTGCTGGCCACACTGCTTCTTATACAAGCCAGGATGCCGTTGGCCTTCTTGGCCACCTGAGCACACTGCTGGCTCATATTTAGCCGACTATCAACCAATACTCCCAGGTCCTTCTCCGCCAGGCAGCTTTCCAGCCACTCCTTTCCCAGTCTGTATCTCTGCTTGGGATTATTGCGCCCCAGGTGCAGGTCCCGGCACTTGGCCTTGTTGGACTTCATGCAGTTGATCTCAGCCCATTGGTCCAGCCTATCCAGATCCTCCTGCAGAGCCTTCCTACCCTCGAGCAGATCGACACATGCACCTAACTTGGTGTCATCTGCAAACTTACTGAGGGTGCACTCAATGCCCTCATCCAGATCATCGATGAAGATATTAAAGAGGACCGGCAAATTATTATTATTATTATTATTATTATTATTATTATTGTTGTTGTTACTATTATTGTTACTATTATTATTAAAAATTATTATTAAATTATTATTAAATCAAGCCCCCCAGTTGGGGATGGAGACCTGGTGATGTAAGTGTCTGCAGCAGGAGGAGGCTGGAAGATATTATTTTGTTGTTGTCCATGCTCAGAGGTCAGCACCATCTGTCCAGGCCTCTCCCATTTCTCCTGATCTGCAGCAATTGGGCTGCCTGGCAGCTCCAGCCTTGGTGGCTCATAGGTAGATGAGGACAACTTCAGGGCATTAAACCCTTGAGTTTTGGGATACCTAAACAACCTAACTTTTAATAACATCATTCTGTGCAAGCTTGTTTAACATTTCACTCATGACAAGCTTTGTGGGTGCAGTCAGCCCTACAGTAATGAGCACAACAGAATTGTGACTAACAGATATTATCCTGCTGCTGCACACAGTAAGGCTAACACTGCTTTCCTCAATCTTTCCAAGCTCATTAGAGCCAACATTTATTGACAAGTGATTGTAGATATGTTATGGGCTGACAAGTGGGTATAAGGGCAGTAAACAACAGATCACCCAATTTCAGCAATCAATGGAAACCTTGGGAGTGACACTGTAAGCAATTCTCCACAGTGCCTCTTACACTACCTGTTAAGAACTGCAAAACCTGAGACTACTTCAGTATGTAACAATAACTTTGGGAGGCTGAGACATCCCTGTGAGTTATTTATTATAACCAGCATTATAACAGGTTTGCGGGTCATTACCTGTTCAGGGACTCCACTATGCTAGTGTAAACATTCCCAGGGAAAAGTGATCAAATTCTGAAAGTTATAGTTGCAAGACACAAAGCCCATGGCTATACAGCCAGTTTAAACAAACAAGCAAACATAAAACTTAAAACACAAGAATGTCCCTCTGCAAAGTGTGACAATTGACATAGCCTTTGCTAACCTGACCCAACTGCAATCTGGTGGATGATTTCATCTGACTGATGACTATTTTTCATCTTGAATTGCAATCAAGTCTTACAGGGGAAGTTCCTAAAACTCATGAAGATATGAGATCCCTACAGTGTTTGTAAACTGCTGCTTAGAGGTTTGAGTTTTTCAGACTTCTGTGGCAAACCAAATCCCCAGAGATACTGTACCTGCTCACATAGGCTGAAACAGATAATTAGGAAAGTGGTAGGAAAAATACATTTAACATAATATTGTGTTCTTCATTAAAACTGTTCTTGATCCATGTGATAGAGTTAGTAGGAGTCTTTGCCTGGTAAACTGAAAGTATTAAAGGTATGCATATTAATATGTGCAGGTAAATAATACCTTCAGATAAATTTAAGTACATATGAAATAGAACAGATTAAAACACATAAATTCAAGGACATTCAAAAACAAACAAACAAACAAAACACTTTCACTGGTATGTAGGTAGGGTACAAGATCTGTGAGGTCTTTCTCAGGGGTCATTTCCAGTTAATGTTCCATATCAGTTAGAAAAATGCAAGACATCACAATGTAGGGGTGAAATTCCTCCTTGAATTTTTGTATCTTGTTACCTGGTGTTAGACTCATGTATTGTGTTTAATTTCCAATAAATTATCTGTGAAAACACTGCCTACTTAACAGAAAAAAAAAAAAAAAAAAAAAAAACAAAAAAACACCTGGCATTACAGAAAAACTGAGTGAAGAAACACTGCATAAATTAGTGTTTGTGACATACTTGTTACCATGATGTCAGCATGTATTTCAAAATTTCTGATAGATTTTTGCCTTCTGAACTTTTCCAATGAAGGGGAGACTTGAAGCTATCAGGAGAACTTCTCCCATCCTCAAGAATATAAATATTTGTCATAAATCTTTGTCTCTATGAAGGGAAAAAATACCAAATCACCTACAAGTATACAAGTCCAATGATGGCTACATGGATATGAAATTTAAATCACTGACATTCAAATTCCTAAACCAAAATTTGCCCAGTACACCCACTGGTTCATGACAACTGTGCACACATATCTACACTGATAAAGGGACTCTCATGTGAATTACTCATTAAAGTAATATCACAGTGTCTCCAAAAATATGTTTATATAGTTTCTTAAGCCCCCATATTAAGGCAACATATGCCTAAATACAATAGACTTCTGCAACAGGACTTGGCCACTATAAAGGAAGGAACTGTCACTGACTTGGGATCTCTTTCATGTAAATAATATGTTTGTGGAAAAATACATAGCTTTGGGAAACTCCTGACAATTTTATTCCAGTCCATAAGAAATGCAGGGTGTTACAAAAATGCATTGCTGAGGATCCCAATATAACATGACAAAAGCAAACACCATCATAATTACCTTTGCAGCACAATACATTCTGATTACCTATGTACAGCAATAATATAAAATAACAGAGCTGTTACATTCTATAACTGAGTCACAGAACTCATGTGAATAATTTATCTAGGTTGAAATAGTAAAGGGTGCTCTATTAATTAAAGACAAATGTAGAACATTTTCGGAGAGTAAGTCAGAAGATGAAATAAATAGATTGGTGATTCCTCCTTTCATTTAACTTTTCAATATATGCATAAGTATGGCTTTTGTCTTTTCCTTAGGGCCTATTGAATATGTGTTCATGTGTTCCTGTGTTTCTCTTTCAAAACAAAATCATGCATGTGTCTTCGTCTGTTTACTGGACTATTTAGCTTTATTAAGAAAGCACTACAGATAGACAATGTTTAAGAGATCCCCATATTTTATAGGAATTAGCAGAATTGTCATCAGTCTTCCTCATTCAAGAAAGCCACTGGAAAAAATTGATTTTCTTCTTTTGATGGACTAATCTATTGTGCTAGAAGTGCACTGTTTTTCTGTCCATTGTTTCTTTTCTTATAAGCTTAAACTGTTTTCTCATTGTACCAGGTCCAAATCAATAAACACTTTTGGAGATAAGAACCACATTGTTGAGACGCTAGTCTGTAAGGAGCAGTGCTGAATAACTGTGATATTTTCCCAAAGCTTTCATTATCTGAATCCAAGTGTATCCAGGTACTGGCATTACACAACATTTCTGAAGATTAATGTTTGTAAGCCACTGCTGACTGCATTTCTCAAATATCATTATTTAAGAGGCAAAAAGGTACTGTATGTACCTCTCCTCCATTTCAGCACTGTAAGACAACCAGTCCAGTAGCATTATTTGTTCTACATTTACAACTGAAGGGTCCAATATTTCAAATAAGATGTGAAAACCAGATGAAAGCCCAAAGAAATGAAAGTCCTTCTTTCGACTTGGATAGATTTTAGGTCATCTCAGAAGTGCTTGATATTCTTTAGATTTGAAAGATGTATGCGTGTCCAGCAGTACATCATTATAAAAATTAAGCTCCAGATTTGGTAGTGATCATAGGCTAAGTTAAAATGGTCAGATTTGCAATAGTTTAGAAAAGGTAGTGTATTAAGAATGAGCAGACTTTTCTTGCAAATGACAAGAAAAATGTAAGTATATGTTTCTAAATATTACATCAATGGTGAAGAGCAAAAGCTTTGTTATTCAAATACAGTGTCTTAGATCTGAATATTCCTTTTTCTTTTTAAGTGCAATTTCATTAAGATGAGAGCATTTCATAAGAACATTCCCATTTTAATTACCTTTTCCCTCGGGAGGTGATCACATTATTTTTTAATTTTAATTTCTTATTGTGATTTACTTAGTTCTACTAACATCTTTAATGTATTAGCATACTTTCTATCTAACACTTTGTATTCTATTATTTCAATATTGTAAAACATGCTTCCGGATAATTTTGTTTAAACTTCATTCTATGGAAAACTTTTAATTTCCTTCTTTCCTTCTATTCTGAACTGGAGAGCACTTTGTATAGAATTTATAACTCCAAGCACTGAGAATCATTTCTTAAAGCAAGTAAATTAAAATAACTTGCTATAAAAAATTAGATCCAAAAAGCTAAACATTTTAATTTCATATTTGAGGCAAGCCTCCTAATAATAATAATTATCAGGGCAATATTTTTTTTCTTATTTGTGACGACCAATATAGTGAGATCGTAGGTAGTTGTAAAAAGTTTTGATTGCTGCTTTTAGAAAACTGTCCTTTGTTTTACCTCTGCTTCAGTCTTGCAGGTGAACATGGCCATTTAGTTTACCATAAGTTCATTTGTCCTTACAAAATAAGCTAATATAACTGACAACTAAAATGAAGTTCTTTTAGATGAATTAGTGAACACTATGTAAGAGTTTTTACAAGTATGAGTTTTTGTTTGCTTGCTTGTTTGTTTTGTTTCATTATTTTGCTAAATAATTATTTTTCTAATGAATTAATTAATTCAGGTTTCCTTACTAGTAACCTGAATCCCTTAGCCGTCTCTTCAATAACAACACCAAAATTCATAGGAGCCTACAGAGCTGAATTCACGGTGGAGTAACTACTAGTCCCAGACTGAACCATCAGAATTGCAATAGTTCAGCCCGTCACAGGGATTTCACTGAAATCACAGTCATCCACTACTGTCCTGGTATTGCCTTTCTAAGGCTTTGTGATGCTCCAGCAGAATGATGCTCCACATTATTACTGATAATCTGGGAAAGAAGATATCAGGGTATGCTGAGATTCTTCAAATAGCAGTGAAAAGAGGTTAATAGATTGGATAGATTATCCAATGCAGGTATTTGGAGGTGCTGTCCAGGATGGCTTTTACATCAAGGAAGCTGGTTAGCAGTTTAATGTTTTCTGTATCTTGTGGAATTGGCTGTGAGGAATGAAAATTTGGAGTGTGCTCTTTGCTTTGCAGGAAATGTGTTAGGAAGCCTTTGCAGAAAATAAAGCTTCTATCCTTATTTACTGTGTACTTGGCCTCATTCTTATTTGCATTAAGACTGTTATACCCAGCTTTGGCATCATAGAGGGTTGCTAAGTTGGATGAAAATTATGTATCTGCCCCCAGTAAAAAATCTCCACACAGCTTTTGTGCTGTATACTAGTCCCTGTGTAAATGAGAATCAGGTTTAAGTTAATGAAAATTTTGCAATCATAATCTTTGATTTTTCATTCTTTCTTTTAACATACATTTAATAAGTTACGCATGAAGTTTCACCTGCTGAGAACTGATTTCAAGCCAATAACATCCAGAAAATAAATTAGCTTTTTGAAAAATCAAGTGAAACCTGGCTCAAATGATCCTTCCCTACATAACGCATTTACATGCAGTCAAAACACATTGTTTTCAGAGCATTAGTAATTGCTTCTGAAATTATTAGCTGATTGTAATCCTACAGGAGGCAGCAAATAGTCAGTTGTTTTTATACTGTTTTTAAAGAGCAATCTTGGGAATGACCAGCAACACAATTTTCCATCATTAGTCCTGTGGCTGCCTTGTGGAAAACCTCTGCTGTCCACCTACACGTATCTAAGCTTCCTACTGCCACATCCCAGTGGCATTCTCAAGTGCTGAATTCATGCTTATAGGAGGCAGCAGACATTTTCAGACCTTTGAAAAAAACTGGTAGATGTTTTCTAGTCACTGTGTGCTTACAGGGGAGTGCAGCAAGATAGCAAAAACTCACGGCAAGAACATCCCACAAAGGACAAAAGCAGCTGCTCGCAATGATTAGGGAGGTGCCTGCCCGCACACATTGCCTCCAAGGAAACATCCCTCCTCTCCATAATTAGTACCCTCCCTATTTCTCTGTTTTTACCAACTCCACAGGTCCTTGGGGGGCCTAAAATGTAACAGGCTAAGAGGTCTGTATGTATGGTACAAGGGTATTTTTATGGCCCCTTTGAATTAAAGGAAGCGATGTGCAAAAAGTTGTGCTGCTTATTTCTTAAATCCCTCTTTTACCTCACGATTTTTAATAAAGGATCTATGCTTTCTGTTGTCTCTAGCACAGCATTATTTATCGCCAAGAAAAATATTTTATTGTAGAGTTGACTTATTTCTTTAGGCTTTAAATACAGTTTCTTGGAGTCCTTTTTTACTATTTTATTTTAAGTAAACTGCAGCCCACCCATGTTCTCTTTACTAATAACATCCCTGTTCTCATTCTAAATTGCAGCATAGTGCAGGTGATTATATCCCCAGTAAGAGTCCTGTCAAACTCAAATGTAAATAGACCTTGAAGAGAAGGAAATGCATTGACCAGAACTTAAAATGTCAGCTTCACTTTGTGTGCAGATGGTGATGTATTTTTTTTTTTAATATCACCTTCCTAGCTCTCTGTTGGATAAACTACAAAGATGTGTAGGGTTTAGATTCATCTTTGCTCTGCATACAAAGATGCTATTCTGATGTATTCACTGGTGTACACAGGCCTGCCATTACAATTTCAAGAATTCTTCAGCATGGTACCTTTGATTTCTTTTATTGCTTTCTTTTACCTCCTTTAGAAAGACTGTGACTATGTTCATGTGTTATTTGCAGCAACTTGGGTCTGAATCACATGTGTGGCCTTAGGATCTTGACTACTAGATGCCCAGTTTCTCTCCTCCCATGAGCCTGAGTGGAGAATGGTCTGCGAAAGAGTGTGGTTTGGAGACTTGTTTTCAAATCTGTTGATTTTCTGGATAATAACAATTGCAGTAACATGAGGTGTTAAAGCTAGCCTAGTACAGACTTGAATATGGCTGCAGTGTCTTAGGAGGAATTTGTAGGAGCTGCAGCTTTGGAACTTTGCTTTTAATTGGCTAAGAAAAAGCACAGTTTTTCAGATTTCAGAAGATACTTCAAAAATATACTTGTTATCCAAGTATAGTATCTGAAGGATGCTAGAGAACAGTGGAGTCTCACAGGAATATTGTTCTTGGACTTATTGCTTTCTTTGAGCTTTACTTTTGGAGTGAAGGGTCCCATTTCTTTTTCTCTTTCATATTTTGGAATATATATATATAGTGTGGGAGATAAATAAAGTTAATGTATAGAAAACAATCACTAGTGAAACAGTTACGGAAGAAAAGAGCCCACACATGCTTCATGCATGTTCATAGAATCACAGAAGAGGTGAATCATAGAATGAGGTTGGAAGGCACCTCTGGGTCCATCTGGTCCAACCCCTGCTCAATCAGGGACACCCAGAGTCCATGGACTATGTCCAGGTGGCTTTTGGAGATCTCCAATGAAGAGACTTCACAACTTCTTTGGGCAGCCTGTGCTCCATCACCTGCGTAGTAAATAAGTGCCTCTTGATGTTCAGCTGGAACCTCCTGTGTTCTAGTTTGTGCCCATTGCCTCTTCTCCTGGCACTGGGCATCACTGAAAAGGTTCTCAGGTATGCAACTATGAGTGGTCTTGTATATATGAGACTGTTATATGGAAAATATGTAAATACTGTTGATTAATACAGAGTACTCCTAAAAGGTCTCAGTTTTCATATTGGAAAACAAACAGATGAGCCAAGATTACGGACTGAAGGTGCCAGTTTATAGAAACAATGTCTGTGATTTGTTGATGCTGGTATTCCTGCCAAAAAACTACTGACAGTAAGGAAGGGTGCTTATCCTGTTGCTGTTGCTGCTTCTGATATCTACAAACTGGCCAGTCCCATTTATATACCAAATTCAAAAAAAAAAATTAAAAAAAAAAAAAAAAGAATAAATGCCACTAGTAGTACCAGTAGTAACAGCAATGGGAAAAAAAGTTTATACTCTTGCTCTGCCCCAGTCTCATCACCAAAGTGATAAGAGAGCTTTTTGTTGTGAAGACAAATATATTTTGTTGTGAAGACAATATATTTGAAGACAATATATTTTGTTGTGAAGACAAATATATTTCCCTATGAATAAAGTTAGTATGCTTGGTCACCATAATCCCACAAAGCTAGTAGGAAGCTTTTGAATAAACCAGATATTCTGTGCTTTAAGGTTAGCAATAACAGCATATGCCTTGCCTGTAAAGAACATTTTAAATTCTAGGTGAAATGATTTTTGCTATGACAGTATAGTCTACTCTCTCCCTAAGAGATTATGAAGTACCAAGTAAGACAGAAAAATTGCAGCTGGCATTACCAATGACTTTTCATTTCAAATTCAGTAAGATAGATATACTAACACACCTTTAAAGCCTTTTTTTAATGCTGTCTATTAATGATGTCTGTACAGGTGTTCCAGTGCATACTGAGACTGAAAACTTTGCTTCCTTTATATCATATTGTGCATACATATTTGTGTGCACGTACGCTGACAACAGTTGTGCTATAAACCTTGTTTCACAGTTCTATAACTCATAACCATAGCTTTTTCTTAAAAAGAGATACTCTTCTTGCTATTTTGGCAATATAATGTACATGGACCTCTGATCTTGTCTGTTCCCATCAATAATTTTTTTTTTTTTAATCTATGTCCCCATTTCGTACAGCTGACAGTACAGCAACATTTTCAGTGCTGTGAGTTTGATTTCCTATTTTTCCTTTCTATGTGTATATAGAATCAGAGAATCATTTAGGTTGGAAAAGACCTTTAAGATCACCAAGTCCAACCATTTACCTAGTACTGCCTAGGCTACCACTAAGCCATGTCCCTAAACACATCTAAACATCTTTTAAATAGCTCCAGGGATGGTGACTCATAACCTTCCCTGGGCAGCCTGTTCCAATGCTTTACAACCCTTTCAGTGAAGAAATTTTTCCTAACATCCAACCTAAACCTCACCTGGAGCAACTTGAGGACTTTTCCTCTTGTCCTAATGCTCATTACTTGGAAGAAGAGACTGACCCCCACCTCGCTACAGCCTCCTTTGAGGTAGTTATTAAGGCCTCTCGTGAGTCTCCTCTTCTCCAGACTAAACAACCCCAGTTCCCTCAGATGCTCCTCATAAGACTTGGGTTCCAGACTCTTCATGACCTTCAATGCCCTTCTCTGGACATCCTCCAGCACCTTTATGACTTTTGTGTACTGATCTTAGTCCGGCCTATCCAGATCCCACTGCGGAACCCTCCTACACTTGAGATCAACACTCCTACCTAATTTGGTGTTGTCTGTGAACTTACCAAGGGTGCATTCAATCCCCTCATCCAGATTTATAAAGATGTTGAAGAGAACTAGCCCTGATACTGTGCCCTGAGGGACACCACTACTGACCGGCCTCCTGCTGGATTTAACTCCATTCACCATGACTCTTTTAGAGTCTTTTAGAGACACCCGGCCAGTTTTTAACCCAGAAAAATGTACGCCATTCTAAGCCATGAGCAACCAGTTTGTCCAGGAGGCTGCCATGGGAAACAGTATCAAAAGCTTTACTGAAGTCCAGGTAGACAATATCCACAGCCTTTCCCTCATCCACTATCACCTTGTCATAGAAAAAGATCAGGCTTATAAATCAGGACCAGACTTTCATAAATCCATGCTGTCTGGGCCTATGTCATTTATTTTCATGGTTTGGGGTGGGATAGAGTTAATTTTTATTTATATATATATATATATATTTTGTGGAGGCTCACACAGTGCTGTCTTGGATTTTTGATGACAATAGTGGGGATAGCACACCAATGTTTGGCTGTCGCAGAGCAGTGCTCACACAGAGCCAAGGACTTTCAGCTCCTGGTGCTGCCCCACCACTGAGGCACCTGGGGGTGCACAAGGAGCTGGGAGGCAACAGAGCCAGGAGCTGACCCAGACTGGCCACAGGGATGTCCCATATCATGTGGTGTCATGCTGAAAAATAACAGCTTGGGGAAAGGAAGAGGAAGGGGAGAATGTTTGGACTAATGGTGTTTGTCTTCCCAAGGAGCTGTTAGGCACAATGCATTCCTGCATTCCTGAAGGTGGTTGAGCACCTGCCTGATGATGGGAAACAGTGAATGAATTCCTTCTGCTTTGCTTGCATACACGGCTTTTCTTTACCTAGTAAGCTGTCTTTATCTCAACCCACGAGTTCTCGCACTTTTACCTTTCTGATTCTCTCCCCCATCCCACCTGGGGAGAGCAAGCAGGTGACTGGGTGGTGCTGAGCTGTCTGCTGGATTAAACCACCATAATTCTTCAAGCTATTGCTTTCCTTCTGCAGTTCCCCAGGCTCCTCAGAGTTTGTTACTACAGTTATGTATCTTGCAAGAGTTGCAATTTTCTTTGTGTAGCCCTCAACTCATGAATTATTTATGAAAGATTGTATTGAATAACAGGGGCTCAAGTGTAATCTGTCTTTTCATTTCTGAACTCTGTTTGGCTGTTTCATGTGTGTGTTAAATTTCTGTCCTTTTTTTGCTTGCTATATGATGATCTTCTCCCCTAACTCTGCTAGTCATCTGTGCTCCTGATACAGGCCTTAAAAGTCTTCAATCACCCCTCTCTCATATACTTGGCAGAGGTAATTCTTCCATCTCCCCTCACCTTCTCGGTCTGGTTCCTTCTAGTGATTTTTGCATCTCTTGTAGGCATCCCAGGCAGTGTTGGAGGGCGGGAGCAGGGCAGAAAGCAGCATAACCCATCTGTGAATTTAAGAGGGTTGAGAGCACAGGAAACCACCTTCCATTAGGAGTGCTCATTCATTCAAATGATGTTGATCACAAATGGGTATACTTGCTGGACACAGCACTATTGGGGGATTTCTAATGAACCTCAGGAAATTAAGAATGTATTTTCTGCAGAGGAAGTTCTACATTTAGTGGTTTATGCATATCCGGAGGAAAAGATCTGACATCAATATTCAGCTCTCCACTTTAGGTCTCAGCTAAAATGACCATTTATACAGGGAGAAGAATTGGGTTCACTGAATATTTCATGTTATTTAAATGAATTGTCACTATGATGGTTTTTGCAAAGCATCTGACAAAAAGGGATGAACACACGCCCCTAACTGTTAAGCCTGTGCATCTCACCTTAGACTTGTCCAATCTTGTGAAGCAAATTTCACTGGAAGTGATAAGGCTGAAGAAACAGAGTGATTCTTAAGACCAGACGTATGTGCTGATTTTCTCCACTTAATGAGTTATAGGTGGCTTAGCTAACTTAGAAATAATTTAGCATCTCTTTAAAATCCTTTTGAAACTTGGAAAGACAGAGGATTGCATAATGGATCAGAAACAGCTTCAGAAAAATCTGCAACAGGCAGTTGCACTTGCAGGGTATCAATGCATTCCCCAATGCTGGAGTGAAATGCAAGTTTTAATATCATCCCTGAACTGTTTTTTTTTTTTTTTTTTTTTTTTTCCCTGTTTGTTTTATTTATAATTTTGTCTTTTTGGCACTTAATTGACATACACTTAGATTAGGAATGTCTAAAGTTAGAAACAAATTTAATTTAATAGCAGAGACTGTGTGCCCAAATGTTTGCTCTTTTTTTTTCAGCTATATTAAAAGCTCTAAGAAATGATATTCTCCCTTTCTGACCTTCAGGTCTAATGAATGATATTATTCTTCCTTCTAAGACTTCTTTTTCTGTAATTTTAAAATACAGAAATCTAAAATAAAAACACTAGAGGGATTTTATGTGATTATTTCTTTTTTTTTTTTCTTTTCTTTCTTTTTTTTTTTTTTTTGTAAAATAAACTTGTTTGGCATAAGAAATAGCATGTGAAATTTATATATATATATGTTATCTGCTTATATGATTTGACATAACTCTAAGTTAGTTGAAATTATTCTGATATCTTTTTTCCCTTTGGAAATGTTTCATGGGAATTTCTCCATCTTCATGAATTACCTTTAAAATAATTATTAAAATAATATTTGCAAGAAAACAAAATATTTTATTTCAAATTTCCCCTTTTGTTTTGTTTTTCACACTGTGTTAACTTGGAATGTTATTTTTAAAACAGGCACTACAACTGAGGTGAAGCAGTTGATTGATATGTTGATTTTCTTTAGCCTGTTTTTTTCAAGGAAATTCCTTATTTGATTCACTATGCAAGCAGCTCAAGTGATTTTTGAAACAGCAGAAGTTCATATGAAACCCCTGTGGGTACTGGTATAAATAAATACAGATATTAACATTAATTCCACTTGGGATATCTCTTGTTTTTTATCCTTTTCATATTCTTTTGGGAGTTTTCTGACTGTATTTTCTTACTGATAACATGTAATCAAAATTCCACATCCTACTAATGAGAACCAACTACTGACTTCTGATATATCCTAGAAAGACTGATAAATGTCTTATTACATAAATAAGCCAATAAGTACTACCATGTCCCAAAGTAATCTCCTGCATAAAATGACTGCTCTTGGCTTGGATGGATGTACAGTTTGCTGGGTGAAGAACTAGCTGGATGTTTGGGCTCAGAGTCGTGGTGAGTGGAGTCCAATCCAGTTGATTTGGACCTCCAGCACCTTGAGAGCTGTATTCAGTTTTGGGCGCCTCACTACAAGATGGATGTGGAGCTGCTGGAACATGTTCAGAGAAATGCAATTAAGCTGTTGAAGAGACAAGAAAACAAGAGAGATGAGAAATGGCTTAGAGAGCTGGGGCTGTTCAGTCCGGAGAAAATAAGGCTGAGGTGAGGCCATTGCTCTCTACAGCAACCTGAAAGGAGGCTGCAGTGCAGAGGGTGTTGGTCTCTTCTCAGGTGACAAGCTGTTCCTCACAAGGGATGTGAGGAACCATCCTCATGTTGTGCCACGGGATGTTTAGATTAGATGCCAGGAAGAATTTCCTCATGGAAAGAGTGGTTAGGAGTTGGAACAGGCTGCCCAGGGAAATGGTGGATCCCTGGAGGTATTTAAGACGTGTGAATTCAGTACGAAGGGACATGGTTTAGTGACGGGAGTTGGTCAGTCAGGTTGGTGGTTGGACTTGATGATCTTGAAGGTCTTTTCCAAGATAGATGATTCTATGATTCTATGTTTCTAAATATGTGACAAGATAGAAATGTCAGGTATAAACTCAAAATATTTGTGTTGAAAGAAATTGATACACTTTTTTCTTAGGTCTATTTTATAATAAATTTGAAGATGAAACCTGGCAATATTATATTCTGCAGCCTCAGATTTCTGTTTACTATAGTAAATAGTTTTTTGTTTGTTTGTGTGTTTGTTTGTTTTGTAGAACTGTAAATATGTTCCATATGTAGTCTATCCCAAGTTCAGTAATTGTTACATAAAATCACAGCTGAGAAATACGAAGCATTCTGAAGCCTAAACAAGGAGCAAAATGGGTCCAGGATATGTGACTAAACACTTCTACATATGACACTAGCTAGTACAACTTGGCAATATGTACCTGAAGTGCAGGTGTTCAAATTATTTTACAGGCAGATCAACTCTGATAGCATGCAGAGAGTTGTCAGAAAGTATGCAAGGGTATTGGATAATGTAGACATCTGACCTGTTTCCAGGTGAGTGCAGAACACTTGCAAATGAGCAGCACTGATGTGCCAAATTTAGTGAGGCTGGAAGAATTCAAGAACTGCAAATTTTCACACAGTAAGTGCAATAATTAAAGCACTTTAGAAATGTTGGTACAACAACTGGATACACTTTATTTGGAATAGAAAAATATGGCTTCAACAAAGTAGTACCAAGTTTCTGAAAATAAGCTTTGTCCTGTTAATGCTATGTAATGCTATGCCCAGCTGAGGGAGCTGGGCTTGTTCAGCCTGGAGAAGAGGAGGCTCAGGGGTGACCTTATCGCTCTTTTTAGGTACCTCAAGGGAGGCTGTAGCGAGGTGGGGGTTGGCCTGTTCTCCCACGTGCCTGGTGACAGGACGAGGGGGAATGGGCTTAAGTTGAGCCAGGGGAGTTTTAGGTTAGATGTTAGGAAAAACTTCTTCACTGAAAGGGTTGTGAGGCATTGGAACAGGCTGCCCAGGGAAGTGGTGGAGTCACCATCCCTGGAAGTCTTCAAAAGACGTTTAGATGTAGAGCTTAGGGATATGGTTTAGTGGAGGGCTGTTAGCGTTAGGTCAGAGGTTGGACTCGATGACCTTGAGGTCTCTTCCAACCTAGAAAATTCTGTGATTCTGTGATTCTGTAATTTTCAGGTCTGATTTCAATCAGTGAAATGAAAAATGAAGGAAACATTTTTTACAGTAGTTCCATGACAATTTTATTTGTTGGAAAGTTCAAGAACAGAAAGTGTTAATATCCTATGTTTTTAGCTGTTTCAATATTGTTATAATATTTCCTTAAAAAAAAAAAAAAAAAAAAAAAAAGGAAAAAAACAAATTACTAACTTAGAAGAGTCAGTACAAAAGTGAGATATCACCCTACATGTGTTCAGACAGCTAGAGTGCATCTCATAACACTAGCTAATCATCTGTAAAAGAAACTCTTCTAAACATTTCCTACTGCACCATTTAATCATCATTTTCATGGTTAGAAAAGTTAATAAGGCCATGATTTTAATAAGCTAATAATGCTGAAAAGTATCTATGAGAACATGGATGTATAGGGCCAAAATATTACTGGGAACTGGGATTTGACAAATGCTATGTTCAACTTTGAGTCTAATAGTTTGTATGGTAGCAAGGGAAATTAGATGGTGCTGTCCTTCCCAAGGGAGCTAGAGAAGAACCAGGCTAATTTAACACCACCTGGAGATTATCAGCTTTGAAAAATACAGATGTATGTTCACAACAAGTTATGGCAATTCCCACACAGGCAGTTTTCACTTTGGTTTAGTCACACAGCAATTAGGATGAAATGCCAAGTCACTACACTGAAAAATAAAAACACCTCCCAAGGGGAAGCACATGTCCACTGCTTATCTCAGGATCTGAGAGCCAGAGGATCTTCTGGGTAAGGTACACCACTGGCCTCATTTTCGGATAGTTAGTGGCAAGCACATTGTGCCACTAAAGGGCAGCCCACCCCTTCCCAAGCACCAGAGATCGGATGAATCATGCAAAGGGATGCATTTTCCTTGGTGTGGATAGACTCATTCACACAGTTGTGATTAATGTTTGCAGAACTTTGCTCATGCAGAGAAGTTTTATAAATAGTAAAATGTGTTTTCTCCCTCTATACATGATAGTTGGATGTGAATAATGTTATATATATAGCCACTGACTTTTAGATCCGTGATCCAACTGCAACAAAGGTCAACAACAAGTTAAAGTCATGCTTGCTTTCTCATTGTCAAGATAAAAATGAGTTGCAGCTTTCAGTTTGGTTCCCCGGGAGCATTTCTTTTCCTCAGCAGAAAATCACAGCCCCAGTCTCAATAAATTGTTTTCCTTGTTCGTATTATCAGCTGAGTAGCAGAGGATTGACAGAAAATTGAGAGTGACTTGCCTGCTCTTGCAAGAGACATGGTTTATGCAGAGAAAAAGATGTGAATTTTATAAAAGTACCTTTATTTCATGGAGTTTACATTGCTACTGCATCAGAAAATGTATATATCCTTGGCTATCCATCTAGCACTTAGTCAAGTACTAAAAAAGGTTAAAAATTAAAAATCAAATATCTCTAAATAGGCCATATTCCTCATGGAATTCGTAGATCTCAGGATTTGGCCCACTGCTTGTATAAAGCTCTAGAAAATATTTATTTATATAATCAATCAATTCATTTGTTGGGCCAGGGCTTAAAAAACCCTTCTCTGCCTAATAATAAAACTGCTGTGTCTAGACCAAGCTATTTGCTTGGGATTGTCTGTGAGTTTTGTTTTGGGTATTATTTTATAATGATGTCTTTCATTTCAAACTTAACAGTGCCTCATGATTGCCTCATGATCTGGGCTGAATCTAATTTTAACCAGGATGGGTTTTGCTTTGTCCTCATTTTCTAATAATTAAGAACAACAGAAAATGTACCATGACATTGTTATTCAGCTGACAGTCATTTATGCAGCAGCCTTCCTGAAAGCTGGTCATTAAGACAAAAGGTAGATTTTCTTCACTTATGATATTTTATACAAGATATTTACTTCCTTCAGATGAAAATATAAGGAAAACTAAAAAAAAAAAAAAAAAAAAAAAAAAAAAGTTACAATATCTAGACTTTTCAAGTAGGGATCCTCAGTGAATGCAGTAGGGAATTAACCTTTTAATTAAGCTAGTGTTATTGCAAAGAAGGATAGCTTTGAACATTGGTAAGGTCAGCCTGCAAGGAATAAATTTGTTTTGGCTTCAGAGATAACTTTGTTAACTTCTAAAGCATTCAGCCTTTCCCTCTGTCTTCCGCTTTCTGCATCTGCTTTCTGCAACTACCAAAGAACTCATCCAGAAGAAAGGAGCAAAATAACACAGAATTCAGTACTAAGATAGGCAGACACAAAAGAAATAAAATCAGGCAATAACTTTCAAAAGCCATAAAGTTTAATGTGTCCAGACTAGGAAATGTAGAATACTGATTTTCAACAAAATCCAGTGGACTGGTGTAAATTTCCATCTGAATGACTGTCTGGTGCCTGAAGAGTCTTCCATGCCACATAACATGAATTCAAATTTTTATAGCATTTTTGAGCTGTAAGGGTATCACTAACCCAGTCAGATATATACTATAACATGATAAAAAACAAGTGTATGAAGCATGGACTTCAGCTTATGTTTTCAGAGACTGAAAACCCAGTTGGCTTATTTAAAATTTGAGTGCTCCAGATCTCTTAAAAATAAAAATGTGCCTATTCTTCCAACAAGAATATGGAATGAGACTCCAAAAGAACAACCCCTGAAGAGAATCATTGTCTCCACCCAGCGAAGCAATTACTACCTGATATAGCTAAAGGAAGGGTGAACTCACATTCATTTTCTCTGCGTCCTCAAAGGACTTAGGTCCAGGACATTTTCCATTACACTAAACTCAATGTATCTGCAGGTAGCGCAGCTTAATGGGATAAACTCTTCCTGCCCAGCTTCTGACCTGGGAGTCATTTTACCCTGATGTATTGCCATCTGATCAGTGAGCTGAATGAGATTCCCCTGGGACCATAAACCGCTTAAATCTCATGACTGGGATCTAGTGTGATTGTGGATAGGTAGAAAAATTGAAATACTCTTTGAGGAGAGGGGGAGTGAGAGAGCGGTTGTGGTGGAGCTTGGCTGCCCACCTGAGTAAAACCACCACAGTGATGCTCAATAAAGCAAATATTCCCCAAATAACAGCTACTTTGCTGGCTTGCTTCTTAACCAGGGTTTTATTAAAGTATCTGAAGGTGCAGATCATTTTGCCACAATTATTCTGTACCAAAAGTCTGTAGAAGGATTCAGATAAAAAGGTCCAAAAGCTGATTTTTCAGTAAGCGCCCTGCTTTAGAGTTGCTCTTGACTCTTATGGGTGTCAACCACATGCAAATTCACCTGACACAAATTCACCTGGCCTTTTAAATATTTAGCTAAAATTTCTTAAATCCATATTTTTGTTATTCTGAATGAAAAGTCTTAAAGAGAGGGAATTGGTAAAAACAGTAGGAAATTTAAATATTTCAATTTTTTAATAACTTTTTGAGCACAAAGATTGTTTTGTTACAAAATAATTTTATCTTCATAGATAATAATCTGACTTCATCAGAGCAACAATGGGGAGATTATTTTTCAGTTTACGTACACAGAAGATCTGTATTTTTATTTAAGAAGAGTCAGTTTTCCACAAACACTGAAAAATTCAGTACTTATCTTCATACCCACTTCATAACTTCATACTATAAGAAGCAGGAACGCTATTCAAGTTTATGAGTTTTTTTATGTGCATATACATGGTGTTCAAAGAACAGTTAAGGGATGGCAGGGTTATAAAGTTAAGCACTCAGATTTAGGAAATGCAAGAACTAAGATGGTCTAAGCAATTTTATTTCAGGCCCTTTGTGGCCATATATTGTAATGTAGTAGTATAATAGAACTCAAATACATTTTTAATTACGCAGATATTTTTGTTTTCACAGGCCCTCTGCTTCACTCAGTGAGGTGGAGGGGTACTTTATATGGTATTTCACATTCAACATATGTCTCCATGCATTATTTAATGCATACAGTTCAAACTGTGCTCTGTTTACAGAATTATTAATTTTCTCATTGATTTTCCTCTTATACTGAGCCTGACCATAGTATCCTAGTAGCTCATAAACATTAATGAATTTATTTTTTCAGTATCCCATTGTGACTAGAATTTTAACTCCTTAGACAATACCCCTGAGATAAAATGAGTCCATTAGTTCCTGTGCCCAGCTTGCAACATGAATGAAATTCATCTCATTTAGAGAGCCTAAATCCTAAACTGTTTTCAGTCCAGGTTAGAATAAGGGTTGAGTCTTTGGAAGCAGTCTTTGGAAAATATACATACAATATTCTGATGTTCCAGTTATTACTGAGGGAGCCTGTCTGTCCTGCTTACACTAGAAGTTTAAGTTTTAGGTGGCCAATATCAACTGATACCTGACTTATTGGAGCACACAGGATTATAGAGCAATTTTTCTTTCCAAACCCCAGCTCTCCCTGATTTCAGCTGAAGCTGCTGATGCTCAGCACTTCTGCAAAAAATGGCCATCTGTGACTACCAAGACTTTTCAAAGTGAGGATATCTCATTTCCACACCTGGGGAAAGTTTGGTTTATGTGAATTGCCTAGCAATACACAAGACTTGTGTGGCAAAAATCAGGAATAGAAATAGTTGTCTAAAATAGCGTTTGCCTGCTTTAGCCCAAGAGCATCCTTTTTCCTTATATAGCCTTGGTCCAGAATTTTCCAATATGTATAAGAAATGATACTCGAATCCAGCAGATGCACAATTCTGTGTCCCTTGATGCACAATTAATTCCCAAAGGACTTAATGTGTCCTGTATGCACAGTAATTGTGATAGGTTTTATGAAGAAATCATACTTCCTTGACTAAGTATTTTACTTTGAAGCTTTGTCTTTATTTTAACCTATGAAGTGAGCCATAATTTATGAAAAGCAGAGTCTAGTTTTCCTCCTAGATTTCATTTAGACCTGGGACTGCAGAAAATAGCAGAAGTATCAGTGGGGACACCTACACACAAGAAGTCTGAGAGATAAGAATGCGTGAGCAGAAAAGGAGTCAAATTTTAAAATAACTCTCAGCAGCTCTGGATGCAAGTCTACACAACGGCCACCACCTGCAGAGCCACGGGCTTCTTCCTCCTCAGAAGTAATTGCTGGGAGCAGTTACTGCTGTGTAAACTAGCCCTGGAGAGAAATGAGACAAATGCTTTCCCCAGGAGTTTCACTGGTATGCTTCTGCACCACAGCAGTGCAGATGCTGGAATTCTCCATATTTTTTTTTTTTCCTGTTTTTACTAACTGAGCTTCAGTATTCATCCCCATTTGCCCCATCCTTGTTGTGATGATTTTTCTATTCCTCCTCTTTCCTGGGAAAATCTCAAATTCAGTCTTCCTTGGATTTGCCATTACAGATAGACAGATCCCTTGGCTTTTTTTTAAAAAAAAGCACGTTGGGTTATGTATGTATCCAACAAAAGAAAGAAGAGGACTCAGGAGTGATATTTTGATGTATCTTTTTCTTACCACTAAAATTATCTCAATAAATTACACCACTCCTCCTTGACTTTTTATCCTTACTCCAGCATTACCTCTTCCACTAATGCTGATGTACTTATCTGTGAGGCTGGTAGCTCACCAAGTGCATGATTCAAACAAACCTGTAAAAGGGCCTTGATCAGGCTGATAGCACAAGCGAGAAGGATGGAGGAGCAGGGCTGCACAAGGAAAATGGATTTAGGAGGTGGAGTTAAGGAACAATCTCGGTTACTGTCCAGAGTAATTCAGTAGGTGTTACCCTATTGACAGAGGCTCAGAAGAGCACTGAGAAATTATGTAATTTAAATGCACAGCTATAGCTTTAAATAAGTACACAGATATGTGCAAAACAAATCACTTGCATTTTTTATTCACTACAGCTGGATAACTTTAAAGCAGCCACCAGCAGTGTGTACTAGGAAGAGGAGTCTTATGTTTTCTGTAAATTTAACTAAGTAGGGCACCCAGGTGTGAAGACTGGTGTGAGGGCTTCATCTGCAAAACACAAAGGGCTTGTTGTGCCATGGGCTGGACAAAGCTGGACTAAACTAAAATCTGTATTTTTTGGTACAGAAAACAAGAAGGGCAAGCTATCTGTTGCATACTTTTTGTTTGTTTCCCTGTATCATTCATTTGGGGTAATACTCTTATTTCTTTATTACATGATTACTTTATAGTCTTCTGATATAAAACCAGGGTGTTTTGCTGTGCTGCATTCCCGCCACGAGTTTGTTGGCTGGGAAACTGAGACATGGTGTTTGCCATCGCTCCAATTGCTCAGTAGTAATCTCAGCAAGGCTGCCCTATGCCAGAAGCTGTGCTTCAGGTGAGGAAAATTAGAATAATTTGTGAGGCTCAGTGCTTCCATGCTGGGGGACTGAAGCAGCAGAGATGGGGGGAGGATCAAGGAATGGAATGGGAGCACATGAAGGGCTACACAGGAAACTGCAGGGGGAAAGGAGGCATGGAGGAGGAAGCTAATGAGGCATGAGGACTTTTTGTAGTGGTTGTGGGAACATGGACATATCAGAAAAGGAATATTTTGTGAGGAAGAGTTGAAAACTGTAGAAAGGGGTATGCAAGTGAAGTTATTGCAGGACAAAAGGATGAAGAAGTGGCTACAGCCTGATGCTGAAAAACTGTATGGTTCCCCTGCATTGTTCTTTTGCTTCACATAGTCCAGCAAATACTGATTGTTTATCTATTTATTTTTTTTTGAACAGTTACTGGATTTTATAGTCTGCAGCCACATTCATCATTTAATACTAGCAAAGACACCCTCTAAGATTGTCTTTTTTTATACTGGTGCTTCAAGTTAAAAATCTATTTTAAATTATTGGATAGCAACTAGCAACCTCCAGAGGGCTAAACTGATGCTGTTAACAGGTCCAAAATGTGATGCAGCATATGGAGCTGAATACCTCATGGTACAGATTTGCATGCAGGCGGTTTTAATTAGGATTTAGAATTCCTTGAGGAATGCAGCATTCTGGGCTAGTCTCAATCTTGTCAATACATAGTGTTTTTGTTCATGCTAAAGCCTTCAAAAACCAACAGGTTCCTAGTTTCTTTTAATTTTTGATGCTTATATGAATTATTACATTTTTCTCTAGCTGCCAGCTTTGTGTATGATTATAACCTGTTTATATGTACTTAGTATAAAAGATTGCAGTCTTTTTTTTTTTCTTCTTCTTTTTTTTCTTTTCTTTTCTTTTTTTTTTCTTTCCCTAGTATTGTACCAGGTCAGTTCAAAATAAAAACTTACCTGCAGCTTTTTGACATTGCATAGCTCCTTATTTTTTCCTGCAGTACTTTATCATTAGATGTGAAAACATGCTTTAACTCGATGGTTATTGTGCCATCTTGTGAGCGAAAGGTGCAACTACATCCAGCTAACAAGAAAGGTGCTTTGGCTAACATCCATTTAATTTCTTCTTCATAGTGAAACAGAACAAAACACAAATATTTAGAGATCCAAAAACAGATAAGGATACTATTGTAAAACATTCCGTACTCTGCATTGTACTCATATATATATATATATATATATTTTTTTTTAATGAAAATTACCTATAATGGGCAAATACTTTCTTATTTCAGTAAACTGAGACAAGAAATCATGTATTTGCTTTTATTTGTTTATTTATTTTTCCCTCCTGAAAAAAAAAAAAAGGAACTTCTTTCTGTACTGAGTATAAAAATCATGCAAGTTCTCAGTATTCAGTGCTGATAGTGTCCCTTCTGTGAAACAATTTGGTTCTTGCAGGAAACCTCTTGTCTTCTAAAAATCACTATTGGTTTCTGAGAGATAACACAATATAAACAGCACAAAGTACTGCTAGCTATTACATTGATGCAGAGAAAACCTAATTCCCGACCTTAGAAAGTGTGCCGTCTCCTGGAACCTTTGGTGAGGGGAAATCACTAAAAGGAAAATAAATTGGCATTAGACAACCTACTACAATTATTATTATTAATTATGCTTATTAACATCACTATAGTTGCATTAAGCTTAGAAAAGCAGAATAGAAAAATGTGAGTTCTACCACTGCCTAACTGACTCTTTTTGTGACCTTGAAAAGTTGTATTTCTGTGCCTAATTTTACCCACCTTTAGATGATGCACATACTTTTTTCCAACAGGATGTTATCAGACTTGACTAGCACTTGTAAAGCTCTTTGGGCTTCTTGGATGAAAGGTATTGCTGTGATACAGTGACAAGCTTGTTAGAAATCTACTTGATACGCAAAAGAGCAAGTCATTCACAATAAGTATAATTATTCAATGATTTAGGCTTCTTAATCTACTTCCACAGTCTTGGCAAGCAGACTGTGATTTCTTCCATTTTATATAATGAGAAGAGTACTTTTTTTTTTCTCTTTTTACTCTATAGATTGATTGCAAATATTCAGAATTCAAGCTGTGTTGCTCATTTGCAATCAGTTGGATGAGTAACATTATTTCTACTCATGACTGGATGAATGCCCAAGGACTTGTGTGTGCAAATTGTAAAGTTTGTTTTCTCAAGATACTCATCTGTATGACATTGAAATTCACTGCCTCTGAAGAGCAGTGCCAGTAAAATTCAACACATTGAAGACCACTGAAAATTCTCAAACAAAAGCGAGACAAGGTGGTACTGACATTTTAATGAGATTTAAAAAAAAATAATAATTTTTTTTTTTTGTCTAAATGGACCAACCAAATTCTACGCTGATGCTTTTAATTTTTGCCTGTACATAAAAATGAAGAAATTTAGTATATTGAGTATCAACTGTATCTATAATAAAGCTTCAGCTGCATGAAAAGACACATCACAGTTTTACCTTTATTCATTCATCTTTGTGTCTTACATATGTCACGGTGCCTTTCTGTAGGTTGAAAGCCATTGACTGGCTGCTCTCATTTCACAGGATGTTGTAGAGGCCTGTGACTCCTATAACACACTTTGCTCCCCACATTTGCAGCACTTCTATTGCTAGCAGAAGTAGTGGGTGATGTTTTTAAGTGTGGTCCAGCCATGCAGAGAACAGGGACATGTGTCCTTGAATGGCAATTCCAGCAAGATCACGTTCACCTTAGGACATGGGTCAAATTGAGTTGATCGAAAATGAAGCCTTTTATTTGCATTTTCTGCAAAGCAAAATCATGATAGCTACAAAAAGTACTGAGGACTTTTGTAAGAGCTAATTCTTTCTGGCCCCAAAATGAACAGCATATTCCCAACCATCTTCATTCATGAGTCTGTGAAAGGTAGGTTGTAAAAATAGCTTTACTTCCGTTTAAGTGCTTTGGTCTGGCTATTGTGATTTGTTACTGACTTCCCACATTTGTTACATGACTTCCCACTTTTTTTTTTTTTTTTTTTTTTTTTTCCTTGAGAGTTAGCTTTGTTCAAATTTAAGGCTTTTGACCATTACCCTCTGCTAGATTCCCATCTCCCATCCTGTTTAGCTGACAACTACTTAGCAAACACAGCCTTAGAAATGCTCCTTTAGACAGTACTCTGTGAGGAGCAGTAATGCTGTAATAATCTCACATTGTAGAGAGAACAATCTCTTATAAAAAAGCACATTCATATTAAAAATTCACAGCAGCACACTCCATTCCCCCATTATAGGTAATTACAGAGAATTTTAAATATCTGATGCTAGTTGGCAGTGTACAATACCCTGTCAGCAGCAGGCACTGATTTGTAATTTAATTATCATAAGACATCCACCTGTTCTTTTGTCAAATGAAGAGTAGCATTTCCGTGCAATCAGGCTTTTCCCTCCAGAGATTTGTATTAACCCTTAGAGAAAATACTGTTTTCTAGGGAACTGGGTAATTTCAAGGACAGAAAGATGGAAACAAATAAAGCATTCCTGCAGGAAAGTCTCAATTCTGATTTGGTATTTTCAGCCTTCTGTTCTCAGAAACTTTCCTTACCTCTAGCTTTTTGCTGTGTCAAGCTGCTTTGATTCACAGCTGAAAGCATTTCAGTGAGGAGAGATGTGGGAGGAGAGATGTATGAAAATCAATGAGTTTGGTACTAAGAACACGAGGCAAACATATAACAGGATTGACCCAGAAATGCTCTAGGCTCATACTTCATGAGTAATAAGAATGCTGGGCTCGGGCTGGGGCGGGATAAGGGCAAATGGAAAAGTGGAAATCTGTTTTGTAAGCTTCCTAGTTTATGGCATATGGACAGGGATATTATCTAATTTGTTATGGAAGAGTATAGTTATCATATATATATTTTCTTTTTAATTAGAAAATACAGATTTTCACTGGAAAGTCTGCACAGAAGTGTTATGCTTTTTGGGAGCATGGGGCTTGTCATCAGCCAATTTACTGTATGCCTTGGCTCTCAGTTATGCAATGGCTACACTAAAGTGTAGTGATGGTGAAAAGTCTTACCAATGCATGTGAAGAGACGTTCCCTCTTTAACATTACCTCACCCTGCTTTTTGTGCTGTAAAGCTGTTTGAATGATCCAGCTAAATCTCCTTATGGCTTGAGACATTGCTGTCCTGTCTCTTTTGAAAGTGGTAACTGGAAAATTTCATTTTTATCATCTCACAGAAAGATGACTTGCATTCTGCAGTTATTTATCAAAATCATGTTTTACAAATGATTCACTTTGGAGAGGGTGTCTATGAGTAGTTGTGTCTTTTGAAAGTGTACTCACTGAATTCAAAAAATAATTGATTGCTTGGGGCTTAAGTGATTTGTGTGCCAAGCATTTAATGTGACATTGGTTGGAGTATTGTCTATTAGGCTGATGGCTTCTTGCCCAAATACTACTTGTCTGGTACCAGTCATTTCATAGATTCATTAATTATATTATCAGAAAAGTGAAAATGTGAAGGGTTGCAAGCATATCCCAGAGAGGAAAAAGAGAATAATTCATTTCACACAGGCATTTGGAAAATAGTTGGCAAATGCAGAACCAATTCCATGTATCAGAGTGAAGGCAAGAATAAATCGGGACAGTTTCCTTTGGAAGACTGAGTAAATGAAACAACACCCCTGGGCCTGGTGCTCAAAGAGAGCGCCAGGAGCAGCACTGAAGTCTGCTTTGTGAAGTCCTTCTGAGCATACCTGAACTTGAGAGTCCTCTGTGTGTTTGTTCTGGCTATTCAAATAAGTCCTAGATTTTGTCTTTCCTTTAGTCTTTGATTCTGTTCATTCAATATTTAGCATGCAGCTTTCAGCTGAAAACATGTGGAATAGCACTAAACACTCTCTGTGCCAAAGACTTATGATTCCCTATCTAATCTGTATTCTGCTCTCCTCCTCGTGTTCCCTGCTGTACTGTCACCATGTCCTCCACCAGCACCATGTGTAACATGAAATCATACCCCTCACGTTAGCCATTCTGTAGTCTTTTCCCTCAAAAAGTGCTTTGTGTATGCGTACTGAGTGTAGAACACAAGGTGCTGGCCAGGCTCTGTGAGGAGAGGCCAGGGCTGCCTGGGCTGGACACAGCCAGTTCCACACAGACCCCACCTCAGGACATGGCTGAGCCCATTCAATTAGGGGTTGGCGTCTCTGTGATTGGGCACCTAGAGGTCTGGTCACTTAATTTAATTTTTAGGGTTAGAGTTACATTGCTTCTTGTACGAGTTTTGTTTTTTATATTGGACAAGCTGCTTACTTCCTCTGTCTCCTATGTTACTGCTCTGCAGAGCAGGAAGTTAAAAATACCTCACACTGCACTTGGCCTACAGGATAAGGGGAAAATGTTTTACTGCAGAGTTTTGCCGTGCCCATAACTCTGTGGAGGTGCATGTATGCTCTCTAGCATTACAGTATGCTGTGGTGAATGGAGAATGACTCAAATATTTTACAGAGAAAAAGCTACATAAGTGCAATTATTAATGTGAGGGTGTGAAACGTGAGCTGGCACAACAGCTCAGCAGATTGACAACTTTGTTTTCAGTATTATTGCTTGCCAATACGTCTTCTCAGCTGTCTATCTGAAGGTAAAAGTTCTGTGTATCAGCATGATAATGCCACTCTTTCTCTTTTTGAAGAAGTGTTAAAAACAGAATGAAGTATTCTTTCTAGAACAGAGTAGGCAATACAAATAGTTTATCTGATATACCATACTGATATACCATATTTGCATTAATACATGTGCATTGCTTCCTTAAAGCATATTTGTTCACCCTTTTAATCCTTTTTTTTTTTTTTTTTTTCCCCTAGAAATACCGCTATCAAGATGAGGATGTTCCACATGATCATACCTTGCCTCGATTAACCCATGAAGTGAGAGGCCCAGAGCTTGTTCACGTGTCAGAGAAGAACTTGTCTCAAATAGAGAATGTCCACGGATATGTCTTACAGTCGCACATTTCTCCTTTGAAGGTAGGATTTACTGTGGCTTTGGTTCTCCACCATGAGAAAATGTATGTCATGAAGACCTTGAGAAACTTACTTTGTTGTGCAAACAAACAAGTTGCATTTTGCAAGTATCAGTATAGATTGATTGTCCCATGTCAGGTTTTTAAGTCTGGTCTATATTGCAACTGGTGATGGTTTAGTTGGCAAAGCTTGTGTTTTGGAATGGCAGACTTCCCTTCCCAATTGTCCCCATAAAATGAAAAAAAATAAATAAATACTGTAAATATAACATCTGATGGAATACTATTTTTCACATCAAAGCTACATCAAAGTCATAAGATATGGCATGAAAAGGGAGCTCATTTGCCACTATTCAGATCTTTACAACTCAAGCACTTTATGTTTTCTGTGGGTTTTGTTGTGATTCAGGGTGATGTAGAGACATCTCTGTTAACTAAGGTAAATCTATAAAATACAGATTGTGTGAGTGTCCTCTGTTAAATTTGGCTGAGGAAAAATGCTTCTGTTAATGGTGAGCCCATATATTAATCAAAAGGAATTCCATTTCTGAAAATTTGCTTTTAAATAAGACTGCAATAGTTTGAAGATGTTCCTAAAGCTTCTTTAATGAAAGGTGTGTGATAGTTTTTGTATTACTTGTTTTCTTCTGGAGGGGTAATAAAAGGGGGGGGGGGTAAGAAAAGGAGAGTAGTTTTACAAGAGGTGGTGACGTTCTGGGAAATGGATTTTGTTCAGGTATTTAACCAAGCAGCAAACAAGGCAAATGGGCTTTGTTGTTTCTGGTACCCAAAATGTGGATCACTTACCTAGTGGAGTGATTACAGTGTGGTTACAAGTGAAAGGAAATATTTATTATTAAAGACTGATGTGAATTCAGTTGGTGATCATCAAGTTTTCTTAGAACAACCATACGAAGTAATCTTTGTATGCTGTTCCTGTTGTTTCTGTGTGTAGTTTGTATGTAGTTTGCTTTTTCATGTTTTAGCAGATTTACACATTGTCTATCCAACTTCTATTGCAGAAACCACTGGTAGCAAGTTGTGATACATCTTCTTATGCAGAAATAGCTTAATTTAGTTGTTTGGAAGGGATTACCTTCATGTGGCCTCAGTGTAAACTCAGGGAACAACCAAAGACAAAACAATTTATTGACTGGAAAGAAAACATCGCTGATCCTTTGGGCTCTTTGAATATTAGGATTATGGTGGTGCTTCTTATTCATGAAAGTAAAAAATGGATAATATTTGGTTTTACAGGTAGAGACCTTCAAGCATCCAAGTATGCATGATCCAAGCTGATAATGTAGCAACAATGATAAAAAGCATATTGTTGTCAGGTGAAGGGTATCCTCAGACATCTGCAGTTGCCTTAAAAGATCTCCCAGCCTAACACATTCCTACGATAGCAGAAAGTTGTTGTCTGCAGCTGTTTCCTGAAGAGGAGGGAGGAGAGGAGCTATGCAGTATTTCCTTTTGGGAAACACTATCTCCTGCAAGAGAGCCTGAGGATTCCCAGAGCCTGAGGATTTCAGACTTTGACTCTGTTCTTTTTACATCTTTCCCTCAGGTTCACAGTGGCTGTAGTGTCTTGTGCCTGCCACTTACTCTAGATTTAGTAATTTATCTCTTTAGATGTCTGTGAGGTTTCTGCTTTCTTTCTCATGTAGTCTTCGACCTGTCTTTTACCCTTCAGTAGAGAATTAGCTCAGGAGGTTGGAGTAAACCTTCTGCTAGAGCTACATTATGGTACACTGTCTATCTGAAATGTCTACTTTGGAGTCAGTTTTGTTTCTGGTAGTTGATGGAAATACCCCTTCAGAAGCTTTTGTCACAATGATTTCTGCCTATTTGAGAAACGTCTTTCCCAACTCTCCAAAACCCTAGGTTGTTGTCTTTTTGAATTATGTAATTTCCATCCTATGCCCTGATGTTCTTCAGTATTCCATTTTCTTCTCAGCAGTATTGCACAAACATGGCTGCACTGAATAATGGCTAAATCTGGAGCATACTGCCCCTCAACCACGTCTTTCCAGAAAAATGCCAAACACTGCTTTTAAAAGATCTGTTGGAAAAATGTGCCAGCAGTTTAACTATGGGCCTGTCCATACCATTGTGTATATCTGTAAATAAAATGTCCCAGGGATTCTTGAAAGACTTTCTAGCTCCCAGGAGAGAGAGATTTAGCCCATCTTTATGAAGACAAGTGAATATAAATGCCTGATATGGTAACATGCTGCACAGTACAGATACATCTTAAATTTGATTCCAAGTTCTGCGTACAAAATGGTAAAGAATTTGGCTGTAGGTTCATATTCTGGATTATGTTCTTTTATGTAGTCCAGAATCATCCTAGTGGATCTGGTCTCTCTTGGGTACTGCAAAAGGACTTTGTTTTGTTAAATACCAAACTACTAAAGTGTTTTTCTTTAACAACATCTCAGCAGTTTTGTGTGTTGAATAATCCAAAATCTGATTGTCAGCCATTATGAAAATCTCTTTGAGACACCCAGGTGCTGATTGTGATAAATATTGTTTGGGAATGTTTCTGAATAGGGTTTCTGTTATTGATGTTACATATTTGTTGTCTTTCAAGTCCCTACGCTGTAGCATACACTAGCCAGATTACTTCCTTTCGGAAGATAAAAAGTAAGAACAGTTGTGCTAGAAAGGACACAGTAGTGCTGAAACAGTTGCACTGGAAAGGGTGCTTTTCAATATGTCTTTTACTTTTATAACTTCAAATTTTTACATTAACTTTTACTACTGTTGGGTAACATTTCCCATACACTCAACTCAGTGCTGGAAGTGCTTAATTTTAGAAAGCTACAAGCTTCTGTTAAAGGTTGATCTACCTATTAGCATGGAGAGGATAAAATTTACAACTGCTTCAGCAACTTTGAATGTCAAACACAGAAGTTTAAAAGGAACTTATTGGTTATGTAGCTGTATTAACATTTGGGGAAAATGCTAACTTTTCACCAGTGTTTTGGAAGAGAGAGTTGACATATTATGATGATAAATGTTCTTTGCAATTTGTAGCGGTGAGCAAATTGCATTTTATTAGTCTACTTAAGAAAGAAGTGTGTAATATACTAAGAATATAGTTTAAAACAGTTGTCTTGCATTTTCTCTCGTTGACACTAGATGGTGCGATTAGCTCAGAATCCTTTGATCAGGTTCTAAAGTTTCAACGCAGCTATTTTTTTTCTTACATGGTTTAGAAAGCGCTAATTCAGTAAAAATGCTTTGCTAGAAACTAGGTGTCTTCAAAAAACCTGGTATGTTGGGAAGTCTGAATACAACATAGATGTACCTGGAATTCAGATGGGCACGTTTTGTCTCTGAATTAAATACTTTTCTCTTTCCCTTCTATGTAGGAATAGAGCTAATCACTATTTATTAAATGAGCAAGAGCTCTGGCTTCTAACCTTATTATTATTGTGATATTAGATCTCTTGTTGTTTTAAATATATTCCCCTTTCTTTAGATAAGCCTAGGAGTTAAAGTACAGATAAGGAGCTTGGATCTCCATGGTTGTCTGCATATTTTGAATGCCAAGCTATTCCAGCTATCTCTATTTGCTAATTCAAAGCAAGGAGTGAGTGTAAGCGTCAATGGTAGCTGTGCAAAAAGAAGTAGCATGTAAATTACTATTATTACCTTAGCCTAAGATATTTTTAAATAAGGAAGTTCAGACATCTCAGTTGCTTCCTCTTTGACAATTCTACTTTGTAGAGCGGAAGGAGATACTCTTACCTATTCCTTTTCCTCTTGCTGCCCCAGAGTGCTCTCCTACAGCTCAGCAGTTTATAGAAAGTCAGAATTGATGGACTGACTTTTGAGTGGAGAGAGGGAAAATCCCCTCCACATGGAGCAAGTGAGCAATTCATTTATTTAGAGGTGTCCAAAGTTAAGGTTATCCATGAAATGACACTTGTGCAAATTGGTTTTCAGAAGAATGAGATTTCCTTGTCCCATCACCACAGTACATTGATTCCATTCCATCTTTTTCCTCAATGATGGCAAAAGCCCCTATCTTAACAATTATTTGAGACTCTCTGTATACAGTGTGGAAAAGATGATGTTGCTGGTGTTGCTTGATCATTGTTTCTGCTCCAAACGAGGTCTCTCCCAACACCCATCTTATGGTGGGTGTGTAGAGTGTTCTGTGCACTCCTATCATCCTTTTTATCTGCTTGAGTTCAGGAGGGTTCTTCCTGTGGAGGCTGCTTGAATTTGGCATGTCCCCTTTCCTGTCTTTAATAAAACAGCTTTCTTCACCTCTGAAGCCTGCCTTGTGCAAGTGTGAGTCAGACCTTACCATGGTGGTTGCCGTGCTTCTTTGACAAATTAACAAAGAAGGGGGAAGAGGCTCTAAGGATAATCCTAGATGATTAATTAATCTGTGAAAAATGTCTTATCCAGAGCTTTCTGGAAACTGTCATAAAGAATAATTTTTTTGAGTCTGAAAATGTAGATTAAGTAAAAGCTACTTATTTCATGATTCTACATTGAATTCAATAAAAAATGAATTCAAAAGACATTTGGAAAAATAAAATCAAAACTTCTATACTTTCAGAGGCCATAGCTTCATTTCTCAATTTGAAAATTTCTTGGAGTGCTTCACTACTGAATTTTGTATGAAATACAAAGTCATGCACTGGTCACAGACACAATGAAAAAAATGAAGTCCAAGACAGTGAAGTTGCAGAGGATCACTTGAGCTGTAGACTAAGTCAAGATTTTTTTGCACAGAACTTCAGAACAACATTAGAAAAGCATTCAACAGGCCAGTCTATCTGTTTTAAGTGAACAGTTGCTTGGAAGTCATCAGTCTTTAAATACCCCTAACTACCAGGGAACCAGACTTACACAGGAAAAGCTGGTTGCTGCAGCTTTCAGCATCACCATGCCTGTATACCATTCTGTGTAAATCTAGTTCCTCTTGTTTTTTTAGGGATCATGTAAGAAACCCCATTCATTTTTCAGAGATACTGAACATCCCTAGTTCCAATTACTATGGAAGAACACTATGTTAAAGGTGAGGTTCATGTAGGGAAGAGGATAAAGCTGAATTTGTTTAAATTTTGATTGTTGAGGTCTGACAAATAGTTGAGGCTGTGTCATAGTACATGCTTTCATTCTTGATCAAGGATGCTGCATTTGAGAGGCTCCTAAGGGTGATGAAGGACTGTGAGAAGCTGATGATATATGTGAGGAATAGAAGTCTGAAGTTTTCTGTTGCACTTGCAAAATTAATTGAGGTTATATAGAGGACATATTAATGTATGCATAGATATATTAGCAAGCCATCTAAAATTTAATCTGGCATCCTTTCCTGTGCTTACACTGGCTACATTTCATAAGTATTGCTAATTTGCATGAGGCATCTTTTTAGCCCTAGGGTGGCTCAGCCCTGTAGCAATGATCTTATAATAATACTTTTGATCTCTGCCCTGGTAGCTTCCTAACATTTGTGGTAGTGGTGGTAGGTTTTTGTTGTTGTTTTGTTTTTTCCCCCCTTCTTTTTAATATGCAGTTATTGGCAAAGCCCCATACTGCAGTCTGTATCCGTTAGTGAATTTTCACTGAATATTCAGTATGTTGCTTCATTAAGATACGACACTTGTTACATGTTTAATCGTGTACTGATTTTCTCTTATCTTTTGCTGTTATGGCAGATAGGCACATATCATAGATATGTATCTGTGATCTATGTTTTTTTTTATATAAAAATGCATTCAGATTAAGAAGAGACAAAAGAAAAACACAAATGTGCTTATGCTTGTTCTTGCTCTTAGAAGAGTAGCAAAAAGAGCACTGAATTTTTATTCTATTTCACTTCTTTTCAAAGAAAAATAATTAGCTTATAAATTAGTATTCTGAAGAATATTTTGTTTCTCCATTTCATGTGGACAGAAATGTCTTCCATATTTGCGATATTTGTTTTATTGTGAAGAACGTCCTAAAATGATGCAAAATTTAAATATTACAGTCCCAATGAAAAATAGTTTTTGTTTTTTTGGCATCATATGTAGGTTCACTGTTCTGTGTGCTTCATTTTTATTTTTATTTTTTTTTTACCTTGGATTTCTGACTGACTTCCCATATGATTTATGTTGCTGTAGACAGTATCTTGTTATCTTTCTAGCTTGTGACAGAGTTTAAAATAAACCATATAACATTGCCTCTGTGGGTGATTTAATTGGAAAAATCTCAGCAACGTAAGGTAAACCTCAGGCCTTGTAATTCTTTATTTTTTGGCAAAATAAATGATGGCTCATGATGGACACAAGCAAAGAAAATTCTGACCATATCTACCAGCCCATTACATGTTGTTAGATTTGCCTGAAGAATAAAGAAAGAAATTTTCAAAGGAATTTGAAAATATTTTCAGGCTATGTACACTGTTTATTTTATAAAGGCCTCCTAGGTATTGCAGGTCTTTTCAAATGTTAATCTGAATTGCAATTTCAGGAGACTCACTGTTCTTGATCTGCTGGGTGCTTTATCCATTAGTATTAATTAGCTGTTACATCTTTTATACTTTTCAGATAATGGATTTCACCTTAAGTATAGTCTTATTCCTAAGTCATATGTTTTGAAAAAGGTCTGATAAATTGCAAATTTTTCTGGCGAAGTCTCTCACTTATAATACAGAAAATGAGAGATTCCAGGAATTCTTTTTTTCTTTTTGTCTTTCTGTAATATTTTGCACAGAACTAGTTACTCTTTGCTTCTCTGTGATTAACTGAGCTGTTTTCACTTGATGCACTGCCCATATAACATTCTCATAGAATATCAAATAAATTGAGAAGAGATGTGCTATTATAAAGGTGTTTGTGTGTGTATGTGATTTTTTTTTCCACAGATGAAATAAATGAAATATAGCAAATAAATCTATGGAATCACCACTAGATTATACAGATGTAAGATTTGTGTGTTCTCTTAGTTCCTTTCTTGGAGTCTACGAGTACAGAAATATCAGTTTGCTTGTAAAATATCTGTAATAGTGTTTGCCACCTTTCCGAAGTGTTTCATGACCTGCTGATGCGAAGTGCAATAAAGCATCTTGACGTTATTAGTCAGACTGTAAGAGGAGGGATTTCTCTCAGACATGTCAGACAGCTTTAACACCAGCTGTTTCCCTGAACTCGGTAGCTGAAATGCCCTTCTGTCAGACTTCAGCTACTACTGACACTTGGGAACATACTCTACATTTTAAATGAAGCATTAAACTGCCATAATACCTTTTCACTGAGGAATACCCTTGTAATTCACTCACTCAGTAGAAGCTGTTTGCATTTATATATCCAGTGATGTTACACATCAAAAATGTTGTCTTTTTTCAGTACCAGGTTAAAAAAAAATAAATAAAATAGTACAAAGCAGAAGTTTTCAGCTCCAGAAGCTGTGGGTGGGTCCTCCATTAGCATGTAGAAGACAGAATTGATTTAGTCAAACCTTCAAACCTTATGGAGAAATACCTTGGCAGTCTAAGAGGTGCTCAAGATAATTTATACTTTGTTTCCAAGTGTTTCCTCTTTAAACTGATGTTACTTGTGGCTCTTATTTCATCTTGTCATAAAGTTTTGTGGAGTGTGGAGCTGTGGGGGGAAAAATAAATAAACAAACAAAACCCAACAGATTTCTGGCATTTAGATGAAAAAACATCTTCATGAATAGCCTAGTATTCACCTATTTTCAAGAATCTAATTTAAATAAGAACTTTGGGGGTTATTGTTATGTAGCATCGTGATATCAATAGCTATTTGAGGCTTCTCAGATTTTTCAAATGGAAAAACTTTTGCCATGTGGTTCTCTGCAACATATCTATTCCAGCAGATCATTTCACTTGCTTTCTAATAATTTCTTAATGACAATAGTGCTACTGAGGCTTATACAATTTGGGAAATGTCACAAAATAGTCAGCAGTCTTGATGACTCAGGTGACTTTTTTAAGATTTGCACTACTTGCTAAATTGATCTCTCATAGTACTTTTTGCTGTCTTTTCTGTTCCTATGCTATTATTTGTCTTTTCCATGCTTAATCAGTCTTGTTATGCTACTTTTCTCTGAACTGCACTCAGGATCCATTTCTGTATTTCTTCTTTAGGTCTTTATTCCCTACTTTTGTTATAACCATTCCTACACCTACACATGGATTTTGTTAATACTGTGAGCCACCCACAAAGTACAAGTTTCTACCAGGTAGCTGTTAACATGTAACGATTGATGCCCTTCTTGTTCAAGACAATTGCATTTTTATTGATCATTTTGCTTTTTCTCTGCTGTGAGAGAATAGGAGTTATGGTTCTCCCTGTCTCCCCATTGTCACACACGGTCTTTATGAGCAGTTTGTGTTGATTTTGTTTACTGCTGGAAGGTGTTTCCACCTCCCCTCAAGCAAAAGCAATATGAAATGCACTTGAATGTCATCAAAACTAGTGGGTCATAGTGGCCTGCTGAAATGGCAATACTCAGGGCAGCTTTTATCCTGTTGCGACTTCCAGAAACTCTGAGCAGTGGCGGATGCGATTGATTTATTTTTATTTTTTTCAGCCAACAGACTTGAGCATTCTGTATTGCATCTGTTATCTTCCAAATGGGAACAGAACATGTCCTTTTTATACATAAGGGCTAGAAGTTAGCTTATTAGGTTAATAAGTATCATGCAGAAAATGAACATGTTCTCAAATAAATATAAATAGTTTATTTTTTTCTTTCCAAAGCCTTCCTTCTTTTACAGTTATACTAAATATCCGTGTGGACTGCTCCATTGATCAGTCCTTAGCAGCTGAATTGCATGCTTCTGAGCCAAAAATTCATTAAACCTGATAATTGACCTAATAAAATGGTTGCAATTGATAACATGACATTGGAAAGGCTGAAAAGAGTAATGGTGTTTTCAACAAATAAAGAAGTTTCTACTTTGAAGTCTGTGTCACAAATTGTGTCTTTGATCAAATAGATGAGCAAATTCCAAGCAGAGAAATAGAATTTTTAGTGATAGCACATGGCATGTGAGTATAAAGGCTTATATTAATTACTGGGAAATAGCTAAAATAGCACAAAGTTAACAACTTAATGCTCAGAGTGTTAATGACATCAACCAACTTCTGAAGACCACACTTGCATCTGATTTCACATTCAAGTTGCTGCTGTTTCTTCTCTAGCAGTCATTAGGCAGTTGGCTTCCTTTACTATTTTGCAACAGATCTGCAAACTGAGCAGATCTGAACTGCATTAGTCTTCAGTTCAAACTGGGCTATTTTCCTAATTATTATGTTCATAATTTGACTTCTGCTTTGTATTACTTTTTCAGTATCCTGGAGATGTTGATATTTAGTTAAAGAAAGTAGGAATTAGTAAAGTGCGGACAAGGCTGCTTCTGCATTGCTTGTGCTGTACTAATAGCTGTAATGCCAGAGAATGTCTGGAAAAACTAGCTCAAGCAATCTCAGTCGAACTAGCCAAGACAGGTTACCATTGCTGAAAATGCTAGTGACCTATGCACTCATACAGACAGACACCAGGATTGGTGAATTTTAATCCTGTCTCTATTTCAGACTGTAAACTAGGCCACAGGGACTACTAAACACTTGCACCTCAAACACTACTGAAGAAGTGGAGCTGCATGTGTAGACAAAGGTAGAGATCAACCAGGCAAAGCAAAGCATCAATATTTATGTTTCTAAACTCAGTGTGTGTGTGTGTGTGGGGGGGGGGGGGAAGTATTGAGAAAAGTGCTACAGCATCAGCATTTCATTACTATTTTTAAAATGAAATGTTGGGATTCCTGTGAAAAACTTAATTTGCTTCCTGTATTCTCCTTCAGCACTATGGCTACTGGGAAATTCCACACTTAACCTTTAAGAGGACTGTATGCGTCTGTGCTTTGCCTTCTGACACTAGCTGCAGAGAAGCAGGGTAGATACATTTCCCAGTACAGATTTATTTATATCATTACCAGAATGACTTAAAAACTCTGTGTGGTCAGCTGGGCTGTAGAGCCACCGGGAATGTGTATCCATGGCATTCTGTAACTTTTCCTGTACTGGCCTCATCATGGAACCTTTTGTTTTCATGCTTCTTTGTTGAAGTGGAATGACTCAACAGCTGAGTTGCGATGGCAGGTCATTATCTCAAAGTGGGAGAAATCTGAGTCAATTTGCAGCGGGGTACAGAAGCAGCCTGAGCAAAATGAAATCCAGGCTTCATCCCTTTTTTTTTTTTTCTTTTTTTCCTGTCTCCCTCTTATTCTCCTTTCTTTTTGGTTTCTTTCTTCCATATAAAGAATGTACTATTTACCCAGAGTTAAAATGAAAGAAGCAAGAGATGGGCAAGACTAGCTCTCTGCTGTTGGAGTTTGATACAAGAGTTTTATAGGAAAACATATTTCACAAATACTTAAGCGTGAGGGACTGTGAGAACAGTGGTTTCCATTCAATAGCTAAAGGTATATACGGTACATATGTCTGGGGAAAAGAGGCACAAACTATTAAACCAGCAAAGAGGTATTTGAAAAGTTTGGGAGCTGATGTTTTACTGACAGCTTCCTTTGACTTTAATTCTTTTAACTGTTCATGCCCATTGGCGTATCTGCACTGTTACTTAAACATACAGCTTTTGACAGTGTGGTAATATCAGAGGTGAATAAACTAGTGTCTTGCTGTAAACCTGGTATCACAGCATGTACTTATCACTTTTTTTTATTATTTATTTATAACTTAGTATAACTCAGTTACAATTATCTTAATGGGGATTATTCTAGCAATTGGAACCCAGGTTTTACTTAAGGTATTCAATTAAGCTGAAATTGCTTGTAAAGTAGTGCCATAATAGCTGAGGCATCACTGGAAGATGGTAAGTAGGTGAGATACTAATTAATTCTTCTGAACTTCAGTAATTTAATATTCAAAAGGAGGCTGAGTCCATATAGCAGCTTGCTCATTGCATTGCTACTGGGGATTACAGAGGGAGAAACTTTGATAAAAATAGCAGCTTCTAAATGAATTTTGCTGGACTTGCATGACTGAAATTTGGGCTTTGTTGGTATTACTTCCCTACTCTAGATACAAATGCTGAGGGTCTGATCTGGCTGTGGGTGAACTCTCCAAGGACTTCAATAAGATCTTGTGTAGGTAGATGTGGGTATATTAAGTACAACATTTTCCCAAACACTGCTAAATCCAGGGATGATGGTCATGTTTATATATAATCTTGAAAAGCTGGATTCTTATATATTTAGGCTTTTGGGAAAAGTAGCTTTCAGCCTAATACAGCTCCCTTTGATTTTCAAAGGACTGTAAGCCAGAAACTCGTTTAAATTCTTTCTGAGAATCTCATCTGATAATAAAATGAGAGGTGTGGGAGAACATGAAATTCATCCTTTCTTGGAGTTGCCCCCTTATAGAACAGCACAGATCACTGTATCTTTGCTGTATCATGATTATTGACCAGGTTATTAGTGCAGTCCTTCCAGGCTCCTGAATACTTCAAAGCAAATTTTCCACTGCCCTTCTCATTATAGCTATCAGTAATGATCTAAGCAAGACTGGTCTGGAGATTCCTCCCTAGATGCATATTCTTTCCAAACCTCTTAATTCAATCTGAATGATGATGATGATAATTTAGGTTATAGTATTACCCAGGGGTTGTGACTGTAGAGCAGGGTTCCATTGTCCTAAGTAATATACAGACAAGGGAAAGCTTAAGTGTGATACCACAGAGCTATGCAGGTTAAAAACAATACAAGTGAGCAGAAATTAATAGGAATCCCTGTGTATACTCAAATTATATCTACTAATCTCTCTACTATAATCAAATTATACCTACTTCTTAACTATCATATAATTCTGTTGTAATTTCTTTAGATAGAGATGTTCATGTCTCAGGGCTGAATTATAGACCAGTGCTACCTTATTACATTTATTGGCTTTTTCCCATTAGTACTGCACTGCAGCCTTGCCTCTTGCTGAGAAACACATGGACAAACAAAATACACTCATTTCGGGGGGGGGGGGGGGGGGGAGGGGGAGAGATGATGTTGATTAAAGGTGGTTCTGGGCATGCGGTCCCTTTTTAACCAGAGACCAAAAGAGTAAGGATCTGCTATGATTGCCCAGTGTAGAAATTAACCCCCTTACTAACACACCACCACTTAATTAATGTGTTAATTAATTAATGGCCTTAATTTAATTCTCTGCATGTGTTGAATTGAGTTGATGAGTGTTACTATACTTTCAATTAGATGGGTTTTGCAACATAATTTTCATCATAATGGTTAGTATAAATGAGTTTTCTTAATTATGGTAGGGTGAATGCTTTGTTAAGGGGCTCAAGACTGTAACTGTGTTTGGCATGGCCTGGTGGGACCTGTCATTTTCAGGGGCATCTGTGCCCACCTGACTTCTCACAAACTCTCTGACAATGTTTTGGGGACTTTGATGTATGATACTGAAGACTTGTGATAGGTAGAAGGTCTTACTCAAATTCTCCATAAAGTTATTTATTAAAACATTATACTTGTTACTCAGTAATGGGTTTAGTGTTCTCATCTAATCTGCCTTCTAGGACTGCTGGTGGAGGACACCATGTTGTACGCCGGTCATGTTATTTGCTATTCTTTTACAACATCTTGGGGGCTGCAGGAGCATTTAAACTTGTGATACGATCGTATTAATAAGATATAAATTAAAAGATTACTATTTAAAGCAGTAGGGCAATACTTCATGGAATGTCAAAATGCAGAATTTGCAAAAAATCCTTGTACTCCAGTAATGTTTTTTCTTCCCCCAGACTTATCTATTTAGTTATGAAGGCAATGTCTTCTTTCGCTTTCCGTTCCCTGTAAGATGTTTGGTCTCCTACTGAATAACTGCTTTGATGTCTTCCTGACTGTGGGGAAGGAAGGAAATTTCACTTCTTCCTGACTGTGGGGAAGGAAGGAAATTTCACTTCCACGGTGGTAGAGGTGACCCAAGCAGCTGCATGTGGCTGCTGAATCTGTGGCAAGAATGAGCATTTCAGGAAAAAATAAGATAGAGAAGACAGGCTTCACATTTTTAATCCTCCCCTACTCCAATATCCTTAACCTTTTTATGCCCTGAATCTACCCTAGAGCTCACACTTTTTCATAAATATTACACCACAAGATGCGGAAAGTGCTGAGGGTGCTGGACAACAGTGCTTTGCATTGTTTGAGGGCTAACAAGTTTAGGTACAGTGTTACATCCATTCATGCCATATTTCATCCAGTCTCATCTATTTTTCTGAAGTGTTAAGGTCACAGAGTAAGAATGTACTACCCACTTGGCCTCGTAGATTTTGCTTATCCTTGGGCTATGTCAGTGACCCTTCTGCAGATACAGGAGGGTTGCAGGGCTCCAAACCTCTCTGCTCCCGGGCCTGTGAGTGTGTATCAGGGACAAAACCCAGACCTGGAAGCAAAAAACTGTATCTGCTTGGTGCAGTCTGATTTCCAGAGACACAAGTAAACTTGCACTTGGGGTAATTTAACTATGCAGTTAAGAACTGTTAGTATTGTGCATTTGTGAAAGTAAAAAAAAATTTAAAAAAAAATAAATAATAAAAATTAAAAAGTTAAAAAGCAAAGTTAAAATCTTTCCTTCTTATACGTAGTATCCGTTATATAGAATAAAGTGGCTGATAAGGAGGTAGTTGGCCAAAATGTTCAGTTTCACAGCTGTTTTCTTGAGAGGGCTGAATGGAAGCAAATATTTATCTGTGTTTTAAGAAACATTAGGGATGATCTTGGAAATTACACATCTGAAAATCTGTACCAGATACTTTTAATGAGATAAATGTAATGGGATTGGAACAAACAAGAATAGCTTTTGTAAAGTAAGAACAGGTTTCTTTTCACTTAATAGAATCTCTGATAGTGTCAGTGAATTAGTAATAATCGGAAAATAGACTGCAGTCATTTATTTGTACTTAGTAAATAACTTTGACAAAGTCTCATCACTATAAGCTGCTAAGGAGGGAAAATATTTCCAGAATTGAAATAGTATGAAAGATTAGAAGCAAAATAATCAAAACAATTGTGAGAAATTAATGGACTATTTGCAATATGGCAAAAGGAAAACTGAGGTTGTTCTAAGACAACCCGGGAAAGTCTATACACATTGTTGAAATCTGTCCAAGACTATGTTATAGAAATATAAATATTCTAATTAATTATCAGAGAAATAGCTACACTGGCATAGGGCAATTTGCAGATGGCACACAATTATTTTGGGTACTGAAAACAAGACGAAGCTTTAAGGCGATTCAGAGGAATTAAAGAGATCTAGAAGAATAGGCAGATGATAAAATGTAATTTTGAAAAATATGCATTTCTACAGTGGAAGGGGGAACAAATTACTCATGCATGTTTAATTAGCTGAATATTTTAGAGGTGGCTTATAACTTTGTGGAAAAATCTTTATATACAGTAGTGACTTAAATCACTAAGAAAAAATGTTTACAAATGATAGCAAAAATCAAGTAGTGAAACATTGAAACCATTCTAGTTGCATAAGCACCTTTACTTTACTTTACTTTACTTTACTTTACTTTACTTTACTTTACTTTACTTTACTTTACTTATGTAAAGCTGCTAGAATCGGGGGGGGGGGGAGGAGGAAGGGCGGGGAGGGAGGTTGGAATACAGAAACTGCACTTTAAAATTAAAAAAAAAAAAAAAAAAAAGTAAGTATTTTGTGATGTTGTCCTAACACACTGTATTAGGCCATGATTCTGATTTTTGCCACCTTCTCCAATTTTCTCTTCCATTCACCATTTTCAGTCAAATCAGAAAGAGGTTAGTAGCTGAAAAGAGATTCTTACAGCTTCCATAAAAATGATACAGCATGGATTCATTTTGTATTAGATACCAGTGCATCTATACAGGTGAATATGAGAGGTGTCAGAGTGGGAGAGAAACTAAGAGGAAAAAATGTGAAATTTCCACCACTGTAAAAGCTTCTGTTGGCGCTAGCACCTTATTAAACATCAGAATTTAGTGACATAGTTCAAAGCCATAGGCAGGGAGGCCTTGTTTGTTCCGTTGCTTATTGGTCCGTGGAAATATTTCATGAGAGAACACAAAAAAACAGGACATTTCAGATAGGAGAAGTCAGAACATATGAATCATATGCAACTGTGCAGATGGATAGGAAATTATGTTTTAGTGAGGCTTTCAGCTGAGCTGTAGAGTACAATGCACATTGCTGTCCCATAGGTCTTGCTTTCTGATAAAACAGGTCTCTGTTTAATAGGACATAATAACCTGTAATATATAACATTTTCAAGGTTGTGCAGATTGGAAACCAGCAACCTGCTAGCTCAGTGGTAATTTCTGGAATGTTCAGAAGGAAAAAAAGCAGTGCTAGTGTTCGAAATACCTTCCTAAGAGATGAATTAGGTACACTAAGCTGTAGATGATCTTCAAAATTGCAAGTTGTTTAAAAATAATTAGGTTTGTATTTTTATTTGTTTAGTATTTCTTTCCTGGACTCAAAGCTATTATGGTAACTAAAATTATAAGGCTGTGTTATTTTGTAAGTAGACAGATTTTTTACATAATTACATGTCTTCAATTTACCAGACTCTCAAAAAACTGAATATTGGTGTTAGTGACAGTATGGTCTTAAATATTCTGTAGAAGGGAGGCATGATATATTGTTTCCACTTCTTTAAAATTCACTCATGCATAAGAACCGCCACTACTAATTTATGGTATGCTTTTGTACCAGTGATATATGCTCATTATATGTATAATCAAAGAACTATGTATGTGTTTCACTTGAAACTTTACATATGAATTTTATGTCTTATTTTTATCATGGTCTTAATGAAATGTTAGCATTTTTCTAACAAATATTTTATTGAAAAGGAGTTGCATTTGGAACTATCCTATTACCTTTCTTTATCATTGTGAGATGAGATCATACAGGGACTGAGAGAAACAACATATTTTAATGAAAGCAGTCTGATCTTGTACTAATTTCATTTAATATAAACTAGTGACAATCATCTTGTTAAGTCCAGTGTAGTCTAAAAAACTCTTAATAAATGGAAGAAGTAGTTTTCTCATGTCACCTTAGGGGCCACACAATTTAATGCACAACTTCACTTGCTCTGGATTTACAGCTTGGAATTTGGAGCAAATAAAATTATAAGAGCAAATATAATTTCTTGGGGGTTCTGTTGGACAAAAGGCATGAGATGGCAGTGCATGCTTGCAGCCCAAAAGGTCAACTTCATCCTGGGCTGCATCAACAGAGGAGTGGCCAGCAGAGCAAGGAACGTGACTGTTCCCCTCTGTTCTGCCCTTGTGAGGCCCCACCTGGAGTAATGCATCCAGGTCTGGAACCCCCAGCACAAGAAGGATGTGGATCTGTTAGAGCAGGTCCAGAGGAGGGCTACAAAGATGATCAGATGGCTGGAGCACCTCTCCTGTGAGGAAAGGCTGCAGCTGTTCAGCCTGGAGACTAGATAATCTTTAATCTTGGAACTAGATAATCTTTAAGGTCCCTTCCAACCCAAGCCATTGTAAATTTCTACGATAAGGTTTCTCCTACCAGTTCATGAGTCTCAAGAAAGCTAACCAGCTAAAAAATGCTACAAGTTACTGCTAGTTTCTTGTGGGTTTTGCTATACAATTTGGCATGTTATCTTGTTCTAGGAACAGTCTGCTGAAATTGAATATTTTGTAATTCTTTTGAAATACTTAAGGGGCTATATCATCTTTAAATATGGGGAAAAAAGTTGTTCCTTTTTCTTGGCTTTAAGTATCCTGGCTGCAATAAAATATCTTTCAATACAAAAACAAACAAACAAACAAACAAACAAAAAACATATGCACAAATTTGTTAGAAATAGTAGCTTAAAGCTAAGAATCTGACTACATAGAGTGTTTACCATTAACACAGTGTAAATCTGTCCTAAAAGTTATTTTTGTTCTATCTTAAAACTCTGGCATTTTAAGTCAAAGTTGGCAAATAATTTCATTTGAATAAAGAAGAAGAAAACAAATCAGAAATCACAGTATTTTGTATTGACATTTTTAATATCAGGTTTGGTTTGGATAAGTCAAAACAATTTATTTCAAAGCTGCAAAATAGTTTTGGACTTGTCTTCTAAAACTGGCATTCCAAAATGGAACAGAATCTTCAATAACAAGGATAGAAAAAGAAATAATTTTCTCCCCTCCAGATAAAAACTGTTGTATCAGACTGAATGAAATATTTCAGGTCTACCTGACCTAATTTCTATTTCTGTTTGGTTACTGAATGAATAATCTGCTGTTTGCACGTGTCTATCTGTGAATGTGCCACAGTATGTATGGACTTACAAAGAACACATGCAGCAAACCTTTTCATTTCAAACCCTTATTTTGATTTATGAAAATATAGAATAAAATTACTTACACATCTTGACTATAAGCAAGTCCACGCTGAGTACTGTGGACTCTAAAATAGTAAACTCTTTCAGTGTATGCAGTAAACCATGTATGGCTGACTTAGAGGAAATATACAGTTTTGCCCCATAAATACTGCATTCCCATTCTGCTCGTGGCAGAGTATGTTGGATTATTTGCCAAATGTTCTTGAGACTCAGACTCCTCCCTTCATGTACCAAGAACACACACACAAAAAAAAAAAGATAGAGTCACTTATCTTGCCACAGCGTTTTAAACTATTTACTTATTTATTTATTTAATTTGAAATATTGATCTGTTTAATGTTGCATGACTATGTGGCTTTTTTTTGTAAGTTGCCATGTGTCCTTCCCGCACCATGATCCAAAGGAGAGTCTTGGAAGCAATAGATGAGAAGTGCCATTTTTACCTTTCTTTTTGTCCAGTCTTAGAACAAGTCTCTTGCCTTCAATACTACATATGTAACAGGGCAATATAATTAACTATGATTTTGGGGAAATAACTCGAATATATTCAGTTTTAAAACATTGTCTCAGTTTTTCAGTCCTGAGGTTTTCCAGTTGAAGTATCTTTAGTGTGAAAACAGACAGCTCTGAGGTTGGGGTGATAAGGAATAAGGAAGATTGTTAAAAAGTCCCTACTGGCTATTACATATGTTATGTTCCATTGTAGCTCGAATCCAAATCTTGGGACTTGCAATTCAGAGTTCTGCGCTTCTCTGCTATGCCACAGTCTTTCCCTTTTTTCCCCTGACCCTCGGCAAATGAAAGAAGACAGGTTTTAAATCAGCTCAGAAAGGTCTTCCTTGATCCAATCTTCCATAAATAATAATACTTGGTTCTACTTACAGTATTATATGAATTATTTTTTTTTATATTTAGAGTTAAAGGAAATGACATACATTTTTTTTTTATTTTTTTTTTTTACTTTTATAACCTACCTTGTAATTAATTAAAGGATGTAGAGATTATACTCTGACAAGTACTGTATAAAATGTCATTCATAAATTATTTGCCTGAGTCACCTTTTTTAGATTTTACCTTTCTAGTTTTGTGTTTAAAAAAAAATATATATAAATCTGATACTAATTATACATGCCTGATCTGTCATGACATTTTGAATCAACCACAGTACAGTAAAAAAATGAGTGTGAGCTGATCAAAATGTAACTCTGTCAAGTGTCAGCAAGTCTTTTTGGAACGGAGAAAAAAGAAAAAAACAAATGCTGAAAGCATCAAACCCAATTTTTTTAGTTCTGTGCTTTGTTGTAACCATGTGCATGCATAACTGTTACTGGGAATAATCTATTTTTTGGCAGAAGTCCTGACTGAAGTCAAGGGGGAGTTCAGCCTAAATACCCTGTTATTGTCCATTACACGGAATATTGTCAAAATTGCATAAACAATGTGCCTTTTTAATTAAGCTTGTGATGTAAAATAGAGTTTCAAGGGGCATTTTACTGATGTGTTTTAGACAAAGAATAAAACATGTAAGACACAGGAGACCTAACTGTCTTTAGTGTGTTCTGTTTAGCTACCTTTCCTTTTGTATAGATAAAAGGAGAAAAAGTTTTAAATCTGGACTGTCAGGTTGGAAAAGTTTGCAGAATAACAATTTAGGGTCTTTTTTTAGATTTGTTTTATATGAATACTGTAGAAAATGGATGAAGTTTCTTCTGTTTCTTTTGTGACTTATTAAGCATTCTACTCAAGTAATATCCCGTGTTATACATATGATTGTGTATATAACTTACTAAGAATTTCTAGAGTATCATAATTTTCAACTGAATGCATGGTTTGATGTCCATCTTTCAGACAGATCCTTTCATTTATTCAAAGCATTCTATCTTATTTAACTTCTTTTGGGAAGACTGAAAAGCAGTAGACAGTCATTTTAATGTATTTCACATCTATTTGTAATATGTCTGCAAACAAGCCTAACAGTCTTAATTTTGAAGGGCTGTACAAGTTTGTTCCTTTTTTTTTTCTTAATCAAAATTCAGAGTTTTCTCCGCATTACAGTGTGGCATGTGCTTCCTTTAGGTAAAACAGCTAAGCAAATTTCTTACAAAAAGTATTTATAAAATATATTTTAACACAGCAGCTACTGGAAGGCAGAAGGGAAGGTAATGGTCCCAAGCCCTAGAAGGCAAAGGCAGAGACTCAACCTAGGTGTGGTTGCCCCACACCTCCTTGGATGAGGCCCTGGGCAGCTTGATCTAGTGGCTGGAATCTCTGCCTATGGCAGGGGAGTTGAAACTGGATGGGCTTTAAAGTCCATTCCAACTCAAACCATGCTGTGATTCTGCGATAATGGGCAACACTAAAAGGTGTGGGGTGGGGGGTGTAGAAGTCTTTGAAACAAATAGTAGATAAAATGAAAAGACACTAGGGCAAATGAGGATTGCATAATAAACACAGGGGAGAGAATGAATAAATAATTGTGAAAATGAAGCTCCATATGAGAGGCAAATGAGAAAATGTGGAAAGAATACAAAAATAAAGTGTTGTAAACATTAAATGCTTTTAGTTTTAATTCTGTCCTTCTTAATAGTTAATTCTAAAACATTTTCTGATAAAATCTTTGATTTTGAGTCTAGATTACCGAAGTGGGAAAAAATATACTGTGAAACCAAAAAGAAGTCAGCTGTACAACTCCAAGTGAAACACATCTACATAGCTCTTTATTTACTGGGGGGGGGGGGGGGGGGGGGAGGTATTATCTGATTTATTGTTTCCTGTAGCATAATCATGAGCCTACTTATGATTCATCAGTGTGCTGTACACACATACACATTTGAAGTAGTAGGTCTTCTGGTTTCAGGTGGTGCAGGGGAGGACCATAGTCTTATTTCCACAAACAATATTAATTTATTATTATCAAAATAATTATCAAAATAATTAAAAGGTTAATGATCTTTCAAAGCCCTGGATGTTGTGATAAGTTAGTTTACCTTCCAAAAGTTTCATAAATTGGAGGAAGGGATGGGGAGTGGAAGACTTTGAAGACTTTGTAATTAGCTTTCTATGTGAGCTGCCAGGGGAAAATTCTTCCTTACTTGTATACCTGCAATCTTCTTGTTCAGCTACTGAAATCCAAATGAACTCATAGAGACATTTATAGAAAACTTATTCTGGTCCCTTGTCTCCATCTAGGATACTAGTTTTGTGTTAACTTGCTCATAGGTATTTGTCTCTTTTATTTTTCCAGGTTAAATTTATTGAGGAAAGCAAAGTGGTGGAAAAAATAATTTAAAAAATTCTCTAGATTACAGGAGCTAAATAGTGTGAGGAACAGTCATCAAATGAGAAATACATGTTCAAGAAATAATACCTAAATATATTGTAATACATCAGTTTGTTTTGCGAAATATTGCCTTAAGCTACTAAAGCTAAGGTGTTTTGTTTTGTTTTTCTGAAAATATATTAGGAATAAGACACTAGCTTTGGATTTTCAGAAGAGTTTAGTTCTCTTTAAAAGGTAGTTGATTAAAACAGAGTGAAAGCACTCTTACAACTGCAAAGGTAACTAAAACTGGATGTATGCATTTATGGACACTTAAAAAAACATAAAACAGAAAATTCACTCTCTGGCTAACTACTAGTGACCATTAAAATGACTATTATATATATCACCTAATAATAACATTGGATGCTAAGAATAATTTTAAAATACATAATTTCAAAGTTGCTCTCACATCATTTACAGGTAAGTCTGATTACATCCTTCTGTCTTTGAAATGTGAAACTGAAACAGGCACAGAGATCTTGAGTGACTGGTTAATGATCATGGTGAAAAAAAAGAATAAAAAGCAGAGTTGCTTAATTTCCCGACCATACTTTGGCTGGTCATTATGCTTTATATAGTGAGCCAAACAAGAAGTACATGGATTTGAAACAGCATCATACAAAGGTTATCCTCTAACACAATCATATTAGAATAATGACTGCAACCTTCGATCAGGATAAATCTATTCTCCCCCTTACAAAGCAGAGGGAGAGTCAAACACATTAAAAAGCTCATTGATTAGATGTCTCTGAGACACATGCTGCTGGGGGATATATAGACCTTGGTGAAAGATTCCTTTCTGTTGAAACAACTGGTTTTAGAAGATGTTATTTCTAATATAGATGTTTATTATGAAATATGAGTTTGCGATTCTAGTGTCTTTGTATGTTTTAATTAAAAAAAGAAAACTTTTTTGTAGCATTTTCTATTTCCCCTGTGATATAACTACTGATACACTGTATCCAGATTAAGATCGATTAACAATTCAGTGAATTTTGCCCAACAGCTATAATCATTGGTTGCCTTAGCAACTTGGTAGATTAAATCATAAGCTAAAATCCAGGGGGCTCAATTAAAAATTCTTGTTGAAATTCAAATTCTCATGAGGGTGAAATGACCAGTGATTCAACATGCACTGGAGAATTTTCAGGGTTGGCTCCTTTTTATTCAGTGCCATTTACTGTAAATTAAACATAAACCTAGTTAAATATTCAGGAAATATTTACCTATTGCAATTTACCACAGGTGCTGATGTATTAAGAATAATGAAACTTTGTGGTTTTATTATGTAGCAAGGTACAGGCATCTTGCTTAAAGATTGCTGATTTATCATATACACTAGGCTGTTTCTCGTATTTGATACTGAACTGAATTTATCCTACCGCTGATCCTACTCATACTTGATGCACAACAACAGTGCATCTTAATGTACTCTTGATCCATAATGTTAGGGTTTTAATTCTGGAACATGCTCATAAAGGACTTGGATTTGTTCAGCGTCGATATCATCCACTGTCCAATTTGTGGGTGCAGAACAGAGCCAAATTTCTCTGTTCTGTTCCTCCAACTTCAGTTTGGATGCTTTCAGTCATTCCTGGCTAAATACCAGGGCCTATTCACCTCCTATTGACCATACTGATCTTTGTGATACTGATTTTCTTGTATTGTCTTTTAGTTTTTCTATCTCTTTTTCTACTGCCCTGATGACCATTTCTTTAGGTAGATGCACTTTTCCCACAAGACTGTTGAGAGAAGTCTTGTTCATTGTCCATCGGCCTTTCTTAGAAATGTTTTTGCCTCACAAAATGACCTTCAAGTACTTTGATATGGGCCAAAAAGTATCAGCACCAGGCCATTAACATGTTACTGCTGTGCTTGTACAACTCTTGCCTCTTGTTCTGCTCCTTGCACCAGAAAAGGGATGGATTTGTGCTTTCTATATTCACTGGCTGTAATGGAAAGTTTTCTTCTCTACTTATCTTCCATTGCTGTGTCCCTAGTCTCCCCAAAGACAGACTGTCTGCTCAGACACTGAACACATTCCACCTCCACAGAAGGAAATTCAGAACCAATCTTAAGCAGCATTGTTTTTCTTACTTTCATCCTCTTTAAAGAGTTAGCAACTCCTTTTCCCTAATACATAGTGCTGACCTCCTTTTTAGAGAAAAATTAAACAATGAAGATGAGAGGAAAGGAGCTACTTCCTTTGAAAGAACTAAGTACAAATACGTAGCCTGAGAGAAAGATAAATGTTGCTGTAACTCTGCTGATGGAGAGAAAACTGTCTACTTACAGTAGTAACAGAGGAAGCATCCCCTTTCATTCTTTAAGTTCCTCCATTACATTTTGGTGTATTTCCTACATGCCAGTAAATCTACAGAAAAGGTGCTGAACAGTTATTCTGAAACTGTATTTAAGTTGTGCTGAATACTGTTGGATTTCATAGATAAAAACGATAGTAATCACAGAAAAGAAAGTTGATATAAAATTTAATATATCGTATAGATAAAACACCATCACTTGGAAGCTGAATATAAAGATGAATCTCAACTCCTCTGGGCCCTCTGTCAGCAAGAAATCTTTGCAGCCAAATTTTATACTAAAAAATATGCCTTGAAAGCTTTTTAATAATTCTAGCAGTTATAACAAATTATATTTTAATATAATACGGAGTAGGCCTAAATTGGGGTCCTCGATGCCACAAAATTCTGATACTAGTTTAGGACATAAAAGCATAGCTGTGGGAGAAAAAAAGCATGTAGAAAAAAAATATGGGAATTAAAGCATAGATTAAAAAAAAAGAGAGAGAGAGAGGGGCTGGGACTACAAGATAGTTCTTTTGCATGCTATAAGCAATCTTTTATTCATTTATTTATTTATTTATTTTAGCTTGCTAAATTCTTTGTATATGTTGGCTGTGTGAGAGGAACTTTCTGGTCATTAGAAGCTAATTAATGAAGATTAGTGGAAATAAAAGTTATGCTACCCTTTTTTCTGGAGAGTATTTCCTGGCTTTGGAGTGTGAATGTGCTTGCAATTTACCATTATTTTAAAATGCATTTATTTATTGTATTTAATGCTTATGATGGATTTTGTAGCTCCAGCTCAGAAATCTTATTGTGCAGAAGTGGCCTCTGTATCTGCATCACTAAACTTTACCTTGCTGTTTGCAGAGCTGTTCAGCATTTCTATATCATTCTCAAATGACTTTCTTTCATTTTAAAGTCCTCATTCTGGCATCACGGGTACAGAATTCATGCTAGCTTCATCTGTGCTCTACATTTCTTTATTAATTTTGATTACTAATTTTTAATGAATCAGTTGGTAGTAGGATGTGGAAACTTAGCTGATGAATGACTGGGTCTCTTTCTTGGTTTCCTTATCCTAAAAGAAAAAAGGCTAAAAGGAAAAGGTGGAGGGGGGTTATAAATAATATATTATTGGAGACTTAAACAAATTTTTATGCATACATACCTATGTCTTTCAAATGTAATGAGTAGTATAGAACCTCACCTTTCCCTAATTGTGTTGACCTATAAAGCAGTTTTAATCTGCATATTTTGAAAGGTCTTACAGGGGTGATCAGTAGTACTGTTTTCTTCTGTCTGGTGAAACAAAGACGTGCAGTGGGGAAGGGAACAGGGTAGAGCTTTACAGCAGCAGTATGGCTGAGCCAGCAGCTGAAGCCCAGTTTCCTGAATCCCCTTTAGTGTCCTAGCAGTTCTGTCCCATCACTAATACTCAGTGTTGTTCATAACAAATGGATCTTTTGTTCCAAATTAAATTGTTTGCAATGAGTCAGAGACGCTTTAATAGGACAGTGGGATTTCAGACATGATGGATAAGTGCTGAAGGAATCATTTCCAGTTGTTGATGGAAAACCATCTATTCCAGCCATAGGGATTAAATAGTGTTAGAGTGCCTAGTTTAGAAGTCTGTGCAAATTGCAAGGCAGACATTTTTGAAATCAAGTCTGTAAAGTGCATGCATTCTTCTAATACAACTTTAAACACAGATTCTCAAAGAAAAAGGAAAAAAAATGACTCCTCCTGTACTGACACCAGCAAGGTGATAGACACAGATAGGTGATGGATTGTAATATTAAGTACTTTCTGCTGTGCATGAGGATTTAAATGAGGATTATATTAGCAGATTGATGAATTGTCCTGCTCTTCAGTTTGCCCAGAGAAGTAGCTGGGTAATGGTCACCCAAATTATATCAGAATATATAGCTAGCAGAGGTAGAACCAAGTAGTTTTTCATCTGTGTGCTATTCTGCCAACCCATAAAAAACCCTTCTAAGCCAAGAAAGCATCATTTAAAAACTTGTGTGCAAACTGTAAGATCTATTGGCCGGGCACTAGTGAGGAGATGTGCTGATGGAGAGAGATTGCTCTTCAAGGAAACTCTCAATGAGAAAGGTGTTAGGAAGAGAGAGTGGGTTTGCGTCATGCTGTGGACTTTAACAGATTGGTTTCCAACTGCCTAGCACAAGCAGAGAGATTGCTGGCGTGTAGCATGTAGTGAAGATGGATATGTACTATGCTGCCTAGCAAGCATACAAGCAAATAATTGTATCAGCAAGCCAGAAACATGATTTTGATCTCTAAAGTGAGGAGGTAAATGAGGAAATAATTTTAGTTTTTATCTCGGCTGACCTAAAAGATTAGTTCACTAAATTTTCTCCATTTTCTATATCCTGTCTAGCTACAGCTTTTTAGAAATAAATTGAAGACTCGGGAACTGTTTTATTGAAATTACTACATCAGAGAAAAAATGTTTGGTTTTGGATGCTGGCTTTCAATTCTGTTGTCAGAATTGGGATCAAACTGACACATTTTTCTCCTGTCTAATTTTTCCCTGATTTCTGGAATTAGTACATAACATCTAACATTAATGCACTATAGATTCCTGCTTTTTGCATCTTTCAGATCAAATTTGAATTTTAATAGTACAATCAGGATATGAGTTAAAGGGTAGTGGTGTCTGATTTAACTATTTTATTGCCTTCTGTAGGTACAATTATTGAAAATTTTAGGCATTAAATCAATGCTAATAAGCTGCACTAAGATATCATTAACATACCCTTTCAGGTAGTGTATAATGTCATGAAGTCTAACATGTCAGAAAAATGCAGTCTGAACTCCTGATGCTTCAGTAACTCTACTTACACTGCATGAGTAAAATGTATCCTAATATTGGAAATATTAAATGTTTGATATTGAGATGTTTAACAATTTCTTGCAGTACACAAGAGAAAGCTCTATGAGTATTATTCAGCTTAGTGGAGGAAAAAAAAAGAGTCTTACAAAATTTTATCATTTATTTTATGATGTACTAGGAGATGGTAGAGAAGTCTGAGAGCACATTCATCTTTACAAGGGTTATTTGTCCTGGATGGAAAACAGATGATAAGATGCCATCCCCTGATAGTGAAGGTTTAAACCACCAAGTTTTTGTATAACTTTTAATTCATAAATATTGTGACCAAGGACTAACTTTAAATGGGTCTACCTGTGAGTATTGTCAAGTAGTATTTTCAAATATGTGATCATGCTTACAGCCAGAGTCTCTGGCTAAGAACTCAAATATAGTATCTGAAACAAACTGGACGCATGACTTGCTTTGGCAATAAGGAAGGGATGTGTTGCTGGTCCTGTATTAAAATAAATAAATAAATAAATCTTATTCCTGAAGGGTTATTGAAAAGTCCAGCAGAATTTCAAATAAAACTGTTGGAAAAGGACATGCAGGTGGAGGCACACAGCCTTACAGTAAGAATGTGTACTTTGAATTTTAGAAAGATATTTGCATATATTTGAGGGCTCAGAGATGATCCAATACTTCTCTTCACTTCACTGAGCATCTGTGTCTGTGGAACACAAAACCAAAAATTTATTTTCATCCTGTTAGAAAGACAGTGGAAATGGGTGTCACAAAAGCATACGGAAACTAAGGTATCTCCAAATGCCACCAGTCTTATTAAATCAAATATTCTTCAGAGTGCTTCTCTTAACTATCACAATTAGTTGTACTGAAGGGATATAATTACATATTCTTGTCTGTCAACTCATGCAAAAAACACAAATGGACATTTTCTCTTTAGTAGTATAGGATGTTTATGATTACTCTGAGGTGTGATTTACCTCACTTAATTTTAGCTATCCAAAAGTTACATATTTCAGTCCAAGCTTGACGTCACAGGTCCCATGATACTGGCAGAAAACAGCCGTGTTGCATTGCTGGATTTGTGTGATGGCTGGACCATGGTTGGTTATGCGAGAAGTGATGAAATACTAGTCTCAGAAATCCCAGGAACTCCACACTGTTAGACAAAAGAGCTTGGAGTCAAGACAGAAGGTTCTGATGGATTTTTAGGGATGATGCTGCCCACACCAGGTCTCAAGTAGGCAATTAAGAGGGATGGTAGGGCAGGGTGTAACGTTTGGAAGGAGTTGACTGCCTTGAAGCAAAACAGGATTTGCTTATTCAGAGAGCCACAGAATCTGAAAGCAAGTTGGTCTAGGTGTAAATTGTGCAATCTATCATAGCCAATAGTTTTGTAAATATTTCTAAAAATGATCTTGCAGTTACAGTTTAGGGTCTCCATATAAACTGCGTAATACTGAGATCATTTGAAATCTGTAAAAACACTGAGACACAAAGTAATTTGAGCTGAAAAAGAGCTCTTCTGGCTTCTTCTTTTGCAAACAAGACAATAATAACAGAAAACAAGTAGCAGCTCCCTGGTCGTGGCAGTTTTCCCAGCATCATCTGTGAGTGGCAGCTCTACCACAGTGCTTGAACAGAGCTGCAGAGCAGGAGGTACTGACCTTCCCAAATAATTTTTACAGAAGGGAGAGATCAGGAAATGTGCCTATAGCAAGGCCAGTGGAACAAAACTAACATCACTTTGCTTGGAAGCAGTGCCAAACTAGCTTCTCTTTCTGCATAATTCTGTGTACCTGTGTGTGTCATTGAGCAGCTGGCTGGGCATATTGCTGGAGGATGCTCTTTAATCAAAACATTATTTTAAAAGGTTAGTATCATCTATTCAGCAGATGTAAACTTAATTTTTCATTTATTTCTGTCTTTTGTTTCGTTTTGTTTTTTAAATTTTCATTGACAGCTGTAGACCAGGTGAAATATGGGCCATTTATGTTTGGTTTTTATATTTCCGTATATTCTGCTTTATTTATACCATTTTATTTTGAGAGAAGTAGGAAAAGGTACTCTGTGCAGTCAGTAATAAAAATGTGCTATCAAAATAATGTCCCCCTCACCTGTTCCTCTTTGACTGATTAATCCTTTATGTTGTAGTAAAGAAATTTTGAAGCAAGATTCCCTCTGGTCCCTGAAATATGGGCATAAAGAGTTCTTTCAAACTGAAAACCTCTGAGGTAGAATGAGATGCTTAAAAATGTTTGAAGAGTGACAGTTTTTTAATGAATTATGGATGTGGTATTGATTTTATTTTTATTTTTTTTCTTAACTTAGTTGGTAGATTTTTTTTAATTTTTATTTATTTATTTTGCATTGCAGAAAGTTGCCTAATTCCTAGTTCACAAAATATACTACTGATTAAGCCTCATAGGTTAGAAGTACAGGCAAAGGAGTTCAGGAAAATATTACCAGATAATCGTCTTCCAGCTATTGTGAGGGATCTATGATATAGCAAGTTGGGGAGTAAAGGGAATGAAAGCATGTTGAAATGAATGACTGATCCAAGCAGAAAAACAATACAAATAAAGAACAAATAAAATAAATATAAGGAAAGAAAGAAGGAAGGATGGAAAATGGGGAGGAGGGACACTGACAATTTCATGTAGGTAACCTAGCTGCAAAGAGAACCCCATTTGTATGTTCTTAACAAGTTCGGTTTGTGTGGATGGATTGGGCAGAGAGTTGGTATACCTCAACCTATCCATATGAAAAGCTATGTCTTGTGTTTTATACAGTTAGTTACCTATGGCCCTGAGGACCGAGGACTACAGAAAAGAGAAGTGCAGCAAATTAATGTGGGCGACTACCTAGAGATTCTCTGAACTGATGGAGTTCAATGACTGGGGACAGTTGTTCTTAGTTAATTAACAGAAGGTTAAGAAAATAACGGTAAGGTGGAGAAGGAAATGTACTTCCAAGTAGCTTGAGTCTCTGTTTACAGTGGTTTGTTTTGTTTTTGTTGTTGTTTGTTTGCTTGTTTTGTTTTTATTTTTGTTTTCCACAGTACAAATATGTAGAAAACATTTTGGTTGTCAGTATGAAGCATTTAATGACAGAATGCCAAATAAACATTTCATTAAAAAACAAACCAATGTGCTTATTCACCATTGTTCACTAAGACTATGAAGCAATAGCATTGGGTCCAGAGCACAGAACTGGTGCTAGAAAGTTGTGCCTCTTAGAAAACTTCAAATATTTTTGACCGTTTATAAGATGATTCCAGTTATTGTCCAGGCTGACATCTAGTATTACTAGCATTTTATTCAGCAATGCTGTGTGAAAGGTCATGACATCTATCTTGCACAGTAACTCAAAAAATAAAGTGACTCACAACTGCAAATCTGACACACCCCAGTCTTTGGCCTTCTCTCTTTCCACTCCTCTTGCCCTAGTTATCTTGCCAGACTGTCTGTACATGTGTCTTGGAGACAGATTGCTGTTACGTGTTGGCTCAGCTATTTTATCCTCATTTTCTTTAAATCTTTCTGTCTGAGGATGGGTATATTCACTTCTGAATGTTGCCAAATATAAGCATCTGAGAAGTTGATAAAAGATCTGGGCTAGTTATGCATGAGACTATTTATTTAATATAGTATTTGGAGTCACTAAATTACACACATGTAAATAAAAATAAATCTACAAATTGCTTAGGCATCTTGGACAGCCATCCACTTATATTTCTGATTCCTAAAGCAAAACTGATATTTATTAATCAACCTGTCTGCCTCTATAATAAACTCCTGTAGCTCTCAGTGTGTGGCCTCATAAAATGTTTTGTAAAAATATGCTCCTCCCTAAGAGATTTAGACCAGCTGTTAAGCAAGGCAGCTGAACAGTTCTGCTCAGTTGCAGTCTAATTAGAATTATGCACATTCATTTTTCTTTTCAAATCTTGTAGATACAATGCTTCAGTTCATGTTAAAAACATGATGTAGAATCCATTTGGTCTGTCCAGAAGCATTCTGTCATGTGTGGATGAAAACTTGAAAAGTTTAGAATTATAATACTAAAGTATATGGTAATGCCAACGTGAAAATGTATTTAATTATGATTTACAGAAAATATTTAAGTACACATAGGAAAATGGTTGCAATTCAGATTATTTAATACAACTGGCTATGCCCACATCTTAGCAAAGAATAAATTGCTAGTTGTTGCATCGTTTCACCTCCTCATGTAGGATAAATTATATAGGAGTTAAGTGCCAGAATCAGTATTTATTTATAAATGAATTCACTCTTTGTATGGCTGTCCGTTTTTATTTTCATTGACCTGTGGGAAACTCCTGAAGTGCTTTCACGTGTATTGAGAAGCCTAATTAAGTGCAAAATACTACTTTTTGTAGTGTTCTGAAGTATTTTAGGCTTTCTGCTTTTTTAAAATAAGTGTGTTCGGATGAATCAAATGTGTTGGACTTCTGCTTCTATAAACTGAAAGGAGCCAATGGTTTGGCCTTTCTTCCAAACTGAAGAGTTACGGGTAAATTATTCTGCTGGTGTTGGCAATAACTAACTCTTTTCTAAATACCTAAATCATTTTGGCAACCTTTAGATTTTTTATTTTTTTTTATTATTTTTATTTTTTTTTACCATTATATCTAGTACTGTCTGGAACAATGAAATAGTCGCGTGCTCTGTTCCAAGTGAATATGTGGTCTTTTATAAATTGCCTAAATCATACTGCCTAAATCTGTGAGATACATGTAAGCAGAAGAACAGAGACTCTGCCAGCATCAGATGAGAGAAAAACAGTGTTGTTTAGTAGGCAACACCCCCAGTTAAAGTGGAAGAAGAGAATTTAAATCTTAGGAATTATAAGGGATTGTGTGTGTATATTTGGGTTGTTTTTTTTTTGTTTGTTTGTTTGTTTTTTTCCACTTGAAGTGAAACATCCTACAGACCATTCTTCATGTAACTATGTCCATCCTATGTATAGCTGTGTTTTCTTTGTGCAATTATACTGGGAGAATTGTGTTGCATAATATCAACCAACTTCAACTCCTACAGTAGCAAAAGAACCATTAAGAACTTACTGGATTTAAAATGTGTATTATGACGTTGATCTATAGCCATATTTTACTTCCAATCCTGATTTTAAAACCTACCCAGGAAGGATACATAAGTAAAATAGTTATAAAAATGCTATTCCATAACATTTCAATACTCCTCATAATCAAGTTTATCAATGTAGGAAAACCAAGCAGACCAGATGTTTAAATGTAACTGCAAATCAGATTACCACATATCAGTTCTACCAGTCTCCCTTGCTCTATGCATGGAAAAGCTTTGTGAGAAAATTACCTCAACTTCTGAAGGCCACAACTTTGCAAGTAGTTTGTAATTCATTTTGTTATCTTGAGCTTTCAAAGAGTATTCTCCTTAATGTAATCTTTTACCTGTTTCTGCTTAAGCGTATTTATACATAGCATTGCTTAAAAATAAATAAATAAAATAAACCTTCCTGAATCTGCATTAGTAACGTAGTATGCCTGCTTGTGTAACTACAAATGTAGTTCTTTCTCAGCAAGGCAAGTTACACATTCCTAAATGGACAGCTATAGAGGCTAAAACCTAAGCTGTGTGCCCTGTCCTAGAAACAGCTGAAACAGTGATTTATGGAGTCCTGTCTGATGTTCTGTAACTCCTTACGTAGGCGAAGAAACATGAGACATAAGATGTAATATTTATTCATGATATATTGCTTGGGATGTGCACTGAGTGTGCAATAAAAGCCAAAGGATTAGCATGCTCTTTTGTGGACTTGTTCTAATGGAAATCCCTTAGGTAGGAATGGCCATGTTTCACTAGCGAGGTCTTGCCTTGAAGTACACTGAGGTAATGTATTCATATAGCACATTTATGTTGTCATGTTATGTCCTGAGCTTTAATGGTGATTTATTGTCCGTAATAGGTGAGATAATGAAAAGGTATATTGGTTCAGTCCTCTTTGGACTGGAGCCATCTGAGACTGGAAGATTATGCTGTCTGCTTACCTCATCTTTAAATCACAACAAATTACCAATATATTTGTGCAATGCAGCTGCAATCTACTATCTTTTTGGTGTCTTTTCCTACATCATTACTGTAGGCAGAGTACGGCTTCTCAGATAACTGAGTATTACTTAATCCAATATTTTTAAGGAACTGCAAGCTCATAAATGCCTGTTACGCACTTGAAAAGGGAGTCTTGAAAGCAAAGAGTAGAGAAGTCAGAGGGCATTTTAAAGAAGCAGTTTGGGCAGTGGGATGTGCTTAACTGATTAAAATAATGACTCTTAAGGGATGTAAGAGTGTTGTGCAGGCTAGTGCAAGGTAAGCAGGTGACTGGTAGCACTCCCTTTATTATCTGTCCCCTGTGGGGCTTGATGTAATAAGGATATGATCTGGATCAGAAGTGGGGCTCACTAGAGCCCAGACAGCTGCTGCCATTAATTACAAGACCAGTTAGCTTTAACTGACAACCAACAGTATCTGGAAGCATAAACCTGTGAGGATGAGGCACTCCTTAGAAGTCTGGTCCCTTTCATCACTTTTACCCTCAACGAACCTTTCAAGACTTTGCATGGTGAAGAGAACGAAAGCGGAAAGAAAAAATTGTTTCTCTTGAGTAAGATCAGAGTTCCCATCCATTGCTGGGAATGCGATTTTGCCACACTAACTAGTTAGTTAATTCAGCTGGAAACAGGAAGAATTCTTGGTTCAGTTCATTACCTATCTGGCTCTCCTAGAACCATACAACGAATGATTAGAGTCCTTGGAAGTGATTGTTCTCGTACATCCCTATGTGGAAGGCAAAGGATGAGTTGTAAAAAGTAGGGTGTATTAAATCTGTGTACTTAGCTATGGGGGAGGAGTGCTGGGAAACAATTTCTCATTCCTCTTGTATTCTGTTTCTGGGAGGTCTAGACATGAAACATAGTGCTTACTGCTATACCTGAAAAATGGAACGCAGTTAATTGCTTTTGTGGTGCTTTCCCTCCTTATGATGCTTTTCTAAAAGTTCAGGTAAGTTCATTATAGTGTCTTCATGAAATCTGGGTGACATATAAGAAGGCAACCAATGTAAGAAGGCAAAAAATAATTTGCAGAAAGGTGTGGGAGAATCTTTAAGTCTGCTAAATGCATGAATCAAAAGTAAGTATTTTCAAGGAGATGTGCAGAAAATAAATTTTAAAAATATCTGTTGACTGGGATCCCAGGGGAAAGTTAAATGTAAATGTAATTTAGACAGCAGTATTGACAGCCCGGGAGCGGGCTGAAATGTTCTGATTTTTGATGAAAAAGAAAGACAAATATTTTGACAATTTCAAGGAACACTTTCTCAATTTTCCACTGGTTAGACAACTCAGAAAGTTTCTGTTTTCTTGAAACACTCTGCTTAAATTTAAAAACTTCAAGGCATTCAAAAAATGCTACTTGTTGTCCTAAAAAGCTATAACAATTTTTCAGGAATTTTTTGATCAACTCTAGGCCGTCTGTTATCAAAGTATATCCCACTATCCATATGCTGCCACAATTTTTCCTCTGATTTTCAAAGTGCCACGGTCCTCTGGAACAACAACAAAAAATTACCTCTACATCTGCATTTGTCATGTTTTTCCTAAGGAATGGGAATAAAAAGGGCTGGGGTAGCACTTGGATGGTATTGATTAAGAAAACACAGTACAGTAAATTTTATGTTAGCTTATTTTAGCATATAATTAATTTATTGGAATATGTTTTAGATGGGGAAACATACCGTTTATATTTTATTATTTGCAATATATTGTTCTTCTGAAGATCTTCTCATATATGAAAGAAAAGTATGTTCTTTTCTTTGACCTTATATTCCTTTACAGTTATTTTCTCTTTCCAGTCAAAGGAGGTATAACACCACCATTTATTACTGTTATTGCCAAAATAGACTTTTTCATGTGTCACATTACAATGAGCCATTTGTGTAATCAGTTTTGTTACGGACTCACAGAGACCTTTCTGCAGGCTTCTCCATGGTTCTGCATAAGCCAGTGCGGGGGTAGATGCTCCCTTTTCCTATAATGTTCTCTATCGCATTACTTCACATTTGTTAATACTTTTATCTTTAGTCTGTCCCAGTGCGGTAGAGCATTATTCTTTTCATTTGAAGAGTGAGCAGCTGGCTTGCAAAGAATAATTAAGCTCATGCAGAAGAGCTGTGGCAGAATTAAGGCAGAAAACCCTGTGTTGGTTCTGCTGCAGTTCGAGCTGTGCTCAAGCAATGAACTGGTGGCGAGTCAGTTCCACGAGCACAGAGAGCTCTTGTCTCTGCACACAAGAAGCAGGAGTTGTTGCCAGTCATGGATGAAGACTTCTGTTGCTGTTTGGCTGTCATACATAGACCATCTTGTATTTGGAGGAACTAAGCAGAGCCTTTTCCCTGTCTGTCTTTCTCATTTTAGTGAGAATGCATTGCTTTTTAAACCTGGGTTCAGCACCTCAAGAGTTCAGCAAAGTTCAGTGATTTACCTCTGTGATGACTTCTGACTTCCCAAGGGATTCTGAACTGTAGGGCCTCTCCCTGTGGGACTTAGGGTGTGAGGGTGCATACCTGAGTGTGGATCACAGCCTGGAAAAGCTGAGTGCAGAGGTGAAGAGCCAGAGATGCAATGAAAAGGGGAATAAGTCAGTACCTGTTGTGTGGCTTTGTTCTCAGCATGTGGGTTATGTTCTTGAAGAAGCATTTAAAGGCCAGGTGGGAGGCCCTAGAGAGGAAGGGGTGGAAGAGGCTGCTCAGGTGGGAGCAGCCTAGTCAGTGGCAGAATATAGCTGGAGAAAGGGGGGGAGGGATCTAAGCTGGGATCAGTGACTTGCTTTGGGCAGGTCAGGGCTCAGAGAGTGGCCCAAGGCAGCCTGGCCTTGCTGAGTGGATCAATGTGCGTGGGCTCTGCTGCTGCTCAGAAGAGCACAGAATGGGCTCAGCCCATGGGAGTATGAACATGCCCACCTGTGATAAGGTGGGGGTGTAAGGTTAGTTGGTAGCTCACTTCTTCCCAATCTTATTTGAACTCATCATAAGTAGTTCTTCTTCATCTTGTGTTTCAGTGAAACCTGGGTTCTTAGGCACAAGGGTTTTCTGGAGAGTATGGTACTGGGACAAGGGCTCAGCACATTCACCTTGAACTGTTAAATGGAGCTTGGCCAAAGGAGACCATGTGTTTCACTGATACAGTGGCTGTAACTTGTGATTCTGCTTCAGATGACTTTTAAATTTTGCTCTTGGGGCTGATAAAGTGAAAGTGAGATTTAAGGAGGGCTTTGAAAGAGAAGCCAGCCTGTAATTAGCCAGGAATAAAATAATATTTATCATAGGATGATTTATATTCCCATGCTTGTGTCTGCAAATGTTCTCTGTGTGTGTGTGTTTGGCTGTTCTTTTGTTGTGGTTGTTTTGTTTTAATCAGTAATGGTTAGAACAGCTCATTAAAGGCTGTCCCACTTGCTGTTGTATGAAACTACAGAGAGGGTATATCTCAGTGGTCTTTGTGGGTAGGTAAATGGATGTTGCCAGTTCACCTGCTCTGGACAGACAGAAGATGGACTGGTGCAGGTCTGAGTGTGGTTAGTCCTGGCAGTTAGGACAGTGCAAGCCACCTCACTTTGGCTTTGGCTATGGCAAACACTGTGGCCATATGCTGAGTGAGAGAGGAGTTTGTGCAGATGCTCCAGCCTCCAGCATGGCTGTTACCAACTCACTCTTTGTGCCTTCTTTCTTCCCTTTCTGAAATAGAAATAATATTCCACAGAGTTACTAACAAATGCAAAGAAAACAAAGGTCCTTAAATACCACAGGATGGGAGGGATACACACAGTGCAGCAGTAAAAGTGTTTCCACGCTAGATTCACTTTTGTTCAGGATTATATTTAGTAAGTCCTTTACAAAATGCACTGGTAACACACATAAGCACAACTTGCAGAATGTAGTCCCTTCTTTCTTTTTCTCTCCCTAAGGATAATTTTTGTATTTTATATTATTTCCTGTAGGACTACTTGCCATGCAGATGCATAACTGTACTATATACACTGTGATTTGATTTGATACAAGAAACTGAACAGCACAATGGCACATCTGAGGAATTTATACACCGTTTTCATTGCGATTTCTAAAAATCACAGGAAGAAACTTTAAAATTTCTAGCAGAAAACTGAATGAAGAAACAATTTGTACAGAACTGAAGCCAAGATAAGAATAAAGTGAAATTCTTAATGTTTATTTTTAAGGCTGCTAATGGTTGTTGTATCACTTGTGTGACTCACTAGAGTTTCCTATGCACCAGCAGAAACTAGAGTGGAAAATCAATTTCTAAAATCAAAATTAAGTACCATAATTAAGTCTGTCTCCATTCCAAAGCTTAACAAATAAAAGAGGGAAAAGAACTGGATAAATTTAAATCATTGTCTCTTATACCATTGTATTGTGTATTGTTAAAATACATCACTCTGTGCAGGGATATGCTGATTCTCAGTGTTTTGTGCTTACTCATTTTGCTTCCATTTCATGTACTTTGAGTTAAAGCTCTCATTCACGTAGTTAGGGAGCACAACACCTCATCCCCTCTCCTCTTGACCTGTTGCACCATACATCATGGAGTCATCTAGGTTGGAAAAGACTTTCAGGTTCATCAAGTCCATCCATCTCCCTAACCTACTGAGTCCCATCACTAAAGCATGCCCCTTAGTGTCAAGCAAGTTGAGTGGATCTACAACATCAAATAATAGAAGAGTTGAAAAACCAAAGTGATAACTGCATGGCAGAGGGCATGTTGACAATTCTTAGGGCCTCACACTTAAAGGAGATCTGCAGGGAAAGTGCTTGCATTTTCTTTCTTTACTGCTCTGTGACCTTGTGCATGGAATTCTTGATGCCCTCTGCTAGATGGCAATTCTGCCATAATTCAGAAAAAAGTGACAGGACATGTCTGCATGCAGTATCCCGTGTTTTAAGGGGCAAATTAGACCGGAGCAAATTTGTAATGTCACAGCTGAGTTTCAGAAGAGGTAATTTCTAAAGAGAAAACATTTGGCACAAGAATTATTAAGGAAATTAGATAAGCTAGAAAAACTGAAATTGGAAGAGCAGAGTTTGCATCTTTCCCATACTTAATATACAGAATTTAATTTTCACTCTTTTCCTATTTCTATCCCATCTTCCTTCATTTTTTTGTTCGTTTGTTTTGTTTTAAATTCCCTTCTCTGCAACCTTTGTTTGTCAGAGTATCTGACTGTTCTCAGAATTGCTAAGCTCTGTTGCAGCCATTGGCTTAGATGCTTCAAGGAAGCATTTAATTTTCAAGTAACCCAGTTTTCCCATCTTTAAAATTCAGGCCTAAGTGATAGAATTTTATATATTTTTTTATTACAAAATAAATAAATCTGTTATGAAACATCATAACTGGAAGAAAATACAAGTAGAAACTAATCTTCTATCTGTATTGTGACTGTAACAGAGTGGGGTTTACCCTCACCAGGAGAGAAATGAGAAAGGTTTTTGGTGTTACTGGTTGGGTTGACTGCCCCTTTTGTCAGAGTGGACATGGATTTCCCATAATAATATTGCCTGTTGCAGTAGTAGGAGGAATGTTTGTCTGATGAGGTTTCTGTTTATAGCAAAGAAGGAAAAATCAGGTCCCTACTAAACCCTGGGACTTCCATTTACTTGAACTTCTGTAAGGTTTGAATGCTTAAAAAAAATAACTTCTGGATAGATGGAATAGCAGAAATTAAGGTTCATGTCTTTCCTAGTATTCTGGTCATAAAATGTCGTGTCTTGGCATCATGTAACTCAAAGATAATTGGATGTGTTAGGGATGGGGAATGATTGCTTGTACAGTCAGCCAAATCAGTATCTCTTCCTGCCTAGTACTAAAAATAAAATAAAATAAAATCTAACTTAGTTTCACATCATCATCTCTGTTCCTGTATCCACAGCTATGCAGAGTGTTAACATATAAGCCTTGAAGCAAAGTGAATGTTTTAAATCTTTGCTATTTCATTTTTAACTTGTTCTGTCTCCTGTCCGTTTCACTGGCAGCAGAGCTCTGCAAGCCCTGAATGACTAATCTTTTCATCTGTCTCCCTATTCTTATAAGAAAGGCATTATTTATTACTGAGCTGTATTTGTATTTTAAAGGGCCTTGTCAGGGCATTTTATGACTACTGTGTGTATATATTCAGATGGAGGTAGGAGAGAAGCACCATCTACAGCTAACATCTATCTTCACCACAGGTGTGTGAGGGGGAGGTTGCCACCTCACTTGCGTGCTGCGAGAAGTTCTCCCTTAACAAGAGAAGATGAATGCCTTGTCTAAAGCGAAGCTGTACTTCTTCCCGTGTGCTGCTTAAGTAAAGCAGCAATATTAAAATTGAAAGAAGAGCCTGACCAGCAAAAATACCGGTGATACTCAGCACATACAAGCAGTTGGCAAGGTGTTTGAAATGACCATCTGTTTCAGAGCTGAGCATCAATCGCTGTTGCTTGCAATGTTGGGGAGCCATGTATTAACAACAGTAGGATTCAACACTGTAGTTGCTTTGTGCTTATATCCATGTGTCCACTTGTGGTAAGACCGATTCTCAGAGAAGCACAAGATTGCAATTTAATGTATAGTATAGATGTGGTTTGGTTTACTGAAAACCACCCACTCATTCGCAGCAAGAAGCCCCTCGTAAAATTTGCTTTTAACTGATTATCTCCTGTCTACGATAATATTGCAATTCAATTGCATGCATCTCTCTGCCCTTGTAATGTAGCACTTCACTGAGCAAGCTAAAGTACATATTACTCCTATGAGCAGACCACAGCTGGGAGCTCCAATTCTTCTTCTAAAGCAGCTCAGCTTGTAGCACTTCTGTAAAATGCAGACTTTGTTATGGTTACAGTAAAAGATTAATAATCTTAAAATCCCTGGATACCGGTACAGACCTAATAAACCTGCTATTGACAACGTATGGCAGACTACTGTGTGATGGAGCTGTAATAAAATGACTTGTAGTCTGGCCATTCCTGTGTTGTAGATTTTAGTTAGATCTACAAGTGCACGCAAACAGTTAAAATGCATTTCTGATTAGAATCAGAATCAGGTATTTGGCAAGGTTTATGCTTCCTGATCTAACATTTTCAGTGGGTGGAGAAAATTATCTCCCTATTGCTTTGTCATTATTCCTTAAATGAACAATGTATTCTATTTTTTTTCTTTTAAGTGGGATGAATTGTGGCTTTTTATTGTTCCTATTTTTCTGAATAAATAGTTCAGTAAAACTGTTAACGTCGATGATAGAAGTCATAAAGTGAGATTTTATTGTTTAATGAGTGTTTCCTTCAATTTTTCTTAGCAGCTGAATATACATAAAACTATATAAATAGTTGCTTGAGAGAATATACCCTTTTTTGGTTGTAGTGCAGTGATTTCAAATTATACTTATTCTCTTTATAAAATCATGGGAGCAGAGTGGGAGAGGTGTTCTACTGTTTATGCATATATGTAAAATTTTTATTCCTGTTCTTTTTACATTAACATTTATAGTGTTGGTTAAGCTATGTAATGATGTTACTGCTTCTTTTTAGCATTCTTATTTTTCCATCCATGTTTTCTTACAGTGAAATCCCAGATAGAAACAAAATATGTTTTGTTTTTGTTTTGTTCTGCCTCAGTTTTTCAGGGCATATTTTTCCTCCTTCCTTCTGCTCCCCTTCCTATACTCCCTTATAAGACACTTTGACAACCCACAGATGTGGAGAGTGATGCAAGTCTGCTATGTGGTTTAATAAAGGGTTTGCACCATGGAGAATCTACCCTCTTACCATCAGCCCAGAGTTCAGAGAGTTGGAGTGGTGTCACAGATAGATAGCTCTTCTGTAGCAATTATATTTCAAAGATGATTTTACTTTGTCTTCGGGCTTCAAATTTACTGACTACCAGCATTAACTAAAAGTCTGAATTGGCAGTAATTAGAAACTATTCCTTTCCAGAAATATTGTCTGTTACAAAGTATTTTGTCAGAAGCTTTTATGCATCAGGCAAAAAGCAAACATACCTTGGAGTTTCCCTGAAAAAAAGTCACTATCTAAGAATTTCTGTTTAGTTAACCAACTCGCCATTTTAAATTGTGTTGAAGGAATTCTTTGAACTCTTTCTAGTCTTAAAGGAATTGAGCAGTGTGTGTCTTCAGGCTCAAAGCTTGGGCTGTGCCATCCAGCTCCAGTAACTCTGGGTGAGTTTTAAGTGGGAGTGGAATATTTTGCCTTTGGAATTCAGGCACCCTGGAGAAAATAGTTTCAGCCATTTGCTGAAAATCCTGGGGCAGATAAAGAGCTTCCTTGGTCCCAGGAGTCCTACATTAGATTGCTATGACTATATTTCCTTTGCTGTGCCTCTATTAATTTTGATTTGCTATTTACCACATAAAAGCAGAGCAGAAATTACTCTTGCGTATGTGCTTTGCAAATGTGATCCAGCACACAGGACAGCAGTGGCATGTTGGTATCTCCACAATCATAGGTGGGAGGACAAGGGGAAGTATTTGCCCTATAAAGCACAGTACTATCAAATACAAAACACAGTGATAAACCCTGTAAGTTTGCAGCTTTGATACTGCTTCTGGCTGGGAGGAACATCTGTTTAGTCATATGTGTGGAGCCAAAAGGGTATGTTTCTGCTTATTGTTTAGAGATTATAACTGCAAAGAGGTGCAGGGGTTAAAGCTGAGGTATGTGGCATAAGGGAAGCAGTACACTGCTGTTTCACAGCAAAAATAGGCATTCATAATTGCTTCTCAGCTCCTAATGTAAAATAACTTGCAATTAAAGGAAGAGGAACAAGCATGCTTAGGTAAGGCAGAATTTAAAGGTTAATTTGGAAAAAAAAAATCAGTTTTCTATTTCATGGAGCTATTAGCAAAGCAGAAGTCCTTGAGTGAGTCTTAAAGCCTTTAGCAAAGCATGTATGACATCAGCAAGTAAACAGAACAGCTATGATGTATTTCTGTTGTGAATTGAAATTAGGTAGCAAAAATCTCTGAATCTATCCCAAATAACTTGAATAAAGTAAAATCCACTTTCCTTTCATAGTTTAATTGCACTGGAACACATACAACACCTGTTCGTTCACCTTAACAGTTAATACACATTTCTATTTTTGGCACTTCTGTACCCCCTTCCTTTCCTGCAGTGCTGTGTATCTCATATTTGAACTGCTGCTGCTTCTGTTGCATGCTGGCAAATCGAAGAGAACCAAGGAGTTAAATTTCAGAACAGGAGAAGAGGAGGTGAGCTGTCTGCTACAGTAGTTTACTGCAGCTTCCTTTCATACTGACACATATGTAGTTTGTGGTGACAGTGCTAAAGAACTGCAGACAGGCACTTAGCAGACTGGATGTGAGCTGGATGCAAAGATGCCTCACCCTGGACTTCCTGCTGGCAGTATGTAAATACACCTGCAGACTGGCCACACTGGGGTGTTTTTTTTGTGTGTGTGCTTTTTGTTTTTTTTTTTTTTTTTTTTTTTCAGAAGGCAGCATGAGAGAACCTGACAAAGCAACAGCATAGTTGAGAGATCTGAACCAGCATTAGATTTGTATCTCAGTTGTGGTGGAAGTTTTTGGGGTGTTTTTTCTTTTTCTTTTTTTTTTTTTTTTTTCCTGCGTGCGTGTGTGCTGCATATTCAGACTGAAATCTTCATCACTACAATGTTTGCCTCAATCTGGTATGCCAAGAAGCTGGGACGCAGGTTTGTGCATAACGCCAGGAAAGCAAAAACAGAGAAGGTATGTTCCTAGTGGGAATATAAAGCCTTATGTCTAATGCAAGCTGCCTGCTGGCATCCCGTTGTGTATCTGGTTAGCTTTTTTAATACCCTGAAAAACGACCTATTGCTATTCATGATTTCATGCAAGAATCCTTGACTGCTTTGTATATTAGTTATTAAATGCTGAAGGAAAGATCCTTTGAAAAGTCTTTATCCCCTTTTATTTTTATTTTTATTTTTATTTTTATTTTTATTTCCTTTTTGCAAGATAAACAGCTGTACATCTGGTATGTTGTCTGTTAAGGGAGCACTCCAGTGAACTTGTTGCTGTGCTGCATTATTTTTATGAGTATAATGTTAGGTTCTTCAGACAACCATTGATTGCTTGCTGCTTATATATACATTTTTTTTTCTATTGTAGGACCAACGAGAATGTAATAATGTTTTTTTTTTGTTTGTTTGTTTCACTATACTTGTTGAAACTATGCTGCAGCATGTATCCCTTTCATTTAAAAAGATATATAGGGGTGCAAAAATGGCCAATGCAATCTTTTTCAGTGTTTTTCTACTCATAAAATTTAACTGTTTAATCAGCTGTTTTCTGGAAGCCCTTGTAGGTAAGATTCTTCTGCCTTCTTTCTCCACAAGCAAAACTTTAATTGTTTTAGGATTTACAGCAGTAGTAATTGGAGGATATCAAGGCTTTTATTGTAAATATAAGCAGCATTTAGTTAGTAGACAAAACTGGAATGCAGGTCTAAATTAAAGACAAACCAGTTTCAAAATGGGACTAATTCTTCTTTCATGAAACGCAGCTTCAGGTTGTGTGAAAAAACTTAAATGTAATGTTATAAAGTTGCCTCATTAGTCTGATAATGATGGCTTCCTCTTTTCCTTGCTGTCTTTGATGTAGTCAAAGAATTTATAAATGGGTTGCTTTCTTATGTCTTTGATATATCTTATGCTATGTAAAGCAGTCACCGATACAGTAAGTAATTATCCATTGCCTGGATTCATCTGTAGCTGAAAAAGCTCCTTATGTAGGGAAAATTATTAGCAAAAATTTATGCTAATAAATTAGTAGCAAAAATGTATTTATGGTTTGGAAAGGGGACAGGCATTTACTTTTTCTGCAAAGCATTCCTACTGGTTGAATAGGTGCTCAATGATAATTTTAAAATTTAAGCATCCAAGCCATTGGGAAGTTATCCAAACAAAAGTGGTTTATGTTTCACACCGTATGCATGAAAGAAAATAGAAATGCAGTTAGCTGTACAAGGGACTGTCAAACTTTCTTTGTTAAACATATTTCAACAAAAAAGGTAATCATGCAAACTTGCCTGTTGTTTGCATGTTGCTATGGGAGGAAAAAAAGTTGCAGACTGGATCTTCCTTAGTTCTGAGGGGCTCCCTCCAGAGGAACATTTGCTTTCAGGCTTCCTCCAAGATGACAGGCAGGATGAGTGGACACATTCCAACCCTGACACAGTGGAGCTCACTCAGTGGCCTTGAAAACATGTTTAGTATGGGTTGCTTAAAGCACGTATGTATACAGACTATTCCAATAACCTTGCAAAATTGTATAAGACAGTGCCAGATTATTCACTAAGAAAATATATTTTTCTTCACAAGAGTCTTGCAACACAGTCTAAAAGAACGCTATAAAAGAATTAAGCTTTTTCTTTCCCTATTAAGGTATTTGGAAATATTTTTTTTATAAATCTATCATATTACATACAACTTTATAGAACTTTCAAAATAATTGAGACAACTCAGTTCAGTGCTATTCAAGCTTTGAAGCCATACCTCATAATTTTTAGGCTTTTGTTCTGCATGCATCTTGAGCATGCTATTTGCATGTTTGTAATGGAATTTTATTTTTGCCATAAGAGAGTAAGTATCCAATAAAACATCTTGTAAACTGCTAATTGTCATAAGGCAAAAGTAAAATCACTTTCTTGAAGCTTTATTCCATAGTCAGGTCTCACTTTTTATGATTTCATTACTTTTTTTCCTCTCCTATAAATAAATGACGTACTCCAACAAAGGCAGAAAATCCCATTCCTAGCAGGATGCTATTGCAATAAGTGCTATTGATGATTGGAAGCTGATCAACACTGACATCTTCAGTACAATACCTTGGTAACAAGAGAACAAATATATGGAAATATGTCTGTCAACAAGTAAATTAAAAATAACATTTAATTGCATGAGTCTTCTTTTTTTTTTTCTTTTTTTTTTTTTTTATAACGGTCTAATAATTGAATTATTATGCAGTTTTACCTTACATATTTTTTTACTGGAAGAATAATTAGCTTTTCCTCTGTGAACATGATTTGAATTAAACATTGTTTTCTTAATGTGCTTTTGGAGATAATATAATGCAATGATTTCTAATGGCCTATGTGCATACAAAGAGTTTCTTGCTGTTAAAATCTGTATAGCAAGCGCCTGAAGAGTGTGACTTCATGACAGATTTTCTATTATGCTGAACTTATTTAGACAAGAACAAGCCAAGACTATATACATATTTTTAAGTATTTCTGAGAAATAGAAATTTTGCAGGAGCCTATTTATTTTCTTAAGGCCAAGATGAAAATTGAGAGGTGGGGAGAATATGAAGTCTATAGCATGGATTTATTTGTGCACACACACACATGCACAACCTGACAGAGCAGCTCCTTAAAATGTTAGAGATCAGGCCTGAATCATACAGAGAGAGCACCTGAATTTGGATCTCCCAGGTGACTATTTAGGGAAACAGCTTCCAAGATGTGAAATGCAACATGCAGTGCCAGTGGTTGCACACAAATGTGGGAGAAAGGAAGATGACCAAGGCAGTCCTTTGTGCGAAGAACTAAGAAAGCTCTGTGGCAGTGCGGTGTTCCTGTGCACATGCTCTGTGCCTGCATGAGGATGTCTGGTTGTGTGGCAACACAGATAGGTTCCCACGTGCTTTTGCATCTCCAGAGCTCCCCATCTTTTCTTAAGCTGGAGTTCCCATCTATTCCTGTTCCCCATCTCCCTCTGCCCCCCATCTCCCCCTACTTGAAAATGGTGGTCCCTGCACTGGGAGAGTTGGCATACAGATATTTGCCACAATAGGGAGGCTATTTCTTGGACCTCTGAAACCCCTGCAGCTTCTGGGTTAGTGGTTCTCAGGAACCAGAAATTGGTCTCTGCTGCAGAAGCTGAATGTGGGGCTTGGTAAAGACAAAGGGAAAGGGGAAAAGGTGCTAACAAGTGGCAAAAAGTTGGGAAGCCAAAGAGAAGAGGTGAATCTGATCTCATTAGGACCTGTGGTAGCTCTTGAGCAGGTTTTCTCATCTCCTGAACCAGTACCCACTGCTGAGTGCCAGCACTGCTGCTTCTGTCCTGTACTTCCAATCATTGCTTCCCCTCCAGCCCAGCATTTCCTTGGAGGCTGTAGTCATCTAATCATAGAATCATTAAGGCTGGAAAAGACCTCCAAGATCATCTGGTCCAACCACTCCCCTATCACCATTATCACCCACTAAACCACGTCCCTAAAAGTACCACATCCAACCTTTCCTTAAACGCCCTCGGGGTGGTGGCTCCATCACTTCCCTGGTCAACCCATTCCAATGCCCTCTCCAATACTCTTTCTGAGAAGAAATTTCTCCTGATTTCCAACCTTGAATCTAAGCCAAACCTTGTGGTAGCACAGTGGCTCATTGGTTCCCCAACAAAAGTGAAGGCCATCCTGGTAGATGTTAAGCTTCTAAAAGACACATACGAACACTTAACCCAAACTCTTACTGTTAAGTTTTCATCTGAAAAGCAGAGAAAACATGGGAAGAACTGGATGAACAGCAGTCTTAAGTGTCCTAACCATGGCAATAATGCTTCTCTGGTGTTAGATGGTTGTGCACCAGTAATTTTATGCAGGACATGTTTTTATGATATATTGAAAAGCCTTATTTTAATTGAAAAATAGAACAAAAGATTTTGAAAAAGCTCAGAACTTTGGAAAATTGAACGTATCCCCCAAGCTGTCCTGGTTAAAACTTTTTAAGTAAATGGGATAATGCCTGTTAATTGCTCTTAATGTTCTTGGTTTGCTATGGAAAACGAAAGTGTCCAAGTTCCTTATACTTCATTGTATTTATTAAACTGGATTATAAACTCTTTTTGGCATGTGTTGCTGTTATCTACAACTTCTACCTCAGTGTGGTTGCATTGGCTTGATTGCTAGTGCTACTCCTGCCCTCAAATAGGAGATACTTAGTGTACAGGGAGTGCTGCCAATAATATTGCCTGAAAACAACTGAACTCCTTTCAAGGCAGCTCTGCTCGTACCTGTTTTATTAAAGTTATTAAAATGCTTTGAGATTGTCTCATGAAAGGATTGTTATGACAGTAAACGTGATCATTTGAACATCGGAACTAGAATAACTTAAGGCAAAGATTGATGTCTTGAATTTTTCTCATTAAACCACAATCAAGCAGAAATCGAGAGATGTTAACTGCATGCGGTTATGCTAGAAAAATAAGTACTCTAAATGATTGGAAGAGGTACAGAAAAGTAACTGAGCAATTAATCTTGTTGATCTGAGAGGGTGAGGTAAAGCACTGTAAAAAACCTTCTGATAATGCTTCATTATATTGATAGAATCTGGGTTTCAAGGTTCAATATTGAAAGTGGGGTAATATTTGCCAGAGTAACCCTATTATTTAATTTCAAAGGGGAAGCTGAATGCTGGTTTTTAAGCTTGTTTGAAAGTGGAGCATGTTTGAACCATGAGACCCAAATTATAAAAACCATTAGAATTGGTCACTTTGAGTTTTTACATCAGAAGAGGAAAATCACTTTAAAAGGAGCTTTCTCCTTCTGCACTTTTTAGCAGCAGTGTAACAGCACCCATGTGAGGTGTTTAAATGACAGTTGATTTTCACCCTTATTTTACAAAATAGCATTGTTAGAACCCTTTCTGGCTGTTAGGCACCAAAGTGCTTTTTCTGGTGTTAACAGTTCTAAGAACCGGTGTCCTGTATTTGAAAATCTGCCATCTTTCCCTCACAAATCTTTGTTTATCATACCAGTTTAACTCGTTTATTCAGTTTATAATTCAAGACAGAAGTAATTTAACTCTTAAAAAGGTGTGTATATAATGACATAAATGACATAGTTTCTGACTGTCAACTGTAAATAAAGATTATCCATAAGCAACTTTCACAAACTGAACAGTATCAATGTGAGTAGTTTTAAATGTAATATAGTGCAGACTAGATAGTAGAACACAGTCCAGAAGATGTTTTCGCACTCTGTGGGCTTTGATTAAGGGTTATTTGGGGGTCAAATAACTACTTGGTAGACTGGCAGCCTACAAAGAAATATTTGCAAAAAAGCAAGAAAATTTTCCCTAAAAGGTTAAAAAAACTGGGATGTATAACAAAAAAAGTTGTCTGTAAAAACAAGAGTATTTAATCATTTTTCTGACGGTGTTCTAGGAATAGTGACAATTAACTCTTCATGTTAAGATGACACGATATCCAGATGATTCTCATATCTGTATTCTAATACAGCTAATTGCAGAGTGTGCTGCTTTAAGCTATGTATTCTTGTTTAATTTTTATTTTGCTTACAAGAAGCTGTCCAGTAATCTAATTTGAAAGACGTGAAAAATTTACTTGAACCAATAACTGCATGCATCAAAGAATAGAAACTGTGATTAAGAAATCATAGAATATAATACCAGATAAACATATTTTTTCATTACATTTCTTATACAAACACACGTGTATATAAATAATTCCAAACAAGCTTAACTCTCTCTTTGCATCAGTATTTGCACGTATACTGTAGAAACTTCAGATTTCTTAGTTGGTGCTCACTTTCAGACCAGATGTCACCAATTTACTTCCCATCCACTGGGGTTGTGATGAAGTGATGAAAGGTCTTGAAAGGTTCTTGTAGGTCTAGTTATTGCCTTGGCTAAAGGTGAAATGACTGCTTCACTAAGGGGTGTCTCACGTAGCTGTCACAAGCACTAAAAGCAGCTGGACAGTTTTACTTGGGCAAAGGAGTATTTGGGCAAAGGAGCGCCCACACTGATCAGATTCAATGGGATGACAACAGCATCAGTTATTTGTAGAACTACCTGTTTGAACAGATGCCAGAATTATGTCAGACCACTGGAGGAATCTTCAAATGGAGCTTGTAAGTGCTCTATTTTACATTTTTATGGGAAGATCTTTTAGCACAAAACTGTGTGGAGAAAAAATATGCAAGTTCATTTTATATCCAGAGCTTGTTGTGCCTTTTGCTTTAGCACAGTTGGAATTCTAAGGCATTTTCTTATTTTGTGATTTAATCCATGAGCATATAGCTACTCAACTCTTCTCTCCCTCCCCGCCCTGTTTTCTTATTTGCAGTTGGTTATGATCCTGTGTGCACCATGATTAATATATAACAGTAGGAATAAGCTTCTAAGTAGAGATTTATTATACTTATAATTCACTTTCACCTCACCATCACCATAATAATAATAATAAATAAATTCAACTAATCTTGCAAAAATGCAGGAGTGATGTTTTTAAAACAAGATACTGATGAATAATAAACTACTGAAGTTAATCCTTTGCAATCCTTTATTTCAAAATTTTTTCAAAATCTTTTTTTTTTTTTCATCTGTGAAGTATTTTTCTTCTTGTTTTGCTTTCCTAGTCTGCCTTCACAGACCTAGCACCTGCTATAACTATTAATGAGTAGTAATGGGGATTATTGTTTAAATCATCTTGAATTGAAGAAATATTGATTGAAGAGAGAGTTGATTAATCAGCTATAGGTGAAATGTTTAGAAAAAACAGGATATATTTTCTCTTTCACTCCAGTTTAATCTAAAAGAACTCAATTACTAGCTGGCTGTCATACATCGATGATGCCTCATCTTCCTCGTACCATATCATTTGGGCATGTACGCTGCTGTCTGTATTGGCCAGTCAGGTACAACATGGCCTTTCATCCACGATCATGCTCTTCAGTGTGTTGCTTAAAACAGCTTTTCCTTTCCTGGTTTTGCCAGATTATTTTAGAATCAGATTAAGTAACTCTACCAGTTAAATTATACCTTGTCTTCCTGTCCATCTTGTTTTTAAGTAAACGTTCAGGAAACAATTGCCATGCCAATGGCTGTATTAATTGCTACTGCTAGTGCTCGTGCTGTGACTCAGTTTGAATCTCTTCTAGCAAATGTGGTTTTATTATCATAGGCTACAAGCTGTTCTGTTTTTTCAATGAAAAATAAAAATGTTTCTCTTTCCTGTTTGCATTCAGTAAATAATGTTAATTTATTGTTACCATCTTAAAAAAAAAAATATATATATATCTAGTATATCTATTTATTTGTAACTTTAGTTGCACTTTATACTCTTGGTCTACATTTTATATCATGTTCTTTTAAATCCCAGTGTGTAGCATATTTAATTCATAAGGTGCTCATTATTTTATTAGAATTGTTTTATTTCTTTGCATTTTTATGCAGTGTTCAAGTATATTATGAAAATAGCTCTTATGATGTGCAAGTATGGTATGTTTTTTTGGCATTACTTGCCTCTCTATCCTGAATATGCAATTTAAAACAGTGCATAACAAAATATGTGTTTGATTTGTGTACTGAATTACATTTGGCACTGCTCACTGTTTGCAAATAGAGATCAGTCTGAAACACTGACAAAAAACAATCTGTCCTTTGGCATCAGTGTCCCTGGAGAAAACTGAGCTATGGGAATTCTGTTTTAGTTCCTAAGGTAAATTCTCAAACTACACTTTCTGCATTTTTAGTATACTGTATTGTATTTGCAGCTGGTATGTATGTAACTTGCTGCCACTGGAAGATACCCTGTCAAATAGGAATATGTGCAGCTGTAGTAAGATGTAGAAGTATTGTCATGTAATATGATTCTCAAGATAGTTTATTTTAAAGGAAGCACTTTTTTCTTTCCACCATTAAAAAAAAATAATAATTCTCTGCCACACGCTGGTTAAAACATTGATGCATGTCAGGGTAAGCTTGGTGAGAAACTTGTGCTTATAGCTTCAATATATGTTAACAGTTTCAGATAAGAGATTTTAGCTAATCCCTTGATTCTCTCATATGTGGAATATGATAGTTTTTACCACCAGGCAGGAGGTAATGTCATGTGAAGTATTCACGCACTGTTCTGAAGACTGAAGCTCTCTTTTTTACAACAGCTTAAATATAAATATCATAGCAAAATAGCAAAACAAGTTTCCCATATTTCTCCCCTCTCTTCCCCCCCCCCCCTCCCCCCCCGCAAATACACACATGCATGCATTGCAAGTCTGCTCACAAATAGCAGCCTTTAGATGCAGAAGTATACAAAGCCACACAGCTCACACAACTCAGCTCTTTTGAGGCAACTATTGATGATACCAACACTATGCTGAGTTGTCTCATTATGTTCAGCTATTCTTTTAGTTAATCAATTAATTAATCTTAGACAGTATTACCAATCTGAGGCTACCATGCACCTTTCCTGAAGCCTAGCAGAACAAAAACTTGGTAATTATTAAACTAGAATTGGATCTGAATAGAAAACTTTGCATGAAAACTTCATGTTTCAGTCCTATAATAGGAATTTTCAATTTATTTCAATCTGTCTTCCATTAGGTCTTTCTTCCCTATTCCATGCAGCAGTGTTTAAACAGAGCATGGATTGATTAATACCAGTGATACTACTTACCTTCTAAAAATTTGCTTGAGAAGTTATTATCTTGATAAGTAAGGTCATGTTATTAAGCTAATGAATTAGATGCTGATGTGTCATGAGGCCTGTTACCAAGTGTATACTTCTTTATTCAGTTTAGTCTTGAACAGCTTTATCATGCTATTTTATATATCTTTGAAACATTCTTTAGCCTTGAGACATAATTAAGATGTAGGAAAATTGGAAAACTAAGATGTACGTTCTCTTAAAATATTTTATTTTTGCCTTCTATGAAAATGTTCGGTAGTAAATGTCAGTTGTATTGCTTTAACCCACTCCCTGGGAGATTAGCATATATTTTCTTATTTTCTAAATATGATGTTTTCTAGTTTGCTGATGGGATACCTGCAAGCAGTTCTGGTTTTCTTAGCAGGCAACTTTTCAAAAAATTTTAGGTGGTTTATATTTGGCAAGACTGTCCTGCATCTTTATAAGGTGGCTAAGGGTCAGGAAATTCTATGTTGTTAACAAAAGCATCTTGACAGTAAAGTATCAATTTGCTGTTTTGAAATAGGTATTCAGGACTAAATGAAACTGATCCTGTTTGCTGCTGCTTGTTTTCAGGGCTCGGCTTACAACTTGTTCGTTCTTTGGTGTATTCTATTGAATGAATTAATCTTTATCTCAAGGAAAATGTTTATGTTTTTTAATGGCATTCCTCATTATCTATTTTGCTGTACCGTTGATGACTTCTGAAGCATTCAGCTACATTTATTGACCTAAGAATACCTGTTTGAAAGCTCACCTTTAATAACTATGCTAGATATCATTACTTGCTGGCTGTGTTTAACATTAGGAATAATATTTCTGCATTGAGACAGCCTTATGAAAGATCCAATGTTGTTTCCTAAACTGCTGATTGGCCAAACATTTAATATATGTCTTGATAAATAAATGCATTTAAAGGACTTTACCTGGAAATTTTGAAAATTTTAATCTTGAATCACAAAAAAAAAAAAAAAAAAAAAAAAAAAGCATGTACATAAAGTTCAAACAGTGTTACTCTATTTCAAGACGTTAGCAAGAAAGGCGTTGAGTCAAGAATATCACATTGCAAATGCAAAAAATAAGCTGCTGTACGGAACATAATTTTTCCTCCAACTTTTATTTCAACAGGCATGTGAAGTGCATTATCTTTTCAATTAACTTAAAAAGTTGTTTTAAACTTATTTTTGTTGAAAATACATTGGGGAACAGACCTATCTGTAAGTAATAACTTGGTTAGCAAAGTACATGTTTCTTCATTTAACTAGTAAGGGAAAGTCCACAAAAGGAAGCCTGTTTCATTATGCTTGTTTTAGAAATTTACCATTGATGCACAAAATACAGTTTAGACTTTTATCATTAAATTTCAACAAAGCACCTTCAGCCTTACCACCATTTGTAATTAAATATTTAGTTGTGTAGTAAATTAGGCATGTCATGATCTCTGCAAAGTAGCTCTCCGTTTACTGCCGCATAAATGTTTTACAAGCTGCTGTATTGTTTCTAGTAAATTAATAATGAAGATTTAGATTTTAACTGATTAATAATCTAATTTAGTATTTAGAAGGAATCTAATTTAGGTCTAGAAACAAAATTGAAGTAAACATCTTTGGCAGTGATCCCAAGTTTCTAACAAAGTTACCAACTGATAAGGAAAAAACAAATCAGGATAAAAGAAATTAAGGTGTTGGAACTTTTAGGAGAATAATTTCCCTATGAAAACTGAAAATGCTCTATATTTGACTTCTATTGTCATATTGTCAATGGTCTGTACAAATTTTATACAGCAAATTGCTAGGATATGTAAAAGAAAAAAGTATAAATTTAGTGTAAACAAAGAACTACCTAAACTACCTGGTGTAAGTGTTGGTATTTATGCCACCGAGCTTATGGTAACAATTTGAAATATAAACTCTCTAAAATATTACATCTACTTTTGGTGCCCATAGAACAATAATAACATCAAATGCTTCGAGAAATGTTCCAAAGTAGATTGTAAAATGGTCTAAATAAGTCTTTGTAAGGGATGGGAAAAGCTTAACTCAGCAAAAGGAAGATTGTGGATAGTTGTGTTAGCACAATTAGATATTGCAAAAATATGGGAATGAGCCGGCTTTTGAAAACTTTATCAGAGTTCTAAAAAGGGGTGAAATGGCAGAGGTCAACCAAGTTTGATGCCAAAATAAGGTTCAGTGTGCAGAGGAAGAAAAATTAACTACCAGAAACAGCTAATAATGAGAACTGGGGTTCATCTTCCTCTTGTTTCTGCAACCTAAGGGCCTAAGGGTTGGGCATGTGCAGTTACAGGATCTGTCAACCTCCTGTATGATGCCTTGTCTAATACTCTATGAGGTGAACAGCTCGATTTTTGCCATATGTGGCAGTATCTTAGAACTTAAAGCTCAGACTTGAGGTAGGGATGTAATTAAAGTCAATGCTTCGTAACTTCACCTGGCTGCCTATTGATACTGCTGTGCTCTAGGTGACCCTGCTTGAGCAAGGGGAGTGGACTAGATGATCTGCAGAGGCCCCTTCTAATCTCAACCATTCTGTGATTTTGTGAAATTCTTCACCAAGTACAACTGTCAGTTTTATTGGAGATTTCACTCCTTATATCTACCATTTTAAACTTTTGAAGGACCTTGTGTGTCAGTAGTCCTTTTCTGCTTCCAGAAAATATAAGTTTCATCCAAGCATAGAAATACCTAGGTTTAATTTGGGGTCTGTATGGAACACATCATAGTTTGTGTTTTAGACAATTTCTCTGGGTTCACTAAGAGTCCCTTTTGGCCCTTCTTGTATTAGGATGTAATTTAAAGTCAAAATTAGGCATGCTCACAGATCTTCTGGTAAGAATGACTTGAGGAGAAATACCATGCTTTATCAAGGATCAGAACCTGTCCTACTGTGTTTCTCTGTAGAAATAGGTCATATTTGTTGAGTGGAGAGAAGATTATTTTAATTGACATAATTAACTTTTCTTGTGATTATCTTAGGCTTGAAAATGCATTTTGCTCTTTCCCAATTACAGCTTTTCTCTGATAGAACTAAGCATGCTGTGTGTAATAATGAAGGTGGTTGCGGAAGAGCTTAATGTATATAATTGGAAACTAAGATGAGGTAGTCCTCTATCAGCAGGAGGGCAGGAGAGCTGGGCTGTATAATTGAAGTACAGTGTAATGGGATTACCTACAATTTTTAAACATTGCTTTCATTAAGGAAAATAATAAGCATATTTATTAAATATAGTCTCTGCTTGGGACAATATTTGTTATTATGAAAAAGCTTTTGCAATTAAGCTTGGGTATAAAAATGTATTGAACGTACTACATCAGTTTCTGGAAAATGCTTTTGTGCAAAAAATTTTACTAAAATAAAAAGAGCTTTCGCAGCAGAGGCAGTTAGCCAGATATTAGTGTAGCTCACATCTAACATTCCCTGTAATTTTTTCTATGTGCTTTTAGTTTAGTCAAGGGCAAATCAAAAGAAGTCGTATTCAAATACAATTAAATATCTATCTTTATAAAAAAGCTTTTAATGATTCTACTATTTTTTATGGTTATACATAGTGGAACTATTTTTATTTTTTTATTTTTTCTAAATAGTATTTTCCTACTGAAGCTATAGAAGTATGATATTTTAGGATTTATAAGATGGATGTCTATGAGCCAGGAGGTCAGATACAATTCTCCTAGGAATTATTCTTGTCTTTAAATATTCATCTGTGATACTCTCCATAATAGCAGAAAGTATTTTCAAACTGTTTAAAGCATTTTAAATGTGATTGCTATGCTGGTGCTAGGATATAATACTGTGATCCCTCTGGACGTGTTTTTATTTCTTTTCATTTTCACTTTCAAGGTTTTCTCTTCAGAAAAGCACTAAATTTCAGTGTGAAGATCTTTTCCTTAATCTAAGTTTGTACCAAAGAGAGCTGCTTCCACAAAGCATTGTACAGCCTTCTTGTTTACTTACAGGAGCTGTGAAGTCTAGTGTGTCTACTTCCAGTGTGGTGAAGCCTAGAACACATTATTCACTGGGTCATATGGTATAACTTTTTCTAAAGGATATATATGAATTGGGATTTGTCTATGTTGTAGGGATGCATGTTAGATTAAAAGTTTATTCTGTCATAGAATCATAGAACAGAATCATTAGGGTTGGAAAATACCTCCAAGATCATCTGGTACAACCATCACCTTTAGTGTCACCCACTAAACCATACATAAAAATGTTTTCCTGACAAGGCTGACAAGTGTACATTAGTGTATCTTAAGGCTAAATAGGTGATGAAATGCTCAAACTGAGTGTCTAGTCTAGCTCTGTGCTCAGAGCAGGCTTCTCAGGTTGGTGTCCTGTCAGGTTTTGAATATCTCCAAGGGTGGAGATTCTACGGGAAAAATAAATAAATAAATAAAATCTAATGTTTGAAGTGAATTTCCTGCATTTCAGCTTGTGCCCGTTGCTTCTTGTCCTATCAGTGAGAACTGTTGAGAATACTCTGTCTCTCCTTCACGGAGAGTAAATGTTCCTTGACCTTACAGACCCTGCTACTGGGACCTAGGTTTCATGAAGGCCACTCTGGGCAGTAAAGACTGAAGCAAAGAAGGCAATGAGTAAGTTGGCCACTATCATGTCCTGTACCACCACGTCCTCTGTCCCATTCAGCAGAGGCCTATGTTTTCTGCTGCTTGACTTTTTCTGCTGATTACGTATAGAAATAATTCTTGTTGCCCTTCATGTCCCTGACCAGATTTGACTCCAGATGGCCTTTGACTTTCATAACTCCATCTGTGCATGCTTAGTGTCTCCATATTCCTCCCAGGTCTTCTGTCCCTGCTTTCACTTTTTGTAAGCCTTGTTGTTGTATTTGAGTTTTATAGTAAGCGATGTTCATCTGTGTAGGCCTCTTGCCATTCTTACCTTACCTTTTATTGGGTTAGACCATTCTTGAGCCTGGAGAAGATGATTCTTCTGGACCTATGTTCTATTTGGGACTCTATGTTATGGGTTTCTTTATAGCAGATCCCAAGAAAAACTAGTTAAAGGTTTGGCTTATCAGTGGTACTCATTTTCACGTATTTTATTTCAAAAAAAAAAAAAAAAGGTCCAGTCTCCAGAATCATTTGCCACACTGAGAATTGACAGAATGGTGCCAACTCACATATATCTGTACAAGTTCTACTGCAGGGAATATATAAAAATGGAAAATGTAGTCTTGCATACTAGGTAAAAATGTCAGCCTTTAATCACAGCTCTACCTGACTTCTCAGATGTAGAATTTATTTTTACTTCTCGTTACTGATAAATAAATTGTATCTTGTTCAAGGGAAAAAACATCCTAGAAGCAAGAGGTGAAGAATTCCAAGGAAAAATTCATGTTAGTTGTATATATAAGAGAAGCTGTAGGAAATCCAGAAAGAGGAGGTACAAGATCTGGGATATGGGACAAAAGACAAACTCAGTTTTAACTCTCCTATCTGCATTAACCTCAGGATTGTCTCTTTGCCGAGACCTCTTACAAAGAAAGAGCCTTGCCTTTCTGTTGGTATATTTGTAATTTAAGAGCAATTTACAAAAATTGGCAACATCATATTCCTCTTCCTTCTACCAGGTAGAGAGTTGATTAATATTTTCTATCCATGCTTTCATCAAGTTCCCCTTTATCTTGTGCTTACTGGTCATTCGCATCTCTCAAAACTTCATTTTACTCACCTGAAACCCTCCTTCTTCTTGTTATCCTCACATAAATCTGGCAGTGTAGTAAAACTTTTCTCTTTTCTTTCTCTAACTATGGCACCCTGTCTCTTCAGTCTCTTTTACTGACACCAGAATGAAGTTTTTTCCTCTATAGATGAATGGGGGGGGTGTTCAAACCCATAGTATAATGAAGACAAAATCTATCCTGAATATAGCTTTAAAACAAGAAAATCTGTAATGGTAGATGTGATTAGTGTTGTTGATGGTGGATTGCAGCAGAGTTAATGGGGGTGATAGGTCCATAGTTATGCCTGTTCTGTTGTAGACCAGATGTTGAAGGTCCAAAAGTTTTCTGTTAGATCCTGTGTCGCAGAAGAGTGACCACAAATATGCTTTACAGGTGCCTGGCTGTAGCTTGTTTGTCCAGCTGATCCCTCCTTGTACCCATTCCTGCTAATAAAACCCTCCATTCTGACCATTCAGTGTCCTGATTAAAACACCATTACCAATTTGATAATATTTTTCTGTTGATTAACCAATCAGCACAATTTCAGGGTTCAGATTCTGGCTTCGGATTTGGATGTAGAGTTTGATTAGTAAATAAAACTTCTTCTGTATCAAAAGACATTGTGCTCAGGGACATAAAGTATGACTACTGGTTGGTTGCCTAGTCATCCCTGTTCTGGAAAATGTCTATTTGGGTGGTGGAAAGGGTTATGCGGTGAAATGGTTTATTTACAGATAATATTTCTGGCTCCTGCGAGAGCTGAGTAAAGTGCAAGCTAGGAGATGGGACCAGGAATACTGAGTTCAGCTTTGGAATACTGCCAGCTAAGTGCAATTAAATGGATTAGGACATAAGAAGACAACACACAATTTTCTTTAGATACCAACTGAAAGAAAAGGCAAAAATTTACCAGGGGAGATTACACAAAATAGAGGGAGAAGGGCAAGAACATGAAAGAGCATGAAGTAACCATAGAAGTGGCAAAGGAAGGCAATCACTAAGGGAACCTGGCAATCTGTATGGTGAGATAGAGATGCATGAGAACATTTAAGCTACGGATAAAGAAGATACTCTTTAAATCCCTTTAAATTTATAATGTAGAACGTTATTAGTAACTTGAGCAAAAGATCTGCAAAATGACTGACGTCAGAACTCAGGGGTTCAGAGCTCCTAACCTGGGGAGAACCACATGGGAAAAGAGTGCAAAGCAGAATACTGATTTTTGGACCTACCATGTGCAATTTCAAATAAGTGACTTCTTGTCTTAAAATGGATTTTTTTTTTTTTTTTTTTTTTTTTTTTTTTTTTTAGATTATGGTATTAGCGCACATTTTTCATAAATCATCAATACTTGTTTTCCCAAATATTTAAAATGTCTAAAGGAAAACTTGTGGTCCTAAGGAGAAAAACATACTTCAATACAATTCGAAGTAATGATAAGTGATTTTCATGAATTACAGTTAAAAAAATTAAGTAGCAATTCATCATATATCACAGAATCAGAATCCCCAGTGAGTGAGAGGATTTTCGATATTTATGTGACTTTCTTCATTGTTCCCCTTTCCCCTTGATTTTGAGAGTAGATTTCTCATGTGCTTTGGACTAGTTTTACTCATCATTTAAAGCGACAGCTGTGGAAGAAAGGATAAGTGATCACATTATGAATCCTGAATATGAGCCTTGAGCTGAGCTGTCCCCAAAGTTGCCCCCAGTTTACTGAAATGCTGATAAGCAGCTATTCATTTAGGCTGGGCTATTAAAGATGTACCAGACCATTGGAAAAAGCTCTTTGGGTAAGAGATGCTGGCATCTCTTAGTCACATGAGGTTGGTAGCTTGAGGGCAGATCTTCGATGGTTAGTTATTTTACAGCTTATTTGTCACTGGAGACTAAGTGATTAAAAAAGCAGCTATACTTTCAGCATGACCATTTACCAGATTAGCAAGGTGCTTGGTAAGCAAAGTCATAATGACTGTAAATTGCCATGTGTTTCAACTAGTTCCATATTCTGATTTGCAAGTGTCTTCTGCAAACTACTTTTCTATTAGAAAATATCTCCTGGTAATAGTTTTGATTATTATTATTTTTTTAATCATTTTGAAATTAATTCACTCAGGCTACTATGCTGTTGGAAGCATTGTCGAGCAACATCATTTAGCAGCTGCTGTGAAACTGCAAAAACTGAATTGCTCTGCAATTCACAAAACTTGTGCTTCACTTTGTCTTCGTACAAAAGTACACTTTTTGGAAAAAAAAAAAGAAAAGTCTTTTGACAGATGGGATTGCTCTCGAGTGAGCTGTGGTGAGTAGCAGGATGCCATGCAAGCACATGGCAAGCACACTTACTGAGGTCTACAAGTCAGTTGATGAGGACAAACCAGTTTGACCAAAACTGGTACGCTGCTAACTTGAGACTCGCAGGCTCCAGTGGTGCTTCTTTGCTGACAAGACTTTTTCTGTGCATAACATAAAAAGTAAGAATTTACTTCAAAATTAAAAGTTCTGCAAGCCAATCAATATCTAGGCCTGCCCAAAGCCTAAAATATGAAGCCTGGGGAATTTCATTACACTTCATTTTTGTTCCAGCCCAGATACAACACGTTTCTGAAGTGTTATCTGGAACAGATAAAATGCTGACTGCCTGGTGATATTTTCTTATAGAGCTATTTAGCACCATTCAGTAACAGTTTGATCATCCCACAGTTACCCTGTTCTGATCTTATGGGACTGGGGCAATAACACTATAAAATTCCTTTAATAGCCGTAGCCAGTAGCTTTAAAAGTGAGTAAAAATCTAGAGTGTCTACTTTTTAAGGTAGTGTTCTGAAACACTGAGGTATTGATTTTTCAGAAGGACCATTTGATGTCTTTTACAAGATATTTCGCATTTAAAAAAAAATGAGAACCAAAAGATCTAATACCTCTAGGAGCTGGGCAGGCTAAGTGAGACTTGCCAGCTGTCCTCTGTTGTCTTCGAAAAGGTACGGGAATGGGCAGTTTTAACTTTTTTTTTTTTTTTTTGAATTATTGTTCAATGAAAACTCACATTATAAACACGGTTTAGAGCACCTATTTCCAGTAGTGTTTTGTGACCCAATAAACCTTTCTGTATCTTTCTCTTTTTCTGATGCGTTCTGTGTCTCTCTCACCATGGTGTGTAGAAATTTTTCACTGAATTAGCATAGAAATTTACTGAGGCTGTCCTAAGCTTCTTGTTCTTTTTGTCTTGCCAGTCTGCCTAGATTCCTTTTTTTTTTTTTTTTTTTCCTCTTAAAACCATGGTCCTCCTTATGAACTCATGGTTACATAGCAGGGATTTTGTTTATGCAGATAATAGAAGATCTTCCTGCAGTCTTGAAACACACTAAAAATATAAGAATACTGCAGTCTTATTGTGATTAATGAAGATTCAATAAGGAAGGCCTAGCATCAAGCTGTTTTTCCTAATTGCTAATAAGAAAAGCATTATCACCAGTACCAAATCAGAAGCACATAGATTAGTATACTTATACAATTAAGTTGAGCTAAAGCTAAGCTTTTTTAATTGATACTGTGATATTTTAAATATGTTAAAGGTGATATACAATACCATTGAATGAGTCTTGTTAATGTGTACGTATATTTTTCATAAATTAATGTACAGAGGTAAAAATAAATCTGTGAAATGATCCCAAAATGGAAAATAAAATGAGTTTTTACTGTCAACATTTGAATTTCATGTTTGATTTTTCAGAGCAAATAGGCCATCAGTCAATTAAGATGTCTTTCCTTAATGCTCAAAATTTCACATGAATGTTCAACACTTGTTTTCTTAAAAAAAATATATATATATATGCTTTTGTTTTAATATATATATCTGTATTACGTTATCATATAAAAGTATGATATATTATACTACATTATATATTATTATATATTTTATATCATGCATATAGAATATAAAAGATAGAACTGAAATGAATGGGACTCGGAATAAATTTAATTAAAAAAAAATCTAAAGTCAATTGATATGGTATTACTATTTAAGAGCAAATATTATGATGTGGATTGCTAACAAATCCATTCACTTAGATTTAAAAAGAATATATCAAGACAAATATCCAGATCTCATTCAGATTCCCCTTTCCTTCATGTTTCTTGTTAAATTCAATTTCCCCATGAAGATTCCATCAAAAAAAAAAAAAGAAATCCACTTAGTATGAGCCTTGCCATTCTTACTAAGTTTAACAGACTTCAATGAATTTAATCCGGAAAATAGTTGTCAGCATGCAATGTGTATGAGCTTGCAGATATGAAATGACCAATCCCAACATGTGCAAAAAAGCCTACAGAATGAAAGAGAGGCACTAAGGATATCTGACAATGTTAATTACACTAAATTATTATATACCTAGGCATCCCTATATAGCCTGTATAATCCAATGATCGTGAGATTCACGTTTCTTTGTCTGTGTGTGATTTTTACAGACTTATATCTGTAACCATGATGTACACTGGGTGTACAATTGGTTAAACGGGACATCTTTGCTTTGTTCCTGCTGCTTCCCTGGGTTCTCCTTTTCCATCTCCTTTTACCCTTCAGACTCTGCTGCCAGCTCTACGCAGCTGCAAGTTGTCATCTTGTTTTGAGCTGCACATGTTTTGAGCTGTGGGTCCTCATGGTCATCTGGATGGCTCTGTGGTTGCAGCTTGAGTGATGGCAGATGGGCGTGTGTGAGGGTAAAAACACCCTTCATGTCGCAAATACCCATCCATTATGTTTATTTAACTAGTTATGTTTAATTATTCAATGATCACAGCAGAAAAACGTCGCATGAATGTGTGCTGGTTTGGTAAGGTCTGCGTAGCCTAAATTTTAGCCATATTCTTAGGCTTGGGTTCACTCAGCCTTGAGGTAGTAGCATGGCCACATTGCCCTACTGCGATTGAAGAAGATGCGTACAGCCAGGTGTGATTCATGTTTTACATATGCTGAGCCGCTCTCTGGAAATGCTTTATTCACCATATGGGGAGAGAAAGTTGACTAGGCTCCTAATGTAGGCAATTAAATTAGCTGAAATCTGTCCAGGCCCTACTGTACACATCTATTCCTCTTGTCTCTTTTCTCTTCCTCCCTCACAAAGATGAGACTTCTACAGGGAACACTGTGCTCTGCTGTGGCATTTGGCATGATACCTGCTGAGCAAGCTACCACCTTTCAGGAAGGCTTCCTTCCTGAAGCCTCCCATAAAGTCACACAGGGCTTTTAAGTGCCTGTGGGACTCTTCCTAGCATACATGTGGTAGTAGATCTTTGTGGTGATTAATAGGAAGAAGCTTGTGAACTCTGGATTTCCTGGGGAACAAACCTTCTGTCAGTAGTTTTCTCACTGCCTGTTGCAATTTTCCTAAAATTAGGCAAGGAAAACCCAGGAACTGGTTGGCAGAAAGTTAAAATCTTGATAGAAAAGTTAACAGTATTATGAAGTGCATATGGACATTTTTAATACGTTGCTGCATTTCCAGTCCAGTGGTATCCACAATACATGAATTCAGAAAAATATATATTTTGAATTTCGGATTTGGTAAGGTTGTAAGCCTCAGTCACGGCATTCAGTGCTTCTTCAGCTGTTCAGAAATAGGAATCATAATTACTAGTGAGCAAGGTGTCTGTGTTTAATAGAAAATTTATTCCACATCTTAGACTGTTATATATGACTGAGCTATTGATTTTAATTGTATCTGGCAGAATTTAGCTGCTCATTCACACGTGTGATATACCTTAATCATTTGTAGGCAGGCACATGCCTATTTAAGACTCATTTCCTGGGTAGATAATATGCTGCAGTTCCCTGGAGACCTTATATGCCTATCACAAAAGCCAGCACAAATAGCGGGCTTGCTAATACCAAAACAACTGATTAATATTAATTCCTATATTCTGCTTTTGTCAAAGGTTTTAAAATCAGCATTTTTTTTTGTCCTGGGAGAACATAAAATAGGAATACAAATTCTAAGCTGCCTATATAGCATTCCACTTTTATGTCAGAGGTTGCTTTTATTTTTATTTATTTATTTATTTATTTTGGTACATCACCAAAGGAGGGGGCTTCTTTTCCCAGCTTGTTGTGCTGTCAACAGCTTTCTCCCATCTTGTTTCTATAATTTAAGAAAGGAAAAAAAAGTATGTGACATTACATAGTCACCCAGAGTTAAATTGTAATAACTATTAGAGTACTTTTAAAACAATGTATACAGGTAACCGATACAAATATGTTCCTGGACATACTTTTATATTAAAAGTAAGCATGTACCATTCCTCACTTCCTCCTTTTCTATCCTGCTTCCTTTTTTGGAAATGTCATCACATGCTGATGACATTTCTAAATGAGATGAAGAAAGATGATGTACACTTGGTACTTAATAATAAAGAGTATTTTCTTTTTTAGAAGCTTTTCAGGAGCTTTCTAATTAGAACAAAGAAGCTGATCTTTACTAAAAAAAAAATAAAATAAAAATAAAAATAAAAAATGGTATCGTTAAATATTCCAGTAAAAAGTTAGGTTTACACTTACTAAATGACCATCTTGAAGACTTCCTGGGCAGCACAAATGCAGTATTAAAATAAGGATTAGTTGGGGTTGTGATATAAAGAAAAAAAAAATGCTCTCTCATTTCAAAAAGAATGGTATATAATTTTTCTCCTATCTCTGACTTATCTTGAAAGTTCAAGAAAATGGCAGAACTAACAACAGTGGAATCACTAGAATTTCTTCCAGTGACAATCTGGCTTTTTTATAACTATATATGATTGTTATTATGTACTGATTAATTTTAAGTGTTTTGGAATTTCCCATTCTTTTCATAAACTCCTGAAATGTCTACTAAAACAGTTTTATATCAACTTTGAAGCATGTTAACTTCTGAGGTCTTGAAAACAATGTTTTATTCTTCAGACATCCCAATTCTGTATTTAAAAGTGATTGTCCAGGTGATTTTCACTGATGGATTTTTTTTTCAGATATATTTGTGTTTATATGAAATGGTATCTTGTAGTCATTAAATTGAAAAAAAAAAATAAATAAGCATATCAGGGATTGCATTTATTTTATGTGAATAAAGCTGATTATGATTTTGAGTTGAAAAATTTGGTCGGCAGTCCATAGCAGTCTACCAAGTAATTCATCAGTGAGCTGAAGCCTACTTCTTCTTAGAATTCTGTTCTAGCAAAGCTGGCTTGCTTGATATATCTACCAATGCTGCTTTTCTGATTAATCTTTTTAATAAAGTTCTAATATTGTGTGATTGTGGAGTATTTTTCATTTAAATGACTTCCATAATGTGCGATACAAAGTGTCTTATAAAAACACGATATAAGTTTGAATGAATTACTTTAAAAATACCATGATTGGAAGTAGTGCTTCAATGTATACAGAGCTTAAGTGAATATTAGACACTGACTCCTTAAATTTACCATAGGACAGACTGCTGTACTTATAGAAGACAAAATCCTTAATTCTACTCTGTCTTGGTTTTGAATTACTCCCACTGCAATGGTTTCTGATTTCAAGATTAGTGATTGGATTGGATTGGTAATTGACAAGAAAGCTCAAAGTACACACTATTGATGTAATGATCTTGAAGGGTTTCCAAGCAATTATGTGGGCATATAGAATGGATATTCAATTTTGAGCATAAGGCTGGACCTGTTAACTGTTAAAGAAAACTTTTTATGAATGGTAATAGAATAAATATGGAAATCGCAAAGGGTGGAATAATACAGAATATGAAAGAATGTAATTATTACTTTTTTTTTTCCTAAAGTATAAACATACTGAATTATTAAGAATATAACTGGGGGAGGTAACATATGAAATTATATCTCTAAATCCATCCATATTATAGTTATGTGGAAGATACAAAAGCTGAAAGCAAAAGTCATTAAAAGTACTGTGCTGAATATATTGGAATAGTTGTTAATCTATGGATTGCAGTAGTTTACAGTCTTTGTTTCTTTTGCTAGTAGCTATTTCCCACTGTTAGATAGAAGAAAAAAAGCACACTGCAAATGTTTTTATAAAGTACTTGCATTACAGCATCTAGACAAACAGTTTAATTTTACATGCTTCAGAATAGATTCAACTAGTGTCCTGTATTTTCTGGGGAAGGGGGAAGGATTATTCTTATATTTAGGGTAAAGAACACGTAGCAAAATGTTTAGTTAATAAAATATCATCTTGTTGACTGGGATATCCTGTAGTCTCTTCTGGCCTCTGGCCAGACGTTCTTCTCCCAGCCTTGGAGTTTGAAGAGGAACTTTGAATACTACTGGAATGGGCCCTATTGAGGGAGAGCCAAGCTGTTCAAGGTACAGACACTTCCTATTTGACAGGGCACAGAGGAAGGGCCAGCAGCTGTCAACCGGCACCAGGCTTACAGTGCTGTCTGCCACCACTGCTGGTGCTGGCACCCAGCTGTCATTTGCAAACCCATCTTGTAAGTCTGTTTTGAGCAATGCATAGAAATAGCCCTTGAAGTTTCTTTCTGATATGCTATTGATCACCACCCTCTGGGCTCAGCCATCCAGCCAGTTTTAGATCCACCTTGCCATCTGCCCATCCAGTCCACACATCACTATCTTGTCTGTGAGGATCCTGGAGGAGGAAGTATCAAAGTCCTGAAGTACAGGTAGACAAATCCACTACCCTCCCCTCTCCTACCAGGTTGGTCATTTCATCGTAGAAGCTTATCAAGTTAACTGGTGCTGACTACTCAAGAATAGCATGGCAGTGACATCTGCCAGCTCCATCAGAACTCGTGGCTGCATCCCATCATGGTTCCAATGGCTGGCTGAGTGGTTGAGTCCGAGGATGGCAAGCAGTGGCCCAAAGTTTGGTTGGAGATCAGTAACAAGTAGTGTACCACAAGGGTCAGTACTGGGTGCAGTTCTGATTAATGTCTTCATTAACATTCTGGCTGATGTAGGTCAGATTGTGCCCTTTGCAAGGTTACTGGTGGCACAAAACTTGGAGGACTGGTTAAAAACCAGAGGATAGTGGTGCTATGCAGAGGGACCTGGACAGGCTGGATAGATGGACCAATGAGAACCACGTGAAATTCAGTGAGGAGAAATGTAAAATCCTGCACCTGCAGAGGAATAGCCCCAGTGTATGCCGGGGGCCACCCAACTGACAGCAACCTGTAACAAAATGCCAAGAATGCACCAGGCTGAACATGAGCCAGCAACGGACCCTTGCTGCAAAGAAGGCCAATGGTATTCTGGGCTGTATGAGGCAAAGTATCACCAGCAGGTTGAGGGAGATGATCCTTCCCCTCAGCATTGGTGAGGCCACACCTGGAGTGCTAGGTCCAGTTCTCTGTCCCCAGGTATGAGAGAGACATGGACATAATAGAGTCCAGTGGAGGGCCACCAAGATGATCAAGGGACTGGAGCATCTCTGCTTTGGAGAAAGGCTGGGACTGTTCAGCTTGCAGAAGAAGATGCTCAGGAGGGAACTCATCTGTCTATAAACACCTGAAAAGATGTTGCAAAGAGGATGGAGCCAAGCTCTGTTCAGTTGTGCCCAGTGCCAGTACAAGAGGCAATGGGCACAAACTGGAACACAGGATGTTCCCTCTAACTGTCAGGAAGCACTTCTGTACTGTACAGGTGACAGAGCACGAGCATAAGCTGCCTGGAGAGGCTGTGTGGTCTTGTCCTTGGAGATCTTCAGCAGCTTCATGGACGTTGGGCAGTGCAGCCTGCTCTGGGTGATCCTGCTGGAGCAGGGATGAGACCAGATGGACACAGAGGTGCCTTCCAACCTCAACTATTCTCTGACTAGCTGCATGTTAGCCTTTCCTGATTTTTATATTCCTTTACCTTCAGAGTGCTAATTGTTATGTAGAAGAGAAGTTGTAGTTCTGAAATTTCTCTGTAGAGTACTTGGCTTCTAGCTTGTCTTTTAATTGTTATCCCTCTTACAGCTGGAATCAATTCCAGCATTAAATTCTCTGGCTATAACTATACAATACAATTGGAAATAGAATATAATCATTTTTTCTGTGTTGATTGTTTTGATTATATGTTGTTTTTTGTTGTTGTTGTTGTTGTTTGTTTGTTTTGTTTTGCTTTGTCTTGGTTTGGTTTGGTTTTGCTATCAAAACAAAAAAACAAGCAAGAAAACATCTGATAATTTATGACCATTATTGAAGGAATATGAATTTTTGGTAGCTGGTGCACCACCCAGACAGGTACAATTTTGCCTTATATCTCTTCAGTATATTTTTCTGTTGTTTCTTGATGGTAATTCCTTGAATCATTGTGATATTGTACTCTGAGTATGGTTGTATATGTTGGCTTTGGCAATATAAATATGGACAATCATGTCCAACCCATGGTGCAAAACTGGCATTCTCAAGGTTGAATCAAAAAGTCAAAACTGGTTCTCAAGTTAGCACAACATAACATTTCTGTGGTGCCAAATGTTCAGTTCCTGATGGTATTTTTCACTTATCGGGGTCCTTTGATGTCTTCCTCTTCCTCCTTCTGAGAGACCCAGAACATTTTAAAATATTATTTTCTTTGTCTGTCTGCTGCTGTTTCTTCTTATGGTTAAGATTTGTGATACTGTTGGTTTTCAGAACTTCTCGTCAACATCTAAATTTTCATTGAATTTATAAGTGTACTGCATATGTTTCATTTGCTGGGTTTTTAGTTGCATCTCTTCTCCAAATCATTTAGTGAAATATCAGAAAGAAAAGACAAGTCTAAGCTCAAATTACGAAATCATATTTTATCATTTTTCCATAGAAGCATAATACAATTTGGCAATGCTCCTTGTTTTACCTAAGGAATGCTATATTATATGTATAATCGAATGGAAAGCATAGGAGACAGTTGAAAACTTCGCAAATTTAAAATACTGTCAGATTAGGTTGAAAATGTAAATGAATTATGGGATTGTTTCTCAGATATACTTACTCATCGTTAATACGTATAGAAATTTTGGTATGGTAAGGCTTTGTTTGTTTTATTCTGTTTTTTAAGAGAGGAGAAGTTACATAAAGTAAATCAGGATTCTTTGTTAACAAATAGTTTGCTGTTCCCTGGTGCGTGATAGAACATTGTCCTGGTTTCAGTTAGCACAGAATTAATTTTCTTCCTAGTAGCTGGTGGAATGCTGTGTTTTGGCTTAGAATGAGAAGAGTGCTGATAACACCCCGACGCTTTAATTGTTGCAGAGCAGTGCTTATACTAAGCCAAGGACATCTCAGCCTTTGCTCTGTCCTGCCAACGGGCAGGCTGGGGGGTGCAGTAAGAGCTGGGAGGGGACAGACCCAGGACAGGTGACCCAAACTAGCCAAAGGGGTATTCCATACCATCTGACGTCATGCTAAACAATATATAGGGGTGGCTAGCCGGGGGGAGGGGGCCGGACTGCTCGGGGTTAGGCTGGGCATCGGTCAGCGGGTGGTGAGCAATTGCATTGTGCATCACTTGTTTGTACATACTATTATTACTTTCGTATTATCCCCATTGTATCATCATTATTATTATTGTTATTATTATTTTTGTTATTTTTTTTTCCTGTCTTATTAAACTGTCTTTATCTCAACTCACGGGCTTCACTTTCCATTTCTCTCCCCCGTCCCAGAGAGGGAGGGGGGAGGGTGAGCGAACGGCTGCGTGGTGTTTAGCTGCCGGTCGGGTTAAACCACGACAGTCTTTTTGGCGCCCAACGTGGGGCCCGAAAGGTTGAGATAACGGCAGATCTGATCAGAGTGTGTTAAACTAAAATTGGTGTAAGGATTAGACCTGCTTAATAGTCACTTGTTATGATGCTGATTGCTTTAATCACAACTCTGCTGCGCCTGTTTTCCAAATTGAGTATTATAGTACATTATTTTCCGTATTTGCTCTCTGTAGTGTTGTTTCTCCTCTCCGGGCCCTGGTTTCAGACCATTATGGTACTAAGTGTTATAGCAATGGCTTATGAGACGATAAGATATCTGGTCATGACTCTAACTTGGTATTTATACTCAGTAACATCGTGGACTCTGTACTTTGGAAACAGCATCTTGGGAACTATTAGCAATTATACCTATTGTTTTTCTCCATTAGAGAGTCAATCTGTGGAGGGGAAAGGGGAGGATATTTTTCCTTACTTGCTTACTCTCCCTTTCTCCTTCACCACCCCTGTATCCTCCTGGGTCACTCTGCCTTCCTCCTTCACCACCCTCTTATCCCCTGAGCTTGTCACAATAGCTCTCCAAGATATTGAATATTTCTGGAATACTCAGAATACCATAGTCTTGTTGTTCTGCCTCATGAATGCACTTCAGATTCTGCTTAAAGTTAAACAACTACTTATGAAGCTCATCCGGAGATCTGCCCGGAGGCAGTATAGTTGTGGGTGGCAGGGAGTATGGGTGGATATGGGCAGGCATCTAGAGCAGTTGGCACCCCCAGTGTGTTGGAAATTCACCCCTGAACAATGGCAAAATCCTCAAAAACTGGCAGAATGCTTGAAAAAAAGGTGTAATGATTCTGGCAGTTCCAAAGTAACACAAATCATTGTAACGTGCTGGGGCCTGGCTCATGCCTATCGAGCTGCCATTGATACTGCTGTCAACTTAGTGACAGACCCTGCGGCCACTCCAAACCCTGTGACAGATCCAACGGCCACTGTGACCCCTACGGTGGATTCTGCAGCCGCTCCAGTCCCAGCTCCTGCAGCCGCTCCAGTCCCAGCTCCTGCAGCCGCTCCAGTCCCAGCTCCTGCAGCTGCTCCAGTCCCAGTTCCTGCAGTCGCTCCAGTTCCAGCTCCGGCCGCTACTCCAGTCCCAGTTCCTGCAACTGCTCCAGCTCCAGCTCCAGCTCCTGTAGCCGCTACAGCTCCGGTTCCTGCAACTGCTCCAGCTCCTGTAGCCGCTCCAGCTCCAGCTCCTACTGCTGCTCCAGTCCCAGCTCCTGCAACTGCTCCAGCTCCAGCTCCAGCTCCTGTAGCCGCTACAGCTCCGGTTCCTGCAACTGCTCCAGCTCCTGTAGCCGCTCCAGCTCCTGTGGCCGTGTCAGAGAAACGAGCTGTAGCAGTGCAAGTTGACCCTGCAGAGGGCATTCCAACCCCTGTGGCAGACCCTGTAACAAAGTCAGAGAAACGAGCAGTAGCAGTGCAAGCTGCCCCTGTAGAGAAGGTGAAAATATGGTACAGAAATTCAAGTCGTTTAGAACGCAGAGAGTCTTCTGCCAATCCAGGTAAGGCTTCTGCCAAAACTAAGTATAGAGATGACGAAGATGATGACGACGCTGGGCCGTCAAGGATTCAGGAGGAGGAAGATGAGGATGCCGAAAGAGCAACAGTAACTACCCGAAGCCTAAACGAGCGCGAGCTACGAGATGTGCGAAAAGATTTTGGTCGCTGTATAGGTGAGCAGCTTGTCACCTGGCTGCTCCGGTGCTGGGACTCTGGAGCCAATTGTGTGGAATTAGACGGCAGGGAAGCCAAGCGGCTGGGATCCCTTGCTCGAGACGCCGGCATTGACAAAGCAATTGCAGATGGAGCACGACCCACCAGCCTCTGGAGGCGTCTCCTCTCAGCTGTGAGGGAAAGGTATCCCTTCAAGGAAGATATTTTATGTCTACCAGGCAAGTGGACCACTATGGAGAAGGGAATCCAGTACCTGAGGGAATTAGCCGTACGGGAAGTGATTTATGAGGATCCAGACCTCAATCAAACATCCACAGATCCAGATGAAGTCAAGTGTACACGACCCATGTGGCGGAAGTTTGTACGGAGTGCACCATCATCATATGCCAGCTCATTGGCAATAATGGCCTGGAAAGAGGATGAGGAACCCACAGTGGGTGAAGCGGCTAAACAACTTCGGCAGTACGAAGAAAGTCTCTCCTCTTCCTTACAGGCCTGCGTCTCAGCTGTGGAGAAACTTTCTGAAAAGGTTCACCAACTTGAAGAGAATCTATTGTCCTCCCCACCTGAACCAACCAGTGCCCACCGACCAAAGGAGAACACTTGGGAGAAACTTTCTGAAAAGGTTCACCAACTTGAAGAGAGATTATTCTCCTTCGCACCTGTACAAAGCAGTGTCTCAGCTGTCAGGGGTAGGCGTTCACCCACACAAGGAAGACGATATGGTGGGTACTCACCCCGTGCCACCCTGTGGTTTTACTTACGAGACCATGGAGAGGACATGAGAAAGTGGGATGGAAAATCTACCGCGACCCTAGAGGCACGGGTACGTGAGTTGCAAAAGAAAACAATCAGGAAAAAGGGATTCTCCGAAAAGTTTGCTGCTCCAACTTCCAGCAGACAGTCCTTCAAACACAGAAACGAGGAAGATTCTGACCAGGATTAGGGGGGCCCTGCCTCCAGCCAGGGGGAGGAAAGGGACAATCGAGTTTATTGGACTGTGTGGATTCGATGGCCTGGCACATCACGCGCACAGAAGTATAAGGCTTTAGTAGACACCGGTGCACAATGTACTATAATGCCATCGAGCTATAAAGGACCAGAGCCCATCTATATTTGTGGAGTGACAGGGGGATCTCAGCAGTTGACTGTATTGGAGGCTGAAGTGAGTCTGACTGGGAATGAGTGGGAAAAGCACCGCATTGTGACTGGTCCGGATGCTCCATGTATCCTTGGCATAGACTATCTTAGAAGAGGATACTGCAAGGACCCAAAAGGGTTCCGGTGGGCTTTTGGTATTGCTGCCTTAGAGACAGAGGGCATTAAACAATTATCTACCTTGCCTGGTCTCTCAGAGGACCCCTCTGTTGTGGGGTTGCTGAGGGTCGAAGAACAGCAAGTGCCAATTGCTACCACAACTGTGCACCGGCGGCAATATCGCACCAACCGAGACTCCCTGATTCCCATCCATAAGCTAATTCGTCAATTGGAGAGCCAAGGAGTGATCAGCAAGACTCATTCACCTTTCAATAGTCCCATATGGCCAGTGCGAAAGTCTAATGGCGAGTGGAGACTAACAGTGGACTATCGCGGCTTGAACGAAGTCACGCCACCACTGAGTGCTGCAGTGCCGGACATGCTGGAACTTCAGTATGAACTTGAATCGAAGGCAGCCAAGTGGTACGCCACAATTGATATCGCTAATGCATTTTTCTCCATCCCTCTAGCAGCAGAGTGCAGGCCACAATTTGCCTTCACTTGGAGGGGAGTCCAATATACTTGGAATAGGCTGCCCCAGGGGTGGAAACACAGCCCTACCATTTGCCATGGGCTGATCCAGTCTGCACTAGAGCAGGGGGAAGCTCCTGAACACCTGCAGTACATCGATGACATTATTGTGTGGGGTGACACAGCAGAGGAAGTTTTCGAGAAAGGGAAGAAAATAGTCCAAATCCTTCTGAAAGCCGGTTTTGCCATAAAACAAAATAAAGTCAAAGGACCTGCACGGGAGATCCAGTTTTTAGGAATAAAATGGCAAGATGGACGTCGTCAAATCCCAATGGATGTGATCAACAAAATAACAGCTATGTCTCCACCAACTAACAAAAAAGAAACACAGACTTTCCTAGGTGTTGTGGGGTTTTGGAGAATGCACATCCCAAATTACAGTCTGATTGTAAACCCACTCTACCAAGTAACTCGCAAGAAGAATGAGTTTGAATGGGGCCCTGAACAACGACAAGCCTTTGAACAAATCAAGCAGGAAATAGTCCATGCAGTAGCCCTTGGGCCAGTTCGAACAGGACCAGATGTAAAGAATGTGCTCTACACTGCAGCCGGGGAGAACGGCCCCACCTGGAGCCTCTGGCAGAAAGAACCTGGGGAAACTCGAGGTCGGCCTCTGGGGTTTTGGAGTCGGGGATACAGAGGATCTGAGGCCCGCTATACTCCAACTGAAAAGGAGATATTGGCAGCATATGAAGGAGTTCGATCTGCTTCGGAGGTGGTCGGTACTGAAGCGCAGCTCCTCCTAGCACCCCGATTACCGGTACTAGGCTGGATGTTCAAGGGAAGGGTCCCCTCTACGCATCATGCAACTGATGCTACATGGAGCAAGTGGGTTGCACTGATTACTCAGCGGGCTCGAATAGGAAACCCCAGTCGCCCAGGAATATTGGAAGTGATCATGGACTGGCCAGAAGGCAAATACTTTGGGATATCATCAGAGGAGGAGGTGGGTCGTGCTGAAGAAGCCCCACTGTACAACCAGTTGCCAGAGAATGAAAAGAAATATGCCCTGTTCACTGATGGGTCCTGTCGTATTGTGGGGAAGCATCGGAGATGGAAGGCTGCTGTATGGAGTCCTACGCGACGAGTTGCAGAAGCTGCTGAGGGAGAAGGTGAATCGAGTCAGTTTGCAGAAGTGAAAGCCATTCAGCTGGCTTTAGACATTGCTGAACGAGAAAAATGGCCAGTTCTCTATCTCTACACCGATTCATGGATGGTAGCAAATGCCCTGTGGGGATGGTTACAACAATGGAAGCAAAACAACTGGCAGCGTAGGGGCAAACCTATCTGGGCTGCTGCATTGTGGCAAGATATTGCTGCTCGGGTAGAGAACCTGGCTGTGAAAGTACGCCACGTAGATGCTCATGTGCCCAAGAATCGGGCTACTGAAGAACATCAAAACAACCAGCAGGTGGATCAGGCTGCTAAGATTGAAGTAGCTCAGGTGGACCTGGATTGGCAGCATAAAGGTGAATTATTTATAGCCCGATGGGCCCATGACACCTCAGGCCATCAAGGCAGAGATGCAACATACAGATGGGCTCGTGATCGAGGGGTGGACTTGACCATGGACGCTATAGCACAGGTTATTCATGACTGTGAAACATGTGCTGCAATCAAGCAAGCCAAACGGTCAAAGCCTCTTTGGTATGGAGGACGATGGCTGAAATATAAATATGGAGAGGCCTGGCAGATTGATTACATCACACTCCCTCAAACTCGCAATGGCAAGCGCCACGTACTTACAATGGTGGAAGCAACCACCGGATGGCTGGAAACATATCCTGTGCCTCATGCTACCGCCCGGAACACCATCCTGGGCCTTGAAAAGCAAGTCCTATGGCGACATGGCACCCCAGAAAGAATAGAATCAGATAATGGGACTCACTTCCGAAACAACCTTATAGACACTTGGGCCAAAGAACATGGTATTGAATGGGTGTATCACATCCCCTATCATGCACCAGCCTCCGGGAAAGTTGAACGATACAATGGCCTGTTAAAGACTACCTTGAAAGCAATGGGCGCTGGGACGTTCAAAAACTGGGATACGCATTTGGCAAAGGCCACCTGGTTAGTCAATACTAGGGGATCTACCAACCGAGCTGGACCTGCCCAATCAAACCTGTTACGTACTGTAGATGGGGATAAAGTTCCTGTAGTGCATGTAAAAAATATGCTGGGTAAAACAGTCTGGGCTACTCCTGCCTCAGGAAAAGGCAAACCTATTCGTGGAATTGTTTTCGCTCAGGGACCTGGATATACTTGGTGGGTGATGCAAAAGAACGGAGAGGTCCGGTGTGTACCTCAAGGAGATTTAATACTGGGTGAGAATAGCCCATGAACTGAATTGCACCATGTTAAATAGTATATTATACTGTATGTTATCACTACCATGATTACTATAGGTGACTAATTAGAATGTATGGAAAAGAGTGTAACCTGAGCATGACATAAATGGTATGGAATAAGGGGTGGATAGATGTCCTGATTTCAGTTAGCACAGAATTAATTTTCTTCCTAGTAGCTGGTGGAATGCTGTGTTTTGGCTTAGAATGAGAAGAGTGCTGATAACACCCCGACGCTTTAATTGTTGCAGAGCAGTGCTTATACTAAGCCAAGGACATCTCAGCCTTTGCTCTGTCCTGCCAACGGGCAGGCTGGGGGGTGCAGTAAGAGCTGGGAGGGGACAGACCCAGGACAGGTGACCCAAACTAGCCAAAGGGGTATTCCATACCATCTGACGTCATGCTAAACAATATATAGGGGTGGCTAGCCGGGGGGAGGGGGCCGGACTGCTCGGGGTTAGGCTGGGCATCGGTCAGCGGGTGGTGAGCAATTGCATTGTGCATCACTTGTTTGTACATACTATTATTACTTTCGTATTATCCCCATTGTATCATCATTATTATTATTGTTATTATTATTTTTGTTATTTTTTTTTCCTGTCTTATTAAACTGTCTTTATCTCAACTCACGGGCTTCACTTTCCATTTCTCTCCCCCGTCCCAGAGAGGGAGGGGGGAGGGTGAGCGAACGGCTGCGTGGTGTTTAGCTGCCGGTCGGGTTAAACCACGACAAACATCATCTAATCTAGAACAGATTAACTTGGTTTTGGTGTTTATAAGAGATCAGCTAGTCCTTGCCCAGAATGATTCTGAAAATATTTATTCCCAGATACAATTCTTGTTATTAAGAACAAATGAGGAGGTAACCAATTTTCAGAACAGGGCTGGATACCTCAAATCCAGAAGATGAGATAGTTTGAACCCAGCAAGGTATATGAATTGAACATATTTCCATCACATATATCGGTGCCTAAGAGAATGTTTCCTTTACACTGGTTTTCTGGTCTCTCTCTAAAATCCTGTAATATGTGGTTGGAAATGAAAAGATAGGCAAACTTTGTTATGGTTTAGTGCTGTTTTGTTAGCAATGAAGCATGGTTCATGGAAGCATGAAGACTGGAAGGCAGAAAATGACCAAGTTTTTTTCCCTCCCATTCTAAGCCCACCTAAATCTTTAATGCTCAAAAATGTCACTCTAGTTCAGTAATCCCTTACATGCCTTCCTTCATATTAACTAACCTGCATCTAAGTAGCGAAATGTCATAAATTAAAACTTACGTTGTAATTTTAACAGTATTCAATGTCTCCAGATAACTGGAAAGAATCATTGGTAATTTCCCAATAACCTTGGAAAGAAAGCTTACCTCCTTCTGAAGACTGCCTTGCCACAGCTGGCTTTTGAGCTGAGAGCCTGTTCCTCACCTTGTCTTTTTACTCTATTCTTGTTTGTATCTAAGGATTAGTATTAAGTGCTTCTAAAATAAATTTATTAAAGTGATATTCTACTGTGCTAATGGTGAAAGTTAACTTTCACTGCTCCCTGAAGGGGAAAGCATATCAGTAATTGAGGTGTTCCCCTTGATGCTCTGTGAATCTTGCAGTGATGTATGAAAGATGTCTTGAATTATTCAACATACCTTGTTAGTTATGTTTCTCCTTGGTTCCTCCATGTAGGTGATGTAAATGATGTCATTTGCAGAGGTGATTTTTTTGTTTTGTTTTGTTTTTTAAGTTTTCTATTGTATGTATAGAGCCCACGTTTGTGAAAAATACCTCCTTTGGGATTTTTGTGATGTCTAAGATGTAAAACTTAGATATAGATCTATTTGTTTGTCTTGTAGGATATGAAGTATGTGAAAAACTTTAGAAAATTATTTTTTGTTGATGTTGTTTGTTTGTTGAACTTCCTGCACTGACGAAAAAAAAAAGGAAAATCAGAAAACTGCAGTAAAGCTGATGCTTGCAGTTCTTAGAGTAATTTAGTGCTGAGATCACAGAGAATTCTTAACTGGATAAGCATTTCCACTGTGTTTTGTTTAAGATGACCTCTACATAAAGGTTCACCTACTTCTGAAATTCTGCTTGTTTACATTTCACATTTGATTGCACATGAAGACAATCTTCCATAAAAGCAATGTGCACATGCATACAAACCTGGAATTTTTATTTAAAACTCTTTCCTAGAATTACCACATTTCACTTAATTTGATTAATCTTAACAGTTACTACCAAAAGAAGAAGGAGAAAAAAAGTTGCTATTAGTTACTTAATCCCTCAGCTGTCTCCTAGCAGGAGCACCAATTGCACCAGCACAGATATACTGTCTGTAAGTGCTTTGGGACAAGCTGTAAGAACAGCCCATTCTGACATAAGAGCATTTCATTATATAAATGTCATGGAAAAAACTGTCATTTCTGTGAATATGATCTGCTTAGATTTTTATTATTCAACTTTGAATTCTGCATCCCACAGGCTAATGAATTCTCTTTTTAACTTTAAATAGCTACGTAGTGTTTATATCAGAGATTACATAAAAAGTGTTCTTATTTTTTAATGCTGTCAGTGAGTGCCAATCCTGCTAAAGTGAACAGTAATATGGCCTCAAACTGGCGCTGAGCAACACAGAATGTACAATTAATTTTGGATTTACTTGTCACCTTCCTTGTTGGTGATCTCATCACCAGTAGAGTCAAAGTATTTTCCTGTTTTTTTTTTTTTCAAGGAAGAAAGATGTGGTTATATTATTACTGGACCTTAAAGTAAAGAACTATGAGGGAACGCTTTGTTCATCTTTTAAAAATGCAGAAAATATCCCTCTGTATACTGAGAATTTTAATTTCTCTGCAGCTCTCTGAGCTCCTGGAGGACAAGGGCAGCTGCCCTGGGGTAGCTGATCCTGAAGAATACATGGCAGCAAAGGCCAAATATTACCCTTAGAACTGCCCTGCAATCTCTCCTTGGAAAAGAAGAAATCGTGCCTATCTGAAAGCTGAATGCTGCCCAAATGAGGAAGAAAACACACTATTGCCTCTTGGTAGACAAAAATATTTCATGCTGTGTAATTGAGCTTATTCATCAGTGCATACAAGATTGTTATAATTGAAAGTCTTAATTCTAGCTTTGCAAGGTCACCTTGGTCCCTAATGGAGAATTGCATTGGAAGCCAAGAGACTTAGAGAGTTCCCAGATTCTGCCACTGACCTGCTTTTGCAAGATGTCTCATGTTTTTCTTTATTTCTCCTTTTCATGCGCATGTAGATATTTTTACTGTTCACTCTCTTGAAGTTAGGAATTGTTTCATTTTAATACACTATATAGTGCAGTGATTCTGCAAGCTTGATTTGGACTCCTCTCTGAAGTGTCAAATGAAAATAAAAGAGGGAGGATTCAGGCATATGAAAAACAATTTGCATTTTATGTTAATAGTTAGAAAAACTTCTGAGAAACAGCAAAATGCATAATATTCATCACGTTTAGATAAAAATCTCAGCTATGGTTCAGAGAGAAATTCTCCTCAAGGAAAGGGTGTAAAGTAACTCCTCTAACTTCAGTATTGAATGAAACTGACATTGACAGTCTGGTTTTATTACTGATATTCAACTTTGAATATCACATTTTTTTAAATATTGCACATCATGCTATTACAGGCTGGATTGTTTTCCTGGTGAATTTTCTGCCCAGTTCATGGCTCCATCAAGAGTGATGATTAAGCTTTATTGACATGGTCATAATATGAAGTTGATGTGGAGAGCTGTAGATGGGCCACACCTCCTAGTGGTAGTGTAAGTTGCTTAACTAATGCCCTATTGGCAAGGTTAAGAGTGTCCCTCCAGACTTGGGAGCTTACCAGAACAAATGCTGCATCAAACGTTTTCTCTTCCATTCTTGCATGCTAAAATAATTCATGATACAAGAGATGTTCAGAAATTCAAAGCTTGAAAAATTTCTTTGATATTTTTCTATAATCAGGCAGAAAAGGAACAAAGCCTTTGGGGCCAAAAGCTAATAGAAAACCCAACACATATGCACACATTTTTTAACCCAAGAAAATAAAAGTTGAAGCTATCATTTATCCAGAAGAATGTAAATGAAGCTCTGAGCAAAAATGCAGCTGTTCCATTGTATAAGCATTTCTACAACTCTGACTATCATACTAATAAGATTTTAATCTGTAATCCTCATAAAAGAGTAAAGGACAAACAGTTCTTAAGGCTCATTCAGTTTGAGATGGCTGCGTGGGCCTCGTTCAGTAATTCACAACTTCTCTCATATGTGTCACTTCTACCAGGGAACTATCATGCCTGCATTCCCCATTGGCAGTAGGGCTGCAGGTTCTGGTACCTGCTTGACACTGGCATTTTAAGTGTTTATCCTAGAGGAAAAATGTGCTCCAAAATGTTCCAGTATCGCAACTGCAACTGAGTTCTGCCTGTCAGCTTTACAGGAACCATGTGCTACTGCAAATGAAAGACTCTGTATATTATAGCTTGTTTTTATAAATTAGAAAGTAGTTTTCAAATATTTCTGTGTTTCAAAGTCCTGAGGCTGCAGAGAGCATACTACAGTGTAGTATTTCCATTCTATAATGGAAATACAAGATAATAACTTAAAAAGAAAAATTTGACATCCTTCCCTAGACCTTTTCATTTATCCTTTAATGAGAGACCCTGTTTCAAGCTAGAGTAAACTTTTTTTAAATTAAAGATTATTGTGTGATTACTAACACAGGCTTATAGGCATTTCAGAACACAAATGTTTGATTCGAGCTTTTCCTTTACTCATTCTGCTTGTCTGAAGAATGACTTGAAATCAAAGGGTAGTTTGTGACTATGATTTGTAGTCTTTTATCAAATACCTTGTTTTGAAGATACCCATTGTGATAATTAGCATTGTCTTGATTTTGCAAAGCAACTGTGTTAACTGCAGTCCTCCTGCTCTTTCCATTTTACTTTTACTCCCCCAGCAGCAATAGGAAATAAAGGAAGTCTGGCACTTCTCCCCTGTTCTTACTTTTCCTGTCTGGATGTATAGATGTGAACATACTTGAAAACCTGTGCACATAGCTCAATAGAGAAAATGGGCTACCTTAAATGCAATGTTAAGAATGTTTCTGTATTATCCACAGTCTCTTGTAAACAGATGAAGGAAGTAAGGCAGAAGATGCAAGATTTGAATACTTAGAGTTGGCATCTCAGTTCAAATTAGAAGGTCTATATAGGATTGCTTTGTTAGGAGACTGATGTGCCTACGAAATCAAAGGAACTTTGAAGCTTGATATGACATGAAGAGCAACGTGTTAATATTCTGATTTCACAAAGCACAAAAATGTCAGTTATCAAAATGGTGTTGATTATATTTCACAGCTGATTCCAATGAAAAGAGTTGTGGGAAATTCCAAAGGATAAAACTGTCTGCTTTACTACCTTTTTAAACATTTTAAACCATTATAAACAAAAGGGTTGTCAAGAATAAAAACACTTAGATTGCGAATAATTTGTGAATTGAATATAGATGGATTATTTAAGTTATATTGTAATACAGATGCTTAATTATGACAGTGATGAGCACTATAAAAATTTCTAAAGACTAATATAATGCACTTGAAATAATCATGTAATTAAAATCTTGTGGGGATGAGGCCCTCAGTCATGATCTACAGAGAGAATTTGTACCTTTGAAACTCTTATCTTCTCTGGTGCAATCTTCATTTAGGTTGTAGTGAAGTATTCAGGAGGTTGTGAAATCCCAGTTTTGCTACTGATAATATCTGACAGAATAATTTCTATCTGCTTTCTGAAAAATTGTAAGGATAACTCAAGGCTGGAGTAGCCTTCAAGTGCCATATCTACTAAGCATTTTCATTTCATTACCATGGTGATACGTAAATTGACATGAAATAATAGTGGTAAGCATATCAGCCAGCATGCAGCTTACAGTATGTTTACTTTTCAGAAAGAGGGGGAAAAAAAAAAAAGAACAAAAGTGTTTTATTTTACTGGCGGATGAAAAATATAGCTATGTAAAACATAATCTTAATTTTGTGTTGTTCAGTTAATATTCTTTAAAATAGCATTGAGAAAGACCACTCATTTTATGTGGTTCTTTGTGAATACTTTAATCTACAGTTGTTTAGGAAGCATCTGTGGAATAAAGTTAAGCAAGGAAAAAAACTTGACTGTCATCTTGGCTGTGATCACTGGCAAGACGAAATGGTGGGTGACATGATTAAAGTCTATGTGTGGGTATGGAAAAGCTCTGAAGGAACTTTGAAATGTGTTCCAGAAATGTTACTAACTTCAGAAAATGTTATCTTGAATCCTCTGGAAGCAGAAAGGTAGAGCCTGAAAAGTGAAGAAAGGAATTCCTCTCTGAGGCCTGAGGAAGGGACAACAACTGGACAAATTTGAAGAGCATCCATGTCCACCCTATTATATGAGGCTCTTCTGCCTTTTTGTGTGTCTGTTTTCTCTTGGAAAATTGAGGAAAGAAGGTGACGGTTACAACCACAATTTATTATTTGTATTTTAATTAGAAGAATACCTGTAGTGTGTGCATATTAGACATGAACTGAGAACATGTATGATAGTATTGTCCCAGTATCCAGTTTTTCATATAAAAAAATCACTATGGTTATAAACAATGTTATGTTGTATTCATTATTATTGCACACACCCACCTTTTCTTTTTATGATTTACATATGACCATATTACCATATGACATTTTCCAGAATGCTGCACAGAATGTCCCTTTTTATTCAGCTCTCCAATGGCTTTTTCCACTTTATATCTCTCTATCCCTTTTATTGATTACTCTTCTCCTAAATTAGGCAAAAATTAGCATACTTACTGTAGCTGGATTTTATTTACATTTCTTTGATCTTCATGCTTTCTTGAAGAACTGGTAGGAACTGGTTTCCAGTTAGTGTTGGAAGGTGAATTTATTATTTTGCTCGTTAGACACAAGAGGTGTTTCTCTTTTATCTGTCCTTTCCCTTTGTCCTTGGTTATTTTCATTTCACTTGGCATTTGAAATTTCTGGTGACACTAACCTGCATAAAAGTGATTTCTGCTACTAACATTTCAGCACGTTCTGCTTCAGCAGGGACTCAGCAACTCGCTAAGGTATATGTCATCTTGTTGCAAAAGCTGCTGGGCAAACGAATGACTTGAACACAGTTCTGTGTTTGTAATACACTAGCAGACATAAACTGCTTAAAGGGTCTCAGAAAATAATTGGCAGGATTTAGGTGCCTAGGCATCAGTCTCCTGTGCATTTTAGGTACCTTACAGAGTGTGAGAGTGTGAGACATCTGTATGAGGTGGCAGATATGACACAGGACCTTTAGAAAATCTGAGCTTTTCTAGAGCTCTAGGCTTGGCAGGATTCTCTGGGGTGTCTGCTACTGGACTTGCATACATAGCCAGCTGAATTACATTCCAGATCTTGTATTTTATGTTCTTAACATGCTGTAGCTAACACTTTGATGTACAGTCTTACCTGCAGCATATGCAATGGTGTGCACCAAAACCTGGATTTTGGAAAATATTCTGTTGTGCTCTGTCAGCATCTCCCAGTGCACCCAACAGCTGGGATTATGTTGGATGATCTTGTTTGCCTTGAGCGTGGTTTTTGCAGCATGTATGCATTGTCTCAGCCATTACCAGGGAAGGGATGTGGTACTGCCAGTTGTATTTTTTTTTTTTAAATAATAGTAATTTGAATTTTCAAATACATATTGAATACATGTGGTTAGGCATACCGAACATTGGTGTCTTTCTGTTTTTCCAGCTAATTATAAATGTAAATAGTAACACCTATTTCAGAAAAGGAGTGTGATCTTGGGTTCCCCACTGCTTTTGTCAACTATCTTAAGACTTTGCTGTTTAACCTCCCACTGAAGGAGTGGGAGACTAAATTTTTCAGCTGTTTCATTAAATAAATATTTGATATTTTTATGTTAAAAAAAATTCTCCTGACCACGGGGGGTGTCTTATTTTTATTACCCTTTTAAAGTCAGTGAATATATATGCAAAATTTGTAAGGTTCATTCCAAATAACTAATAGCAAAATTTCCTTTAGTCTTCATTTCTTTACTAGGGGAAGTTCTTCACATCTTCTGAGCTATTCAACATTAAAAGTAGATGCTAAAAATCCCAAAAGAAAGTAAGTCTGGACGCCTACCTGGGCAGCCTGCTCTGAGGAACCTGCTTTGGCAGGGAGGTTGGACCCGATGATCTTTCGAGATCCCTTCCAACCCTTACAGTTCTGTTATTCTGTGAAGTCACTAGTAAATAGAAGTTAAAATAAATAAGACAGAATAGCAAAAGAGGTCACTTAGGCATCCCTCTGATTCAAGACAAAAAGATCTCTTCCAGATAGATGTCTTTCTAGAGACAAAATAAAATATAATAAAATAAAATAAAATAAAATAAAATAAAATAAAATAAAATAAAATAAAATAAAATAAAATCTATGATTATTTCAGGCAATTTAGTCCAGCACACATTGCATGTATGACTGTTTCCCCTCAAGATGTCTTCTTGAAATTTAAGAACTTTGCCTTCTCATATTAAGTACATAGTAAGTAGTGATTTTTTCACTTTTAAAGACAAGTATGCCTCTTTATGACTCCTTCCCCCTATAAACTAAAGAAAAAAAAATCCTCTGTATATCACATTTTCAAGATCTCTGATCATTAACTTTTCTTTGTCCTGGACTCCAAGTAGTAACTTCACAGTTTTCTTGCAGTTTTAATTTGAAGACTCAGTTTACAGTTGAATTATTTTCTGTTGGCAAGGAAAGACTGCCCCTTCCCTTCCAACCCCCCCTTTTTTTTCTTATGTTATCCCCATCCACTGGTCCTATAAAATATCATGTTAAACTTTGTGTAAAAGCTGAAAGAAGGTTTGTGAAATTTTTTTTTTCTTTTATTTCATTTACTTCACTTACTGTTTGGAAGGGAAAAAAAGAAATAGGAGGCAACCTTTTCAAGTCTGATTCTGATCAAAATAATCCTCTGATGATGTTGTCCTTGTTCTCCGTGCTTTAAAGTGAAAATATGATTTCTTAGCCAAAAGCTGGAGAAATCACAGAATTGTCTTAACACAATATTTTGCAACTAGCATGTGAATGTACTGGTAAAACTCAGCAGAAGATTATTTTAGAGATTGTAACAAGAAATCAATTATACAAGTGTGGAAAATAATAAAGATGTTAAAATACTTTAATCAAGCCCAGTGCTGTGCAAGTCATGAAAAAAATCAACTGAGCAACAAAATTGGTTTTCCCTTGGACTGTTTTGCTTTCCTTCTGATAATAATGATGAAGTCAGCTTGTGCTACTTGACAGTCATGATTTCATTTCATCTGTCTAGATGTGGCAGAGAGCTTCCAGCTGAAAATTATGCTTTGCTTTGAGTGATAGGTAGAATCTTTTTGGCTTGCTTATATTTCCTTTCTAATAGTTTGGGGAGTTAGTGGTGGTGCTGCAAAGTAAATGACATTCAGACCTGACAGTCCCAAATCTGGTGTCCCCTGCCCCAGAAGCCTTACCTTGTATTGCAAAATGCAGGAACCTCTCTGTTTTTGATGCTTCCATTCATGCACCTTAAATATTTCATAAAAGTATCGCAAAATTGTTTCCTTTTCTGGTTCTTCACTTCTAATAATAGAAAAAAAGTTCAAGAAATGGCAGAGCTGGATTTCTGATAGCCCTCTATCTCCTGATTTAACTCTTAAATATATTGAGTGCGTGTTCTCATTGCAGTTTTACCCCAGTTTTCTTTCTTCCATATTGTCTACTTGTTGTTAAAAAATGTAATCTTTCGTCTGCTGCAGCCTTCACTAGAACCAGTAACATGTTCTCATTCTTCCAGCTTTCCCACTGTTTACATGTTAGGAACTTTTAGAGTCATCCAGATTTGCTGATAAATACCCCAATAATTATTGAAATCATTGTGCAATAATAGTGGAGATGATTGGACTTTTGAGTCATGCTTCTAGAAAAGAATGAGGGGAAGGTTTTCTGTGCATTGATTTTATGTTTAGCATTAATACTCATAGAAAACTTGTCTCTCAGTGTTACCAAAGCAAAGATAAATCTGTACTAGTAGCAAGAACATCTTCAGATTAAAGACAAAAATGCTAGGTTTATAGAAAATTGTCAGAGGCTGAGAAATTTGCAGACAATTCTTTCTATTTCCAGTGTGTTTGAGGAAGGGGCAGAGCGGCAGGGAAAGCTCAGAAAGCGTTTCACAATTGCAGCTTTGCTAACTATAGCTTCTGCTTCAGGCATTATTTTCCTATTATTGTTTTGGTGTGGGGAGAGATGTGTGTCCTTGCATGGGCTCAGACTTGCATGATTGATTTAAAAAAACGACCAAACAAAATACCCAAAAAACTAGTTCAGCTCATCCAGTACAATTCATAGCCCTCTGGCATTTAATTATGTGGCTCTGCAAACTACATTCAGGAAGCTTTTTATTTTTTCTGTGTTTTTCACAGCTTTTTCATAAAGCTACTGCATTTCTATTGGCCACATAGTATATGTGTCAATGGAGTTGTTTTTTATGCTGCATGATTGCGCTGATGCTGTGATCTGCTTTTGGCAACTCTAAAATTGAAAACGGTAACATTAGTACAATAGAAGAGGAACAGCACAGGACTCACAACTTGAGTGCAGATTCCCCATCTCATATGAGAGTTATTAACAATGGATTTGGATTGTCTCTGAGGCTGTGGGATAGGTCAGATAAAAACAATAAACTATTTTTTTGGTGCGTGCATGACAAAATCAGTTTGGGATTGTGCTATTAATAGCAGAAGATTCCATAAATTACAGCAAAAGTTATGCTTGTGTAACTTCCTATAGGGTTCTTAGAGTACGGAATACTATTGTATATGGGAAACGAAAACTTCTGTAAGGTTTTGAAAACAGATGTGTAAGGGAAAAGTGTTTTTTTAATATATATTAAAAAAAAAAAAAAAGAAAAGTGAAAAAACAGTTATCAGGTGGGGTTCAAAATGAACTTTCTAGCGGTAAATAACTCAACCCTGATAAACCACAGGGGAAGTGTACCTAGTGTAAAAGCAGCAGCTCAAGAGGTTTTGTGCCCACATTACCAAAAAAGGTGTTCCTTGGACGGGCAGAAAGGAAAAACCCAAGCATCAAGCCAGCTGAAGTGGCCATCTCTTCTTACTATTTTTAAATGGAGACAAAGTTTGGAAGAGCGCTTACTGAAGAAGCACAAAACTCGATTGAATTGTTTTCAGGTAATATGTCATTCAAAGATTATCTCGATTGTTGTTAGTAATATGATTAAACATAATCAACTGTATGTGGTTGTGTCTAGAAGATGTTAGATATGCATGTCATATATCATTACTAATTTGGACTAATGGTTTGGAAACTTGTAATGAATATGTTTTCAGAATTTTGATAAGTGCACAACCAAGTAAGTATATGTTATTTTAAATGGCTAAGTTCTTACTAATGCTATGTAAGTGTCAGCAAATGGCAAATGGTAGGTTTTATTGAAAGTTATGGGTCTTCTTTGTAACATCTCAGATGTGAGTTCTGAAGTAAGGAGTAATTCATTTTGGATGTAATTATGGCTATAGTAATTTTGCAGTGCATATAATGAATGTAATGCAGTATTACATTTCAGAGATTACAAATGAAGTCTCGTTCACTCTGGATTGCATTATTTCTTTTCCATATTTAATTAAAAGCAAATTGAGAGGAAAAAAAAAAAAAGTTTGTTGTAGATTTAGTAATAATAAAAGAATGCTGATAGTCACCGTAATGTTCAGAAGTGTGTGGAAGTTCTCACCATGTTTCACAGTTGGGAGTCCCACAGTAAACTGCGTGAAATAAATATATATTCAGAAAAAGTAAAAGTGGAATAAAAATGGTACCTCAGTATGACTCACTAAGAGGTTGTTTGAGCTTGAAGTCTTCTGCTGATTTCAAAGCAGCAGAATTTCAAAAATAATCTTAAATACAACACTAACATTTATTATGGCAGTGTTAGAGATGAGCATAAAAGACTATATAATACTATGTATAACAGTTTTTACGATATTGATGTAGTACTATAGTACTTAGTTTCTCCTATTACAGTGTTTCTCATACTTAACAAATGTATTCTCTTCAGTGTTATTACTCATAGATGGACAATTATAATTTATGGATATAGTGGTATCATGTTCTAAGTTAACCTTCAAGCAAAAATCCTAGTAAATTTCAGAAGGCAAAACTTAACCATGCAAAACAGTATAAAACAGTTTTAACGAGGAGTGGATTATGTTATAGTTCTGGTTCTTGAGTGATAATAGTGAATGGGATAGTGAATCATTCACAATTCTGTTCTTTTCAGAAGCTTCTCTTTTTAAAATTACATACAGTGCAGACTGTAATAGAGGATTGTTTTTAAAGGATTCTTGTTCTGTTCATATTTAGAATAATCACAGAATTATCTGTGTTGTACTCATTTAATGGTGTTAAGAAGGAAATTAAAAAAACAAAAAACAAAAAACAAACAAACAAAAAAAAAACAAAAAACACACAACCTTCAGCACTTTTTTTTATTTTCTTGAGCTTCCTTTTCTTTTTTTTAAAAAAAAAAAAAAAAAAAAAACAAAATCAACACATTCTAGCTATATTGTAAAATCTGTCTCCCTCTCTTGAAATAAAAAATAGAGTAAAACAAGTCTGTTTAAATATTTCATAAAATGCATGATTTTGATTAAAACAAACATATAAAGTTTTATCTTTCCATTATTAGTGTTTGCTAGCAGAGGTAAAAATTCCCAGAACAAGTAATAGTTCTTGAAGGAGGCAACTCTGTGAAATTTAAAATAGATCTAAAATACTTTCATACTTAAAATGTATATACTGGAATACAGGTAGATCTGCCATTCTTATTAATGAGATGACAAACTTTATGACACTGTGTGAATTTTCATATGTATTAAATGATTTGCAGGATCTCTGTAGTAGCTTGGTATTAACATTTATTTTAGGTGGTTAGAAGTTTACGTAGTGGAGACTTAGGAGAAGAAAAAATGCAAGATAGATTGGGTTTATGTATTGCCTAATTTGAGTTTGGGGTGAATAGTCAAGAATTAAGCTTATTAGGTTATGATAAATTGCAAGCTTAGGTAGTAAAGACAGTCTGAATGATGAATTGCAAAAGAATCTTAAAAGACAGAAATAAAATGGCTTATGAAATTTAGCATGAATGATTATAAAGTGGTGCATATGGTAGTAGAGAGAGGACAAGCATTTTTAACATGGAGGGCCTCGGTACTTAGGACACAGATTTTAGAGTACAATAGTTCCCAGGTAGGATCACCTCAGTAGTGATAAACCAAACCAACAAACAAAAAAACAACCCAACACCACTAACAGCCCTAAACCCTTCTCTTATGTTAGAAATTATTAAGAAAAGAATAGAGCACAAAACAAAGGCCAAAATAGCCAGAAATGAAAAGTGCTGCTAAAACCTATTGGAGAAACTTTAGAGAAGGTGAAAGGGATAACAAAGCATGTTAAGATGTGTGAGAGCATTGGCAGAATGTCTGTGTCTCTTTTTCAATCATGGAGAGGACATGAGTGAGGCAAAGCTGTGATCTGTGTTACATATACACTTGTTCCCCAGATTTTTGTACAAATGTCCCCTGCGGGCCATGGCGTTAGCTTGGGGCACTTGGGTCCAGTTGCCTCCCTGACCATCTCCTGCTGGTGAGAGGTCCTACCACTTGGCATCCAGATGGGACACTGGGGCATGGAAATGGAGCAACTGGGACACAAGGCAGAATGCGCATTTCAGTGGCAGTGTGGAGGTAAATGGGATGAACATCATGTTTCCATGTAATGTGATACATGCAGGCAAACAGGGACGTTTGCAGCAGAAAAGAGGCAGATCTCCTTTGGGACAGCCAGGAGTGGCCCCTTCATGTGCTAGCCTTGAGGCAAGAAGAAATAGGGTTGGGGAGGGTAGGTGAGAAGGGCAGGGATCACCTCTGGGAGAAATGTTGGGGAGATGCAGCATATAGTCCATCTTGAGGATGGTGCATGGCGATAGTCCCAGCAGGCTATAATCCAGAAGGTTTCTAAGCTTGTTTAAAACCAATCAAGAAAATCTCCAGGTGCTACAGCAAAAGCTATGAAGTCTACAACTACACACACTCCATCTCATACAAGTTAGCTGCTGGAGAGGGACTGGTGACAGAGCTGCCTACCTGGATGGAGCAGCTGTGCCATGTAGATAAGATTAGGGTGCTAGGTCATGGAATGGGGTGGGTTAAACAGCACCAAAGTAAATATGGCTATTCCCATGCTATGTGGGGTGGAGGAAGACCACATTTCCAGCATTTAGTGCAGGTGTCTAAAGTGGTGTAAATTTTTGGTGGAGAAGTGGGTACAGAGTGGAAGATGAAGTCCAAGTGCAGGACTCAGCACACCTGGCTACAGAAACTGGGTAGGAATTGTCCTTTTTCCCCTCCTGGCTACTGTGGGACATGGGATATTTGTGAGATAAACACTTGGTTCAACCAGAACAGCTTTTTTACATTTTTGCATTTGGTTAGGAAATGGCATCTTTGACACTTTTTTTTTTTTTTTCATTTTTAAGAGACCTTGAATTTTGTCATGCCTTACAATACTTGAGAATGGAAAATGAAAAAATTTACTCAAGTTTAAATAAAGTTTGATCAAAACCCATAATTTTATTTGGTTTTCAGTACATTTTAAGAGCTTGTAAAAAGCAAAAAAACAATGAGAAAAGTGTCAGGTGAAAAAAGAAACTGAAAGATACAAGCAGGCTCATCAGACCTTAGAGGAGGTATGCAGAGCAGTCTTTTTTAAAGGTTTCTACTTAAATAGAAATTAATTGTTTGGGGTATGAACGTGTATGAGTTGGAGATTGGATTTGTTGCCTTGGAACCTTGGTTAAAGAACACTGAATCAAATTTCCTTCTTGCAGTTAAGTACAGTCTGTGTTACCAAGATTCAGACTGCTGCTTTCTGCTGCTTGTAATGCTTTCTGGATTAGCAGCAGCAGGGATTCCTGAGACAACCTTTTAGGCACCTTCCCCCCCCCAATTTTTTTTTTTTTCTTTCCCTTTTCTCAAAGCAAGAGAAATGACTGTTATTCTCAGTCAAATGAAATTGCTTTTAATTATGCTTCATACTATCTCTATAGGACTTTATGACAGGGCATGTTCAAAATCTGATGCTTGAAGTGCTTTGAATGCTAAGGATTCCGGGAAGTCCTTCATTGATCAACTAAGGTCTCTCCTAAACCCTTTTACTGGTGAACTAAAGGTTTTTTTGTTTTGTTTTGTTTTGTTTTGTTTCATATATTCTATCATGACAGCAGCAATTTTGGCTTGAAGGCCAAATGCTGTATAATGTATATCCATTATGTATAATGAGCACAATGTATAATGAACATTTCTTTATGTTCATTTTTTCCAGTCTTTAGCTCCCCTGAGGGGTCAGTATTAACCACAGAGATCTTTATGTATTTAGCATCAGTTTAAGCTGAGTACTTGCCATAAAAATCTTGCAAAGTGTAATCTCAACAGGGAAAAAAAAAAAAAAAAAAAAAACTTGCACATAGCTGCATGCAACGTGCTGTGCCACCAAATGTTGTTTTGAGGCTACTTAGTTTGAGTTTTCTTAGTTTGAGCATTCTTTCTAGCTTTTACAGTTTTTTGAATGTCCCATATTACATACCTAAATGGAATAAAAATGTGTTCAATATCTCTATGTAATTTTACTATAATTAGATAGGAGAGGAAACTACCATGTATAATTGTTCTGCTGCATTAGTCCTTCATATACACAACAAACTTTGTGGGAAGAAATACAGTGGGAAGAAATTCCCCTTCTTCTACAAGTCTTCTGCTTTCATTGTCTTCATTTTCCCTTCTGGTTTGTTTTTTGAAGTGCCAAATTAGGACACGTAAAAAGCAAAGAAACAGAGACAATGAAGATATTTTGTTTCACACATACAAAGCAACTGTCTTCTGAAGGCAGAAACTGCAACTCCCTGCAACAACTGCAACATTAGATGCATGTAAGCCAAAATTACAAGAGACCTTGGCTAGCACTGTGATGAATAATGCAAAACATTTAATAATTGTGGCTAATATGCACCAAATTATTTTCTAAATATGTTTATGTTCCTGTACTTCATCACATACAAGTTGTTGATGACTTTTAAGAACTGGTACTAGAAAACAACATAATAAAGGTAAGAACTTTTAGCTGTGCCCTTGTCCTTTTATGGTGCAAGTTTTGCTCAAGAGACCAAAAGGGGTAGGGCTAGTGAACATCATTTCACCTCATGAAGCTGTCCTATAGTATTTGACTACAGTCTAACTTCTATAAAACAACTTTAGTTTTTTAGATTACTAGGTTTAATAAAATCCAAAGCAGAGAAATATTCCCAGACTGGAAAGAAAACATGATATAATTTTACACAAGCTTAGAAACATCAATAAACAGTAGATGGGACTGCTGTGGTTTGAATTGGAAACCGTCTTTTAGAATCCTGTCACTGTGGTAGATAAGCACCACATAAAATGTAGCTTTAATATTTGAAACCTAGAAACATTGCAGCTCAAAGAGTTTTATTAAGGGAGTTGGAGTGTTGCTTTACTAGCTCACTTGAAAAGGGTTTAGAGATACATTTCGTAATTACATTCTTTGTGTTGAAAGTAAAGTTAGACTGCAAAACACTTGGAAGAGACAGTTAGAGTTTTATAGTCCATGATTATTTGTCTAAAAGCCTATCTTTGCAGACATCCCAGCCTAGTGCAAACTGTGGTAGAAGAAAAGCTGGTATTTGCTTTCAAGTTTCTGATACCTGTCTTCAGAACCCAGTTTTCAGTGCATAACAGGACACGTGTGATATAAAAAACATATGATACCGGAAAGTCTGTCCAGAAAGGCTGAATGAGGAGTTCATACTAAGGATGGCAGATGGAATCACAGAGATGTTCTCAGCCAAAAAGCATTCACTCTCCTAATTTTAATTTCTCCTTCCCCTAAGGTTCAGAGGTATCTGTTTCATTCCAGTACAAACTAAAACTCTGAATCAAACCCTTAAAGTTTTCATGAAATACAATTCTTTGTGGTAACTTCGAACACTGAGTAGGATTTGAGACTGACATTGTGGGAATGGGCATGGCCATCTTTCCTCATGTAGAGCTTCTGTGGAATTGTTCATATCATTTCAGCTGATTTCCACAGCGAAGAAAATGTGTTCACATAATGTTGTGGACATCAGCGGTGCTGCAGTAATGATGGAGATGTGTAGGATTCCTAAATGTTGCCTGATGCATGAAGGCATTTGATAAAAGAATTTGAGGAAGCAGAAGAAAACTATATGCTGTGTGCACTGGAATTTGCATGCTGTCCTGCTGTTTTGATAATTCAGATAATTTTAAAAATCTGTTTTGTTTCCTGAAAACATATTATATTAACTGAAGTATGTCTGTGATCACACTGCTGCAGGCTTTTAGGTAAAAGCAGTAATATTTCACTACCAGGGTATGTGTATGCTCTTTGGAAATCGGAGCAATGCTCTTGGATGCAAACATGGTAATTCTGATTTTTTCTTTTCTCCTGAATCTTCAATACTTACTGCAGCTAAAATCTTAGATGATGCACACAGAGGAAAGTGCTTCTTGTTGAAAAGATAATGGGGCTAATAAAGCTGCAGTAGTTTATCATTCTGATTCCTAACATAATCTTGTTTCTACTGTGAGAAACAGGGAACAAACAATGTGCCATCTTGTGGCTTCTGTAGCCACTGCAGTTAGTTTAATACAGAATGGTCATGTTAGCTAAAATATTTTTTCATATCCTTCCCCCCCCCGCCCCTTTTTTTTTTCTAATCGATAAGTTACATGTAGTCTTTAGCTGAGAGAATAAATGGGAAAAATGGGGCTCTTGTTGGAGAGGAATTGAGGCAAAACATAAGATTTGGGGTATTTTGATTTTTTTTTTCTCCTTATTTTTCTGCTAGACAATGTCATCATGGAAGCAATTTGCTGTAATTGTTCTTCACTCATCTAAATGTAATGCTCTTTGCAGTGGTGAAGTTGGCTTCTGTTTTTGTATTCTACTTGTACTCCGTAATTAAAACAATTAACTTGCTGACTGCTGTGTCTTTTAGATAGAAGCTTGTAGCAGGGTATAAACAGAAGGTCATGGCTTAACTGGGTACATCGTTTTACTTGACTAGCTTCAATACAGAAAATCAAGTGTATTATTTTTCTATTGCAAACAATGTGGCAATGACCAGGTTTTACCTGGAATATGGAGAAAGGCAATGTAATACAAGCCAAAACACAGACCCCAATAATTTTGCAGCCCTCAGCCATGTTATACTGAAAACCTTTGTCTTCCTTGTCCTTCATTTAGTGGTTTTATATACAGTTTATTTATGCAAAACTGTGAATCAAAATCTTTCATGAAGTTAAACATCTTTAACCAGAAACAGTCAGCAAGGTTCTACTGCAGTGTCAGGAAGGATATCTCCAAGCCAGAAAATGTGGCAACGAATGGGGTATTTGTGTGGGCAGGAGCCAGCTGACAGATGAGTTTATGTATGGAAATACATGCCAGATGACTTCTGTACAAGCTTTCTGCAGAGTGACGTGCTGTTTGTAGGAGAAGGAATGAGCCAAGAAGGCTACCTTCACTGTGATGCCCTCTGCAGTGGGAGTGAGTTTTGCAGAGAGCCTAACATAAAAAAGCAAAAAGGGAAGATAGATCTATGGAAGGAAGCACTACATGACCAGAACCATGGTGATGATACAGCAGTTCTGGAAGACCACCTCATATAATTTAAAGCATTTCCCTTACTTTTAAAAGAACTGGGATATCTGGAGTTAGTATTTTTCCATTTTGAGATGAATAAAAACAATGCGCATCAGGTGTCTGAGGGATAATAGTGCTAAAATCACAGGCTGTAGTGTCAACTGTCCAGAAGGACTTAGTAATGATATTTTATTTTACAGCATCAGCAAATATTATTTTTCCTGTCTGCACAATCTCACTTTAGGTTTCACCTGTACAGATTAACTTGACTCATAGACAAGCAATGTAAACCATGTTTGACCAGGTCATTCATCCATTCTTCAGTGTAAAAATTAACAAGTACTATAGAGGACAGGGAAATAACTGCACTCTGGACAGCAAGACCCAGAATTCCAGCACAAGCTATAGGCTTATTGACCCTTCAAACGTCTGCAACTTACAATAATTTATTTCTATATTAATGTTTACTCTTACTTTCTTCACCTACAGGACACCAAAATGGCATATTTTTCTTTGTTTTAAAATATCTAACCAAACCCTGCTTGTTCAAATTTAACTGTATGTTAAAACCTCATCAAAAAGGGGTACTTTTAGATGTTTCTAAGGTTTATCCAGATGAAGTCATTAACCTTCCTGTTTTCTAAAGATACATCCTCTCTTGTTTGAGTGTTTGGGGAAGTTTGAAATTCATACTTCAACCAACTTTCTTGAAGAAACCCCTCTAAGTCTTGAAATATAGACTTTCACTATCTCGCTAAATATTTACCGTCTTCTGAATTTCTTTTTATGAGGAGGTTGCCTGGCAGGTTTATGATGGAACAGCTCTGGCAGGGTATGGAGAGTTCACACGTCCTCGACTCTGCAGCAAGTTTAGAGTCTTGTGTGGAAAATATACAAAATATTGAATGAGAACTGAAGATTTAAATATAGTCATACTTCTGAGAGTGATCCTGTTATGTCAGATCAGAACTAAGAAAGAGCAGGATAAAGAAATACTTTCTGTCTGCACAAACACTTTTTGGACTTCATATGTCTGTCTTGTGTGTGAAGCATGTTGTGCATTTCCAGTCACTCAAACTATTCTGCAAGAGCTGGCCAAGTCAGAGCACAGTTGGATCTATCTTGGTTTCAGCCAGAATTTGGCACTGGATTACTTGACATTCTCTGATGATTTGACACCTTTGTGTGACTCATTTCTTCAACTAGATTAGTTTTGCACATGTTTCTAATCAGATATCACTTCGTTATTGCTGAACAAGAAGGTTGTGAGCTTTCAGATATTAATCTTGGAAAACCAGCAGCATGATTTGGCCTTTATGAGCAAATGCAATTTCTCTTTAATCTCTGTATTGAACTGAAATACAGACCATTTGCAACATATGCTTGCTTCAGTGTGATACTTAATACTTGGAAAAATACTCTGACCCGGTGGTCACTTTTGAAAATTTAAAAGGGAATTCACACAACTACTGGGCAACAGAAGGGCAAACTTTCTTATACAAAGAGCTCAAAACTACAAACCACACACACAAAAAAGTGTATGGAATGAATTTGTGCAGAATTAGAAAGTATTTGAGATCCAGTTCAGGAATTTGTAGTCCAGATCAGCCTCATGAAGTGGAAAGAAGCCATAAGGATAAATATCTCTGTGAGTATAAAAGACTATGGGAAAAAAAAAAAAAAAAAAATGCAGCAAGCTGGATGGGGATTATCTTAATAGAAATGTACTATTTATTTATTTATGTATTCTATAGAAGTCACCTCTAATATTTTTGATATTATTGTCTTTATAGATAGAGATGTAAAGGTTTCAGACAGATATAATAGTAATTAAGATTCACAGCACCCTGTTTAGATTTTAGAGTCCAAGCTCCAGCTTAAAGCTGGGTCAACACCGATTTTTCTTTTAGACACAATGTATGGAAGAGCAGAAAGTAAATATCTTTTAATATAGAAAATGTTGAAGTCAAGTGAGGAAATGCATGAAACAAATCAACAATTTATTGTTTATTTAAGGAAACTTTTAGGAATGTGATTTTGGCTTCTAAATTTCGTAAATGTTTTTGAAAACCTTTCTGTTACTTACTACAGCAGGTGTAACAAATTTGCAGACAAATATATTTCTAGACCAAGTGTAAAATATTGAAAAATACAAGTTGTTTTTTTAATACAAGTTAATATTTAATCCTTTGTGTGTGTGTGCATGTGTGTGATTCATGTAGAGCTTTGTAGTTTGTACAGTGACCTTTTGAAGTATGCAGACTTGAAGATACATTTTTAATAATTTATCTATGTTGGTCTGAGTTGAGTGTCTGTACAATCAGTGAACATTAACTAAGAGGAGACAAGCTAGAGTATACAGGTAGCTATATGTAAAATTAGCTTGATAAAATTATTGCATTTTCAATGTTATTTTTGAAATTTGGGAAGTTTTTATCACAAGGCATTCTATGTATTCATCAAAACAGTTTCAGAAGGCTGATAGATTAGTGTGTACTTTTGTGTTCACAGATCATGTAGGCAACTAGTGGTAGCAACACTCTTCAGATGAGGGATGGAAAAAGGTTGTTCGTTAAAGTCACTTCAAAAATAAATTTATAGCAAAAATAATATTTACTAAGACCATTTTACAAGCAGCATCAGGTTTTGTATTTTTAATCGTCTGAAGCTACTCTTAATGAATCATTATATTTGATTAGTATTTTGGGGAAAAAAATGTAGAAAAAAAGATTCAGAATTATTATATTCATAATTTTTAAAACTACTTCAGGGCTGCCTTTTTAAAATGCATTTGATGATAAAAGGAATTAATAAGGAAATTTAAAATAGGCATATTAGCATCAAAATAATAAACATTGCATTTAAATAAGGTCAATTTAAATGTAAATGCACTTTGTGTAAATATAACCATTTTTAATAATCTGCCATAATTCATTGACTGGGATCAAAAGAATTAAAAGGTGACTAACATCAGGTGTTAAGTATAAGCAAGGAAAAAAAACTCTACTTTGAGAAATCTGGTCTTAAAGGTATTCTTAAATTCCTTTTATGTAAAAGCTTGCTTTATATTATGGAAAAACTAAATTTTTTGTACTACAAGTGCAGTAGGTTAGATTTTCCATATGGCTTTAATAGCCCCTGATTCTTGGTTGACAACTAATCCTCATGACTTTATAGCATATAAGCTAAGCTCTTCTATTTCAAATCCATTTTGTGTATAGCTGTGCAAAGCATAAAATGACTGCTTGATTTTGCTATATATGATTTCCCTCCTCTTTGTTTTCATAGCTGATTGTTTTTCTTTTTAATTTTGCATGAATAATTTGTTTAAGCATTGAATGTACTTTACTCCTTGCAAAACAATTATTTTCTTATCTTAAAGGTTTATTTAAATATGTGTGTGTGTGTGAAGAAATAGTTTGCAAGAGCTTATGTCTATTTATACTGTGTGTAGAGTAAACAATTAAAACAAGGCACTGGCTATAATGAATTTAACCTGTATTTTTACCCTGTTTGAGATTGCTTTCCACTGCTATAAGTTCTTTATACAAAGTTTTTTGTTGTTTGTTTCATACATCCCTGACAATGAGAATGTGTTCTCTCCTTCCTCCCCTTCCCTCTTCTCTCTCTTATTTCATGAGACAATTTGGAGCTGGAGAAAATTACCCAATGTGGTTTAGGCACATATAGGCTAAAAGAGTCTTGTTTCATTACGTTAGGTACCAAGATTTTATTTTTAATTCCCATACATTTGCAGCACCACTTCCCAGTTCCTGATTGCCCTAGACCATTTTCCAAAGAGATTAATTGAAGTGATACACTTACATCGCTTCTGGGTTCCTTACCTCTAACCAAGGGTCTATATATATTGAGACTCACAAATCACTTTGGAGGGAGTGAAAATAGACAGAATTTCACTGAGCTAGAAAATCTGAAAGGTCCTAGTGTTGGGAGATGCTTGCAAATGTTGGCATAAGGAATCTTGCTGCAATCAAGGCTGCTGGTGGTAATGGTATATTGAAGTATGCTATCACAGAATCATAGAACAGCTTGGATTGGAAGAGACCTTAAAGCTCACCCAGTTCCAGCCCCCTGCCATGGGCAGGGACACCTCCCACCAGACCAGGCTGCCCAAAGCCCCATACAGCCTGGCCTTGAACTCCTCCAGGGATGGGGCATCCACAGCTTCTCTGGGCAACCTGTGCCAGGGCCTCAGCACCCTCTATTATCATAAACACAGCATTGCTGTGGGCTTCAGGTATTCCATGAAATGTCACTGTCCATGGACAGGCAGGGACATTATTGCAACTTCCACAGATTTTTTCAGTCTGTCTGTGAGAGACTAAATTTGACTGAAGCTGCCCCTCCAGCTGAGAGCTACGGATCGTAGCTCAAAGAGCTGGAAAACAGCTCAAAGTAGCTCCCTCAGGCTGCAAGGCTGCTTACACGAACAACATCATGTCACCTTCCCAGTGCTTTTTACGGTTTCCTCTTGGCTGGGGTGCACAAAGGCACTCAGGGCAGAATAACTCAGAGCAGAATAACACCAGGCAATTATCGTGCTTCAGATTGGAGTGTTAGTTCCTTTTAATGATGCCTGTGCTGTGTAGGCAATCTCTCAGAGGTACAGCACAGATTTTCATTTCTTGTTTTGTTCTGTGTGTGCTGAAGTTCAGCTCTTAACACCTACTGCTGCAGAGACTTTGCCAGTCACTAAACAAAACAGCTTTTTTTTTGCTTGGAAACTCATATTCCCTTGTTTATTGTTTTTATTTGTTACTAGCAGCACAATAAAATGAAATCTGATGTTGTCGTTAAGAATATTCAGTAGGGGCAAAATTATCTTCAGTCAAGTGTACCAATTACAATAACACAAGCTTAAAATGAGTTATGTTGTCAACTTTCTGGTCAAAAAACAAACGTCATGGAGCAGTAGGTAATGTATATTTAATGGTAATCATTCTTTGGCCATATTGGAAGGTATGCTTCAAATCAAGTTATAAAATGTTTAAGATGCTAAAACAAATAGCTTTATATCTAAACCATGTTTGTTTATTTGCTGTTTTTATTATTATGCACTTCATCTCATTACTTTTAATATCAACATGAGTGTAATAAATGAGATTCTGTACTAATTGGTTGCATACTGTCATTAAGATACTTAGGCTCTGGCCTGCCACAGGACAAGGCTGAGAAGTGATATCCAAGGCCTGTTAAATTGCAAATCCTAGCATCTTTAATGAAGTACCAAAATTAATTAACATGAATTTGCTTGATCCAGTCATAGATACACTAGGGACTGATGGCCTGTTTCCCCTTTACAGCACCATCCAAGCTGTGTTTAAAAGTGTCTTGGCTAGCATATCTTCATTTTAATGTGTTTAGTAACTCCCCACTGAATGCTGAAGCATCCTTTAACAGGAGAAATAACTTCATTTTCATTAGAGAATGTCTCAGTGAAGGTATGATAATGTATTTTTCAGTATCTGCAATATCTTCTAAATGTGAGCAAAGAGGAGTGTTGGGGAAATGTCTTTCTATTACGACAGAAATGGTTATAATAGCAGGGATAGAGTAAGATGTGAGTGTAGAGATGCCAGAGGGAATGGGAGTATGATCACAGCCCTGAGGGACAGAGGCAGAAACAAGCTGCTATGGAGAGGGAAGGAGGGAAGGGAGAAAAAAAAAAAAAAGGAGGAGCAGCTGCATCAAAGATGGAGAAACCTGCACTCAATGTAAAACGCTCCCCAGGAATCTGGATCAAGTGGATTTACACAAAAGACAACATGTATTTTTTATATTACTGATACTATAAGAAACAAATGATATATTTTATACTGGAAACATTTATTATAAGCATACACCCAGGGAAAAAGCCTGGTTGGGGTAAAGTAGAGATTTAGTACAAAGGAAAGTTATTTAACTGAAGAAAGTTGTTATAATTATTTTGTTGTAGCTATGACAACTGTAGTACCTGAGTGTGGTGCATAGCACTCCTACTACTATTGGAAGAGATTATCTTTTTACGGTCTATAACTTTGACAAAGTTTTCATGTAAAGCTAAAATTTTCCATGTTCTGCTTCTGTGTTTCAGACTGATTGATTTGATTTTTTGTTTCTGTGTTTTAGCCAAAATGGTTTAGTTGTTTATGGATTGGTGTTAGGGAGTGAAAATTCTATGACTGTATGATTCTGTGAAGTATTATCTATTTTAAAAAGTAACTAACCTGGAAATAATTTTCTGTATTTCTGATAGTCCAGCATTTCTAGTAGAGCAAGATGACTTTTGTTAAGGATGTTCCTTCTGAAAATGCAAATAAATCTGGCTGAGTTATAACACAGGTTCTCTCTGTATTTGATAGAGATAATAATTAAGTCTTCAAAGAGCTAATTTTTCTTGTGCATCCTGAAGGTTCTCTCTGCTCCTTAAGCTAAGCAAAGTACATGGCTATTTTTTTCCCAGGGATTAAGTGTGATTAGCTCAAGATGAAGTTAGCCTTTCCCTGTAACAACTACTCCATCCTTCCATGTGTGTGCACTGTAACTGAAAGCACACAGCATTTTTTTTTTTTTTTTTTTTTTTTTGTGCCCCAGAATAATAAGCCAAGCTGAGAAAACTGTATTAGCTTGGGGACAGCACTATGTTAACACAGCTATATTTTGAGTCTGTGTAGCTTAGAAACCTGGCATATGAATCCATCTGTCAAGATGGATTCAGAGAATGAAAGGGTAAGGAGAATGCAGCTGGGAGCCAGTAGGGGAGAACCAGCATGGTCACTCTAACAAACTCAGGGCAAACTACAGCACAGAGAATTATCCAAACAAAAACAACCACCACCCCCCAAACCCACCTTCACACTAATCTTGGACTCTGGATTTATTCACACCTGATAATTCAGGATTCATTCAGCTTTATGAAGCGCATGAAGCATATAAAACATTTCATGTTGACATCAGCTGCATTTTTATTTCTTAATCCTGCTACAAATTAGACCCAATGCTTTCAAATTAAATAGCAGGAAAATGAGGCATATGCGGTGACCACATGTTGTTTTAAATAGCTTCCCCTGAGTTACACAGAGACACTTTGGTGGAAGAGGGGGGTCAAATACAGCAGTCAAGGGAATGATTTAGTTATCTTAACCATAAGATCTTGATTATTTGGTGCAGCTGAGATGAGAGGGCTTGAAAACAGCTCATGCAGTACATAACCCTAATTTATTTCCAGAGGAGAATGAAGAAAACAGAAGTTCAGATTCATAGTTTCTTCTAAGCTACCACAAATGATATATTTTCTTCAGACCAATGAATGTGCTTTGCCTAGTTAAACAGTAGGTACATATGGGTATGTGATGTTCCATATGGGTAAGTGACTTTAATGATCATTCTAAAAAGCTTAATCAGATGGCAAATATAACATCTGTTTACATATCTCCATTAGAGATAACTAACATTCTTTTCAAAGTCACCCTCAGGGTCTGGGGAGATAATATCGTGGGATAACTCAGTGGTTCATTACTGGAGAAACTGAGGGTTATTCTTTTTCTAGTTAACATCAATAACTACAGAATTGCAAAAGGTCTTGTAAAATATGGAAATTACTATAATCAGAATGATTTAGAATCTGATGAGATCTGGCTTTAGAAGCAGACATGTGACTGTAATGAAGATAGAAATGCTATGGGCCAGATTCTGTACTGCTTGTGGCTGTTTAAATATGGTATTTGTTGTGCACAAGGAGAGAGACAGACATTTAATTCCTCTGCATCGTCTCAATCAGTTTTACACATACATCACAAATACGTGAAGGTGTAGTTCAGAGCCTTAATCAGTGCTCATCCCAGTGCTATTCTGGTCATGATGTTATTCAGCCCTTTGTGAGTCAGGCTTACAGTTACAAGCCCAAGTGAACTGGGGCCTTTCCTCACTGAACAAGTTTTGTTTATTATAAATTGACTAAGTGGGCATTAATGTCCCACCAAGCTTGCAGATATAAAAATGAGATGATATTAATTGGGACTATATGGTATCTGAAGTGTTGCCATGAATGCTATGATATGTCACCCTTTTGAACCATAAATCAACAGCTTTGAAGAGAATGAGTGTAACTGAAAAGTATTTCCACATTGCCAATGATGTTGGCTACATTGTAGTGAGCAGCATTTTTCCTGCAGGTGTATTTCCATGAAAAAAAAATCATGGCACTGGGTTAACTCTATATGCTATTTACTCACCTGTTTGTAGTGTTTGAGCCCATTGGTTTATGATGAGCCCTCTAAGCTACTTCTGAGTAAGGTTTTCTTCCTAACTTTTTTTTTTTTTTTTTTTTTTTTTTTTTTTTTTCTGATGACTGAGACCTGCCGTTAAGGTCCAATTATCACAATTTCTTATGCATCCTAATATAAACCATTCCCCAGTTTTGAGTTATTTCTTTCAAAGACTTTCAGATGTACAATAGGCAAAGCAAACAGAGTTAAGTATTGCAAATGGTATTTATAAAATAATAGCTTCTTTTAAGCTACACTGGCACCCATATCCTGCCCTCAGCAGGAGGTTACCTTCATCACTCAGCAGTCCTATGCTGTGGTCTTTTAGTTTAATTCTGAACTCACACAGACAGCAGAGGTCTGCCATGAAAGTATTCAAGTAATTACATGGGAGGTGAATGCCTTTCATGAACAGTCTGGAAAGCATCTTTGAAGAAAAGGACCTAGTGGTCCTGGTGAACACCAAGTAACCCATCCATGATGGGTCCTCCTTGTGGAAAAGGAGGCTGGCAGCCTCTGGAGCTTCATGCAGCAGAACACTGCCAGCAGGTGGAGGGAGGTGATCCTTCCCCTCTGCTCAGCCCTGGTTCCTTCCCTTCGCAACTATTCAGTGATTCTCTGAACTGGATCTACATGCACTGTCTTGGGTTGCTGATGTAAGTAAAATAGAAAAATACAACAGATCACCTGCAGCTGAGAATGTTTTATTTGTTTGGTAACCACTGAAGTTCCCACAAAACATATTTTTGACTGCCTTTGAATTATTTACTGATTTCATTAGATTTTGCTGAAAGATTTTTAATCTGGAAAATATACTGGAAATTGCTCAGTTCACTGCAATGAAAGAAGTGCAAAAAAATGAGACAATAGCACACTCTGTGTATACATGTACATTGCTAGTCGCCTGTCCATGTACACACATGGAGAACAGGGATGTGCCCAACCATTTCTCAGTCTAGGGTAAGGAAGAGGCAAGTTGGTGGCTTCAGTTTGGTGGTGAAGTACAATATAAATGCCATGAACTGTCACTGTATGTTGTATCTGAAGTAGCATTGTAGATTCCAGATGTTTTGTTGTGGCATTTAAAAATAATAATAATAATAATAATCAAATCACGAATCAACTTAATGATTAGTGGGATTGTGTTTTGTTATTTTGTTTCTGTCAAAACTGAAATGTATCCTGCAGTGTTTATTTGTGCATGTTTTGTTGGTTAGAGAAAGGATGAACACGAAACAGCAAATTTCAGTCTGTCTTTTAGCTAATTATGATAGGTATGATAGGAGTCAGATTCCAAAAGTTGTGTGCTTAGGGAAGAGGACAATCAATATGAAGTATGTTCAAGTTTCCCATAAAAGTGACCAAGATGATTAAATTTCAGTTTGAGGATATAGTTTTTTACACATTTGCATTTGCAGTCTGGGAGCTCTGGTATCATTCTCTATCCATTCTCTTCCATACCACATTTTATTTTAGAGTAAAAGACAGTTTAGTCCATGCTGAATAACCACTTGTTAACAGCTAAAATGAAGGTAGATTTAATTCAAACACCCAACTGCTAGGCAATTGCTGCCACTGACAAACAAGCTAAAGTCAGTTTGGACCAAGATGAGCTCAGATTACTCTGGACACGCTTCACTTTCAGGCTTTTCCCGCTTGTGGTGAGGTTGCAATTTTGGGGCTGTGCTCTGTCCGCTATGCTTTGGGAGCAACCATCCCAGTACAGAGGGTCTCATTGTTACTGACTGGGATTATCTGTTTTTTTCCTGGCAACTTGAGTACAATCCAAAGCTGAGATAAAATGAAGAGTGCAAAGACTTAGTTTTAGGTCAAAATAAATCTGAGTCACGTCTGCTGTAAATTCAAGGCTTTGTTAGACACCCTGACAATTGGGTGTCTCAGAAGCTGTTGTGGAAAATGAGTTCATGTTTCCAGTAGATAGTTTATAGCTTTTATTTTGCTTTCATTTTTTGAATAGGTATTTCAATGCCAGTCAGACTCATGGTGTATGTTTTGAGTTAGTTGAAGCAGAAGGTTGATTACTTCAGTAAGAGCAAAATACTAACTTCTAATATTGATTTAGTATGCACCTCTGTTTTAATTGTGTGGGTAGATTGCTTTTGAATGGCAAATACTGGAATGGCAAATATTGTAAAAACAATGATTGTGAATTTTTACAGAAGCCTTCAGTCCAGGGAAATCAAGTGAATCTTAAATGCATTGGAAGAGCAAAATAGTGAAGATGGTGAAGGACATAGAAGACTGAATACAGAAGTAATTTTCATGGCTTTATGAAGATAATGGGTTTTTGAATTTTGCTTCCAAAATTGGGATGGGGTTAGGCTAGGACATCAGTCCAGAGAAGCTGGGCAGGCCAGAGCTGGAGACTTCTTCCTGTGGCCTTGCTGGGGCAGGAACTGGTAGCAAGGGCTGAAATGGGGCCCTGGATTGTAGGCAACGTGGGACAGGCAGCCTGACTACACCCTCAGTGCCCTGCCACCACCATCTTCTGATTGCTGTTCATAGGTATAGTTTTCTTCAATTGTTCTGAAAACCACTGTGGAAATAATAAAGGATTTAGAAGACAAAGGATGTGCAATTAAACCTTCATAAATCTTTCACTCTGTGAAACATACTATTAACAAACTTTGAAAATCCAATAATCCAATCCAATCCATTGGTAATCAACTAACAGCTGTCAAAAGATGTTGAAAAAGAAAAAAAAAAAAAAAAAAAAAAAGAAAAAGAAAAAAAAGCATTATTTCTTTTCTAAAAGATAATGGGTTTTTAGTATTTAGTACAAGCTTGTCCTCCTTTGCCATGTTGAATGTCCTTGAATAATTAATGCAAGGTTGATTCAGTACAGAATTTCTTTTTAATACTTTCTTCATCTTTCTCACATTCCGTCAGCTCTTTGGCAATATGAATTTTCCATGCTGAAACAGTTTGTCTTCACCTGCCAAGATCTACACTCAGTATTTTATATATATTAATTATATATATATATAATTGTATATATATATATATTTATATATATATATATATATATATATTATTTTTAATATATATATAATATATATATATTATTTATATATATTTTAGGGATTAGGTTTAGTGGAGGGCTGTTAGCGTTAGGTCAGAGGTTGGACTCGATGACCTTGAGGTCTCTTCCAACCTAGAAAATTCTGTGATTCTGTGATATTTGGGAGGGAAAATAGGGTAAAAATGAGGCTGTGCTGTAACTTCTGCCAACTAGTCGTCTTTGGAAATATGAAACAATGCCACTTCTCTCAGATAATTAGCTTGAATTTAAATTAATATAACCTTTTAATGGGTTTCATACTAGCTGGGTGTTTCAAGCAGAGGCACCAAAGTTTGACTGACCAGTGAAACATCAAAAAATGTGCTCTACACTAAGGCACATTTCTTGAGTAAAGGAAGCATTTGCAACACTTGTATAAGCATTAGTGCTTTTTTATATTCTGGGCAACCTGTTCCTGTACATAATCACATTCATGGTAATTTTTTTTCCTGACATCTACTCACATTTCCTTCGCTGCAGCTTGTGTTGACTGTCCCTTGCATTTTGCTGTACAGCTCTGGGAAGTGTTTGGCTCTGGCTTTTCTGAAGCCATCATTTAAGAGGGTCCAGCTAGGTTTTCCCTGTAGCTACTTTCCTGGCCTGAACAAACGTGGCCTTTCTCATTCTGTCTTTATATACATCACATGTTCCAGACCCCTGATCACCTCATTGACCCTGCACTGAACTCACTTCAGTTTGTTCATCTGTCTTTTGCTGTTTAGCCTGACAGACACAGTACTTCAGATCTGCTTTCATAACACTCAGTGGAAGTGAAGGATCACTTTCCTTGACCTCTTATCTACAATCCTAATAATGCCAACCAGCGTGGTCTGCCTTCATTGCTGTAAGGGCACACTGCTGACTCCTGTACACCTTCATCGCCAGGACCCCCAACTGCTCTCAACCAGTTGGTCCCTGAGCAGTTCCTTGGCATGGAATAATTCCTCTCAAGGTGCCAGAGTTCACATTGCCTTTGTTGAACTTCATGATGTTTTTGTCTGCCTAGTTCTCCATTCTGTCAGGTTGCCTCTGAATAGCAGCCACGCCTGTTAGTGGATTAGATGCTCCCTGCAATTTGGTGTCTGTCATCTGTGAACTTTTAAAATTTCCTCTGTAACTTTCATGGGCTGAGATTAGGAAGACCAGATCCTCCTGCCCTTCTTGAAGACAGATGTGACATCTGCCTTTTCCCGTCATCAGGATTTCTCCAGATACTGCAGCCTTTCAAAGGTGAGAGAGGTCTGGCTACAATGTTGGCAGGCTTTTGGATGTATTCCATCCAGTTCCATTGACTTGTGTCTATCCAGTTTACTTGAGTAGTTTCTAGCTGCATATTCCTCTATTGTAGGTGGTATTTCCACCCCTGGACTATGCTTCTCCTTACAGGGACTTGAGAGGCCTGAGGACAGACCTTGACCTTAGCCATGAAGAGGCAACAAAATCACTGACTGTCTCAACCATGTCTTTGTCACTACATCCCCACATTTTCCTTCATCTTCATTTTGTTGCTGGTGTACCTATGAAAACCTTCTTGTTGCCTGTCATGTCCATCTCCAGTTTTAACTTCAGCTGTATTCCAGTAGCTCAGTAGCTCTACAGAATTTAATACATGAGCATTATAACAAAAAAGAGCTGGGGAAGCATCTTTGCAAGTAATGCTATCTGCTGAGATTTACTGTTCCAAAATATTTTCTGAGAAGCACTAAATATTAGAAATTTCAAGTAATTATTTCATTTTTTTTTCTCCACAGCTACAAATTTGTCATTGAACTCTTCCTCTAAAACTTTATGTTTTGCCTCCATAAAACAGCCCTGTATACATGGGCTGAAACAAATCTGGAACAGTTGTTGATGTATGCTCCCTTTTTCCTGTTGTAATTTTTTGCAATCATTATATCTATTTAAGAACATATTTAGAAACTGTTATTTTGGCATAAAAGCAATTCACTAATCAGTCATTAGTCATGAAAGAACAAAATTATGTTTGATTGAAATGGTAGATGAAAGTGTCATCATGTTTTGCTCTGAAGTAGTTAAAAATATACTTTTGAACTTTCACGTTTCTATGAAGTTTTCATTGTGTAACTTAGTTTCAGATTTGCTCTTTAAAAAGTGCTAGGGCTCTGTGCTTGGTGGTGGGAAGGCAGAACTTCAGAAGTGTAGTCCAGAGGTACCTGCCAATAATACTATATGCTTTTCTCGGGATTCTGGTCAATATTTATTGATTTATGCTGATGCCCTGGAATGTAATTATATCTAAATTAAAATTTATCTAAATAAACTATAACCATAGCTTGTGCACAGTTTTGCATACTGACAGTGAGTTCCATAAGTTAACAATGCATTTTAGTGGGACATTTCAACTATATTTAATTGATTACCATATATATATATATATATATTTTTTTTTTGTCTGTCTTTGAGGCAAATAATTTATTCTGTTTATGGAATTCAAGTAACATTTACATATGAATGATTTACTTGGATAAACTGGAATCCTGAGTACAAATGAAGACACTATGCATCATACTTTTAAGCACATCAGAAGCACGTACAGTCATTGGGAAGGGTGAATAGTTGAACAAACTACAAAATAGACCACTGGAAAATGATTTAAAACAAAGCAAAACAAAACAAAACAACTATTTAGATATTTGCTTCACTGTCTACTCTGCAGATTGATTGATCGATTTATTTATTTATTTATTACAGTAAGAAGTCAGGAACAGTGCCTAAAATCAAAGTGCCAGTAAAAGAGGAATTACACTATTAGGAAAACACTAAAGCAATGAGTATCTTATCTTTTAGGATAGTTCTGTAAATACAAGAATGAAAATAATAATAATAATAATGAAAAATGCAAATTTCTAAAACCAGATTTTAAAGTTGATTCAAAGAAATACAGACCAGGAAATCTGCCTTTACATCACCTAACATGGTTGAAAATATAAAGCATTCTTACAAAAGAAGACTAAACAAATCTTTTGTAATGCAAAAGTTTTGTCAAAAGTCTGCACAAATTCCTTGGAGGAATAACTCTGTGTGTAGAAAGAAAAAAATATCGATATAATGGAATTGTATTTTCAAGAACTTTTTACAAAGGTCAGAAAAATGCATCTGACAAAACTGCAATAAGCTGTAGAGTATGAACAAAGGATCACAGAGGATATGTGATTGCTTAACGTGTAAGAATCTGGCAAGGCAACAGAACTGAATGAGAGTGCAACATTAGATGAAATAACCTACACTACAGCTGACTGAGAAGTTGCAGAAGCTACTAACCCAGCTGGCGAGCCCATAGGGGCTGAGGTGAATCACCCTTAATCTTCATAAACTGTAAAAAATATAACTACATTGAAATTTAAGGATTTGCATTTACTGAGATCAGTAAATAGTACATAGTACTATTTACATAGACTGCTTTTTTTTTTTTTTTTTTTTTTTTTTGTATTCATAATTCTTTTAGTATTTAGATTGTGTGCTATATTTGTACACATTGTCCAGGACATCAAGGTAACTATTACAGTTTGCCAAGAACTGTCTTACAAGAACTCCCCAAATATATGGACTGTTTTTTTAATAAACCTGTTTTATCAGTTTTTCAGGGACTGCTTGGGGTTTTGTTGTTGTTGCTGTTTGAAGGTGCTTTGGTCGCTAAGCTTTCACTAACTCACTGTCACCTAAGGCTGCAGAGGTGTAATCTTCTTCAGACTGGATGAAGGTTAAAGAACAGCAGTAAATGCTTACAGGAATGGAAGAGCTGGCATGAGAAACCAGTTTAAAAATGGGATAGATACAAACTAACAAACCATGGGAGCTATGCTGATCTTTTCATTTGAAAGTAGTGATTACTGAGAGGAAAAAGAATGATTTAGAGTAAAATGAGAGAACAGAAATAATCTAATGAAACCAAGGAGATGGATGTTGAAACTCACTCAAGCAAACGTTTCTCAGAGTAAGAGATATTTCACTGAAGATTTCCTAGATAAATGTTTGAATTCATTACAATAAGTGATGCAAAATAAAGCAAAGGCCTTGCAATACACATCATTACCTAGTTTTTAGTATGTAACTTCTGAACTGTTGTTTGATTTATTCTGAAGTCTCCTTTAGGAACATAGCTTGTAAATCTATGAAATCAAAAGGTGGTTGTGGCTTCAGTTTCAGGCTGCATGTTTCTTCTGGCCTTGATCCTTCCAATACTGTTTACCATCACACAGTAGAAAAACAAAATGTCAATGACTTCTAATGAGAGGAGAAACAGACCAGACTAGTTTGAATTACCTAAATGTAATTTGCTACTTGACAATATACAACATCTCTATTTCCCTCACAAGCTAATGTGCTTTCCATGTGATCTTGTTAGAGGGACAAGATTGTTTTTCTAAGACAGCAAGTGGTTCCAAGCAAAGCCCTATATTTTGTTAGATGGTTAACTTTCCTGGATGTTTTTAAAATAAAAATTATCCTCGCAGTTTAAAGGACAAAAAGTGCTCTCCTTTATCACCCACATGACCAATGCAGCTGTAGATTGCTCAGGCACATGGTCAGTCCCTCACCATGTGCATCCAGGGGATCTTTCTCCAAAGTGGCACTTTGGGAAGCCTACTTTTGTTTTCTCTCCCTAAAACTGAATGGAGTCCTGAATAGCAGGCTGCCTTTACATCTACAGAGAAACTACTGCTTATTAGTGTGGTTTTATTCATACGTTCAAGTGCTGTCTACACTATTGAGATGATCTGGTTTGACCAGCATAACACCAACCCTAGAATTTTACCTTATCAGTTCTCAGTGGCTTCTTGCTGATTTACAGCAAAAAGCAACTGGTCCTGAGAAGAAAAAATACATGAAATGAATTTTTCTGGACACCTACTATGTCCAGAAGGACTGTGATTACGGGTAAAGTTCATCTAAATGTGAAGCCATTATAAGATGGAGGGTTCATCTTGCTCCTGTGTCTCTCTTTCTTACTTCTTGTTCCGTATGCAATTCCATTACAAAAAACATGCTAGGATTTTTCTGTTTGGGAAATCTTTTTAGCCATTGTCTGCTACTGAAATGAAATCTCAGTTTGGCCAGGTATGGATTGATTTTTATCTATAGAAAAACAAGACAGATTTTCATTATTCTTTTAATATTGAATCAGTTGTGTTCCAGTCAAATGTGTTAGCTGTTTTTATTTGGTTTTATTTTGTCCTTATTTTCCTAAAGAATAAGGCTGAAGAATTAGCTTAGCTACTTAAATTCTCAGTAACACATGCTATAAACCTTGTCCCTTCTGGCTGTGCAATGTGATCACATCCATCTATTTTCCACTCATCTGCTGTGAAAGCTTACCACTGGCCCATAAGAAGACAGTCCCAGAACTATGCCAAACTATTTTAAAATATTGTGTATTATGGCACATAATGTAAAATTAGGACCCAAGGTAATAGCATGGAGCTGGGACAGGGGAGTGTCAGGATGGGTGTTAGAAAAAGGTTCTTCACTAAGAGGGTGGTTGGGCACAGGGACGGGCTGCGCAGGACAGTGGTCATGGCACCAAGACTGCTGGAATTCAAGAAGCATTTGGACAATGCTGTCAGACATAGGGTCTGATTTTTGGGTGGTGCTGCATGGACCAAGGACTCAGTGGTCCTTGTGGTCCTTCTAACTCAGGATATTCTGTGATTCTATGATAACCCAAATATCTTCATAAGGGAGAAAAAATGTCTCATTGTCTGCAAATGATTTTGAGCTAGGTTCTTTCAAAATAATTTTAATGTTAAGCAATTGGTTAGAAATGGGATGCTGTAATAGGTACTACACCTAGAAAAGATTGCCTGAGCTGACTAATTTACTTTCTTTATTTTCTACCTGGATTGTCAGCAGAAGAATAAAAATATAATCCTGCAGAAAGACTAACTTGGTTGTATTGTACTCTTTCATTATGCAATGCATGCAGTGCTTATATCTTAATGTAATGTGACTCAGTAATAAAACTCCTAATTAAATTACTGTGTATATCTCATGGGTATTTATGGCATACATTTACTGTTTAGGTTAGTATCTGAATGGAGACCCAACATACTTAAATTTCTCTTTCAAAATCAAAAATCACCCATAGAAAATAACATGCTGTTTTATTTCTAAATTAACAGAGTCGCAAATAAGAATTAAGGTTCTCAACATCTTCATGCAACAGACCTTGGGGATATGAACTTTAAATAACTATTATCCATGAGCATTTCTTTGTATCCTTTTCTACTATGTGCAAAACAGTCTTGGAGCATTAAGCTGATCCTGCAGTTCTGAAGCACAATTCCCAAAAGAATTGAAAATGCAGAATCAAGTCTTACAAAAGCTGTCTTAAATTTGCCCCAAAGTGCAAGTATTAGACTGTAAAGTGAAGGGTTGCTAAAGGGGTTAAAGTCCTTGGACTCAGCAGTGCTTGACACATGATAATGGGTGGAGGTTGAAAATTATATTTAAGTGTTTTGGGAAGTCTTGAACCTGGCCCTCTTTGTCCTAAAGTGCATGTGTAACAGAGGTGTCAGTACGAATTCCCCACATAATGAAAATTACACTTGCAACAACCCTATTTGTCCTTTCTGCCCTCTGCATTTAATCTGCCTTTTCTAAACAGATCTTTTTGCAGTTCCATCTAAGTTACTTTCTCTAATGGCTTTATATGAATTTAGTTTAAAGTAAACTAAAGCACAGAAATAATGAATTCTCAAGAGGAGAGAATTTCACAATTTATTACACATCTCCACCTGAAATTGGCAGGTTCTGTAAGGGATATTTACATGTTGGCATGGCACTTGTATTTCAGTCTTTCCACTGCAATTTCATGAGTTTCATTCACTTGTATGTGAAATTGGTAAACGTACTGCTCTGTTCTCCACCAGTTTTGACATGATTGACTGTGACTTAATATTCCCAGCTGAGGGTTTTTTTTTTTTTTTTTTTTTTCTGTTGATACAGTTCCCTTCCAAACTCTTGTCATTTTTGTCTTCCTTGTATCTTGATTCCTAAATTGCTGTCCTTATGTTAACCTTAGTATATGCAGCTAACAGTGAGAATGGATATGTTTGTGTTTGTAACTCCTTAAGCTTTCCTGCCCTCTCATAGAAATCAAAGCTACATGCCCTTGATCGATCATGCAGGCAGATGTGTTATGCAGGAGCCATGTCTCAGATAGTACTGTGATATTTATGTATCAAACTTCAAAGTTTGAGCTTCATCTTTTTATTGAAAGGATATGGGGATCCCACAACCTTTTTAGTAAACAAAATATTGCTCCGTGGCAAGATTTCCTGTGACATTTCCTTAATAGTGAAAATTTAAAGTAGCCACTATTTATTATATTTCCCCTTTTTTTACTGCTTATTTGTTGGTGTCACAGTCTTGTGTGCCTCTCTTGCCTCATGCACCAGGAGGAAGCGAGGGGTGGTAATGCCTGAAACAGAAACTGGGCTGGTTTCAGACATCTCTTTTCCCTTGCCTCTTGTGTTCTGGCTTCATTAAATTAAGTGTTTTTTTTTTGTTGTTGTTGTTTTTTCCTTTTTTTTTTCTTTTTTCTTTTTTTCCATGTTACATATGGGATAGTCCCTGAAATCAAGTGATTTGCCCAAGATTTCCAAGGTATCCTGTGAGAGTAATGAGTTGTGCCAGATCACTTGACTCCTGGCTGATTCTTGGACTAATTGCAACCATTTCTTCTAGCCTGTATCACCACTAAGACTATTATTTCTCTGCAAGCCATTATCACTTTTCAACTACATATATATATAAGTTGCAAGGAATTTGCATATGATTTTCTGTGCCTTGCTGTCATATTAATAATTGTTCTCCTTGTTATTTTTCTTTCTAGCAAAACATCTGTGGAAATTTTAAGACCATTGGATAAGCAATGGTCTACTCCATGGTTATTACTGTTCCTTCATTCTGTGTTTTTTTTTATGATTGCATAATATTGCTTTCTTGTTCAGAGGGAAAAATCTGTTACTACATCTAAATCATCTTCTCCCATGCTTCTAGCTTCCCTTCAGAACTCTATTAATCATTTTTCTTTCCCATATGCACTTTTTGTTTCCCATATGTACATTTTTGCCTGAAGCAAACTCTTCTCAGTGTTTATTTTTGGTGTGTGTCCAGCATTACTGTAATCCAGTTACAGTTATTTGTGCTGGTAGAATATCAGCTAAATCTACTTGCTCCATTTTGTCATGCCTAGTTAATATTTTTAAAAGAAATTTAGTGAGATTTTTCCATAACAATAGTGGGTCAAACACAGTTCATGCAGTGTACTGCACAATATATTCAGTTTTGCTTTGTGTACCAGTTATCAAATTAGGAGGATAGTTAAGCATGAGGATTTTAGCCATGTGTTAATCCAAGTTGAGCCAGAAGTGCATGCCACCCTATACCTAATACGGTGGTTCAGTTAAAAGCAGATGAAATCACATTATCTTTTGAATCCATCTTATCCTGTTTAGCAATTAGCTGCACATGTACATCCCATATTCGAGTTTTTGTTTCAAAAAGGGAAAAAAAAATAATAAAAGTGGACTTGTTTCTTTTGGACTGTTAAATCTTTTATTAATAGGATATATATTTTTATTATTTAGATATTTTCTAAGTGTGAAATACTTTAGAGGTATAGTGTAGGTTCAGGGCAAGTTCAGTGGTGTCAAATTCTTTTGGGGGAAAAAAAAATAAAAATCTTTCTCACATTCTGATAAGAGTCCATTTCAAATGTAGTATAGTAGCAGAGTATGAATTCACATTGCAGCCAAGAGGATGCCTTTGCAGGTCTGCCTCATTTGGACGGGTGTAGGAAGGTCACTAAAGGGTGACCTGATGTTTTAAAACGTAAGACTATGGTGTTGGTAACAGACATTTTAGTTCTCTGGTGTGAGTGGTTTTATCCATTATTTATGAGTGCAGGTGTGTTGTTGGTCACACGGTGGATAGCATCTTTTCGTTTTTTGAGTAACTCTTTTAAAATTAATAAGTGAACTTTTTCTGACTTCTTCAATTAGCCAAATTTCACCAAATAGCTTTGAAATAAATATTTAATCTGTTTTTTAGGTTCTGGCCACTCAAAACAGGTGTGTGAGGAAGCTGAAATAGCAGCAGTATATCGTGGAGCAGACTGGGTAGTTTTCTGTGTAACCAAAAGAAAAAGGCCCCCAAAAATATGAACTAGTTCTTTTTTTCTTAAGCTGATATTAATGTTCATGGCTCATACAGGCTTACCATGATGAGAATGAAATCCACATAAGGCATTGCTAGTTTTCTGTTCATATATGCATATGTCTTTATATAGACATATATTTCTTTATATACACATACGGTATTATTATGATTATAAAATAAGCTATTATATATACAATTTATAACATTGATTAGTGGTTCTTGCATAGGGGTAGTCCTGTTGGAAACAATGCAGAAACAATGTAGATTGTCATCCAAAAGTTGTTGGGAGCTGAGTTACCCATAAGCACTAGAGCAGCTGCCTCAGCATCTTGACCACCTCCACTCTGTATGCAGAACTGCAAAACCAGGTTCATTTTCATTATCTTTACATTTACCTTACTTCTAGCAATGATTACCCTGTAGACTCCCTTAAATCAGGTTTTTAACTGCTGGCTTCCATATCTGCACCTGCAGTTCAGAAGTGCATTAATATTTATTTTTCAAACATGAAGTGACCTTACCTGAGTGCAGAGCTGTGAGAGCACTTGCAGCTGGGCACTTGGTATGTGAGAAGATATGACTACATGCATGATCTTGGCTTTTCAGCAAAGTTCTGAATAAACTTTATAAAACTAAATAAAGCCAGGCTGTATGGGGCTTTGAACAACCTGATCTACTGGAAGGTGTCCCTGCCCACGGCAGGGGATTGGAACTGGATGGGCTTTACAGTCCCTTTCAACCCAAATCATTCTGTGATTCTATGATACCTTTGCATTATAATGCTATTGTAGTATAATTTGGGACTGGCATCTGGAATGAAAATACACTTAAAACTGATCTTAGTTTCATATAGGACAATTTGAATGAATGTTGTCAAAATATTTTCTCCAGTGTTAGAGCATTGCCATAGTTTGTCATCAAGGATTACCACCAGGTTGTATCGTGTATTTTAGCAAGAGCAAAACTTATTTTTTAAATTTTAGATTATTTAGATTATAATTCAGAAGGAATTAAATAACTGAATTCAAGTTTTAATGCACCACATCATTTGTAAAAATAAAATAAAATAAAAAAATTATCTTTCTTGAAAGTATATTTGCACATGGTCATAGTTGTCTCTTTCTTTTTGAAATCATTGAATGTAAACTTACTTTAGTCTTTGAATGTTGAAATTGTAAATATTGCTTATAAACCATTTAATTTTTTATTTACTTAAATCCTAGATGGGTTTAAAATGGAAGTAAAATCATTCTGTGACACAGGACTATATTTATTATTAAAAAACAATTATGTCCAATGGCTAAAAGTAGCTGAGATAGGCTGTTGAAAGAAATCTAAAGCCTCTAGTAAGTGTAGATATATGAGGGTCCAAGACCACTAAGTCTTAAGGAGCTAAAGAGTTGGTCACGCAAGACGAGCATGTCCCCAAATCTCCTTAGGTGTGTGAAAGAATCACCCCGGATTTCATACATAAACCACCATCACTCCATGAGAACAATGAAAAGCAAATGCTGGCAAATAAAGACTGTGGGAAAATTTGGAGTAGCTTATGTCAGTAAGGAGCCCCCCAGAGGGGATTTACTGAAAACCCTGTACAGAAGGTTATTGACAAGCATGAATTTGTGCAGGCTGAGAAAATTATATGTCAGTCATAACTTTGAAGATCTTAGCCCTAACTAATATATTCACATTTATATAGATATGAGCTGTTGCTGATGTGTTGTTGTACAGATCTTTTCCAAGTGCCCTTATTTTTAAAACCAGCTTCTTGTTCTCTTTCCACTGTGTCTTAGTATGCTGGTACCTACCAGAGCTTACACCACGGTTTAGCATGTAGGGCAGATAACATTCTTCCTGAGCTTGTTTGCCTCTTCTGATGCAATTTTGTTGACAAGGTCTTTTCAGGCATGCAGGGAAAAAAAAAAAAAAAAAAAGTGTTTTTGTTGTGATCATTGGCAAAAGGGGGGATCTTTTCCACTTTTCCACTATTTTGTCTCAATGCTGTATCCACAAGGAATCACGTATGCATCAGCTCCAGCAGGATGCCTCTGACTTGTGTTAGGGCCAGCTAGAAAAGACTAAATCTCCAAATTGCAAGAGTGTTGTGCTGTGGGTTGTTGTTTTTTTTTTTTTTCCTTTTTTTTTTTTTCTTTTTTTCTTTTTCTCCCCCTCTTTTCCTCCTGTGGCTTGTCATCCAGAAGGGGATGCGGGCGCTAGGCGCTCCCTCCCGCAGCGGGGAGCGCTGCAGCGCGGGGTCGGGCATCGCAGCGCCCATGCACGGGCACCTGCACAGTGGGGTTGCGGGGCCGGGGGCGGTCAGCAGCGGGCATCCCACAGCCAGGGGGTCCCGCTGCTCCTGCGGCCACCCCCAGCCCCAAAGCGGCCCCCCTGCTACATCCCAGACGCTTGCGAAGCGGAGCGGGAGCAAGTTCATCGCTGTGCGGGACGCCGAGCGGAGGAGCCCCCACAAAGCCCCCGGCGAGCCGCAGGGCACAGCGGGGGAGTGGTGGTCGGAGGCAGCCCCCAGCCACGGCTGGGCCCCCTCCCCGCTGCAGGTGAGCCAATCTCGCACCCTCCCCTGGGGATGCTGCAGGGCAAGAAAAAGCGAGGTTTGGAGGTGGCGAGCGCTCGTGTGCTCTGCCTGGGGTCTGCGCTGCTTGGCGGCGCATCCCTGAGAGCTGCCACGCGTGGGGTTGGTGGGGAAGGTCCGGGAAGCGAATTGCCGCTGCTTGGTGGCCTCTGGAAATCGCGGTGTCCTCCCAGAAGAGTTTTCCTGTTAAGATGGTTTGGGTCCTGTCTCTGGGTCCTGCAGCCTTTGAACTCCATCCCGGTGTGGGACAAAGGAATGTGTTTATTTACTGTCCCCTCAACCCATATAACGGACTTTGCCTGCTTCTGTAACTGGGTCGTTTTCTCATCTTGCATGGAGTTGAATGGGGAGATTTTAGTAGAGAGAATAGGGAGGGAGGGGGGTTAGTTCAATTAGTTACGTTTATTACTGAGAGAAAACGTGACCTGCTTTTCTCTTTTTTTGAACTCCAGGTGTAATTGAAATCTTTAATAAATCTGCAACACCCCCTTAGCTGTCAATAAATCTGTAGATTTTTACTTATTGGCAAGGGAGCTGCCAACAAAGCGTAAAGCAACCAGGATGTGTACAGGTGCTTATAAGCAATTAGTGATGATTACAGTGCTTGTAACCCAGTACTGTGAAATGGAAATCACAGTGACACTTGTATGGTTTTACTATTAAAAATTATTCACCCTTCCTTCACTGATGCATATGTTTTCATTTCTCTCTTGAAAAAAAAAAAAAAACAAACAAACAAAAAAAAAAAACAACAACAAAAAAAACTTTAATCTCATCCAAAAGCTTTGTATTATGTCAATGCCAAATTCTTTTGTCATACTTTCACAATGAAAAAAAAATGTTGAAATAGATTTTTGAAATATATTTTTACTTAACTGAATCAGTATAGACTAGAGTTTAACCAGCTTTAGCCTACACTGAACATGGGCACTCTCTCTAGAAACTGAATCAATTCTTTGATGGAAATGGTTTTAATATCTTTCCACTGAACAGAGAAGCAATAAGGCACAGTATTGTGAGATAGTGTAGCTATACTTTATCTTGTATTTTGGTCCAAAAAAGTGATGCTCTGTTGACTGAAGGTGATTGCTATATATAAAAAAGCTTCATTTTTTGAATCAATAATCAAATCTGTTATCAAATGGAAAAAAAAAAAGTTTCTGATGTATTATACATTTTCTCCTATATACAAGATACATATGACTATTGATGCCAGAATAAAGCCAGTGTTAAAATAATGTATGAAGCTATGCTACCCAGGCTGTCTTTTAATTTTAATCACAAAAAGCTATAAATATTTTCTAAGGAGCTGAAGTTTATTGTATCTAAAAATAAAATAAAATAAAATAAAATAAAATATATATATAAAGCAAAGAGTTTCTTGGCTTCTGAAGGTGTAGAATTTATAAAGAGAAAATGAAATAGTGTTTTTTAAAAAAATAAATAAATAAAATCAAAGGCCACTTCTAAGCCTAGTTCAGTTACTTCGATTCTAAGTTATGGATGCACTGGAAAGTTACTTCAGTATTTTCAATGTCTTTGCAATAACATCCACTTCTGTTTAGATAATGTGAAGTTGTTCAGGTTTTTCCTGTGTATGTCCTTCCGTATATTTAATTTTGAACTCTGCACCTTAAACCTTATTATTACACATAATTCCAATGGCACTGTTTAGGAAAGTCCCCATCTTGTGCTGTGCCCATAATGAATCAACCTACATCAGTTGGACTGATTCCCTGTATGAGGGGTGCCCAAGGCACTGGCCTTGGCCAACACTTGGTGTTTTTTTTGCCGTACTATGGTGAGATGGTGTGCTTCAGAGAATCACCTCTTTTTTCTTGGCCTAAAGTGAGCATTGAGTGGGCTATGAGAAGGAATTGGGTGTTTATGTATGTTATTTGTATGTACATCCACACAGAGAAGCATTTTGTCATTTATACTGCATAGACACAATACAGGAAATCATAATAGATGGATAATAGAGGAAAATGTTTCAGAGCTGGCCTTAGTGGTGGCCCTTAATGTGGGGATACAAGTCAAAGTCAATGAGGTGTTTTGAAGTCTATGTTGATTTGGAAAATAGTCATCTTTGCAAATAAAAAATAAAAGGAGCAACAGTAGTGAAACAGTTATATTTGCTAACCTGGAAAAAAAAAAAAAAAAAAAAAAAGTTTATTTGAAAATTCAGTCTTATGTATAGATGTGATGGTAAATAAGTCAGCAACAGCTTCAAAGGTGGAGCTTTCTTTATATAAAGTTCTGAGCAAACTTTTGCTCTGCTTGATACTTTTGGGAGAAACAATTGTCTTCAGACATAATGTAGACACAGAGCATCTTGAAAAAAATACTTCTTAGTTAGTACTCCAGTACCAAATTCAGTGCACAGATCCCTGATTCCTAGAGCATGTACTAGACAGCATTTATTAATTTATTGTCATCCTGATTCTGATAGATCTGATTTTTATTTTGTTTTTTGCCACGATCTGGCAAAAAAAAATTTCACAGTTTGTCCTTCTTTAGTATGTCAGAGCAAAGAACTGGCTCCAGTACATTGAGTTCTTTTTTGACACTTTCATTTATGATTCTGTTTATCAGGAAAAAAAATAATAAAATGACATGAAATGAAATGACATGAAATGACATGAAATGACATAAAATAAAATAAAATAAAATAAAATAAAATAAAATAAAATAAAATAAAATAAAATAAAATAAACGCTATTAGGCAAGTTTTTTTATGTCCCTGTTGCCTTTGTAAAGGCTTCTTGCCTTTCTGCAGTGCACTGGCTATCTCTATCACTTTTAACATCACAAAATGATTTTTTTTTGATTCATTCAGTGATTTTGTACCTATGGTCCCAGTGTTATGCTATCTGTAAGAGATCTGTTGGAGGCAGGAGTTGGAGTAAAGGCAGTGACCTGAGGCTTTCCATGAGCCATTCCATGGATGGATGCAGTTTGTAACACTGGAGGTAATTTTCTGGCCAACAGACAAAGACTGCTGGCACCTACAGTCACCTGCTTGTTCAGATCAGAGGCACACACTAATGCTAACAGCTGGAGCACAAGAAACAGCTTTTCCTTGTGCCGTGGCTGGGGAAGGAGACATGCAGGGAGAGTGGGCTGATTACCACTTGTAGGTTGAGCTGTTGCTTTAAGAAGTCCAAGGTACAAATTTTACTTCAAGAGCAGTCTGTATGAAAGAGGGCCTCTAAACACCTCTCCAATAAGTATGTGATTGTGAGTTTTCTATTGTTCTGTTGAAAGGGAGAAGCAGCACAAGTGGATTCCCACCTTTGGTAATTTCCTAGCTCAGAAGACAATACCGAACTCACTTTAATTCAGCTCTATTTGCTATTAAATTTTTGGGTCTTCTGTCTGGAAATGTTTTCAAGAAAAAACATATAATCTCAGGAAGTATCCTGGATATATTATCTGCAAAAATGCATACAGGTATTTTGTTTTAAAAACTTACATAAAAGTGGAAATTTTCACATATTTTCTAAATAGTTTGTTGTCAGCATCAATAAACTATTTTCAGTTAGTTGTTTTTTCAAACAATACCAGAAAAGAGTTTTTCACAGTCAGTGTCTTCTAAAAGAAATAGCATCACTGAGCTGTTTCCTTACCAGTGCTAGAGAGGCTTGTTAGTTAAACCAAATATTATAGATGGGTCATGGCTTCAAAAATGGCAGTGAGCAACCAAATTCTTAAGTATGAGCTGCAAGTGCTCTTTGAAGGCCCTTGGCACTGTTGCTGAAATTGCAGCGTATCATTTGAGAGCTTTTTGCATGGTGACACAAGGTGAGAGCTAGCTTTGAGGCATTCTGCTGTGGTGCTAAAGCAGAAGGTCTATTCCGAGAGATACTGGTTCTCCTAGCAGTACAAAGAAATGATTTGTCATTGGATGTGGTTTTGATAGAGAAGATTGCTCCATTCAGGTTCCTGGAGTCCCAAATGCAACTGGCCATTCTTCTGTTAAGTTACTCATGGCTGTGGAAGTACCCAGAGCCATTTTAGCTACCTAAGGCAAATCTTTTCACTCAGCTAGTACCTTTGAGTGCCAGTAAAATGGCAGTTAAGGGGAAACCAAATAATTGTGCTTACTTAGCTTGCAAACTTCATTTTCTTCATTTTCTTCTTTTATTCTTCAAGGCTATTGAGGAAGCTAGGTGTTGTGAGCCAAGATATCACTTACTGCTTACACTGTTAGGAAGGATAACACAGAGTGCATGTGCAGAAAGAAGTTGCTGTCCCATCCTTGGGCTGCTGTGCTCTTAAGAGTGTATTTAAGCAACAGCTCCTAATTTGTGAGGTTCAGGAAAATGTGTCTTAATTCAGCATCTTGCCTTGATGGATCATTGTGCTGCATTTGCAGCAACTGAGTAAATGAATTGTGCTGCATTTGCAGCAAATGAGTATACTAATTTGTACATCTTTTAAGTGACAGTTGCACAGGTTATTGGCAATATTTCAAAGCAGAAATGCAGAATATGTTAATATGTTATTTTGAAAGACAAGTAATATTGTTATAAGCATTCCCTATCCAGTCCTATTGACTGACAAAGGACTTTGAGAAGTCTACAACATTCTGCGTCAGATCCGACAGACACTCTCCCAGTCCAGCTGCCTTAGAGAACAACATTCCTTTACGTTCATTGTATTTGTATATTTGGATTAGCAAGTGGTGACTTTTTTGTTCCCAGCACTAAAGTTAGCAATCATGTTAGCAGTGTAGGGAATGTTCTGGGTCCACAATAACACGAATCATCACAAAATATTTTCTGGCAAATATGGGTTCCTTAGCATAATGACTGTACATATGATTCTGGTTTGAAAGACCATAGAATTATTTAGGTTGGAAAAGACCCTTAAGTACATCAAGTCCAAGCACGCACCTAATTACCAAGCCCACCACTAAACTGTGTCCCTTAAGGCCATGTCCACACATCTCTTAAATGCCTTCAGGGATGGGCACTCCAGCACTTCCATGCTCAGCCTGTTCTGATGTCTACCCACCCTTTCCATGAAGAATGTCTTACTGATATCCAATCTAAACCTCCAGTGGTGCAATTTGAAGCTGTTTCGTTGCATCACTTGGCACCTGAGGAAAGAGATCAGCACCCACCTCAATGCAGCCTCGTTTCAGGTAGTTGTAGAGCACAATATGGTCCCTACTTGGCCTCCTTTTCCCAAGAATAAACAGCCCCAGATCCTTCATCAGTTCCTCATAAGTCTTGTTTTCCAGTCCCTTCACCAGCTTCACTGAACTTCTCTGAACATGCAGGATCAACTCCACTTCCTTCCTGTGGTGAAGGGCCCAAAAATGAACATAGGTCTCTTGGTGCAACCTCACCAGTGCCATGCACAAGGGGACAATCACCTCCCTGGTCCTGCTGGTTCTGATGCAGGCCAGGATGACTTCTTGGCCACCTTGGCATGCTTCTGGCTTGTGTTCAGTATGGACACGTTGCATCTTGAAAAGAGAGAAACAAAATATGCTGAGACATTTTTAGACTTTAACATACATTTATTAAAAAAAAAAAAAAAAAAAAGGAAAAAGAAGACAAAACAAAACAAAAGAACAGCACAAACCATGAGGCTCTGTTCTCTCAAGAGTCAGGAACCTGGGGATATGCCATTTATCCCACATTTTCTGCTGTGTCTCAAGAGGGCATTCAGCCTCTTCTGCCTGCATTGTTAACATATTATTACTTTGCAAAAGGATTGTGTTTAAAAGAAAAGCAGGTATTACTTTTCTAGTAAAATTTCTGTCTCCTATTAATGTGTTAGGTCTTTTACAAGTGTTAATATTTTTAATGATACGTAACTTTATGGGGCAGAAAAAGCAGTTGGGAAATAGACACAGCTACACGGATCATGGAAGTATTTCTGCACAAGATGTTCTGTATGTTTTCATATAAATACTGAAAAGGGAAAATATATGCTACATAGTGTACTAACCAATGATTGTAATGATTTGTAGTTTATCTACACACATGCTGTCTCCTGCTGATTGTTCAGCCATAAATATGTTAGTGCTTTATTTGCATGATTTGTGGCACCATATTTAGATTTGTATTTAATTAATCCCATGCTTCAAAGCCTCTCCTAGATGCCTGGAGAAGCCAAGAACATTTTCTCCCCTTGACATATAATTTGGCTTCTGGGATTTTCAGGGAGATGCAAGGGGGCATAGGAAGGGAATTGTGGAATTTGGAGGGGAGGAGGAGGCTGTTTGTAACACTGGTAATTGGCCAGAACTGCACAAGCTCTGTGGTAGTCACCCTGCTATTGCTAAATTTCTCTAATATTTGGCTTGGGTATTCACTCATGGATAAATTGTTCACCGTATTTGAGAATAAAAAGGCGTTTCCCTAGAATCAGAGATTCAAAACTTTTTTTTTTTTTTTTTTAACTTTTCTATAACATGCAATGCAGTCCACTCCTAGGAACACCTAGGCAGATTCACATAATAAGCTCCTTACTGTCACAGGAACTTGCAGTGCAGCAGTGTCTTTAATCTGCCCTGCATTACTCTGGTGGCACGTGACACACAACATGGTTTCAGTCTTCCATTCTCTTATGGTGACTCATCAGGTTGTAGGTTGCTGGAACTGTTTTGTGGCATGTCCATAGGACGGACAGACTGATTGCTCTCCAGACCAAAGTTAAAAAAAGATTTGCCTTATGGCTTGCCTAAGATGATAGAAATAAGACATGATAGCCCTGGTTGTGTTTTCTGTCTAATGTTCCACTAAATTTAATTCAGACGTTCAAAGACGCAAACCTCTTATGTCAACATAAAAAGTTTTGTTTTTGTTTTGTTTTGTTTTGTGTTTTTTTTTCCAAATCAAAATACGTGAAGGATGATGCACAACTTTTCATAGCTGTATGCTGAGCAATCACTAAAATTGAGATGGAATTTGTTTCAGCTATTTGGATACAACTTGAAGGTAAACTTGAAAATTAATTTCTGTTTTGTAAGTGGCTATCTCTGCTGTTCTGGGGTATATGAAACAACTACAAAAATGTCAGACTTCTGTACAAAAAAAAAAAAAGCTAAGGGGAGTTCCTTGCTGCAGTAATGACAGGATTTGCAGAGTCTGTCAATTTAGCTCTCTATTTCCTAATGTCTGCATGTGGCTTTTGGATGAAAGAAAATAGAAATAACAGTTAAAAATATATAATAATAATAATAATTAATAATAATAATAAATATATGGCTGAAATGACTTTGCTTTTAAGAACTGTGTTTGCTTTGAAGTAAGCCATAGATTTTTACAATAGTTTATAAATTAAGTAACGTGTTCTTTTTTTTTTTTATATATATACCAGTGTTTTTTATAAATATTGCAGTTAGATGAATCAACTAAATAATCACTGAATTTCAAAAACTTCCGTTGTTTTGAGAGTTAGAAATACAGGGATCAAATAAACTTTTTATGTGTTCAAAAAAATGCAGGTTTTGTAATATCTAAAATTAAAATCAGAAAAACAAACATGATAATCCTTTTTGTAAATACCAGTTCTGGTATAAGCTTTCTTTCAAGACACAGGAGCCAGTTATGAATGTAGTACAAAATCCAATTTAGCAAAATTACATCTGGTATTGTTGTAGATATATTGTACTTTTAATATTGAGTTTTACCTTTCCGATTAAGTATTTGTACAAGGAGAAGCAGGTTACTTCAGCAGCTGAAATTGCTTATATAATTGGTCAAACAGAACATCAGACAAATGATTTTCATTACGCATTTAAAATGACAGCTGGATGGAGTAGTGCTGCAGGTTTCCAGTAGCTGACATTGTAGAGCAGCTATGCTGCACTCAGATATGAAAAAAGTTAAACAGAGGCTTTTAAGGCTCTATATTTACATTTGTTTTTCTTTTGAATTGTGATAAATGCTTCCTTTGGGCTGTACTAGCATGCATTGCATTCATGCTCACAGAAACCTTTGCTATTTATCTGTGTGCTGGTTTGTCCCAGTTTGTACGTTGCGGTAATCACTCATCTGATAGCTGAGCACATTAAATATTTATTGAAAATGTGAATAAGGTCTAAACTCTGGTTTTCCCTTTCTTCATCATGTAGGGTCTATCTTATGAGAAATGTGATTTTGACAGCTTTGTCAAGGAAAAACACAGCCATGCTCCCATGGTCCTCTAAGCTGATCCACTGAAGAGTGGCTGCCGGAGGAGTGGGGTCCTGGCCCTACGCTTTGCTTCCTTCATTGTGCTGCTTTTTACAGTCAAGTAGTGAGCTCTGTCAGAGAACTGATACTCCACAAAGCTAAAAACAGGAAAAAAGAGGAAAAAAAAAGGTTTTATGAGAGACCTATTTCAGGGCCCAGCTTGATGTCCACCAGCACAGCGCCTAGTGCCAGCACAAGTCTGAGAGCAGAAGCATGTGACAAGGGATGGGAGACAAGCTGTCCCAGAAGATAGCACACAGCCACCTCTTTCAATGGTAGTCACTTAATGTGCAATTTGATGTGTGCATTTTGGTTTTGACAACAGCAGAGCACTTGAGGGCCTCCCTGTGCTAAGTGCAGAAACATGTATCAAGCACTTTGCTACCTCCAGGAACTCAAAAAAATCATGTTTCACTTAGGAAATAGAGAGTTTGGGGGACACCTTGTTCCCTTGCTCTTTCTATTATTGTCTTCTGCAGACTTATCTGGGTTCCCTCAAAATCTGTCCATCTCGCAGTTATGAATATGGAATTCACTTGTCGCAGCCAGTTGTTGCAGCTGAATTTAGCTCTGTGAGACTGCAGTCAGGCAGATGGACTTGTACAGACAAATCACACTTTGGCAGAGAAGTACCAAAAATTCTTATCTAGTTATTCAATAAGAAGGCAGTAAAAAAATCAGAGCCCTTGGCTCTCCTCTCTGGGGCAGATGCTGTCTCACACTGGTGTGTTCTGAACAGTCTTTACTCTCTGTAAGCCACCAGCTTAAGGCTTCTAAAACACAACTTTTCCATGTGATGTTAGTAAGACATAATTTTTTTTTTTTTTTGGGGGGGGGGAAGAGCAGAAAACAAGCAAAACAAAAATGTTAACACTTGTACTTTGTAGAACTGAAATATACTTCTTCCATGAATACAGCTGTGACTCTGTACAGCAGTTTTTTCTAGCCTGCTGGTATTTCCTTTTTTTTTTTCTTTTTTTCCTAATCCTGTCTAAAAATTGAAAAAAACATAATAGTGAGTATTTGCATTTTTAGTGTACAAGCCGTTCACACATTCATGTTTTAATATGTTTACAGGCAAATGATAATGTCTTGTGCAGCTGTGAATGAAATCTGTGTTCCACTGCAGCTTATTATTTTTTTTTGCCTATTTATCCTGCTAATGTGTATGTATTTGTGTATGAAATACATGAAAATTTTTGTGGTAAAAGTTCATTCACTTATTGACAGTTTTATATACTCTGTGCTCATTTATTTAATTTTTCAAGAATGGCTTTTTTTTGGCATTGTGTTTTCAGAGCAGAATAGCAGTATGAGGGCATTTGTTAAGGGTAGAACTTGGCTACAGGTGAATAAGCAGCAGCAACTGGCTAAAAATGTAGCCAGGCAAAGTTTGGGGAGAGGTAAAGTTGATGGGGAAAGGAGATGTCATCTCTTCATAGTTTCAAGAAGTCTAATTTTTGGAAATATTCACTTATCAGAGCATCCACTGAACACATTAATCATAGAGTATTTCTGAAAATCCTAGCCAACAGGATTTTCAACAACTCTGAAAACACGTAGAGGTTGCTGTGATCATTATTATTATATATTTTTTCTTTTTATTGCTATTACTTAAATTGTTAAAGATTTTAAGATAGTGAAACCCTACAGAAGTATAATGAGGGGCAGTACCAGTTTGTTGCAATTCACTATGACTGTAACATACTTTTTCTGTAATGAACTGTAACACAGCACATGTACGTGTAGTGTATGTAATGAGCAGAATCACGATACATTGCAGTTGCCTCTGGGACAGTTATTAGCGTGTTCAGACATTGCAGGTATAAAAGTGGTAGCATTCTGATCACTTCTGTGGGTATAAATCTGAAAAAAAAAAAAAAAAAGCCTTTTGTAGTGTTTTTTTTTTCTCTGAGTTGTCATAGCAGTATTCTCAGTGGATCTTCTGTTTGTACTGAGATGCATTTAAGTCCATGTAGCCAGCACAAATTTGGAACAGATACATTACTCTTTAAATAGTTTGTGCTGAAAATTGAGGTTATCACGCCTAGTTGTTTTGGCATTAAGCACTGGTTGCTGTCTATCAGCTAAACTAGTCCACATACCAAGAAATACAACATTACGTTAATCATAATGAAAACACAGAAAGGAATGAATCAGCTCTTTGTAGCGGATGAAAATGCAGAATTGTGTAAATATTCTGCTGAGTGGTCAAAAACAAAAAAGATCTTCAGATTCATCATTTTTTGGTCCTTGTCTCTTCTGATCATAGCTATTGTCTTCTCTCACCCAGAGGTTGCCTTTTGCACTTTTTATGTAATGCACTTTCAAAACAACTTTTGGTACCGGAGAAAATAAGAAAATGTTTTCATTCCCACCTTTACCCCTTTCTGTCTTCTCTTTGAAGAACCCCATTACTTCTACACCACTTTTTTCATACCTCATCTGTATTTTCACATTGTTGAATGGCTGCCAAAGCAGTAGTCACATTACTAGGTTTACCTGTATGCTTTGTCTTATTTCCAGATGGAAGTCTTTCTTCTTGTGGTTCACTTGCCAGGATTTGTCCTCAGGTGATAATAACTTTAATGTACTTTCTGCCAGTTTCTATTTCATCATGTTACCTCTTGTGCTTGAGGGTTCAACAAATCTAAAGATAAATAAATAAATAAATAAGGAAACAGAATTGCCATGTCAGAAACATTTGGTGGCAGAGGGAGAAGGGGTAAAGGAGCTTGTGTTTTGTTTGTTTCTTTGTTACTAATAATAGCAATAATAAAATTCCAAAGCCCCAAAGACAAATTATTTTATTTTATTTTTGTTAAGTCTGAAGTATTAGTTGATGTTCAACAAATGACCAGAGGCAGAAAAGGTGATCAAGCAAAATTGATCCTGTTTGTGTTGTCTCCAGATGTCATTACTGCCTGATGTCTGACATTTCTTAAAGCGCCTCAGAAACAACAGCTATATGATTCTTTTGTTATCCAAGATATTTGGGAGTCATGTCAATGTTCATTTGATTTCAGACTGTGAAGGCTGAGGCAGGGAGATTATCAAATATTTTGTGCATTTCACATAAAACAGATGGGGAGCTTTGCATTTTCGATTCTTTTATCATAAAGCAGCTTTTGTCATCTAGACTAGGCCAAGCTGTGCTATTTGTTGAGTCCAAACAAACTTTCAGCTGTTTCATGCAGGCTTTTGGCTAACCCAGCTATGTGTAAGCGTATCTGGAATATGATCTCCACAAGCCTTAACAACGGTGACTCCACTACTTCCCTGGGCAACCCATTCCAATGCCTGGCCACTCTTTCTGAGAATAAATTTATCCTAATTTCCAACATACCTCTCCCCGCACCCCAGCCCCCCAGGCACAACTTGAAGCCACTTGCTCTTGTCCTATCGCTAGTTATCTCAGAGAAGAGGCCAACCCCCAGATCCCCACTACTTCCACAACTTCCTTTCAGGTAGTTATAGAGAGCAATAAGGTGTTCCCTGAGCCTCCTCTTCTCCAGACTAAACAACCCCAGTTCCATTAGCTGCTCCTCATAGGATTTGTGTTCCAGACCCTTCACCAGCTTCATAACCCTTCTCTGGACACACTCCAGGGCCTCAATGTCCTTCTTCTGGTGAGGGGCCCAAAACTGAACACAGTACTCGAGGTGAAACCTCACCAGAGCAGAGCACTGGGGGACAATCACCTCCCTGGCCCTGCTGGCTACACTATTCCTGATCCAAGCCAGGATGCCGTTGCCCTTCTTGGCCACCTGGGCACACTGCTGGCTCATGTTCAGGTGAGCATCAGTCAGCACCTCCAGATGCTTTTCCCCTGCACAGGTTTCCAGCCACTCTGTCCCTAGCCTGTAGTGCTGCATGGGGTTGTTGTGACCAAAGTGCAGGACCTAGCACTTATCCATGCTGAACCTCATCCCATCAGCCTCTGCTCGTTGACCAACCTATCCAGGTCCCTCTACATGGCCTTCTTACCCTCCAGCAGATTGACACTACCCCCCAACTTGATGTTGTCTGCAAACTTACTGAGGGTGCACTCAATTACCTCATCCAAATCATCAATGAAGATGAGTAGTAAAGATGGAGTAAGACAAGAAATGACTTGAAAATTTAAGAACAAAACCACGACTAAATGAAGTCATTAAAGATAGCTAAAACTTCTTAAGCAATATTTTCTTTTGTGGACATCAGAAAAAGAGTTCACTAAGAAGCAATGTCAACAGCAAGGAAAGTGAAAACTGTGTGGACCTCAGTTCAGCACAGTGCTTAAGACTGTTCCCTAAGTACAGTGAAACAGTCTTTGTTACTATATTTTGAATGCTGAAGTCTACCCAAAAGTTAAGTACCCTGCTGAACTGGGACCAAAGTAGTACTGTCACCTGCAGTTAGATAGACTGTTAAAGTATTTTGTATTTCATGCTAGTGTCTTTTTTGTTCTTGTTGTTTCTATGTAAAAGTAAATAAAAAATAAAAAATATTTTTAAAAGTTTGATATGCAAATTGCAAGGATTTTTAAATAAAAAGTATTTTTTCAATACTGATTATATCAAATGCATACAAAATATTTCTCAGATTTTTATTTACTTATCTGGAAACCACAGTAAGAAAATTGGCACACAAGAGAAGGGAAGAAAATTATATTTTTGTAGACAGCTTGCATTCAGATTCAATCTACCAAATGAGTTCAAAGGCCACAAAATCCAGGTTTAGTTGCTACAACAACTGATCTTTAACTACAGCAGCACTAGTAGGAAACATTAGTGGAGTAGAATTTCAATTGGTCTGAAACAATTTTACAGCAATATTGCTGCATCTGACTTTTAGATGCAAAGTTAAGCCATCATCATGTAGGAGTTTTGGACTGGAATTTAGCAATCACTATACTATTCTTATTTCCATTATGCTGAAAATACACTAATAGCCACTAAAGCTCTCTGGATTTAACAGCACACACATTTGTACAACCATAAATACATAGACCTGTCTGTAAAATTGCATGTCTATATTGTTCTTATTCTTCTAATATAAGATACTTTTAAACGGAACTGCTCAGTTATCTCAGTCATTTGCTGTTAATGTATTAGAGGTTTTTAAACAACCCATTGGCAAAGTTCCAACAAAGCTTTATAGAAGCTATTCTGTACTAAAAATTATTTAAAATATTAAATATTTTAATGTTTCATAGGAAGGCAGTAATCAAGTTGGATAGATGTAAAAGGGTGATGTACAGTTAAGTAATTCTAAAATTCTCTGCTGGAGACATAGTGGGATATTCCCAGCTGATCTGTAATATCGAATTATAAAATGTAATCTTACTGGTTGAACTATTTAACATTTACTTGATTGATAGCAGTACTTATTTTCATAGAAATAAATATGCATTATAAATGGAGCTACACATGTAAGGCATAAAGACCTGGAATGCTATTTTTCCTATAAAACATAAGGGGGTACCTGGGGCAGCACTGCCTTTGTATATAAACTGTATAAATATTTATTTGATGTAATTGCACCAGTATTCATGAAACTTTGAAATTCATTCATGAAATTCATTAAGAGTTCTTTATTCATGCTTTGTCATTATTGTCTTGACCTGAAGTCTTAGTACAAGTACTTAGTACACGTACACAGTGTGTACATGTTCTCAGTGTTTTTTCAGAAATAATGGAAAAGTTAATTCTAGGTATTACATAAAGTCTATTTTTATTATTATATATATATTTTTTTTTAATATGATGGAAGGTCTCCTGCAGTGGGCTTTGATTGAAGCTATAATATATCAAGGTGTGGTGGGTTGGGCCCAGATGGCAGCCAGACACCCACACAACCACTCGCTTACTGCCCCTTGGCAGGATGGGGGAGAATATAGGAAGAATGGGAGTGAGAAAGCTCATGGCTTGAAAGAAAAATAAGGAAGTCGATCACCAATTACTGTCATGGGCAAAATAGGCTCAACTTGGGGAATTTAATTTAATTTACTGTCAATCACAGAATCACAAAATCACAGAATGGCTAAGGTTGGAAGGGACTACTGAAGATCATCTAGCCCAACCCCTCTGCCAAGCAGAATTACCTAGAGCACATTGCGCAGGATGGCATTCAGGCAGTTTTTGTCTATCTCCAGAGAAGGAGACTCCACAACCTCTCTAGGCAACCTGTCCCAGTGCTCTGTCACCCTCACAGCACAGAAGTGCCCCTTCATGTTCAACCAGAACCTTCTGTGCCTTGTTAGTGACCATTGCCTCTCGACCTGTTGCTGGGCTCAACTGAAAAGAGACCGACTCCATCCTCTCAACACCTGCCCCTCAGATATTTATATATTCATTGATGAGGTCTCCCCTCAGTCTTCTCTTTTCCAGGTTAAACAGGCCCAGTTCTCTCAGCCTGTCCTCGTACTACAGGTGCTCCAACCCTCTAATCATCTTCGTAGTCCTCCTCTGAACTCGCTCTAGTAGCTTTATGTCCTTCTTGTACTGGGGAGCCCAGAACTGGACACAGTATTCCGGGTGAGATCTCACCAGGGCTGAGCAGAGGGGATCACCTCCCTTGACCTGCTGGCAACACTCTTCTGAATCCTTTGGATACCATTGGACTTCTTGGCCACAAGGGCACATAGCTGGTTCATGGTCAGCTTGTTGTCCACCAGGACTCCCAGGTCTTTCCCTGCAAAGTTGCACTCCAGCAGATCAGCCCCCAGCCTGTACTGGTGTTTGGGGTTATTTCTCTGTAGGTTCAGGACCCTGCACTTGCCCTTGCTGAGTTTCGTGAGGTTCCTCTCAGCCCAACCCTCCAACCTGCTGATGCCCCTCTGAATGAAAGCACAGCTCTGTGATACATGTATTAGCCACTCCTCCTAGCTTTGTAAGCATTTACTTACTGAGTTGGATATTGAGAAACAAAAAAAAGAGTTAGGGACCTCGCTTTTCCCTGGCTCAGCTTCATTCCAGGCACCTCACTTCTCTCCTTGCTGTCAGCACAGGTTACGTGCAGTCCTTTCAGTGAGCTGATGGGGGTGGCATGGGAGCTTGGGGTCAGGGCTTAGTGTTTTCTCTCTGTTCTTCCTTCTTTTTCACTCTTTTTTACTATTGCTGTGTCCTTCTTTCTCATTTCCTCATCTCCAGCATGGGTCCTCCATGGGCTGCAGGCCCTCTGAGGGAGGAGCTGCTTCAGCGTGGGCTTGTCCACAGCCTGCAGTCCTTTTGGGTGATGAGCGTACTTTTCCATGCGTACTTCCTGCTATTCTTTCCCTCGTGATCCCTCCTTTCCCCTTCCTTGGCATTTTCTGCCCAGTATGAAATATTTTCACAGGTGCCTCCAATGTGGCCGCTGGGTTCAGCTGTGTCTTTCTGTGGGGCTGTTGTGGGGCCTGATGGAAACATCTGTGGCTGGCACAGTGCAGCCCCTGACCTCCCCCCACAGCAGCCCTGCAGCCCCCCACTTCCAAACCTTCCCCACAGGCACCTAATGCATGAGGGAAAGTAGAAGCCTATTGCAGCTATTCTAGCTGTAACCATTTTCACAGCCAGGAATCCATTTTATGTCCTAAAACATAAGGGGGTAATCATTAGCTATTCGAGTTGATGAAGAATTGGCTAATTACTTTATTTATCCTCCCACTTTAAGTCTTCCACTTTTCAGTGAAGCAGATGGTGTTGAGCATGTTGCGAGAAAATACAAGCAGCTGTTCTGGGTCAAACCAAAGGTCGACTCAAACCATTACACTAAATACGATGGTGGACAGTAGTGAATGCCTGTGGATAGAGTTTTCAAGGAAAGGAAGAGTTACCTGTTCCTTGTTATATACAGCTAATAGATTTCAGAATTTGCACTAAATGAACCTGTTCATTTGGTCAGTTGAGATATTTTCTGAAATATGCCTTTGAAGAGTTATTGCACTTTAGTTAATTCTTAGGTGGTTGTGGGTTTTTTTGAGCATTTAAATTGATATACAATTTTCTCATCAATCAAAACAGTATTAGGGACATGGGAGGGAGAAGCTCTCAAGCTCTCTTCCTTCACCTTCACTCTGCAAAACTCAACTCTCTTTTCAGAAGGCCTTTTTTGCCTTTTTTTTTGCGGGGGGGGGGGGGGGGGGGCAATTTTTGCCTTAGGCTGTTTAACATTTTGTTTTCTTTGAAAAATTTTACATCAATGTTTTTAAGAAAGTTGGTCAAAAATGTACCCAGGGTACACTGTGTAGGTTTTCGTGCTTTTTTTGAAATAAAATGTTTTGTACTAAAACAGTCAAATCTTTATGATTTTTAATGTTTTGCCTTTATTTTATTTTCTATCAGCATTAATTACTAAACTTGAATTGATTTTTTCAATTATTTTGGGCCTTTCTATTATTATTTTTCAGTTAACTTTGATTACAACTATTTGGGGTCTTAAAATTAATTGTTAGTAGTAGACAAAAAGAAAAAGATTGCAACACAGTAAAGGACATACTGTTTAAGGCCATGTGTTTCCTACTCTTGTCCCTAGTACTGTGTAAGTTTCAGTCTCTCTCTCCTCTCACCTCTCTCCACAAATACTAACTATACTACTTCCTTTTAGGAATCCATTTTTAAGAGAAGGTGAGGAATCAAAGAGTATAAATGTTGTTCATTCTGGTATTTCATCTTCTATATCTGATATTTCCATTTCGTCATGATTTCCTAGCAACTCTGAGATTCAGATCTGTGTTAAAGCTTCTTTGGTATAGGGTGACATCCAGTTCCAGAAATTCAGTGCAATGTCAGTCTTTGTGTGAATTGTCTGAGTAGACAGCCCACACGTATGCTACATCCTCCTCCCCAAAAGATGCTGTCACTAAAATCCTGACCTTACTGAAATCTTTAAGTTTTCTGTGGGCTCTGTATTTTATCATAACAAACACGTCTGTTCTCTGGTGGGTGGAAGTCCTATCATTTCTGCAGCATGATAACACCTCCCATAAGTGCAGGGAAAATATACCCAAACAGGTGAAGAGATAACTCAATTGTACAACATCCCTTTGGCAGTGGAGTGGAATGGCATCCTTTGGGAGACACAAGAAATCCTTCACATCCCATGGTTTTTATTTTTTAGGATAGTTTTTTGAATTTAGTCACATTAAAACAAAACAAAGCAAAACTCTGTTGCTTGATTCTTATGTTTTGTCACCAAAATCCTTGCAATGATTTTTCTCATGCCAGTTCTATTTTCAATGCCTATCTTCCAAATTTTACCATTTATATGAATACATTTTGGCTCGGATCTTAAAAGGGGTCTGAGAGTTAAGTGACTGCTGCAACTGAATATATGCAGTTATCTTTAGGTTTTTGTTTATTTGTTTTGATTTCTTCTGGGGAGAACCAGCAGTGAACAGTTTAGTCCTAAATTATACAAGAGGAACATTCTAATTTTCACGTGTGTTTTCACTTCTGAATAGTGTAACAACATCTAGCTAGGCAGTTGTGTGATTATCCCAAAGTGAAACATCTGTCTCAGTTCTAATCTTGCCCTCCTATCCTTCCAGTGACGCTTTCTGATTAACTTTTTATTCTTAGGTTAGTAATTTGTACCAGAGATCTAATTAAGAACTTTATGTAACACATCCAAAGTCCTCCTTTTGCAAGTCTGTCTCACCTCAGTACCCCTAACATTGCAGCTTTCGGTATGAAGCATTCTGAAATGTCTGATATTTCAAGCTACCTCTTCTGGTTGAAAACAATTTCAGCTATTGAGAACCGTGAGCAAGATTCATTTCATTCTTTTGTCTCGGTAAGGAAAACTGTAACATACCTCTAAAGTAAGACATGTTGTTAAATTGAAATTCTGAGCATTAGGTTTCTTTCAGCGGGGGAAAATGGCTAAATTGAACTTCTCTGTTGAGTTGAAAAAACTTGGATCTCTGACCTCAGGTCTTCTGGATGGTTGTATTTCCAACTGATGCATGTATGAGTGGGAAAGAACAGCCTTTAATAAAAGCTGGCAATTTCTGGGAAGAAAATGCACAGTTCTGTATGTCTGGAGTTAAAATATGGTGCTGACATTTTTATTTTATAATTTTAAGGTTTCCTTGGAGAGATAGCTTATATTAAATATAATTCTTATTTCTGGAATTATGTAATAGAAGTAAAGCTTTTAAAAGAATAAATTTATCATCTGCATATAAAAATATAAATGGGTATTACTGCTTATCACTGAATGGCATACAGTAATATGCTAGTGTGTATTGTGTATGAAATAAAATAATTAAGTTGACTGATCTATGTTTATATCAATATGGGTTAATAATTTCAATCATATTTTACTTTATATTCATGCAATGTGCTCTGGAATTATTTATTTTCCTATATGTAGCAGCAGATGCAGGATGAGGCTTTCTGTGGCTGGGTTAGGTGAGCAAGATAGGGCATGCTGTAAAGGAAAGAAAATACTATTTTTATTTCTTCTGTGTATTTTCATTTCATGTGAAATGTAAATTTCATGGGGTATCTCTATAAGAAAATCCATGTATATTGTGCAGAATAGACATATATCTGAATGATTAAGTATATTATCATCTGTCTGAAGAATTATGTAGCTAGTAATTATATCAACTCAGTGCCTTCACTACCTTATGGGCTGGTAACAAAAGCTGCTTGGATCCCTGTTTGTGTATGAGTAGAGAGCTTAAACTATAATTGAAAGACATTTCAGAATGTGTCACAAAGCATATAGCGGCATGTGAAGGATGGGCTGACTTTAACTTTGGAGTCTCTTGATTTCTCCTTGTTACAGCTGCCCTAAAAAAAAAATTGGTGCCTCCTGCAGATTCTGTGTTCTTCTTGCTTATTTTCTATGCCATTTTTCTCCCATTTCTCTGAAGCACACAATGTTCCCATTTCTTGTCCTCTCAACCAAACATTTATTTAGTATCAGGGTCAGGTCTGCAGCAGGGATTTTGTATGTTAGTGCTCAGAATTGGTACACCTGCTTGTGAAGTTGGTTACCTTTTTGAAAGGACCATCAGATTAGGTGTTAATTATTCCCAGACCTCCTATGGCGAAAGTCAGGATTTACAACAGGCTGAGAGTGGTGAGGGTGATATTTTTGCTAGGCATCATGATTTACTGGGGGGCGGGAAAGGGGGGAAGGGTGAGAGGGATATGTTAAAATTTTTCTCTTCAAATTGGAGGGTGGAATTTGTACCTAAAAAGATAGGGTAGGAGGAGAGACAGCATCTGTCCAAAGTGTTCTTTAGTAGAAGGCTACCTCATGTCTGCTTGTCAGTCATATGAGATAGATGTTGTTTTTCACAGCTGAGTTTGAAGCACTGTTTTGTAGACACAAAAAAAAAAAAAAATCTAAGTTCCTAAAGCTGAATATTTTGAGGACTGCGCTTGTGGATTTGGATGCCTGCATTCTACCTACATTCTGCCTTAAGCAGCCAGTTCCTTTTATGTTTCTAAATGTATGCTTAATCCTCTTCCAGGGTGTTCTCTCCTATCACTTGATGTATAGTGCAAAACTTCCACTGCGTTCTTTGTCAGGACATGTTTTCTTTTTCATTCCTAACAGTAATCAAAGCTTGTTTTTGAAGGTCTTTTCCTAGAGCTTTTCCAGTTATTAAAAACAAAGAAACAATACTCCAAAATGTCAGACACCCGGAGGCATTTATTATTATTATTATTATTATTATTATTATTATTATTATTATTTTGTAACAAATCTGCCTTGACATTATGAACCATTTAATATTCCAGTGATCTGGGGAGATCATGTAAATGCATGAAAGGTTGTTGTGACATTTGAAGTTCCTCTAATTGATTTGCAAACTCAATTCTCAATCTTGGTAAATCGGCTATGACAGTTGTTAGGTTTTATGTCTCTGTGATTGTTACATTCATTGTTTGATACAGTGACAGTGAGAGGTCAATGTTGTCTCTGTGTACAAGAAAGGTTTTTTCATTTTCTGAGTAAGTGGCTTTTAGTTACACATGTTCAAACAGTAAATCCAGAGAACACAGAGCTCTCCCAGTCCTGCCCAGATCACTGTAATTAATGTGTAAGAATAGTAGCATCCTAGGCTTTTGAGTCTCACAAAGAAAAAAATATGTCTTCAAATCAGGAACTAAAAGATAGCATACATTCAAGGAAGAGTCATATTTCGAAGTGGTGCCTTATGCTGTTTTTTTGTGACTACTTCATCAGTAAAATACCATGTTACTTGCTGCTACATAAGTCACTGTTATAATTGCCTCCATCTATTTTAATTCAATTTTAGATAATCAGTTTTCACTCTGTGTTTCTGCATCCATTCTAGCCAAAACAACACTGTTTAGAAATGACAGAATGTTAAAATGTAAAGACAGGGAAAGACCTCATAGGTCATATTGCCCATCTGCTGAAATGTGAGTACTGCCTACAGTATGCATTTTAGTGCTTAGTCTGAGTTTATACAAAGAGTTTTAGGCAATAAGGCTTTTATTTCTCCTCTGGGGAAATTACACTGTAGTTTGATGAAATTGCCACATAGTTGCATCAGTGTGTAAAATCTGCTTGCCTGTCCTTGGCATGAAATTGAAAAATAGTCCAATGTTAAAAATGTTTGTTGAAAAACAGGAAAGTATGATTGTGCTGATTTTAAGTGTTTTTAAGTGTTTCATTATCGTTCTTATCTGAGAATTTTTGTCATTTCTTCCATTTGTTTTTAGTCCAGCTTCTTAAGTCTGTCTCTCTGGTATTGACGTGTATTTGCACCCTAATGTAATCTTGTCAGGTTCACAAGGATGCTCTTCCCTTGATTATTTCTTGACAAGAATTGTGTTCAGTTTTTGGTTGGCCTATAATTTTGATTTAAATAAGGTGTATTTCTATGGTCCTTTATAACTTCTTTGAAAGACTGTCAGTCATGCTGCACCCTCCCGTCATGTTGTTTGTGCTTCTTAGACTTATAATGGCCCCCAGTACTTTCTTTACTTAAGCAATGCCATACCCCTTTTATGGCACTCCTAGTACTTATCTCACGTTCACTCCCTTAATATGGTTCCATTATTCTACAAACCTGTGGTACCTTGCTCTGCTGATTTTGTGTTTTGAAAATTTTTGGTAAACACTATTTCTAAGAATTAAGAGGTTGACAGCAATAGCATCTTCATGGCCTATAAGTTAGCAGAACAAGGTATAGCTTTTCTTCTTTGGGGAAAGGTCCTCAATGAAAAATAGTTGGTTGCTACTTTATGTGTTTCTGTCTGTACATGGGACTTTAACTTTCCTTGTGGCTGTGTATTCCTTCCACTTTCTCTTTGTTTTCTTTGCTACTCAAGACATTTTATTAGTAAGACTTTTGTTCTTTTACTTTCTTCTGCTGTTCCAGTCTCACCTCCAATACATGACTGATAGATTTATCAGGAATTAGGATGAATAAATAAAAGACACTAAACAAATATCTATTCTAAAATGAAATTTTGGAACAATAGGGATGTTGCAGGCAAAGCAGACTCAAATTGGTTGAATTCAACTTTATTGCCAATTAATTAAAACATTTAATTTCAGAGATGGCTATTGAGAAACAAGACAAACAGTGGATGTAACACCCAGGGAAGACACCTCTCCTTTCTCTTCCCCATTTCAGCATCACTCCCAATGCCTCTCCCCTGGTTAAAACCACACGTTACACTCAGCCTCTTCAGTAAGGTGATGGCAGTGCAGAAGGTTGTGGCCCAGCCTCAGCAGTTTCCCTTTGGGAACTGGGCAGCCTTGGCCTCTCCTCACAAAGCCCAGCCTTGTTGCCTCCTGCTGCCATCACCTTGCCTCGTGCAAGGTGGAGGGCAGGTGTAATACACGTGTCATGCTTCAGTAGAACATATTCCTTAAAAGAGCCACTGTGAGGTAGAAGATTAAGTTAAACTAGGTCCAAAGAAATTGGACATCTTATTCCCCTTGGAGCTATATAATGCATTTTATTTTATTTTAGCTATGAGGGAAATTGGACCTAAAAACTAAAAGAAGTATGAATGTGTTTCCACATTCTATTTTGAATCAAGATCGCATCATTTTTGGTTTTCAGTAACAACCATGTGGCATTACATGGCATCATAAGAGGCATCCTCTCTGCTCAGCTGCCTGTCTCATTCCAGCTGCGTGCTACAATCTGTGAAATGATTGAAAAGCGGCAATTTTAGCATGCACCTAGCAGCAAGTCATCCACAGAGCCAGTCTCTGAGACAGAAGGGCCACAGGGAGAAACCTGAGACAGAAAATGGTTGGCAAGCCCTATAGTGAAAAAAGGAATAGTTGTAATTTAAGATAGTATTTCTCCATTGAGAAATGTATTTTATGCCACTTAAGGCAAAGTGTTGTAAAAAGCCTGAATTGATCTGAACCCTGAGTATCTTTGCTTTTTACAGTGATGTTTCTTAATTTTCGGATAATGTGAGTGTGGTGGTCCTGCACAGATTTAGGATTTCATAGAATCATAGAATCATAGAATATCCTGAGTTGGAAGGGACCCTTAAGGATCATCAAGTCCAACTCTTGACACCGCACAGGTCTACCCAAAAGTTCAGACCATGTGACTAAGTGCACAGTCCAATCTCTTCTTAAATTCAGACAGGCTCGGTGCAGTGACCACTTCCCTGGGGAGCCTGTTCCAGTGTGCAACCACCCTCTCTGTGAAGAACCCCCTCCTGACGTCCAGCCTAAATTTCCCCTGCCTCAGCTTAACCCCATTCCCGCGGGTCCTGTCACTGGTGTTAATGGAGAAAAGGTCTCCTGCCTCTCGACACCCCCTTACGAGGAAGTTGTAGACTGTGATGAGGTCTCCCCTCAGCCTCCTCTTCTCCAGGCTGAACAGGCCCAGTGACCTCAGCCGTTCTTCGTACGTCTTTCCCTCCAGGCCTTTCACCATCTTCGTAGCCCTCCTCTGGACACTTTCCAACAGTTTCATGTCCTTTTTATACTGTGGTGCCCAGAACTGCACACAGTACTCGAGGTGAGGCCGCACCAGCGCAGAGTAGAGCGGGACAATCACCTCCCTTGACCTACTAGCGATGCCGTGCTTGATGCACCCCAGGACACGGTTGGCCCTCCTGGCTGCCAGGGCACACTGCTGGCTCATATTCAACTTGCTGTCTACCATGACCCCCAGATCCCTCTCTTCTAGGCTGCTCTCCAGCATCTCATCGCCCAGTCTGTACATGCAGCCAGGGTTTCCCCATCCCAGGTGCAGGACCCGGCACTTGCTCTTATTGAACTTCATGCGGTTGGTGATCGCCCAGCTCTCCAACCTATCCAGATCCCTCTGCAAGGCCTTTACGCCCTCATTCCAGTCCACAACTCCTCCAAGTTTGGTGTCATCAGCAAACTTGCTCAAAATACCTTCTATTCCTACATCCAGATCGTTTATAAAAATATTGAAAAGTACCGGCCCTAAAATGGAGCCTTGAGGGACCCCACTGGTGACCGCCCGCCAGCCTGACGCAGCCCCATTTACCATAACCCTTTGGGCCCTGCCCGTTAGCCAATTGCTCACCCATCGTATGATGTTTTTATTTAGCTGTATGGTGGACATTTTGTCCAGTAGGATCCTATGGGAAACCGTGTCAAAAGCCTTGCTGAAGTCCAAAAAAATCACATCAGCTGGTTTCCCTTGGTCCACCATACGGGTGATCTTATCATAAAAGGAAATCAGGTTAGTTAGGCAGGACCTACCCTTCACAAACCCATGCTGGCTGGGACCAATGACTGCTTTGTCCCCCAGGTGCGCCTCAATAAGTTCGAGAACCATCTTCTCCATGATTTTACCAGGCACTGACGTGAGACTGACAGGCCTGTAATTGCTAGGGTCTTCTTTCTGACCCTTCTTGAAAATCGGCACAACATTTGCCAGCTTCCAGTCTACCGGGACCTCTCCAAATTCCCAGGATCGTTGAAAAATAATTGAGAGAGGTTCCGCGATGACGTCCGCCAGCTCTTTCAGCACCCAGGGATGAATCCCATCCGGACCCATGGACTTGTAGGGATCCAGGTGGAGTAGTAAATCCCGCACACGTTCAGGGTCGGTTGGGAGTTTGTCATCCCCACCGTCCCGGTCCTCCAGCTCAGGGCACCCTGGGTCCTGAAGCCCATCATCGGCATTGAAGACAGAGGCAAAGAAGGCGTTAAGCGTCTCTGCTTTGCCTATGTCATTGTCTGTGAGGAGACCTTCCCTATCAAGGAGCGGCCCTATGTATTCTTTAGTTCTCCTTTTTCCGTTCACATATCTAAAAAAACCCTTTTTATTTTCTCTCACAGACACAGCCAGCTTCAACTCTAGGTGTGCTTTGGCCACTCAAACTTTCTCCCTACAAACACGAGCAGCATCCCTGTATTCTTTCCATGACACCTGGCCCTCCTTCCAGTAGCGAAACACTCTCTGTTTCCGCCTAATCTCCATTAGAATGTTCCTGGTCAGCCACGCCGGCCTCCTGCCCCGCCTGCCTGACTTGCGATATTTAGGAATTGCCTGATCTTGTGCTTCTAGGAGGCATCGCTTAAAGAATGACCAGCACTGGTGGACATCGAGACCTTCAAGAGCAGTTTCCCAGGGGACCTTGCTGACTAGTTCCCTGAGCAGCCTAAAGTCCACTTTCCCCATATCTAGGGATGAGGTTTTGGTGGCACTTTTCCTTCTGTCACCATAAATTTTGAACTCAACCACTTCATGGTCGCTATGACCAAGGCGGCCACCAATCACCACATCTCCCACCAGACCCTCTCTGTTTTCTAGCAACAGGTCTAGGAAGGCACCTTTCCTAGTTGGCTCCGTTAGCACCTGCACCTAGAAGTTGTCATCTAGGTGCTTCATGAACCTCCTGGACTTGCTCGTGTCAGCCGTGTGGCACTCCCAGTTAACGTCCGGCAAGTTGAAGTCCCCCATAAGGACAAGGGGAGTTAATCTCGAGGCCTCTCTTAGTTCTGTAAAGAATAATTTATCGGCGCTATTGTCCTGGCCAGGCGGTCTGTAATAGACTCCCACAACGACATCCCCTTTATTCGTTCGTCCCTTGATCCTTACCCCGAAGCTCTCAACTTTGCCATTGCCGACCTGAAGTTCCACACAGTCCAGCCCCTGCTTCACACACATCGCCACCCCACCACCTCGCCTACCCTGCCTGTCCCTCCTGAAGAGCCTGTAACCATCTATCGCAACACCCCAGTCACAGGACTCATCCCACCAGGTTTCGCTTATGCCGATGATGTCGTAGTTGCGGGACTGGGCCAGGACTTCTAGCTCATCCATTTTATTCCTCATACTGCGTGCGTTCGTGTAGAAGCACTTCAGGTGCGTCTCCTTACACTCAGCAACTTGTGGATCTGACCAAAGGACCTCACTGGCACACAGCCCCTCTGATTCTAGTGTACCATCCCTTAGGTCTTCACCGGTGTGCCTGGTTTTAGCCCCTTCCCCCTTCGACTCTAGTTTAAAGCCCTATCTATCAGCCCTGCCAACTCCTGACCAAAGATCCTTACCCCTCTCCGAGAGAGGCGCATCCCATCCGGTGCCATCAGGCCCTGTGTAGCATAGACCTTCCCGTGATCAAAGAACCCAAAATTCTGCCGGTCACACCAGTCTCGAAGCCACGAGTTTATGTGAACAGCACGCCTTTCAGCTTCGATCCCCCCTATCGGAAGGACAGAGGCAAACACCACCTGCACCCCTGATCCTCTAAGTAGTCGCCCCAAATCCCTAAAGTCTCTTTTGATCGCCTTCGGACTTCTCATTGCTACTTCATCGCTACCAGCCTGAAAGACCAGTAGCGGGTAGTAGTCAGTGGGCCGTACCAGGCGCTTGACTTTCTTGGCAAAGTCTCTCACCCGAGCCCCAGGGAGGCAACAGACTTCTCTGCGGGTTGGGTCCGGTCGGCATATCGGTCCCTCTGTCCCTTTCAGAAGGGAGCCCCCCATAACAATAGCCCTTCTTTCTTTTTTGAAGGATGATGTGGCAATGCAACGTGTAGGTCGCCTTGTCTTAGGCGCCCCCTCCAACTGGGACGGGTTTTTATCTACTTTGTCTTGTTCTAGTCCTTCATATTGATTATTTAAGGGTTTTATTTAAGGGTTATTTAACAGTTTTGAAACAAACTGTTGACAAGCAACATATATGGGATTTTTTTTTTTTATTATTATTATTATTTTTATTAATCACCTAGTGATTCTGGGACATGAAGGTACACTATGGGACAGCAATTAAAATATTTTCAGATGTTTTAGGTTAGAAATTTTACTTCTGCTGACACAAAAAGCAAAACCCTGTGCTCTCTAGCACAGCCAAATTTGACCTTGAGTTTGTTGCAGATATTCAAAGTCAAATTTAATTCTTTATCTTCTCTTAAGTTGTTCTTAATTATTGCTAAATATGCATTAACTGTGTGAAAGCATGTGGCAAAATAGCTTTGATCCTGTTTAAACAGAATAAATGAGTTAAGATGATATGGACCACAGTAATGTCCAACCCTTCTCCTGTTAACTTCAGTGCTGAAATAGGATCAATGGTGATTTTGCTGATTTTCCTGTGCTATGTGGAAACATTTGTAAATGTTTCCAAAGAATCTTTCCTCTGTATTTCTTACTCTTCACGTTCTTCACTTTTTGTCTGTAGCACCACTAAACCTCGGTCTCTTCTATTCATTCCAAGCAGAGGTGGGTGCTCTTTGGCGCCTGCTCATTTATTACATTAGTTTTGGGCTGCTGTACAGTGCTCAGTGTCACTGATCAGCTCCCGAGGGCAAGTGTTCTTGGTTCTTTGGAATTGTCTTTATGCCATGATAAACCTCCGGCATAGATATGGAATTCTGTTAGTTTTCCTATTTCACATTAGTTTTATGTTATTTTTTTGTTGTTGTTGTCTTCATCTGTGTTGTAATTTTTAGTCTATTTGTTTCTGTGCTTTTGAGGCTGGTTATAAAATTCTCCATGCAGCAATAAATGTTACGTTAACTTGCAGGTACTTCAGGCTGTAAGAAGGTAACAAAATAAGATAGGAGATAACTGCTTTGTGAGCTTGGTCTGCCATGATTTTAAAGTAAACCGACATGCCACCGGCAATGCAGCCTTTGCTTTTAAAGAGAAAGGAGGATTATTTTCTCTCTCTGGAAGGAATTTCATCTTTGTTCACATCAAGGCTCAATCATGCACTGTAGCAGGTAGCAGTATCAACAGAATGACTTAAAACTGGATGCATACTTTTGTCTGTGAGTGCATGCATATACGTGTGTATGTACGCGTTTTGTATATATGAGGAGAAAGAAAAGATTATGAAATAGGAAAAAAAGAAGAAAGAAAAAAAAAAGAAAAAAGAAAAAATAAAATAGAAAAATAAAAAGGAAATAAAACAGCTCAAAAAAGTCCCTCCTGTATCTCAAAACCTGCACTTGAGTTGCCTTGCTTCCATTAACCAGCTGGCTAAATGCATGCATGCTCTATAAATACTGTCAGGAGAAAACTAAAACTAATATTGAGTAGAAACATACTAGCTTAAATTTTGATTCTGTTGAAGCAGATCAATGTTTTACCATTAACTTCAATTATGCAGGGACTTTCACCCAGAAATTTTTAGATCTGATAGATATAGCAGAATCCCATTAAGACATTTAAAATGGAAGGTACAATATGCTTTGGTAATTTCACTGTAGAAAGTAAATTAGATTACCTCTTAGCTTTTCAGTAGCATCACTGAACCCTTTATTTTTGCAGTGCATATTTCCACTAATACTGAATGCAGTGTCAAGGCAGATTTTTTCAAATGTTTCCTCTTCTTTTAAAATTGTAATGAACACTATAAAATCTGAATAAAATGTATGCATTATCAGATGTCAGAGTTTTTATGATAATATACTTATAAAAAGACCATATGGGATGGATCTCTATTTTTGCTCTAAAGTTTCCAGATCCAGACTTAGGAACATAGCAGAAACTGGCAATGCTTGCATTGGTTAAATCTGTTTTTTAATTTTTTTAAGGGATGAACACATTTAAGACAGAGTTTGGGAAAGTTCTGAAGTACAGCAGAGATCAGATCAGAGGATAGAACGGAGATATAGGTAACGAATGTTTTATGGCCCATTCACTTTCCAAAGACCATGAACATGTGCTGAAGCAGTATTTCTAAATACAGGATTTAGGCCTGAATTTCTGTGCAAAGCTAGAGCACTGGTGTAAGACAAGTTGCATCAATTTCTTTTGTGAGTCAGTAGAGATGTGATAATAGGACCTCTGTGTGAGTCTTATTATGGCATTTGGCATCCTGGAATGAGACAGATGGATCCACTCTATCTGCTGGTAGGAAGGTTATCACCTCAAAATTTAATGGGTAATAACATTTAGTTGAATGATATATTCACTGGAAATTCAGATGTATCATAATTATCCCTCATTCTCTATAGAGCTTTTTCCATTGACATTTCTATGTCCTTCACTTGATCAGATTTGGGCAAAAAGTTACTGTTACATTAATTATTGCTAATTCAAACAGCTAACGGGCAGTGTCAATACAGGTAAAACTTCAACAACTGTAAAGTGGGTGCTTTCTTGTCATTCTTCTGACAACCTGTGGAAGCCCATGAAAATGTTAGCTTTTTTCTTAATCCTTTAGACGTTTCCTTTAATGTCACAGCTAATACAATTTTAAATTGAAAATTAATCCTACATTTTAATAAAAAACAACACAAAACCCCAAGCCCCAAAATAATGCCACCTTATTTGAAAGGAACTGTTTACCTTTAAATAGCTTTATACGAGGTTGTGTTATATATGTAGGTAGAGAAAGGCCTCAAGGATTTCTTGAGGTGTTTTTCTTCTATTCTTGACAGCCGCAGCCTTTCAAGCAAAGCTGCTTTTGATTTCTGTTTTATGTCCCTAAGCAGAGGTATGATTGTTTACTGAAAAGTCAGTCTTTGGACTATCAAAGAGTCTCCTGATCTTTTATATTTTCTTTTTAACAAAGAGCAAATGACTTTTTCTCCTTTTTAGTCTTATAGTTTGTAATTCAGTTGTAAATACAACAAAGGTTCTGTGTTCTGTGATCTTGAGGCTTCAGAGCATGCCAGAGAACTACTGTTTTGACATCTAAATTATCATTTAATCTTTCATCCCATTGTGTGTCTTTGTAAATCTATTTCTTACAGTTGTGAAAGGAAACTTCTGAAAATATAAAATAAATATAAATCAGTATTACCTTCTAAAGGCCTCAAACAGTCTGAAATAGTATTGGAGAGATGCAAGGTGCTCTGTTCTTGTAAAAATATGGGGGCTGCTCCACTTCACATTACTAAAACACGTTAACATTTCTGAAGAAAAATGGAGTTGCAGTGGAATATTCTACAAGGTGTTTTAGAATTTAAGGCTGACTACCTGGAAAGACAAGTCCTTAACTCTGGCATACAGTCTATTGAATCAGGTTTCTGCAAAAGATGGTAATAAGTCACTGGCAACTCCATTTACTTTTTAAATGATAATGCATACACTATTGTATTACTAAAAATTTCACCATCTCTTTATTTTGAGTTTACTTAAATATGTCGAGTGTAGAGTTTCCTTAAAAATATAGAGTGATGGTGATTCCTTAATAGGAAAACAAGCAGTTGAGAGTTCTGACTCAAAGTCACAACTAGGTGGATAGTTTTAAATAAAATTGGTCACATGCTTGTTTTAATGTTTTCTGGTCAAGGAGTAACATGATGCAATCATTATTTTTAAAATGCCTCAGTTACCTTGTACCTATGCAAGTAGTTTCACGGTCTGATGTTGAATACAGCATTGCATAGTACCAACAGTTAAAACAAGGAGTTGTGCATGGTCCAAAAAGAATGACTCAATATAAGATGGATAGTTTGTAAAACCATGAATGCTGTAAGTAAAACCAGTCAAGCAAGAAAGGTAGAAGGAAAGTTCATTTCATCTGAGGTATGAGTCATGTCACATACTTGTAGAGAATTTGGTAGCAGAGGAAATGTTCATGAACTAGACTGTGTGCCTTTTTGTTCTCTTTCTAGCTACTTCAAGTGCTTTTGCTGTATCTTTCTTTTAAGCTGTGCTTTTGATGGAAAAACAACTAGACTGTCTGACTCGCTGCAAGCAGAACAATCTCATATATATTTGTGGAAGCAAAGTCTGTTGTGCTTGAGTCCTTTAAAAAGAAAAATAAGATCTTTCTCCTTTTTTTTTCTCCCCAATGTTATTCAAGTTTTGTCCCAGCTATGCCAATCTGTCACTGCAGCTGTCAGCATGATGCCTTTCCTTCAAAGCACAGAGATGGCTCAGCTGAAAGCACTGCTTCTAGTCAAGGGCAGGAAAAGAGCCTATGAAGGGAACACTAGTTATAAGGCTGGTAGCCTGCACAGTCCAGAATCAGCATAAAATAATACTTAGGTATGGGTAGAGACTAGAACAGAAAGGAAAGTGGACATGGAATGGGAAAACAGGATCATTCCATTCAGTACACTCAGTAAAATTCCGTCTTTTGGAAATTGGTCAGGATTTATTTTGCAAATGAAGAATTGTGAGTAAATTCACTAAGGCCTCTGGCCATTTTTAAAATCTGATTGTGAAGTCTGGAAGCTCTTTGCATGCTACCTATCTTAAGGGAATGCTGTCTCTTATGAACTAATTATTATGGATTTTAATTAATCCTGCAAGTTAGTCAATTAGACATTTAAAACTTTTAAAACTCCCTACATAGCGATAGATTATTTAGTTCTTGCCAACCGTCGTCTCTCTTAAAATTTTGATGAAATTGAGCCAGCTTTGCTAGAAGTGTTTTTTAGCTGGGAAAAGTTAGCAAAAGAGTAATTAAATGTCTTGTTGAAGATTTCAGAGCAGGTCAAGGGGCAGAGATAGGAATAACTTCATTGTCATTGTCTTCTAGAAGGCCATTTCTTCTCACCCAGTCTCAGAAGTGGGTGGATAGTTTATATATGTATAGGTATACAGTGTGACAGATCACAGTAGGCTGAGATTCTAGAAAGAGCCTAGAGCCTTTTATGCATGCATTTGTTAATTTATGCACAGTTAGAAGTATTCTTGATGAGCTGATGAACTGCTATGTTGGATTTCTCAACATTCTCCACAACTGAAGCAATATTTGGGTATCTTTTTTGAGCATTCGGTGAATTTGAGCATGTGGCATGTTTTTAAGTCAGAGTAGATATAGCCCATGATCTCAGAAAACAAGATCCTTCTTGTGGACTGCTACTTATCATCTCTGATTGTCTCTTGACCAATCCATTGAGTAACTTCACTAGGATTACTAAACTGTTTTGATCTCATGTACTCCGTGGCTAGCACTATATTTAGGGCTCTCTCCAGTGCTTTCAAACTGTCTTCTCAACTTCCCATGATTAAAGCCTCCTGCTTTATATGCAGTTAACTGCTTTATATGCAGTTATCTACAAACATGACACAACTAACAAAATCAGAGTTGATTCCTGTACTTCTATTAAATGCAGTGTTGTAGCTCAGGAGGTCAGTGTTCTTAAAATTACCATATGATAGAGTCACCAAAACAGAATTTGTTGTTGTTGTTGTTGTTGTTTTCCTGTCCAAAACCAAGAAAAGAATCCAAACAGCAAACACAGACTCAGTATCCCCCACACATGTGCATGCATGCATGCATACACACAATGAGTGGCTATAATTGCTATATCCATCTGAAAGTATTGCTCTGTGAATCTTATGCTCATCTATCTGATTGGGATGAACATCTTGGAAGGAGAAAATTATAATTGAAAGCTGAATTTAACGTTTCAATTAGTAAAGAGTACAATAAGCATTGTGCTAAAATGATACCTGAATGGTATTCTTGCTTGAAAGACAGTTATTTACAGGTGCTATAGGAAGGCTAGGTAGGAGAGATGATGGGTCAGGGGAGGATCGCAGATATTCAAAGGAGCAGCTTAGATGCTCAGACTTGTGCTGTGGAAGGGGTGACGGGCAAGGTGAGAACCTGGGAGTCAGGGTTAGGTAGGAGGCTAACAAGGGAAAGATCTTGGTAGGTGCCACCAGGAAGCCCCAACAAGGATTATGATGAACAGAGGGATGTGACTAGAAAAAGTCAGATAATTTTATGAAGAGTAAATTGTGCCTTGCAAATCTGACAGCTTTCTGTGATGAGATGACCGACTCTGTGGATGAGGGGAAAGAAGTAGGTGCATTTTGCCTTGATTTAACAAAGCTTTCAGCTCAAATTCTCAGTCTTGTAGCCAAATGAGAGAGAAAGTGACTGGATGGGAGTGCTAAAAGATGTGTGGGACCAGCTGGACCACCAGACCCAAAAGGTAGTGGTCAGCAGTTTGGTGGTATGTGGTCTGGCTGCTGACTTGTGGTTTTGCTGAGTTGACACTGATGCTAGTGCTAATCTCTTCATTAATAACCAGAATGGTCAGGTAGAGTTTTTAGCAAGTTTTTAGATAACATTTGACTGGGCAGAGGAGATGGTACACTAGCCATTACAGTTGCTGTTCAGAGGGATCTCAACAGGTAGGAGAAACGAGCTGAGAGGAACCTCATAAAGTTCAGTGACAGTAGGCAGGAGTTCCTACACCTGGACAGAATAAAATGTGCAGCAGGCCTGGCCAGGCACAGTCTGGCTAGGCAGCAGCTTTTCAGAGTGGACAACAAGTTGCACGTGAGTCAGCTATGTGTCCTCACAGTACTAAAGGCTGACAGCAGACCAGGCCACGCTAGTGACAACCTTGCCAGGAGTTTTGGGGCTGTCTGCTTCCTCAGACCTTCAAGACTGCAGCCAGAGTACTGTGCCCATTCACAGGCTCCCCAGTATGCCAAAGTATGTTGGATGGAGGATGACCAAGGTGTTGGAGCACGGAACAGTGGCAGGGTCTGGTGCACAGACTGTACAAGAAAAGTGTGGGAGAGCTTGGTTTGTTCATCCTGGAAAAGAAGAGCTTCTGTGAGGAATCTAACTGCTGTCTTCAAGCATATAAGGGAGATTGGATAGGGGGATTGAGCAATTGGCTGGAGAGGAGACAAAGCCAGACTCTTCTTAGATATTCTTAAGGACAAGAAGCTCCATACAGAAATTTCATTAGGGGAAATTCTGACCAGATATAAGAAAAGGTTCTTCTTAGTGACAATGTTTGGGACTGAAACTGGGACATAGCAAGGTTGTGAAAGTCCTGAAAGCAGCTGATCAGTGAGTAATTAGGAAGAAATTCTTTACTCAGCAAGTTGCCCAGAGAAGCTGTGGATGCCCCATCCCTGGAAGTGTTCAAGGCCAGGCTGGATGAGCCTTAGGTCAATCTGGTCTGATGGGAGGTGTCCCTGCCCATGGCAGGGGGTTGGAACTGGATGGGCTTTAAGGTTCCTTCCAACCCAAACTGTTCTGTGATTCTGTGAAAACTGCTATTTTTTATGAAAATCTGATATGGATATAAAGCTTTGTTCCTAAACTGAGTTAGAAGTAATCAGTATAGTACAGGAATGCTTTGGAAAATTACTTCTGAAAGATTGTTATTTAACAAATACTGTTTTTTAAAGCAGTGAAAAGATGTTTTCATTCTGAAGATTGAAAACTTTGTTTATATTTACTATTAGAGCTGTTCACAGTGTATAAAAATACAAAAAAGATAAAATCAATGAAACACAAAATTTCGTAGAGACAGTGGAATATTGTCAAAATAAATCTTTTTCTTCCTGTAGCAAAGGTATCAGTGTTTAAGTATATTGAACTCCAGAGTTGTGTAGACTAAGATTATAAAAAAGTAACCTTGTTTAACCTTCAGTGATAATACAGTTATAAATCATTCCATATGCCTAAAGCTAAAAATAGTATAATCTAATGACATTCAGCTTTTATTTATTATTTCAAAGTGCCCCATGTTATGGGGCACAACAAGAATAAATGAGTGTGTGTGTGTGTGTTTGTGAAACAACTTTTCAGATACTACACATCTTTAGTATTAAACTATACATTACTATGATAATAGATAGATGGCATGATATATATACACACCATATCATATGTATTTTACTTTCAGTTTTTGCTTACAGGTTGCACAGTGGTATAGAAAAAATGGCCTTAATTATCAGTGACTTTTGTGCAATAATGTATAATTTCTTTGAACACAGATTTATCTCACAATAACTGGAAAGAATCTTACAAAATTGGAAAGAAACTGTGACACCCTCAAAACATTCAAATTATTGCAATAATTAATTTTACATTCTTAATTCAGGTTATGTTACTTAGTTTTGAGATCATACAATCATAGAATCATAGGTTGGGTTGTAAGGGACCTTAAAGACCACCGAGTTCCAACCCCCTGCCATGGGCAGGGACACCTCGCACCAGACCAGATTGCTCAAAGCCCCATCCAGCCTGGCCTTGAACACCTCCAGGGATGGGGCATCCACAGCTTCTCTGGGAAGCCTATTCCAGTGCCTCACTACCCTTACGTTGAAGAATGTCCTTCTAATGTCTAATTGAATCTATCCTCTTTTAGTTTAAAGCCATTTAAAACCCTGCAGTGAGTATTTAACAACAGAAATGTGATCAGTGTCTTCAATAGTGCTGTGCTAATATATCCCTGCCATGCACAAAGAGACCCTGCAGTTAATGCAATTTTAAAGTATCATATAATCATAGAATATCCCGAGTTGGAAGGAACCCATAAGGATCATCAAGTCCAACTCCTGGCACCGCACAGGTCTACCCAAAATTTTAGACCATGTGACTAAGTGCACAGTCCAATTCAGACAGGCTTGATGCAGTGGCTACTTCACTGGGGAGCCTGTTCCAATATGCAACCAAGTATAGGCAGTTCTTCATTGGCTAATATACAAATAGATAAATAGGACTAACGAGCAACTAGGCTAAGCATTAGTATATAGGAGTAGTTTGATGTCTTTGCTGACCAAGCAGGCATCAGTCAGGTAGAGAAGGGTTGCACTCCATCACTTGTTGTAGTGGGCTGACAACATGTTGATGTTTCTCTTCCTTAGTCTTTGTGCTGTTATCAACTCCATCTCAGCAGTTCTGCCTCTGACATTTTACTTAAAGTGTGTGGCTCTACTATATACTTCACCACAGCTCTGTAATTTTCTCCAGTCTGAGACAAGGTTATGCAGATGGGTCAAATCAGAGCTTGGCCTTGGATAACCACCACCAGACCTCAGCATGGGACGGGGAAGAGGTTAGGGCATTTTGGGTTAATGGAAAACAACATGGATATGGGTTTCATCAATAAGCTAAAGATCAGGTTTCACGGCTTTACAGATTCACAGATCTTTTTAAAATAGGTCTATACTTAAAACTCAACATCAGCTGAGTGCACATGAAATAGTCAAGTTATACAGTTTTGATAAAAATATCGCATTATACATGCATATACGTATACCATATAGTGATATAGATAAATAGTATAAGCATACAAAATGTTGAGTTTTATATTCTAGAAAGATCAACTGATCATCTTGGTTTTCCTTAAACACAAAAAGTGGACTGGTAAGGAAAGGGAAGATGTAACCCTCACCCCCAAGATTGCCTAAATTGTAAATTGAATACATTGTTTCTTATAGTTCTACTCAAAAGCATGGATGTGATCCAAAGCCTATTGAACTTCAAAAGAAATTGAAAAAGAAAAGTGAACCATGATTTGGAGGCTGAGAGTCTATTTCCTTCATCCTAAATTGATTGAACAGAATCCAATTTATATGCTGTTGTACAATGTGAGTCCTGCATTTTGGTCACAACAACCCCATGCAATGCTATAGGTTTGGGACTGGAAAGTTGTGCAGAGGAAAAGAATGTGGGGGTGCTGGTTGACACTCACCTGAACATGAGTTGTATGGGTATGCCCAGGTGGCCAAGAAGGCCAATGGCATCCTGGCTTGTATCAGGAATAGTGTAGCCAGCAGGCCCAGGCAGGTGATCATTCCCCTGTACTCTGCTCTGGTGAGACTGCATCTTGAGTACTGTGCTCATTTTTGGGCCCCTCACAACAATAAGGACATTGAGGCCCTGGAATGTGCCCAGAGAAGGGGTACAAAGCTGGTGAAGGGCCTGGAACACAAGTCCTATGAGAAGAGGCTGAGGGAACTGGGGCTGTTTATTCTGGAGAAGAGGAGGCTCAGGAGAGACCTTACTCCTCTCTACAATTACCTGAAAGGAAGGTTTATGTAGCTGGGGATCAGCCCCTTCTTGAAGATAACTCGTGATAGGACTAGAGGGAATGGCCTCAAGTTGCACCAGGAGAGGTTCAGGTTGGAAATTAGGAGATATTTCTTCTCAGAAAGAGTGTTCAGGCATTGGAAAGGGTTGCCCAGGGAGGTGGTGGAATCATTGTCCCTGGGGGTGTTCAATGAAAGGTTTAACCTGGCACTTAGGGACATGGTTTAGTGGGTGACGTTGGTTGTAGCATGATGGTTGGACCAGATGATCTTGGAGAGCTTTTCCAACCTTAATGATGCAGAGGTCTATAATTCTATGATTCAATGGGTAGATAGCCTTTTATACTTTGATCTTAATTAAAAGTTGAAAAAAAAATAAATTAAATTAAATTAAATTTCAATATTAAAGAATTTCAGATTTTTACATTTCTTTTCTTTTTTTTCCTTTTAGGCAAGCCCTGCCCCTATAATTGTCAACACAGACACATTGGACACAATCCCTTATGTAAGTATTAATTTCTTATATATAATTTATTTTCCCAAGTAAATTCTAATTAGTATTGGATAGAAGTTATAATCAAATCTTTCAATTAATTGTCTCTTTTACAGTAACACAGATTATTCATTTCTAGAAGAAGAAATCAGGAATAATAACTGTACTCAGGTGAATTATAACATTATAAGCACGTAATTTGTAGTTGAGACTTCAACACATGAACTGTAACTTACTAAAACTAGCCTTTCTTTGAAAAAATGTGATTTCATTAAGTCTTTCCTCTTTACTAGTAACAGAGAGCATTAATATTTCCTTTTTAGAGCAGTATACACACTTGTAGTTTATTAAGATTCTAGATTCATGGTATAATATTAAAATGATGCAAACAGCTCTTAATTTTTCTCTATATATCCCTTTTGCAGATAATAACTGTACATGACAAATCAGCACAAACTAGATGATTTCATATGTTGTTATTAATGTATTTTTACATGGCTTCTATTTTTATTGCTTATAATAAAAACAATTTTGCCTTAAAATAAATACATGTTTTTACTAAAGTAAAAAAAAAAAAAATAAAATCTGCTTTCTGCATGCATTTGATAACAATGTCATTGTAGAATTGACAAACAACCATAGTTGAAGGTAAAAGACATAGAAAAAAAAACAAATTGGATAAATAATAAGACAAGTAACAGGCTTAAGTAATTGCATGCAAGGAAAGCAAGTAGTATGAAGCTAGCCAGCCAGTATGTAATCTTTCTCCTTGTATACTCAGTAACTCTTTTTAAAGCTCCTAATTAACGTCTCTCATCTGTCAGGTGTTGTCCGTAACTGTTTCTTATGGTTCCAATGCATAAATCTAATTATTTGTCCACCTACACTAATGATTTTGCTGGTTTCTGTCTTACAGAAGCCTACTGATGAGAAGTTTAATAGGAGTTATCATTGCCACTTTTGTTTCTGACAATTTATAAAATTTAGAAAATATTGTGTAGAACACATGTAAAGGTCATAGCCAAGAGCAATTTAGAACAATGACACTGTTGTAAAGCAGAAGAGAACTTAAGCCCATGTTGGGAATTTCAGCCACTGGGAAGGGCAGAAAAGTTAAATAAAATTTCTCCAGTCATTTGCATCAAACTTTCTTAAGCAGTTTCCTAGTTTCATTTTTCCTTCCTAAGTCTCAGTTTTCCTTCCTAACATCAGAACCATATGTTGTGTTCTCACTTCCAATAGGTCTGGCTTTTATTCTGTTTTAATGAGACATTTTACACTTACTGTTCTCTATGGTCCATCATGAAGGACATTGTGAGCCCCAGTTCTCATTTCCAGTGCTGGACCTGTGCCCAGGACAACCCACAGTTACAGTGTTAGAATTCCTAAATACAGATCCATTATGCTAGTGACAAGATGTTCAATCAATATGGTTTATTCTTACAACACAGTCTATTGATACTTATACACCTTTATACTACTTTGATACTAGTCTCCCTTTTTCTTATAAAAATAAATAAATAAAAATAAGACAATAACACGACAAAACACATTCAAGAGAAATATTGACAGTAGACTGAAAAGTGCCCGTGGGCTGCTTCAGTCTCCAATGCATGATGTGAACTAGATAAATAAACAGAAGGTACTTGTAAAAATAGACAATTCTGAGTTAGTCACCTTCTCTTACCCAGTATATGGAAAGATTTATGTCCCTGAAAAATGGGGCACAACAGAGCTTCCAAAGAGGGGCTTATTTAGACTAGTCAATAATAAATGTCAAGGTGAAACCTATCTGTGGAATCCAGGCCAACACAGTGCCCCACAGGACATGGGGTCTTTACTTTACAAATAGACATTTCTTTCTGATCAGGATTTATATGCTTAAACATTCCCCGGAATGAGAAAGACAAACAAATGGGCAAACATCCTCTTCCTCCAGCCTCATGTTTGGGAGAGTGGGCTGGGAGATCTGGGTTCTTCTTCATGCTCCCAAGACTGGTTCAGTTTAGTTTGGCTTAGTTTCATTTTGTGGTATTTCCTCTGCAAGGAAGGTGCTGTACTTGCTGAGCCAGAGACATGTTTCTTTCTGTGTCAGTCCTCTACTGAGTAGGTGAGCATGTGAAAAACAGGTTTACCGACAACCTTGGCCCAAGATGTGGGATGACTCTGGCCAACAGCCAAACACCCAGCCAGCCCCTCTCTCACTTCCCTCTCCCATGGGATGGGAAGAAAATAGAAGGAAGGCAAGAAGACAGATAGGCGGAGGTAATGACAATTCAATAAGGAAAGCAAAAGGTGTGTGTGCAGAAAAAGCAATAAGTGGAATTCACTCACTACTTCCCATTGGCAAGCAGATGTTTAGCCACTTCTTGGAAAAGAGGGCTTCAGCACATGTAGCAGTTGCTTGGGAGACAACTGCTATAACCGCAAACATGTTCCCCTTCCTCTTCTTTTCCCTGAGCTTTTATTGCTGGGTAAAATGCCATATCGTATAGAATATCTTTTTGGTCAGTTTGGGTCAGCTGTCCTGGCTCTGTCCCCCCCCCCAGGACTTTACCGATTCCAGCCTAATTGCTGCAGGAGAGGAAAGGAAGAGTGGGGAAGAGTGAAGGCTGTGATGCTGTGCAATCTCTGTTCAGCAATAGCAAAAATACTGGTGTGTTATCAACACTGTTTCAGCCACAAGCATCATAGCATCACATGGGCTGCTATGAAGAAAACTCCATCCCAGACAGACCCAGTACAGTACATACATAATAACTTGTAGGTGTTAGAAAGACTTGTCACTCTCTTAAATATTTGGAAAGACAGAGGAAAGTCTTCCAAAACTCCATGAGCTAAGTGTATAGTAATTCAGTTATCATCATATTATTTATCTTGCAGGAAATAACATTTAGATATTCCCTAAAGTGTTTTTTGTTTTGCTTTGTTTTTCAGACAGGTCAATTCAGAGATAAGAGAAAACAAAATTTAATTATTACTTTGAAACTTGAATATGAGTTGAACACCTGCCTTTTTAGTACTGTCAGAACTTTCAGACATGACTGGAGAAAGACTGCGCATGTCTAGGAACATCTCTGGTGAATGTGTAAATAACCTTAGCATTCATTATGTAGCTGGTTAATAAAGCATCTGAAAGTTATTACTCTTTTTTAATTATCATGAAATCCTGTCTACCCCTGTAGGAACAAATTATTTTACGAATCAGAGAAACTAAGTTCAATTATATTTTTTCCTGTCCCATGCTGTATGCATCCATCTCGCAAGTGGACAAGAGAGTAGCCAATCCTCTCTCATAACTGTACCCTGTCTAACACACCCAGCAGCACTGAGGGTCAGGGCTGGAGTCTTTTTAAGTGTCTGATATTCAGCTCCTGTCGTCATGCCTCAAAGTGCATTTGGAGTCCAATAAGCCTCCTGTCAGTCAGAGGAAAGACAGACAATTTTAGGTCTTAAAAATTGGACCATATTTCCTATGTTCACATTCTTTTCCTCATATCCTGTTTTTCTCTAGTCCTGGGTACTTGTCCTTTAGTTCTTTCCTTGGAATGTACATTCCACAAATCTGAGTAATTCTAAATTAACTTGATAAAAAAAAAAAAATTAAAAGCAAATGGATATATAAAGGAGAGGTTGGACAGAACTTCAGGCAATCTGATCTAGTGGGAGGTGTCCCTGCTCATGGCAGTGGGGTTGGAACAGAATGATCTTTTAGGTCCCTTCCAACCGTTATACCGTTCTATGATATGCAAGTGTTACATCTTCTGCAATTTTTTGACATAACTGTTTTTTGATTTCTGACTGATACCTTATGTAAGATGCTTTTCATGAAACCTGGGCTTTAAAAATACTTTCTCCAGCCTATTTCAAAAACTGTATTACAACAACATACATATATTTTTCCCATTATCAGATCTATTATTTTTCTACAATAACTATTTTTGCTATAGTATCTAAATAACTATAAATTTCATTGTATTTAACAAAGTTAAGTAATCCATTTATTTTCAAACATGAAATGCTGGAATAAACCTGAATTTTCAAATTTTGATAAATAGGTTGTTTTTAGTTTTCTCTGCCATTGCTAGCCACAACTGATAATAAATAAATAAACTCAGGCTATTTTTAGTGTTTTACATACCAGATGGAGACTTCTTCTGATATCACTCAGCTCTTGACTCAGCAGCACAAGAAACCTGTTTCAGTGTTTCTTTTTATGCAATATAGATCCAATGCATTTCCATTTCAATAAGAACACTGCTATTTGTCTCCTCCAAAAATTCCTGAGTGTTTTCAGAAGGAGGGGGCCTCATAGCAATGACTAGCATTCCTAAAGCATTTTCAAATGTAATGTTTCCAGTGGTCCACCAGATATAAATTTAATTTTTGCTGTTGGTTTAGAGCTGGTAAACAGTGTGATTTGTCTTATTAACAATATAATGATTTCAATTTGTGTAATTAAACCTTTTGGTACTGTTGACAATCTTCAATTTTCATCTCAACAGCTGAAAAAAAATGATCCTGTGAGAGACTGTTTTTCATTAATATATTTTTCTTAAATGAGATAAAAGAAAAGGCCTTATTCTACTATACTGTATGTTATTCTTTATAATTTGGGCCTGCAGCAAGTAACAGAAGAAACTGTTAATTAGCTTTTTTTCTAGGTTCAGTGACTTGAAAACTTTGGCTTGCCGAGCTTTGGACGTGGGAATAAATTGATAGGAAACTTCTATGGTACAAAACGAATTATTCTGTGGCATTTTAAGCACAATTAAGCATTTGTGGGAGTTTGTTTGTTCTTTATTCTTTGGCTGTAAATTTTAGATCTTTTTGTATAATGAGAAGCATTAATTTAATACTGTATGAATCATCACAGTTTCTCTGCTGCACAGAATAAGCCTTATTTATTTCTTTTTGAGTTTCCAATATGCTCCATAGTTAAGTGAAAAGTAACTAGCTGGCTTTACTGCATCAATTTCATAAGTTGATGTAAACCCTCCCGATTACTTTGTGATGGAATTTGATTTCCTGTTCATCTTAGCTTCACGTTAATCTTAAATTCTCTCAGGTACCTTGGTTGCTCCCTTCCTCCCCCCACCTTGTCACAAAGATAAGAGCCAAGAAATACGTACTTTATTCTCCTTCTGTTCCCAGTGAGTTTCTTGTATTTCTTCAGTCTCTCATTGTTCTTCCAAATTATTATCATTGTCATTATTTTATTGTTTTGCTTTGCTAACTGTGCTGCCTATGCTTGAGTTCTGTGCAGATACTCTTGTTTCTTAAAGAAGTAATTTTCAGGCTACTTTGGTTTTTTTTTGTTTGTTTTTTTTTTTTTTTTTTTTTTTTTTTTTTAATGAGCTGTAATCCTTGTAATAATCCTTGTTTTATTTTATATGTTTATTTACATGCTTGCCATGCAGATGATTTGTAGGATCTGTGCTTAGGGACACCAAGAGCTCTAAGCTGTTCTGGGGCAGTTGCTTTTTGACAGCTCCTGTGCTGGAAGTGTGGAGGCTATGATGATGCCAAAATGGGGATGTTAGGAAAAAGTTTTAGATTTCTCCTCTTTCTTAGCTAGCCCGTCAATACACCTGCATTTAGCACATGAAAAGAGGTGCATAAAGGCTGTGAAGAAAAATAAATTCTTCCTATTCTGTCTGACTGGAAAAAAATAATGGGGAGCTATGCAAATTTCTGAGAGAGAGTCAGTAACCTGAAGTCTTTTATTGGGTAACATGAAATAGGCACAGTCTGGACCTAAAGAAGTAAATTGGAGGAAGGAGGTAGCCTTACATATTTCCACAATAAAACAAAAGTCATGTGGCATTACATAGCAAATATGAAATGTAGTGCATAACTATGACTGATAAGCAACTATTTGAAGAGAACAGAGGAGTAAAAGGAAATTCTTGTCTAAAAAGCTAGGCTCCAAATTTTTGCAAAGCTAGGGAGCTCTTGGAATTGGGGATTTTGCATTTGTGTTTTAAAATATATGAAATAAATAGAAATATAAACATATAAATATGTATACGCATGTATATTTGTCCATTTACTTATCATGTGAATAAATTTGTTGCTTCCTCCTAAATAGTTTGATGATAGTTTTGGAAATTAGATTGCACATCTCATTATCTTGAATGACTCGTATATTTTCCAGATTGTTAAACACCAGTTTTCTTTGTTTGTTGTTTATACTCATCTTTCAGTCTGTCAGTTAACGTGGATTACAGTGAAAGAGCTAAATGAGGTAGAGCTCTGTGCTAGCTTTTATAACCTGTATTGGCTTGGCTTCTCTGTTCTGGCCCTTGAACCCAGTGCTGTTTGGCCTGGTGATCACTCCTGTGTTCTGCATGCCATCATTTCTATAGTGGGATAACAGATTTTTCCTTTAGAATAGCAGATTGACTTAATTCATGTTTATATTCTATATTCATATTCTATATTCTATATTATATTCAATCTTAAGGCAAGATTGACTTTATTCATGTTTATAAAATATGTTGAGATTGTTAGTGAAAAGGATGCTATATAACAAAAGACTAGTGAATTAACATAATACAATTCATGCTGAAACCTGTATAAGTAAAAGGAGCTTCATCCTGCAATTTGCTGACTTAAATGGATTTTCGCACGATGGGTAGTAGAAAAACAGGTTAATACTTTCCAAAATCCAAACCAAAAGTACAGAATGGATCTTATGAATCTGATTTATTTTGCCTCTATTTCATAGCCTTTTATGTTATTTTTTATTTATTTTTTTTACCTGAAAACCTGTATATTTCAAACCTTTTCTTTTAAAATATATCGTTTTAGAAAGGAATATTTAAAATAACACTGTTTTTCCTGAGTTTCTCTTTAAAATTCTGGAGGCAATTCTGAATATTTAAGCTTGCCATATTGATATAACTTTTAACTAGGGAAAAAAACATATCTCTAAAGTAAAATAACTTCAAGATTTTAGGAGATTTATTTTATCTTTCTCAGAGATGAGCACTAATTTGCATATTTGAGTGCTGCATATCAGATTACATGAAAAATCAGAAGAAAACCTTCATTGTGTCTGGCTGTAGGTATGAATATCAACATTCTGTCCATCCGTCAAGTAAAAGCATCCCTTGGTCATGTATCTAATTACTTCTTCACACTTTTATTCTGCAGAAGCCTAATACTTCCTATTTTCAATTGCCTGTGAATAACCCTGGCCTTTAGACTCAATCAAGAGGCTCTTCCTTTAGGCATTTGATTGAAACTTTGCCATTAACAGACTGGAAGAGAAGAGGTTATTGAACTGCAAAGAGGGCAACTCATACACTTG